>NC_135955.1:45298043-45898043 GCF_053455715.1 Rhinoraja longicauda | reverse complement strand
CTTGTGGTCCGTCCAGAGTCACTAAAGGTACAACAGGTACCGGACCACGAAGTATAACAATTACTGTTCATTATAATTCAAACTCAAATTGTACACGAGACAAACAGAATTAAAGTTAGAATCGTGTCCAAGAATGACACTGCTGTAGAGGACAGTGCTGGCTACATTCTCCATGGCTTTTGGAAATCAAGTCAGCTGGACAAACAGCACTTCACAGATACAGTCTGTGAAATTCAACATTGATACTTTCATACTCTATCGGCTGCATGACAGTCTGAAATTTCAACCTATCAAAGGTGTTGAGGTGTAAATGTGTGTGCACTGCAGCTAAATTTTACCTTACACTGCCTACTTTATGGTTACCATTGTAAATCTCTGGCATTCAGAAGCAGTGTTATCATTGTGCTGATTAAACAGCCCATCACAATGAATAATTCTCATGATGTACAAACCAGGAACAATGATTCACAATTTTCAATCCTTCCTAAATTTCAACATTTAAACTTTTTGCTGACCTTAGTTCCTGCTGATTCATAATAGCTCCATCTCTAGTGGTGTGCAAAGGCCCTTAAATTTTCCAGCATTTAGAATGCCTCTTGAATGCATCCTTACTGTTTCTTCGATAATTAAATATACCTAATACCTCAGCAAATTACTGGAGTAGAGGTTCGGCAGGGAACTTGACTTCCACTGATTGTTCCCTACGCATACACAATGTCTTTCCCCCATTAAGAAATTCAAAATTTAGAAAAGGTCAGGTTAGAAATTGATCTCACAGATCAGTAGCATTGGAGTGAATGTATGTCACATGCATTGCTTGATATTTAATTTTATTTTAGGCAAAGGACTACTTCTCAATCTCCATTGCTATTTGAGAAGAAATTTTGGCCACTTGCTTCAAATATCTTTGCAGTCTTGTTCATAGTATTTCTAAAGCCTCCTTTATCATTGTCGACACCTTATACATCTGACCTTTGATGTATGCCTTCTTGCTTTGTTCGCCACTAATCTTTCGCATTTAATTTCTAAACTTTTTCCCACCTCACTTTTAAAAATCACAAGACACATTTTCCAATGAATTTTCAATGATTGCTCCATACTTCATTGTCTTGCTTCGGATTTCATTCCTTGATCTATGTTTATATCTGTGAGGTTTAGGTTTAATTTATATTAAAGATAATACATAAATATAATTTGCTATTGACAATTGAGATTTTGGTACTATGATTTAGAATTATGTTTCATATGGCCAAGTTTCAACGACTAATATTGAAATGTGATATCATACAAGCTTTTACAGACTTTACTGCTGGAGAAAGCCAGTCACGCTGGTAAAGCACAATTACAAGTGAAGAAGAAATGAGGGAAAAGAAAGTAATCAAATTTATATATGAATGCTTTTTAAGAACAATTAGGGAGTAATATTGAAAGCTGGTTTGGGTACAAGAACTCAGAAAGTCTAAACTCAGCCCAAGATAAAAAATAAGGCAGTGAAGTTGAAACAATCTGGTCAAGCGTATTATAAAATAATATGCATTAAAGTAAAATCTACTTGGAAGAATAAAATCATGTGAAATGCAATAATGCATCTCTAATAAAGGAAAAATGTAACCTAATAAGACCACCCATGCTGAGGAAGTACATGAATCTAGGGGAAGCAGATGGTATCCTTCTTGTCCAATTTTGGTTTAACAGCTGTATGATGATTCGCAGTTGCAGTATTTAACAGGCTGTTATATGGAAAATTCAACAAGTTTTTGCTTAAAATCATTAAGGTCATGGGAAAAAAGGTCACTGAGTCCAGTAGCTGTGGCAGTAGAGCACCGGTCTCCCAACTTGAGGGCTTATATTTAAATCCCTGCCGTGATTAACACTTGAACTATCCAACCCTTTAGTGAATGAGTTTATTTGTTCTTGCCTCAGTGGATGCAATGCATTTCTGCCAGAGAGCATTTCATCCCACATAAAGGAAAGGAAAAGAATAACAGAAGCACATTTTAGTAAGAGGTGTAATATGAAGGTAGGTGGCAGCAAAGAGGAGTTAAACTACCAGTGAGAATGGGGACAATTAAAAAAAAATCTTTCTTATTGATTGCAGCGTTTCAAGAACAGAAACACTGAATTTGCTCATTGAATATTAAAAAGTTGAATTTAGAATGCTTTGGCAATTTTTGTAAAATAAATGTGTCTCTAAATTTACGATAACCTTTTAGATTAAAAAATTCATCACAACAAAAGAAATAGCAGTTCATTGCGGTGACCATTGGCAGAGCGCCATAACAATTAACAAATTCCAGAACTACTTCGGAGCAAGTCAACAAGAACAATTCCATCAAGCAATATTAAGACTTGACCTGTATTTAGTACCTCTAACCTGAAACAGTTTCATATCCCTGAAATGATGTTTGTGGTTTACATCGGTTTTGTTACAAAGGTGATCAACTTTCTAAAAGTTCACAGAGATTCAATTTCAATTGATATTAAAACTCATTTCTGCACATATGTCTGGATTTAGAATTGCATTAATTGGTAACTAGTTGGTGTTAAAAAATGCAAAATATTTAACTTAAAAATTACTGTCATAGCTTTAGAAGAATCATCACAGTTTAGCTAAGTTTTCCAACTGGTTCCTTTTGAGACCTGTACTATTACCCAAAAATGTCTCTTTATCTTTAAGGCTGCAGAATTATTAAAGGCCCATGAAAGTGATTTGGGCATTTTGACAATTTACATTCAGCCATTGAACATGGGAAACACATTAGTTCATGTGCACCTTCTGTAACCTCATCTACTGCATCTGGTGTTCCCAATTTGGTCTCTTGTACATCGGCGAGACCAAGCGTAGACTCGGCGACTGTTTCGCTGAACACTTACCCTTGGTCCACCAAGGCCTGCTGGATCTCCCAGTTGCCAACCATTTTACCTCCCCTTCCCATTCGCATGCTGACCTTTCAGTCCTGAACCTCCTCCATTGCCAGAGTGAGGCCACAAGCAAACTGCAAGAACCTCTTATTCCACTTGGGGTAGCTACAACCATATGGTATGACTGTTGAATTTTCTAATTTTAGGTAACATCTAACTAACCCCGCCCAACCACCACCCCTCCTATCTCCCTGGACCAGGGGGGATAGGATGGAGTCAAGTATGTGGAAATCGTTTCAGTGGGACAGGAGCAGGCAGAAACAATGGGTCTGTCAGGGCAGACACAAAATGCTGGAGTAACTCAGCGGGTCAGGCAGCATCTCTGGAGAGGTCCTCAAAGTCTGCCAGTGCAGTTGTGTTTATAGATTTTGGAGAGAAGGTAAAACCGGGCCTTGCGGGACTGGGAAACGATAAGGTTGAAGGCTGTGGAGGGCAGACAGACGGAAGTGATAAAATCAGAAATGATCTGAGAGATCACGGCCTGGTGCTTATCTGTGGGGTCATAGTCCAAGGATAAGTAGGACGAGGTGTCCAAAAGTTGGTGCCCAGCCTCAGTGCCGTTGAGATCAGCTCGCTAGACTACCACGGCACCTCCCTTGTCGGCGGGTTTGATGATAATGTCAGGGTTGCAGGATTGGGAGGAAGCTATGAGCAAAGGACTGCTGTTGAGGTGAATAGTCAAATTAGTAGCTGAGGGGTGGAATCAGTAGTCTGTAGGGATGACAGCTGCGATTAGGGGGAAATAGCTGGGATCCTGCAGAGACCAGAATTGTCTCAATATCTTTAAGTTGAGGAAGCATCATTTTATTGGCATTTACTTCTTACTTGCAGTGACAAAGCAGATTAGACTCAGCTGTCCCATCCCTGGTCAAATATTTTGCTGAAGTTATAATCCAGTTTGTGCATTTAGAATTTCAGTAGATTACTGGAAGATTGAGAAAGGAATGAGTTCGATTTCAATTGATTTTTCTTGGCAACTTGGTTTGGTAACTGAGGATCACAGGCCTCTGCCAATTTTGCAGCTGCTCTGGCTGATAGAAACCACACAAGGGTACATTGCTGGATCTCACTCTCCTCCATGTACAGAAGCACATGATATTTTTCTCTATCACAGCATGATATAGATCACAAACTCACCATGTGGGGATTTGTTGGCAGATGCCGAAACTTCCCACATGTGAGGCTTTCTGTGCTGTCACATTTTCTTTTGCTTAATCTACTGGCTAATCAGTCGTAGTATCAGCAGGGCATCAAACTGAGAATGATGCTTTGTTACATTGGAATTAGCTCTCATATACACTGAACTGGCTAATACAGATGTAGTAACAAATGGTAGAATGAGTAATGCCTGGGAGTAAAACAATCTGTGTAAATTAATGATGGAAAACACATGGCACAGAATTAAAATCAAGGTATGTCAGGAGTTAACTACAATAATTCACTGCAACATCCCACAGAGTTAATAATAGAAATCTATGTGCATTAAATCATACAACTTGTTCGGTGAAGAACAAGGATGCCAATAAAGCTGTGACTACAAATATCATCTTACTTGCGGAATGAAATGCGGAATCTTATTAAATAAACAGATTTTGAAATCTGAGCAGAACAAACTGCTCACTCCCCACATAACCTTCCACTTAGGAATTAATTCCCAGTTACTTTTTGAACACCCTCTTTATTGTTTCCACAACAATGATTGTAGTACATGAACCTGTTTGGTTAGAATTAATTTTACGACTATACTATTTTGTAGCAGATGGAATGGTACAACATCCATACAGAATCTTACCTTCAATTGTGTAGAGTAACTGCTTTGATTGATTTTAGACCTGGCTATGTCCGAAGCAAATCAAATGGATTTCATTTAGTTTGGGTGTGCAGGAATTTATCAGGAATGTAATTTTACATTCTACACCAAATGCATTAAAATGATTCAGTGGTGTGACTAGAATATTTGCTTCTTCTTTTACAGGAACATTATACATTTTGGATATTGAATTGAACTCTCATAGAAACTGATTGTATTACACAAAGGGTTCTTACTCCACAGACAATTAACCTTTTCTTTTTCATTCCTTCTTTCTTCTCTCAAAGTCATCAGTATTGATACCTTTCTGTATCTCTCCCAATGAATGATGCAAGACAACAATCTCTGTAGTTCCAAGATACGATGGCAATCCATACAGCAATGCATAATCTGCTCTTTACTCAACAGTAGGGTTGAGTTGATGGGAGTATAGAAACATAGAAACATAGAAAAATAGGTCCTCCGAGGCAGCAACGCCATTCAATATGATCATGGCTGATCATCTGAAATCAGTACCCCGTTCCTGCTTTTTTCCCCATATCCCTTGATTCCTTTAGCCCTCAGAGCTAAATCTAACTCCCTCTTGAATATGGATACCTCTTACTTTCTCCAGCTCAGCGAAACCACATTTAAACATGGAAGTTGTGTCACCCTGCCGCAGATGTATTTTGAGCAAATCATGTGCTGAATGTGGAATCTTCAGTTCTATACAATAAATCTGGATAGTAATTAAAAAAGATCAAAATAATATGCAATTCTAAAGGGGAGTGGGTATGGATGGTTTTCAGTGACTTACTCAGAACCTCTGCATTATATATGACGATACAAGGGAGAAGATAAACTAATATATTAAAAGAGTTTACCTAAAGAAATTTTTTGTATACATCAGTTTTGAAATGAAAGAGAAATAAGTGATCCCAGATGCATCCATTCGGCACGGAAGTAACATAACATTGAAAACGTCATGCTGCTGCTGATATGTTGCACCCACATACTGTAGTTAGAGGGGTCGTGAAATTGGTGCTGTCAGCTGATTATCACAAATCAGACATAGTTAGGGCTACCCATGCTGTTTATTGGCCAAATGTCTGCTTGCAAAGGCTGGAATTCAGACATGATTGACACCACTTGAAGTTAGCCAACTTGTTTACATTGGAACATCATACCTTTCCTTATTTAATCTTTCCCAGTTTCATTGTAAATATAGTACATCATGACATCATAAGACAAAGGAGCAGATTTGGCCCATTGAATCTACTCCATTTGATCATGGCTGATCTATTGTTCCCACTGAACACTATTTTTCTGCCTTCTCCCTGTAAACTTTGACACCCTTACTAATCAAGAATCTATCAATCTCCACTTTAAAATTACCCAGTGAATTGGCCTCCACAACTGTCTGCGGCAATAAATTCTACAGATTCACCACCCTCTGGCTAAAGAAATTCCAAATTTCCATTAAATGCCTTTCATAAAAGATACGTCCTTTAATTCTGAGGTTGTGACCTCTGGTTCTTGTCTCTCCCATTACTGGAAACATCCTTTCCACGTCCATTCTATCTAGGCCTTTCATTATTTGGTAGGTTTCAATGAGAACCCCCCTCATCCTTCCAAACTCCAGCGAGCACAGGCCCAGAGCCATCAAACGCTCCTCATACGTTAACCCAATCATCACCGGGATCATTCTCATTAACCTCCCCTGGGCTCACTCCATTGCCGCATATCCTTCCTCAGATATGGGGTCCAAAACGGCTCACAATATTCCAAATATGCCACCAGTATATTCCAAATGTACAACCTCAACATTACATCCTTGCTTTTATATTGTAGTCCCCTTGAAATGAATGCTACAAAATACCACATGTCTTTTGTTCGTTCCGGTTTCATCCTTTCCCAGCCTCAAAATTATTTACATTTATAACTCTGCTGACTTCTCCAGTTTTGATGGGACAACTCTATAAATGCTGGGGCTTCAGGTTTTTACTTCTGGTTTATAATAACATAATAATATAATATATTCCTTTATTCGTCCCTCACCAGGGAAATTTACAGTGTTACAGCAGCAAAGTGGATAGCAAGAGAGCAAGAGATCATTCATTATAAATAAAAGATACATAAATTGTCATCAGTTTTCTGTGCGTTCTTAGCTGTTATTGTTGACTCGTCTGCTGGGAGCAGTGCAGGTTGTGCAGTCTCACAGCAGCGGGAAGGAAGGACCTCCAATATCTGTCCTTCACGCACTTGGGGTGAAGGAGTCTGTCACTGAAGGAGCTACTCAGTGCAGTGAAAGTGTCCTGCATGGGGTGGGAGTCATTGTCCAGCAGCGATGTTAGCTTTGCCATCATCCTCCTCTCTCCCACCACCTGCAATGAGTCGAGGGGGCAACCCAGGACAGAGCTGGCCTTCCTGACTAGCTTGTCGAGTCTCTTCCCTTCCGCCGCTGAGATGCTGCTGCTCCAGCAGACCACTTTATAGAAGATGGCTGATGCAACCACCGTGTTGTAGAAGGTCCTTAGGAGTGCCCCCTGCACTCCAAAGAACCTGAGTCTCCTTAGCAGATAAAGTCTGCTCTGGCTCTTTCTGTATAGCGCATCGATATTTTCAGTCCAGTCCAGTTTATTATTGAGGTAGACACCCAGGTACTTATAAGAATCCACCCTCTCGATGTCCATTCCCTGGATGTTCACCGGTCTCGGGAGGACCTGGCTGCGCCTGCGGAAATCTACCACCGTCTCCCTGGTTTTCCCCGCGTTGATCCGGAGGCAGTTCCGCTGGCACCAGTCCATAAACTCCTTGATCAGTTCTCTGTACGCCCTGCCCTTGTCGCCCGTGATGAGGCCGACGATGGCAGAGTCATCAGAGGACATCTGTAGATAGGAGTTTGCAGAGCTGTGCCTGAAGTCTGCAGTGTACAGGGTGAACAAGAATGGCGCTAGCACTGTTCCCTGCGGAACCCCTGTGCTGCAGACCAACTTGTCAGAGACCAGGTCCTTTGTCCTCACATACTGTGGTCAGTTGGTGAGGTAGTCCAGAATCCAGGATGTAAGGTGGTGATCCACTCCTGTGCGCTCCAGCTTGCCCCCCAGAAGCCCCGGCTGGATGGTGGTGAATGCATTGGAGAAATCAAAGAACATGATTCTCACAGTGCTATCCGGCTTCTCCAGGTGTGAAAGAGCTCTGTTCTGTAGGTAGATGATGGCGTCCTCCACCCCGATGCGAGTCTGGTAGGCAAAGTGCAGCGGATCCATTGATGGTCGCACCAGGGGGCAGAGATGGGCAAGGACCAGACATTCCAATATCATCATCAGGTGTGATGTCAGTGCCACCGGCCTGTAGCTGTTTAGTTCCTTCGGGTGCTGCGTCTTTGCTACCGTTACCACGCAGGATGTTTTCCACAGCTGTGGAACTCTCCCCAGTTTCAGGCTCAGATTGAAGACATGCTCCACTATTCCGCACAGCTGGTCTGCACAGGACCTGAGGAGCCTCGAGCTGACGCCGTCTGGACCAGCCGCCTTCCTTGCATTGATCTTCCTGAGCTCATTTCTCACCTGGTCTGTGGAGAAAGACAGATTGGAGCACAGGCGCTGGGTGCTCAAGGGTGTGAGAGGAGGAGGGGCTGTGGGGGGGAGGGTGGTGTGGGGGGAGGAGGTGGGGGTGGTGGGGTTGGGGCAGGGAAAGCAGAAGCAGTGGGTGGTGACTGTGACGCAAGTGCTGTGGGATGGGAGGTTCCAGCATACACAACATTTTGCTTTTATAGCAGGATAACTCTTGGTAGAATTAAGCTTGGTCCAGATTTAGATCCTTAAACTTCAACCTCAGTGTAAAGTTTACATAGCCATGTTTCAGTTGTTCAATACAATGGCATTACATGGAATTCTTCTTAAATGGCAATTGATGCAAAGCCAATTGTTAATATTAAATCTTAATTGTTTTACAACCATCAAAGGTACTCAATGTTATGGGGAAAAGTAGGTTATGTCACAGATCAGACATTATCTTTCAATTTAACAACTTAGGCTGCTCATATCCATAGAAACCTGAAATATTCCCAGAATTAAACATCACGAGTATTTCATGTCTTTTTGCATCACATTGCATATTTAGACATAATACATGGATCAAGTAGAACAAAGAACAGTACAGCACAGGAACAGGTCCTAGGGCCTAGAAACATAGAAATAGAAATAAGTACAGGTGGAGGCCATTTGGCCTTTTGAGCCAGCACCGCCATTCATTGTGATCATGGCTGATCATCTACAATCAGTAACCTGTGCCTGCCTTCTCCCCATATCCCTTGATTCCACTAGTCCCTGGAGCTCGATCTAACTCTCTTTTAAATTCATCCAGTGAATTTCACTGCCTTCTGTGACAGAGATTTCCACAAATTCACAACTCTGGGTGAAAAATAGACAATAGACAATAGACAATAGGTACAGGAGTAGGCCATTCGGCCCCTCGAGCCAGCACCGCCATTCAATGTGATCATGGCTGATCATTCTCAATCAGTACCCCGTTCCTGCCTTCTCCCTATACCCCTTGACTCCGCTATCCTTAAGAGCTCTATCTAGCTCTCTCTTGAATGCATTCAGAGAATTGGCCTCCACTGCCTTCTAAGGCAGAGAATTCCACAGATTCACAACTATCTGACTGAAAAAGTTTCTTCTCACCTCAGTTTTAAATGGCCTCCCCTTTATTCTTAGACTGTGTCCCCTGGTTCTGGACTCCCCCAACATTGGGAACATTTTTCCTGCATCTAGCTTGTCTAGTCCTTTTATAATTTTTGTACGTCTCTATAGAATGAACATTTCCCCTCCCACCCGTGACCTAGCTGTCTCACTAGTCTGTTCATCTAAATTGGACTGCTTCCAACCCGTCACTCTATCCTCCCTTGCAAAGCTTGTCTCCGCTATGAAACCTGCAACCTGCCCCCTTGATCCTGCCCCCACTGCCCTTCTGAAGGATGTCATTGCAATAGCCGGTCCCAGCATCCTCTCTATTATCAACAGTTCTCTGGCCACTGGCACTGTTCCAACCAGTTTCAAGCACGCGGTGGTCCAGCCCCTACTGAAAAAACCTAACCTAGACCCCACCTTGCCTAGCAACTACAGACCCATTTCCAAACTGCCATTCCTGTCAAAAGTCCTTGAAAAGGCAATTCTAAACCAATTAGTGCCCTACCTGCACCAAAACACCATCCTGGAAAGTTTCCAGTCAGGTTTCAGAGCCCACCACAGCACAGAGTCTGCCTTGTTGAAGGTACACAACGACCTGCTTCTCGCCATCATAAATGTGCAATCCTGCTCCTTCTCGACCTCAGCGCAGCGTTCGATACAGTGGACCACACCATCCTTATTGACCGTCTCCGGTACGCGGTTGGCATTGATGGCACTGCCCTGAGCTGGTTCGCTTCGTACCTCAGAGATAGGAGTTTCGCCATCAACATAGGCAGTTATTCCTCTGCTCCAGCTAGCCTCTCCTGCGGAGTTCCCAAAGGCTCCATCCTAGGCCCCATTCTCTTCTCTCTATACATGCTCCCCCTTGGCCAAATCATTTAAAGGCATGGCATTTCTTTCCACTGCTATGCCGATGACACTCAGCTTTACCTCCCCCTGAAACCCAACAACCAGTCAAATTTAAACAGCCTCTTACACTGCCTTGAGGACATAAAATGTTGGATGGCACAGAACTTCCTCCAATTAAATGAGAGCAAGTCTGAGGTCATCCTATTCGGCCCCCCCCCCCCCGACTCCATCAAATTGATAACAGGCAGTCTTGGAAGTCTATCCTGCCTAGTCAAACCGCATGTCAAAAACCTCGGCATGATATTTGACTCTGCATTAAAATTTGATAAGCAAGTCAACGCTGTGGTAAAAGCCAGCTTCTTCCAACTTCGAACCATAGCTAAAATCAAACCTTTCCTCCAATTCGACGACACAGAAAAAAATCATTCACGCTTTCATTTCCTCCCGCCTAGACTACTGCAACTCCCTATACACTGGGATCAGTCAATCTTCCCTGTCCCGCCTGCAACTGGTCCAAAACGCCGCAGCGAGACTCCTGACGGGTACTCGTAAAAGGGACCACATCACCCCGATTCTGGCCTCTCTCCACTGGCTCCCTGTACGGTACAGAATCAACTTCAAGCTCCTCCTATTCACGTATAAAGCCCTAAATGGACACTCCCCCCCCTACATCAAAAATCTTCTAACCCCCCTCTCTAACTCCAGGTCCCTCAGGTCGGCCGACTTGGGGCTACTCACTATCCCGCGGTCTAGGCTTAAGCTCAGGGGTGACCGCGCTTTTGTGGTTGCAGCTCCTAGACAGTGGAACAGCATCCCTCTCCCCATCAGAACTGCCCCCTCCATCAACTCCTTTAAGTCCAGGCTCAAAACCTATTTCTACTCCCTAGCGTTTGAGGCTCATTGAGGAGGCGCTGTGAACTGTTTGCGTGCTACTGTATGTTTCTTTTTTTTTTCCATTGGAACCTAATCAGATGTGCAGCACTTTGGTCAACGTGGGTTGTTTTTAAATGTGCTATACAAATAAAATTGACTTGACTTGACTATAAGATCCCCTCTTATCCTTCTAAACTCCAGTGAACATAAGCCTAGACTTTCCAAACTTTCCTCATTTGACAGTCCCTCCATTCCAGGGATTAACCTTGTGAACCTACAAGGACTGCCTCAATAGCAAGGACGTCCTTGAAACAAATTAGGAGAACAAAACTGCACACAATACTCTGGATGTGATCTCGCCAGGGCCCTATACAATTGCGGAAGGACTTCTTTGCTCCTGTACTCAAATCCTCTCGTTATGAAGGCCAACATGCCATTAGCTTTCTTCACTGTCTGCTGTACCTGCTGTACAGAAGTGCACTGCCTGCTGTACCTGCTGTACAGAAGTGCACTGCCTGCTGTACAGAAGTGCACAGGATATTCCAAATGTGGCCGAAACAAAGTTTTATGCAGCCACAATATGACTTCCCTACTTTTATACTCAGACCCCAAATGATAAAGGTGTAGCGACCATGGAGAATGGTCTAGGTCGTCGAACCCTCGGATTGGCCAGCGAGGTCACGTGGGAACGCGACCATGGGGATTGGTCCAGGGAAGGACATCGCTGATTGGTCAGCGATGTCATGGGTGCGTTTGGCGCCCGATTTAGTTAGTTCGTCTGAGTCTTCAAGGAAGACAGTAAGTTTATATTGGTTGTCCTGCGACTTGTTGTTTTGATTCTGTATTCGTGTATTGCGGTTGCAATAAACTTCATCTACAACTACAAGTCTCGGACTCGCCATATTGGTGACCCCGAACGTGATCTGGACGATCACCGACTGAGAAAAACCCGACGCCTCGTTGACGATGACTGAGCAAGGCACACCGGAGTCAAGCGCGGCGGACGTTCATCTTCCGTTATTTTGGACGTACGCACCGCAAGCTTGGTTTATCCACGCCGAGGCCCAATTCCATATAAAGAAGGTGTCGGATGATTCCACGAAGTATTTCTACCTCGTCAGCGCGCTATCGCCGGACACAACCAAGCGCGTGATGCGGTTCATAATAAATTCACCTGCGGAAGACAAGTATGAAACCATGAAGAAGGTATTACTGCGGACCTTCGGGTTAAAAAAGCATGGTGGTGCGGCAAAACTTCTGCACCTACCGGAGCTTGGAGACAAACTGCCTTCCGTCCTCATGGCCGAAATGATGGTGCTAGCCGGTGAGCATACGGATTGCCCGATGTTTGAGCAGGCATTCCGCGAAAAACTCCCCGAGGATGTCCGATTGCTGCTTACGGATTGTTCTTTTAAGGACCCCGAAGCATATGCAGCGAAAGCGGACGCGCTCATAGCGGGAAAAAACAAGGCAGGGGATTCCATCAACAAAGTCTCGACATCGGTGACCACGCCACAGCGACGGCAAGATGGCGCCACGTCTCCCGCCAATTCTCCGAAAGCCCGCCAAAAAGATCCGCACAAGCGCGGCTGGTGCTATTATCACCTACGATGGGGTAACGAATCCCGCAACTGCCGCTTGCCTTGTACCTTCGCGGGAAATGCCTCGGCCGATCGTACATAGGGGCAGTTACGATTGGCCAGAACCGGCGCCTCTATGTCCATGATCGATTCACGGACACAGAATTTTTGGTAGACACGGGAGCCATCGTCAGCATAGTGCCGCCGACCGACCTCGAAACCAGATCGGGTAAGACAGGTCCCACCCTCATCGCGGTGAACGGCAGCCCAATTCGCACTTTCGGTACACGGAAAATGTCCCTGGGTTTAGGCCTCCGCACGTACGAATGGCCATTCATCATAGCCGACGTCAAACAAGCGATCCTGGGCGCAGATTTTCTCTGGGCTTTTTCACTGGTTCCTGATGTCCGCGGTAACGACCTCCGACCTTCCGCCGAAGACGAGCACGTCGCTCCGACAATCGCCTCCTCGCTCAGCCCTACTGTCCAGGCCGTCGTCGCGGCCCCCGACTCGTATGCTGCGATTCTGGCCGAGTTCCCAGAGCTGCTCGTTCAACGTTTCGACGCACCTTCGGCTAAACACGGTGTGGTCCATCATATCCGCACCGAAGGCCCTCCCGTTTTCGCTCGGGCCAGGAGACTGCCGCCAGACAAACTGGTGGTGGCAAAGGAGGAGTTCAGGAAGATGGAGGAAATGGGAATTGTCCGTCAGTCTGACAGCCCGTGGGCCTCGCCGTTACACATGGTCTCCAAGGCATCTGGGGGGTGGAGGCCATGTGGCGATTATCGGCGTCTCAATGCTGTCACCACGGCTGATCGCTACCCCATACCGCACCTACAGGACTTTTCATCTGGGCTGGAAGGTGCGGTAGTGTTTTCCAAAATCGATTTGGTGCGAGGATATCATCAGATTCCGGTGCGACCGGAGGACATACAAAAAACTGCAACTATAACTCCGTTCGGGTTGTTTGAATGGTTGCGTATGCCTTTCGGTTTAAAGAACGCGGCACAGGCTTTCCAGCGACTGATGGACCGCGTGGGCCGGGGTTTACCCTTTTTGTTTATTTATCTAGACGACATCCTGATAGCCAGCCCCTCCGTGCTGGAACACCAGGCCCATTTGAGGACCGTGTTCCAGCGGCTCCAAGACCACGGGCTCATTATCCAACCCTCCAAATGTCAATTCGGCCTGCCTGCCCTTGATTTTCTAGGGCACAGAATTACTCCTGCCGGTGCCGCCCCTTTACCCGAGAAGGTGGAAGCCATCCGGGCCTTTCCCAGGCCCACCACTGTAAAAGGGCTGCAGGAGTTCGTCGGTATGGTTAATTTCTACCATAGATTCGTTCCGGCAGCGGCGCGAGTCCTGCGCCCGCTTTTCCAATGCCTTGCAGGGAACCCGGTAGAGTTGTTGTGGTCCCCGGCCGCAGAGTCGGCTTTTACGGCAGCTAAGGCAGCCCTGGCAGACGCCACCATGTTGGTCCATCCGAGCCCCTCCGCCCCCACGGCCCTGACGGTTGACGCCTCTGACGTGGCGGTGGGTGGGGTTCTGGAGCAGCAGGTTGGTGGCCATTGGCAGCCTTTAGCCTTTTTCAGCCGGCAACTAAATTCGGCCGAGCTGAAATATAGTGCATTTGACCGAGAGCTTCTAGCTCTCTATTTAGCTGTCCGTCATTTTAGGTATTTCCTCGAGGGCCGCCCATTTGTGGCATTTACGGACCACAAGCCATTAACATTTGCGTTTTTGAAATTGTCTGACCCATGGTCGGCCCGCCAGCAGCGGCACCTGACTGCTATCTCCGAATTTACAACAGATGTCCGTCATATCGCGGGTAAGCTTAATGCCGTTGCTGACGCCCTGTCTAGACCTGCTTTTCCCCCTATTTCGGCGGTGGACTGCGAGGTGGATCCCCAGGAGCTCGCGGAGGCGCAGCTTCTGGCGGATACCGTTTCGGCTTACCGGTCCACCACTTCGGGATTAAAGTTGGCCCAGGTGGCTTGTGGGTCGGAGGGCACGAAAGTCTGGTGCGATATTTCTCTTCCTCGTCCCAGGCCGGTAGTGCCGCCTTCCCTTCAGCGCCGAGTTTTCGATGCCATTCATGGGTTGGCGCACCCGTCCATCCGCTCCACCTCTGCCTTGGTAGCAGCGAGGTTTGTCTGGCATGGCCTGAGAAAACAGGCAGCGGGGTGGGCACGTTCCTGCATGCCCTGTCAGACCGCTAAAGTCCAGCGCCACGTCCAGCCCCCCGTACAGGATTTCGAGGTCCCGGCCTTTCGTTTTTTTCACATCCACGTGGATTTGGTCGGACCTTTGCCTTCCTCCCAGGGCTACACCCACCTCCTCACGGTGGTGGATCGGTTCACCCGGTGGCCAGAGGCTTTCCCATTGTTTGATATCTCGTCAGCGTCTTGTGCTAGGACTTTGGCCCTCCATTGGGTAGCTCGTTTTGGGGTCCCGGCAGTTATTACCACTGACAGAGGGCCACAGTTCACTTCGTCCCTCTGGGCCGCGCTGGCGGAACTGTACGGGTCCAAGTTACAACCTACAACTGCATATCACCCCCAGGCAAATGGACTCGTAGAAAGGTTCCACCGCCAACTTAAGGCGTCCCTCAGTGCAAGGCTTGAAGGCCCGGACTGGGTGGACCAACTCCCTTGGGTTCTTTTGGGCATCCGGACTGCTCCTAAGCCAGATCTCGGTGCGTCGTCTGCAGAGCTAGTATATGGCTCGACACTTCGAGTACCCGGAGACCTTTTTTCGGACCCTTCAGCCCTGCTCCCTTCGGTCCCATCAGCGTTAGCATCTCTCCGGGAACGGGTGGGCTCCCTGGCTCCAGTGCCGACTTCACGCCATGGGTGTTCCATGGTGCATGAACCGGCTGCCCTGAAAGACTGTGAGTTTGTTTTTCTGCGTAAGGATGCCCATCGCGCCCCGTTGCAGAGGGTCTATCAAGGGCCGTTCCGGGTGTTACGTAAGGGAACGGCTACTTTCACCTTAGACATGGGCGGCAAGAGCGAACTAGTCTCGGTGTCCCGGCTCAAACCTGCCCATTTGGACCCGGATCAACCAGTTTTGGTCGGTCAAACCCCTCGGAGAGGCCGACCTCCGTTAGTTCCGCCCAGTCCAGAAACCCCCGTTCTGACAGTTCCTTCAGGACCTCCCGTTTCGGCAGTTCCTCCAGAGCCCCCCGTGCCGGTAGTTCCTCCAGAACCTCTCGTTCCGGCTGTTCCACCAAGTCCGGAACCTCTGGCTCCTGTGGTTCAGGCTGTCCCTCTCCGTACTCGTTGTGGTCGCGAAATCAGGCTCCCAGCTAGGTTCCGCACCTCGGGTTCTGGGGGGGGTCATGTAGCGACCATGGAGAATGGTCTAGGTCGTCGAACCCTCGGATTGGCCAGCGAGGTCACGTGGGAACGCGACCATGGGGATTGGTCCAGGGAAGGACATCGCTGATTGGTCAGCGATGTCATGGGTGCGTTTGGCGCCCGATTTAGTTAGTTCGTCTGAGTCTTCAAGGAAGACAGTAAGTTTATATTGGTTGTCCTGCGACTTGTTGTTTTGATTCTGTATTCGTGTATTGCGGTTGCAATAAACTTCATCTACAACTACAAGTCTCGGACTCGCCATAAAGGCATGTATGTGTCATACACCTTCTTTACCACTTTATCCACTTGTGTTGCCTCTTTTAGGCACCCAAGATCTCTCTGTATATCAATGCACCAGGATCTTGCCATTTATTGTAAAATAATATTTATTTCATTTGTAATGATTCTTTCAGAGTGTAATGAGGGCAAATGCAACAGATTGTTCCAAGGAGTGACTGTTGTTAGTCACTTTTAGAACAATAAAATTTGACTCGTGCTGGGAGACACAATGAACTACAGATTGTGGAATCTTGTAAAACACAAAGTGCTGGAGTAACTCAGCAGTTCAAGCCGCATCTCTGGAGGATAGGGAGGAATCTGATGAAGGGTCCCAACATGAAATGTGGCCTATACATGTTCTCCAGTCTGACCTGCTGAGTTACTCCAGCACTTTGTGTTCTGCTCATGTTTTATGGACTAGAACCCCACTCAATCCCACCACCCAACCCCCCCTGACAATCCCCTATTTTATTGATCTCACGGATCTCTCTCTCTCTCTCTGATGGACCAGATCCCAACTTCAATTCCCCAGTTTCTTGATTCCTCACTACTTTTAAATCATCTTCCTGATCATTGAACATTTGAACTCTCCCTTATTGAATGTCTGTGCTCTATTTCTTTCCCTTTCCCATTCTTCCCACCCCCCACCTTCCATCACAAAGTGATGTTTAATGGCTAGCCAAGATCTTCCAGTCCAGCCTAGGATTCCCATTTGAGCATCTGATGTCCATATGTGCATCACCTCCAATACCTCCCAACCATCCAAGACCACATTCTAATTGGAACTTTGATATCCACTGCCTTCCGGTCCCCTTAGTCTCAATCAGGCTTCTGTAGACTGACATTCATAAGTAAGTTATAGGAGTAGAATTAGGCCATTCGGCCCATCAAGTCTTCTCTGCATTCAATCATGGCTGATCTATATCTCCCTCCTAACACCATTTTCTTGCCTTCTCCCCAAAGCCTCTGACACCCATACTAATCAAGAATCTACCTATCTCTGCCTTAAATAAATCCACTGACTTTGCTTCTACAGCCTTCTGTGGCAAATAATCCACAGATTCACCAACCTCTGACTAAAGAAATTCTTCCTCATCTCCTTCCTAAAAGAACATCCTTTAATTCAGGCTATGAGCTCTAGTCCTAGACTCTCCCACTAGTGGAAACATCCTCTCCATATCCACTCTATCCAAGCCTTTCACTATTCTGTACGTTTCAATGAGGTCCCTCATTCTTCTAAACTCCAGCGAGTTCAGGCCCAGTGCTGTAACACTCATCATATGTTAACCTCATTCCTGGGATCATTCTTGTAAACCTCCTCTGGAGCCTCTCCAGGGTCAGCACATCCTTCCTCAGATATGGTGCCCAAAAATGCTCACAATATTCCAAATGTGGCCTGATCAGCGTCTTATAGAGCCTCAGCATTACATCCCTGTTTTTGCATATAAGCTCTCACAAAATAAATGCTAGCATTGCGTTTGCTTTCTTTACTCCTGATTCGATTTGCAGATTAACTTTTTGGGAATCCTGCACCAGCACACCCAAGTCCCTTTGCACCTCCGATTTCTGGATTCTCTCCCCATTTAGAAAATAATCTATGGCTTTATTCCTACTCCCAAAATGCATGACTTCACACTTTGCTACACTTCTGCCACTTCTCTGCCCATTATCCCAACCTATACAAGTCCTTCTGCAGAGTCCCTGCTTTCCCTACACTACCTGCCCCTCCACCTATTTTCCACCTACAGGGTGTACACATTCTCCTTTGATCCAAACACTATATATATATCGAGCATGCAATGTGAACCACGTAATGACAATTTAGTAAAGCCTTAAGTGCTACTTAATTTGTTATAGCCAGCCTGAGTTTGGTGAGCAACAAAATGACCATTTCATAACAAACAACAATTTCCAGATTTAAATACCTTCTTGATAATGAGATCTCAGTTTATTTATCTAGTGCACCTGCTAAATTTTCAAGTGACTTTGCTGTTCCCGAAATCTTCTTACTTTTCTTAAACTATGATTTTAATCCTGCTTTAACTACTTGTCGTACCAGCGCAGTTCCTTTCAACTTACTGCAGTCCTTTGTTAATTTAATTTGGTCTTCCTTTGAACTGTTTCATTTTCTAAATTAACTTACCTAAGGAGTCACCATGTAAATGGGAACTTGACTTAAATTTACCACTGCTGCATGAGTTACCAAGGTGGTGAATGGGTATGGGGGATTGCCAGCTACATGGTTTTAATGTGCTCCTTCACTTTAGCTGTGTTCTTTATTGCTCAGTGAAACAATAATATTTCCCTCTAATCTGCAAATAAATGTTTTACTACCACTCTGTACATCATACCTACTGTCTTCCTCTTCTTGATTGCCAAACTCCAAACATGGCATGCTCCATTCTACAATCAACCACTACACAACACTCCCTGTTGCTGAGAACCATTCCTTAAGATTCCCCATTGTGGCCTCTTATTGTGGGTTTCCCCTCCAGGCCATTTGTCAGCCTCTTGACATAAATGGCTGCTGGGCAGAAAACTGATCCAAAGAATGATAATAAAATTCTCCCATTAAGTTTGGCAGGATCTCTATGCCGTCAGTCACATTAGGTTCCATGGTTATTTTTTCGCCTTCCCTCTACCATTCCTGTAAATACTAGAGTAAATATTTCAGCGTGTGGGAGTGCACTATTTGGAATGGAGTCTCCAGGGATACAATGGAAATACTTAGCGCTGAATTATTCAGTGCAAATTGATAGATTTCCTTCAAATAATTTTGGGATACAACGTGAATAATTTGAAACATGACATGGTAAGTATAATTTGTTTGGGAGGCGAAAGGTAATATAAACCCATGGTTCATTTGGGCATTTCTGTGTCTACGTTTTCCCAAATGATAAAAATCCTAATTATTATTACTTCCATTACATTTCTATTATCATGCAATTAACTGCATTGCAATAGTAAAATTAGACGAAACAGGGTCTTTTTTGATCATTTTGCTTTTTCTATATTCCTAAAGGTTGGCCAAATGTTTTGGTAGTTCAAACAAATGAAGAAAAAAAATGTTCAGTCTCGATTTTACCATTTTGCTTACAACAGCAATAATTTGAACATTATTTTCCCAACAGATGAGAAATATAATTAGTCTATTGCAATAAATATACTCAAAAGTTGGCAATGGATTCCCACTATTTATAAAAGTTAAGTTCATTCAGTTGTTCTATCATTTCAAGTATTATAGTTTAAATAACGGCAGATTCTTGGAGTAAATATGCAAAAACTAAACCTTTTCCATCTGTAAAACAAAATGTCTCCTGCTGCCAAATCCTTTACAGATTGGTCACTGTGAAATCGGTGCACCAGTGTTGAATGCCAGAACACTTTTTGTATTGCATATTTATTTTATATTGCAAATTCTTTCGTTGGCTTTCGTACTGAAACAATAGTAATTACCTACTACCATGGTGAATGAATGAGAACATTAGTTTGCCATGTTCTTCCTTCCATGATTTGCTCTGCATTAAACAGCATGTGGCAACTTTATATCACCAATTTAGAAACAGCTGCATAAATAATCAAATACAGCAGATTTATTAGCATCTGTTTTTTTAAAAAGGTTTTAAACAAGGATGTTGAATGCAAAGTACAAAACACTTCGAAAAGTTCTTGGCTCAGGCTCCGTTTGTGAAGTCATGTTCATTTGTGCCAGTCAGTTACAAGGATCTTTGTTATGGAAACCTTAATAGGTCAGCTAAAAGGTGTAATGTGTACAGATATTATTGCCCGCTGGGTCACCCTGCACTAACTAGCTACCAGTTTTAGAGTTTGTGATATCTTCCAAAACAGTAGTACTTTCATTTAAATAATTATCTTGTTTAAATAAACTCAATCTTCCTTTGAGGTCCAATGCAGCATCTGTTTGAAATGGCAATAATTTTGTAATACTTTTCATGGTTCTTGTTTGTTTCTGAGTGTTAGATTTATTTGGAAATATTTAAGTGTTTTGACTGCTGGCAAAGTCAAAGGATGGGCCTAAACCTTCTACCAATGCGCTTCCTGCAGTACAGCAGGTTTGTGGCAGAGCTTTTTCTGCACCAGAATTTTTCCACACCCTCCACCCCAAAGTATCTCCTACAGAAAATTGGGTTGTGTTTGCAGGACAAGTTCCAATAGACAATAGACAATAGACAATAGGTGCAGGAGTAGGCCATTCAGCCCTTCGAGCCAGCACCGCCATTCAATGCGATCATGGCTGATCACTATCAATCAGTACCCCGTTCCTGCCTTCTCCCCATACCCCCTCACTCCGCTATCCTTAAGAGCTCTATCCAGCTCTCTCTTGAAAGCATCCAACGAACTGGCCTCCACTGCCTTCTGAGGCAGAGAATTCCACACCTTCACCACCCTCTGACTGAAAAAGTTCTTCCTCATCTCCGTTCTAAATGGCCTACCCCTTATTCTCAAACTGTGGCCCCTTGTTCTGGACTCCCCCAACATTGGGAACATGTTATCTGCCTCTAATGTGTCCAATCCCCTAATTATCTTATATGTTTCAATAAGATCCCCCCTCATCCTTCTAAATTCCAGTGTATACAAGCCCAATCGCTCCAGCCTTTCAACATACGACAGTCCCGCCATTCCGGGAATTAATCTAGTGAACCTACGCTGCACGCCCTCCATAGCAAGAATATCCTTCCTCAAATTTGGAGACCAAAACTGCACACAGTACTCCAGGTGCGGTCTCACCAGGGCCCGGTACAACTGTAGAAGGACCTCTTTGCTCCTATACTCAACTCCTCTTGTTACGAAGGCCAACATTCCATTGGCTTTCTTCACTGCCTGCTGAACCTGCATGCTTCCTTTCATTGACTGATGCACTAGGACACCCAGATCTCGTTGAACTCCCCCTCCTCCTAACTTGACACCATTCAGATAATAATCTGCCTTTCTATTCTTACTTCCAAAGTGAATAACCTCACACTTATCTACATTAAACTGCATCTGCCATGTATCCGCCCACTCACACAACCTGTCCAGGTCACCCTGCAGCCTTATTGCATCTTCCTCACAATTCACACTACCCCCCAACTTAGTATCATCTGCAAATTTGCTAATGGTACTTTTAATCCCTCCGTCTAAGTCATTAATGTATATCGTAAATAGCTGGGGTCCCAGCACCGAACCTTGTGGTACCCCACTGGTCACTACCTGCCATTCCGAAAGGGACCCATTTATCCCCACTCTTTGCTTTCTGTCTGTTAACCAATTTTCTATCCATGTCAGTACCCTACCCCCAATACCATGTGCCCTAATTTTGCCCACTAATCTCCTATGTGGGACCTTGTCGAAGGCTTTCTGAAAGTCGAGGTACACCACATCCACTGACTCTCCCTTGTCAATTTTCCTAGTCTGAGGAGACTGTCATAATATGTCTTTGTAAGTCAAAGGCAATTGGTGCAAATTCTAGGTCATTGTATTATTTAACTGGCAAATTTTGAAGATTAAGTAATGACTGGATTGAATCCTACTGATACCATTTGAAATGGTCTTAAAGTGTTATTCACTCTCTGTATCGAGCAGCGTTAATTAGTTTCAATGACAAACTGACTCACAACTTTAACTGTAGTAAAACTCTGTATTGTACAATTTGTTCAATTGCTCTTTCTGCTTAGTTTTCCTACATGCCAAAATCTCTCAGATGTAGATAGCTCTGCAGAAAGTACAACATTTCAAGTGACTGAAGAAGGGACTTTCCTTGTTACCTTTGTTGATACGGGACACTTTTCACTTGTTATGAGCAATGCTGCAGAAACTATTCCTCCAAGCGACTAAAATTATGGTATTTTTGAATTCTCTCACATGATGTGTACAGTGCTGGCAAGGTGAATATTTAATGCTCATCCTTAATTGCCCTTGAGGATGTCATGGGGTTGTGCTTTCCCAAACACCAAGAATCCTTATGGTTAAAGTCATCCCACAATGCTGTTGGATTTCGACCCAGTGAAAATGAAAGAATATATTTTCACTGCGATATGATATTTGGAGGTTAAACCTGAAAGTGATAGACATCATGGATTAGTTGATGTTGTTAAAGAAGTTTATCCAAGTTGCTCTATGCCTTAGTAGTAAATGGAGCAACAATTAGGATGTTAGATGTGTGATAGTCTGTCCTGAATGCTTTTGAGGTTCGTGGCTGTTTCGACATACAGCAGGAAACATGCTCTTTGGTCCATTGTGCAC
Source organism: Rhinoraja longicauda (assembly GCF_053455715.1). NCBI lineage: Eukaryota > Metazoa > Chordata > Chondrichthyes > Rajiformes > Arhynchobatidae > Rhinoraja > Rhinoraja longicauda. The sequence goes on along the minus strand of NC_135955.1, from coordinate 45,875,455 downwards.
ATGGACCATTAACCACCCATTTGCACTAATACCATTTTTCCTCTTGTATTCCCATCAACTCCCTTGGCCACCCTCTTCCTCTTCCATTTATTATACCACCCATCCACTCTGGTGGCAATGGGGCGATTTAAAATAGCCAACTAACTTACCAACCAGCGTGTCTTTACAATGTAGATGGGACGATAGGCACCTGGGGGACATCCATGTGCTCGCAGGGTGAGTGTGCAAACTCCACAGAGATAGTACCCAGGGCCAGGGTCAAACCCGGGTCGATGGAGCCGTAAAACAGCACTACCAACTGCTGTTGATTAAGTTGAATTCATCCAGACAAGTGGAGAATTCTCCATCACTCCTGATATGCCTTCTAAACGTTTTGTGCAGCCTAGAGATAAATTATTTGCCATAGGATACCTAACCATAAACTACTTAATAGCAACCATATTTATTTGCCAACAGTAAACCTTGCTATGTTGATGCTGAGTCGAAATTGTATTTCCTCAGGTGGGGTCACACAGATGTGGTCCTTTCTCCTACTTCTCCGGTGTGAATGTTAATCTGTCTTTTTTTTCCCTATCCCTGAATGGTGTCCTGGTCTTGCTTGGAATGGGTAAGAAATGCTTCATTTTCTGAGGAGGTGAGAATAAAACTGAATACCATTATCAAACATTCCTACTTCTGACATGATGAAACAAAGGTCATTATGAAGCAGTTGAAAACGATTGGATCCAGGATATTATCCTGGGGAGCCCTGCAGTGATTTCCTGGGGCTGAGATGATTGCTTTTCAGCTGGTAATGCCATCTTACTTTCTGATTATGTGCCTTCAGCCAGTAGAATGTTTTCCTCTTGATTCCCATTGACTTTAATTCTACACATGCTCCTTGTTACCGTGTTCTATGCAATTCTACCTTAATGCAAAATCCAAGTAGCGCAGGAGAATATTAAAGTACTGTAACACAATGACCATAGCAGTTGGGAGGAACTATTCAAGAAGATAGAAAAGTGAAAAGGGCCTTGGTGGTCAGCATTTTATACTTTGATGATACTTTCAACCTTGCCTCTGGAATTATATGTTTTTTAACATTTTTTCAGTGTAAAAAAGGTGTACTGAGTGTTCATAGCACTACACAAACTGTGTATCAATCAATGGTGATTTTCTCCCTTTATTGAATTGTAAATCTGTGAAACTCAAAAATATCACAAATTATGGAAATCTACAACTAAAACAGAAAATGCTGGAAATACTTGTCATGTCAGGCCACATCTGCAGGAAGAGAAACAGAGTAGGATAGTACCATTAACATTTTATCTAGTTACCAATCAAGAGAACTAATGTAAAAAAATGTGCAAAGAGCTGGAGTAATTCAGCAGGTCAGGCAGAACATGGATAGGGGCCCTAAACGTCCCGTTCTGAAATGTTACATTTGTTTAGGTACATGGAGAGGAAAGGTAGAGGGATATGGACTATGTGGAGGCAAATGGGGTTAGCTTGGATGGGTATTGAATTGAATTGAATTGAATTGAATACATTTTATTAGCCAAGTATGTATACATACAAAAAATCTGCCTTGGTGCTTTGCTCGCAAGTAACAACATGATATACAGTAAACAATTAAGAATAAAACATTATAATTTAAACATGTGAAAAATGAAATAAAATACCAGACCAAAAGGAGGCTACACACTTTTGGTTGTTGAGTACAGCTACTGCTCGTGGAAAAAAAGCTGTTTTTATGTCTGGCTATGGCGGCTTTGACAGTCCGGAGTCACCTTCCAGAGGGAAACGCTTCAAAGAGTTTATGGCCAGGGTGAGAGGGGTTAGAGATGATCTTACCCACTCGCTTCCTGGCCCTTACAGTTCATCGAAGGGGGGATGCAGTTCACGACCTTCTCGGCTGATCGAACAATGCGTTGCAGCCTCTGGATGTCATGCTTGGTGGCTGAGCCAAACCAGTCCATGATGGAGAAGGTGACAGACTCTATGATGGCAGTATAAAACTGGACCATCATTGCCTGTGACAGAATTTGCTTTCCCAGCTGCCATAGGAAGTACATCCTCTGTTGGGCCTATCTGAGGAGTCGATGGTGGCCTCCCATTTAAGGTCCTTGGAGATGATGGTTACAAAGAACTTAAATGACTCCACAGATGTAACTGTGGTGTTGTTGATGGTGAGTGGGGGGGGGGGGGGGGGGAGGGGAGGGGGAGTTCTCTTAAAGTCTTAAAGTCTACAATGAATTCCACTGTCTTAAGAGCAATGAGCTCCAGGTTGCGATGGCACCAGGACGCCAGCTGTGTCACTTCCTGTCTGTAGGCAGATTCCTCCCCATCCTGGATCAGTCCAATCAGGGTTGTTTCGTCCACAAACTTGAGAAGCTTGACAGAGGATTCTGTGGAAGTGAAGTCGTTGGTGTAGAGAGCGTAAAGGAGAGGGGAGAGTACGCAGCCTTGCGGTGTTATGGGTCAGAGGGTCCGAGATGTGCTTTCCCAGCCTCACATGCTGCTTCCTGTCTGTCAGGAAGTTGGTGATCCACTGACAGAGGGGTCCAGGCACAGTCAACTGGGAGAGTTTGTAGTAGCTCTGGCACAATGGTGTTAAATGCAGAGCTAAAGCTCACAAACAAAATCCTTGTATAGACCCCCCGGCGGTGTGGGTGCTGGAGGACGAAGTGCAGGCCTAGGTTGACTGCATAATCCAATCTACTGGCTCAGTATGCAAACTGCAGGGGGTTCAGCAGGGGGTTTGTGATATTTTTCAGGTGGGCCAGCACGTCTTTCAAGGGTCTTCATGATTTCAGAGGTCGGTGCGACAGGCCTGTAGTCATTAAGACCAGTAATCCTTGGCTTTTTGGGTATCTTGGTCAGCATAGATGAGTTGAACTGAAGAACCTGTTTCCATTCTGTTTCCATGACTCTAACTTACAAATTCCTTACTGATTATCATTTTAAGCCATTCATAGACAGAAATTATTTCCCTCAGAAACTATATGAATGAATGTTTTCCAGAAATTTATATGAACAGAAAATGCTGTAAACACTCTGCAGGTCAAATAGCACTAATCCTGCCTGACATGCTGAACGTTTGCAGTATTTTATATTTATATTTCTGATGTTGAGGATCTACAGTTCTTGATTTTCAAGTAAACAATGAAACGTGGCAAAGGAAATAGTAAAATCAGAAGTTTCTGATCACAGAGAGTTGAGTAGGCTGGGTCTCTATTCCTTGGAGTGCAGGAGGATGAGGGGTGACCTTATAGAGGTGTACAAAATCATGAGAGGAATAGATTCGGTAGATGCACAGAGTCTCTTGCCCAGAGTAGGGGAATCGAAGACCAGACGACATACAGTACCCTCGATAATGTTTGGGACAAAGACCCATCATTTATTCATTTGCCTCTGTACTCCACAATTTGAGATTTGTAATAGAAAAAATCACATGTGGTTAAAGTGCACATTGTCAAATTTTAATACAGGCCATTTTTTATACATTTTGGTTTCACCATGTAGAAATTACAGCAGTGTTTATACATAGCCCCCCATTTCAGGGCACCATAATGTTTGGGATCCAGCAATGTCATGTAAATGAAAGTAGTCATGTTTAGTATTTTGTTGCACATCCTTTGCATGGAATGACTGCTTGAAGTCTGCGATTCATGGACATCACCAGTTGCTGGGTCTTCTCTGGTGATGCTCTGCCAGGCCTGTATTGCAGCCATCTTTAGCTTATGCTTGTTTTGGGGGCTAGCCCCCTTCAGTTTTCTCTTCAGCATATAAAAGGCATGCTCAATTGGGTTCAGATCGGGTGATTGACTTGGCCAGTCAAGAATTTATCATTTTTTAGCTTTGAAAAACTCCTTTGTTGCTTTAGCAGCATGTTTGGAATCATTGTTTTGCAGAAGAATGAACCACCGGCCAATGAGTTTTGAGGCATTTGTTTGAACTTGAGCAGATAGGATGTGTCTATACACTTCAGAATTCATTATGTTACTACCATCAGCAGTTGTATCATCAATGAAGATAAGTGAGCCAGTGCCTTCAGCAGCCATGCATGCCCAGGCCATAACACCCCCACCATCATGTTTCACAGATGAGGTGGTATGCTTCAGATCTTGGGCAGTTCCTTCTCTCTTCCATACTTTGCTCTTGCCATCACTCTGACTGACATAAGTTAATCTTCATCACATCTGTCCACAAGACCTTTTTTTCCAGAACTGTGGCTGCTCTTTTAAGTACTTCTTAGCAAACTGCAACCTGGCCATCCCATTTTTGCAGCTCTCCAGTGGTTTGCATCTTGTAGTGTAGCATTTCTGTTCATGAAGTCTTCTGCGGACAGTGGTCATTGACAAATCCACACCTGACTCCTGAAGAGTGTTTCTGATCTGTCGGACAGGTGTTTGGGGATTTTTCTTTATTATAAAGAGAATTCTGTCATCAGCTGTGGAGGTCTTCCTTGGCCTGCCAGTCCCTTTGCGATTAGTAAACTCACCAGTGCTTTCTTTCTTCTTAATGATGTTCCAAACAATTGATTTTGATAAGCCTATGGTTTGGCTGATGTCTCTTAACAGTTTTATTCTTGTTTCTCAGTTTCATAATTATGATGCCCAAACATTATGATGCCCTAAAATGGGGGGCTATGTATAAACAAAGCTGTAATTTCTACATGGTGAAACCAAAATGGATAAAAATGGCTTTTAATAAAACCTGACAATGTGCACTTTAACCACATGTGATTTTTTTAATATTACAAATCTCAAATTGTGGAGTACAGAGGCAATAAATAAATGATGGGTCTTTGTCCCAAACATTATGGAGGGCACTGTAGGTTCAAGGTGAAGGGGAAAACATTTAGTAGGAATCCGAGGGGTAACTTTTTCAGACAAAGGGTGGTGGGTGTATGGAACAAGCTGCCACAGGAGGTAGTTGAGTTTGGGACTGTCCCATCATTTAAGAAACAGGATAGGACAGGTTTGGAGGGATATGGACCAAGCGCAGGCATGTGGGACTAGTGTACATTGTGGGACGGTATGGGCAAGTTGGGCCGAAGGGCCTGTTTCCACACTGTATCACTCTATGACTCTTAGCATCCAAAAATCCAACATAATCTTTGCTTTTCATCTTTATTGAATTGAAGTCTAACCAGAAAATACAATGCACGAGTGTAATAATGTTAAATTATCAGGTCATGGAAATAATTAGAGATCAGTGATTTACTCAAGGGGTTCAGATAACACAATAAGCTGCAGTATACAACACAATTTAGAAATCTCAATTTTGCACTTGCTTTTTAATAATAGCATATAGATTTCTACTCCTGGGTTCCCAGTTGATGGAAAGCTGCTTCTGCTTTCTTGCACTCATTACTATTGTAAGTTTCCTGCTTGTATACTAATAAAACAAAACTCTAAAGCAGTAAAGACATTAAAATTCCAATAATAACATTATTGCAAGGGTATTACCCAAATCTGTGGCAAGCTTTCCACATAAACATTCTTCCTTCATATCTACTTATAATTCCATTCCTCTAAAATAACAAAAACTGGACAAAAAAATAAATTATTTTGTTGGTTTGTAAAAGTGGAGTTAACATTCATGTTTAATAGAAATACAATGATTTCACTTTTACAATTCATTCAATTTCATCACCAGACAGAAAATTAAATAGAAGCATTAATTACTTTGACTTTCATGTTGTAGGATTCACTACTCTTAACACCAGAGTTGAAATGAATAACATAAAAAAATATTAATTTCCTTTGTTTCCCCATTGCTCAGCATGATTTGGCTATTGATTTGAATAAAAAAAGATCTGTCAATATTTAATAGTTTCCAAAATGTTCAGTCATGCTGTCCAATTTCTACCAGAGATCTCAGGATTTTTTTGGCCAAAAGCAACAGAGCCAACACAAAAGAAAATTGGCAGAATCATTCTCTATGACTTCCAAATTACATTAGGGTCCTATTGATGTGTTGGTGCCAATTTCTACGAGCTTATGAATCTCCTACCTCCTGTCTCTGTCGTTTATTTCAAGCAGATATGGATGTACACTGGTACGGGGAAAAGATTTAATGGGAATCCGACAGATAACTTTTTCCACACAAAGGGTGGTAGGTGCATGGAACAAGCTGCCAGAGGAGGTAGTTGAGGCTGGGACTATCCCATCGTTCAGAAACAGTTGGACAAGTACATGGATAGGACAGGATTGGAGGATATGGACCAAGCACAGACAGGTGGGACTAGCGTAGCTGGGACATGTTGGCCGGTGTGGGCAAGTTGGGTCAAATGGCCTGTTTCCACACTGTATCACTCTATGACCTCCCTATGTTTGAGCAGCTTTCGTGATACATATTAATTTGGATTCCTCTGAGTATTGGTGCAATGAGTTTGGAGGACAGACTCATGATTCCTACTTCAGCAATTAATATGTAAGTGTTCCAATAAAAGGTGTTACATTTTATTACAACATATAAATATATTAATCTTTCATTTGTATTTATAAGAATTGTGAATGGGCATATTTTGTTCTCCATAAAATTGCATGTTTTAACTATCTTGGAGGTACATGAGATTGATATCTGAAACTTAAAGTCATGCTGTCACCCAGTTAAAATCACAGTTCCTTTAAAACATTGCAATATTTGTTTATTTTCTATTTTGCCAAACTTATTTGAAGGCCTATCCTTGTCACATTCTTTGTTAGTTAAGTTGGACTTATTTGATAGATGGTTTCACTTTGTAGAATGCAATAAATTTTGCAAAGCCTGGAAACTTCAATTAATTGATTGAAATGAAACTGACTGGTCTTCCCATACCTATGTCAAAATGCAACCATTAACTGTCCTAAGCAGTTAAGAATCTTTTCTTTGACACATCGGGAACCTGCAATTATCTCTATCACTGTACTTTCAACATCTGATTAAAGTTAGCTAATACATATCAAAGGGGAACTAATAATCAGCTTAAATTGATTCTGACTTCTGACAGTAAATGCTCCAAAATCATCACCTTCCACTTTTCAGATAAATACTCTTCATGTAATTAAATTTATGTTTCAAAGAATAAAGGTGTAACTTGATCTTTTCCCTGACAGACAAAGAAACTGTGATAAAAAGATTCACGAGCTGTTCCTCGAATCATCCAGTAATGCACAAAAGACTAGAAAACAGAATGTGTTATTGCTCAACACTGTCTTTGCATCTAGAACAATTCAGATAGATCCCACAATTTCATTCATAATTGCAAGTCTTTGTTTTCATTACAGTCACGTAGAAAATAGAAATATTGATTTTATACATTAAAAAAATCATATTTCAGACATGATGGATGGTAACTTGTTGACAGAAGGCAGCAAAGAAATGAAAGAATCTCAATTTATTGAAAATCTTTCATAAACTCAAGATATTCCATAAACCTTTATTTAATACTTTGAAGTGCAGCATTGTAATGTAGGACACAGCCGTCTATTTGCACACACCGAGTCTATGTCGAACATCAATCACTTGTTTCCACCAATTATATTTTATTCTCATCTCAACTGTCCACAGATACTACCACTCACCAACATATGAGGAAGAATTTACAGTGACAATTAACCTACCAATCGGAGATAGATGGATGGATGGATGGATGGATGGATGGATGGATGGATGGATGGGTGGGTGGGTGGGTGGGTGGGTGGATGGATGGATGGATGGATGGATGGATGGATGGATGGATGGATGGATGGATGGATGGATGGATGGATGGATGGATGGATGGATGGATGGATGGATGGATGGATGGATGGATGGATGGATGGATGGATGGATGGATGGATGGATGGATGGATAGATAGATAGATAGATAGATAGATAGATAGATAGATAGATAGATAGATAGATAGATAGATAGATAGATAGATAGATAGATAGATAGATAGATAGATAAACATTTCACATCACATCATTATTGTTTAAACAATGGGAACCTGCACCTCAGCCTACTTGTGCATATAACAATAACTCAGCTGACTGGACTTGACCACCTTTGTCCTGCTCTTGGTAGTACAGGCACTCCCTGACTTACAAAAATAGGCGACTTACGTAAATTCACACTTACATAAGCGTTTCTTTAAACCCACTGCGTCATTTCTGAGTTGCACGTTTTGATAGTCTCTGTAGCAGTGCACTAATGCTGTCGCATTTGGCCGTTTCTGCATGTCAGTCAACGTCCTCATGATGCTTCCATGTGGTCTCTGTGTTGGAAGCTACCATGTGGTCTCTGTGTTGGAAGCTACCATGTGGTCTCTGTGTTGGAAGCTACCATGTGGTCTCTGTGTTGGAAGCTACCATGTGGTCTCTGTGTTGGAAGCTACCATGTGGTCTCTGTGTTGGAAGCTACCATGTGGTCTCTGTGTTGGAGCTACCACGAGGTCTCCCTTTGGTACACAGTACAAATAGTACATTTGCATGTGTACCGTAGCACTTCCGTTTCTGACTTGCATAACATCTGACTTATGCAAGGGTCCACGGGACATAACCCTAACCAAAGTCGGAGAGCGTCCTAACTGACCTCATTCTCATATGAAAACTTACACAATCCATCGAGAAACATAGTGACTACAAACATTACTGCCGGCATAATAATACTATTATGTACTTTATTCTTTGCAATTTCTTATATTTTCTTGAGGTACTACCTTCTTTTCAATTACCACAAGTTGCCATATTCAATGGGCTGTCTCCTAGGGTAACCAGGGATACATCATGAAAGAAAGGCAATTACATTCATCAAATAGTTAAATATTTTATTTTGTCCCTCATGTACAGATAATGAAAAAAGTATTTTCGCAATGCAGATCAAAATACATCTACAATCATTATGGAAACCAAATAAATCAGTGTAACAGACAAAATAAGTTATAAATAAGTTATAAATGATTGGGTACACTAGCTCATGATTAGGTACACTGCCTCTACCTTTGGATCTGATCTAACTCTGTTATATTTTGGTATTTTATGGTATTTGGTTCCCAATGTTCTAATTTCTCTGCCACAGAATGGGGTTATTCACTGTCCTAACCTCTTGATTTTCTTCCAGTCTGTAAAGTAAAACTGCATCCTTGCAAAGATTCAACATCTTCCTGTACCTAACAGATTGATTATAAAATGATCACCTTGAATTGGTTTGTGATGTGGCGCATGGATATAACAATCTTTCTATGTGTTTTACTTTCCATGGTTAAAGCTGTCAAAGGTACTTTTATTTGAAAATTGAAGGGGAATTTGGAGATCACAGACAAATAATTAAATAGTAATTCATATTTAATTGAAATCTAATATTACCTTAGTATTACAATACCAGACAATAAAACATATAACATTAAGGGGGTTATTTTTGTGTCAATTCTAAAAAAACTGCGTGCATCATTTTCACACAAATGGAAGCACCTGTAAGCAGTTACTGGTGTTATATGCTTTCTCAAATTTTTAAAAGACAGGAGGAACAATCACAAAAATATATTGGACGCTTGAAATTCTTTGGCACTCATTTCATTGTGTAAATCTATTGAATTGCATGAGGCTACACAATAGTAAACCATTCAATGTCTCTTCGTCACTTATCTTGACAACAGTAGGGTAGTTATTATGCTCAATTATCTTTGCTATTGCTTCTAAGAAAGACTGCATTTACTGCTGTATTATTCTGTTAAACCATGACTGAATGGCATGTTCACACTAATGCTACTTGCAAAAGGCATTTGGCGTTTACATCAGCATAGGTTCTTTCACAGGCAAACTGAAATATATTTAGCCTAAATTTGAAAGTTTGACTGGCAAAATATTTCGTACTGGTCTGAAAAAGTAAATATGGTCTACTTTTAGGTTTCATTATAATGAGACAATTAAGACATCGCTGACAGGTTTGCATAAATCATTCATTCCAGCTAATCCTGACCGTGAAGAATAATTTCACCAAAGTGTTGTTGATGAGCAAAGCTCCACACTGAAAGCTAAAATTTACAAAATTACTCCTGTAACTTCAAACCCAAAATCAACTGGACATCTTCTTTGAAAGATTCTCTTTGTCAAAATGATCTGAGATCCTGAAATTGCACCATGGGATACGAGAAAATTAAAGCATAATACGATTGTCTGAAATTGCGCTCTCTGTCATTTATTTCAAATGACTCCACTGAACTAGCAGATAAAATAATTTAAATATCTATGCTCTCAGTTTCAACACTCGAAGTTCGTATTTCTGTTTCAATTGTAACATTTTATGTGAAAATGTCATGATAAAGATTAAAATATCAGAAGATTTCTAATATATCAGTTGGTTAAATGGTTGCACAAATCGAGCTATGGTACTTGATATCCCTTGATCTCTGGCCTTAAGGGTAATGAAGAGGAAATTAGCAAAGCTTCCAATTGTATTGTTAAAAATGTATGTTTGTAAACATCAGGTGCCACGGTTTTTGGCTAGTTACGTTTCTACAATATGTTTCTACAATACGTTTCTACAAACTAAAATAGAAAAAAAATTCATTTTATCCAGTAAACTGTATCCAGATTATTGGTTTATACCATGAGGTCCTGAGATAAGAACATATACAGAAACAGGAGAGGAAAAGTAAAGATTTTGTGTTAAGAAAACTGTCAGTGGAACTGTGTTACTTTTTAAATATAGCAAACACAATCAGTTAGTTTCCTAGTTCTGTCATTATAACACCCAACTCTATTTTGAACGCTGCATGTACTTTTTTCTCATTATGATTACAGCCATACATTATCTTATGTACTAATTCCTTTAAATTTAGTTTTATAACTTTTAAAACTTTATATTTTTTGTCCTTCACTCCCAGCTTATTTTGAAGTAATACCCTGAGACAATCTGACTTTGATAGTTTAATTTTATCTATGAGTGAGATCTCAATTTACTAGTTGTCTTTCAAGACTTGACATTTTCATACAATTTTCTCCACAGGAGATATATACTCCATGTATGTTCCTCCTTTGTAAGAAACAGTGTTTATGCATGGAACAATAGGACTTTATTTTCTTGGCCAACATACAGAGACATGAACCTTCATACTTTTAAGCTATTAACAAGAGATCTTTACATAACACCTTAATCTGGGAAAGTAGCAGCTCCACTGTTCACAAGGAGTATGTGGCATAGTGGTTAAGGTATTAGACTAGTGTTCAGAGGCTGTATGATTGATTGATAAAAACAAGTTCCAATCCTATCATGGCAACAATAACAATGACATCTAAGTAATCAAATAACGTCTGTATAAAAAGTTTGCATTAGATATGGTGGCTATAAAGCTACCTGAATACTATTTATTCTTGCCTCCTGTGGCCTCTGTGTGACTTTGGAGTCAACAATGCGAATTGCTTCTAATTGCCTCCCCTGCCCTGTAGGGGGAGTTTTAAATGAGGTAATTTATTCATTTTCAGGAAACTGGGTACTACTGGCAAAGTTATTGAAGACAGAAATAGCACAATACGACAAATAATAAACTGAATATTAACAAACAGAATGTGGCTTACCCTGTTCTCAGTGAATGAAATTTACAGGCATTGAATTTAACTCTGGATAATTTCAACTGTGATTCAATCTCCACATTTACAGAGCTACTGTTGACATTTTTTCAAAGAAAATCCCAAGATTGATTTGGAGGCATAGAGGCAAAATGGAAAAGTATTCCATCGTCTCTTTGGAATAAACTAGGGAACAGTTTTTCACTTGAGAACCTAAGTTAATTAGAGGCTTGAATCAAAATTGTCTTTGAGCTGTAGCACCAGTGATTTAATTCATGGAAATCCCATATTTTCACTGATCCTTTATTTGTGGTCAAGCTTTTAGTTGCCTTTTGGCCCACAATGTCTATGCCGGCACCAATAACCCATCTAGACTATTCCCACCTTCCAGCACTCAGTCCATGGGTTTTAAGTGCTCATCTAAATATTTCTTGGAAGTTATGAGAACATCTGCTTCCACCATTCCCTTCAGTAACTTTCAAGACCGATGTCCCGTAAAGATGCGTTCTCAGTCCCCTACTCCCTTTATAATATATGTCCAAATTTGGATCTAACTACAGTACTGAGAACTATATTCTACACTCCGTGTCTTCCCCTTTGCACTATCCATTGTACTTGAGTTTGAAATGATTGTATTTATGTACTGTATATCTGATCTGTTTGGATAGCATGCAAAACCAGGTTTTTCATTGTACCTCAGTATATAAAACAATAATAATAAAGACCAAAAACCTAAACCTTAATACTGGCAAAAATACAGAGGTATGGCCTCTGGCTCAAACGATGGGTTGTAGGCTCAAATAGTGTTTTTGCTGAATGATATGTGAATGATTATGGGGAGAAGGCAGTAGAATGGGGTTAGGAGGAAGGGATAGATCAGCCATGATTGAATGGTGGAGTAGATGTCTAGACAATGGGCCGAATGGCCTAATTCTGCTCCCATTACTTCTGACATTATGAGACAAAATGCCAGTGTTGATTTGCACATCACTACAATCCAATCCCTTCCAAGCATCTTGACTATGAGATCGATTTGGAAAATAGTGAACGTCTCTGGACTATGAAATCCAAATTGGCATACTTTTAAAGACAGCCTTCTGTGAATAGCAGTCACTGAGTAAACCATGGGGCATTGCACTATACATTTAAACAACTGACTAGGTAAATAACATTGGCAAATTAAAACAATTAATTTGTCATTGAGCTGATAGTAAACACAAGTAGGGTACAGTTACAGAGTGTTTACACATATTAGCTGTTTATTCTGGAGAACATTTGTGCCAGATGAGGTATGGCAAAAACAGAGAGGGTGGTAAAAGAGATTGAGGAGTTGCATTACTACTCAGGGAGAATGACAAGCAGTACTCAGACAGGGCATATTGGAGGTTTCATCCATTGAGGCCATATGGGAAGAGCTCAAAATTAAGATAGGTGAGTCTGAAGAAGGGTCCTGACCCAAAACATCATCTATCAATATCCTCCTGAGATGCTGCTTGACCCGCAGAGTTATTCCAGCATGTTGTGTTTTGTTTGTAAACCAGCATCTGCAATTCCTTGTTTCTCCACCATGACAGCCTTCCTCACTGTCTGCAATTTCACCGATTTTGGCGCTCAGAAACATGATGTAACAAAGGAGTTGAAAATGGATTTGGAGTAATTATTCCACTGGGTAAACATTTATAAAATGAAACTTGTAATGGCTAAATGTAAATCTATTGCTCCAAAATTATATTTTTGACTTATTAGGTTGACATTTCATAACCCACAATAATGGAATTTTAATATTGAGAACATAGTTGTATTAAATTGTGGAACATTGCTGCTGTATAGCTGGTCTTTTGGCAAAGTGTAATTATTCAAGCAGGATAAAATTATTACAGTTCATTGGAAAAAATGTTAAATTTCCTTGAGCCTGTCTTGAATAAGGGACAAATAGTCTAGTAGACCCGAGAGGCTATCATAGAAGAAATGATGAAGTGATAATTCAGTGTCGATCAAAACCATGTTTCTCTCCTCAGGCATTATAGGGTCTTGGCAAAGCATTACCATAAGTAATTTAACTTCTGAGTGATGCTTATTCAGCAGAATAATAATCATATCCCCCCATTGGGCACGAGAAAATGGGATAAGTTCAATGGTCAAACTTTTAAGTAGTTTCCACTTTCAGACAGCAGTCACTGCATGCAATTGGTACTTCAGTGAAGTCTTTATTACATGTTCCTTGATTAAGCTTCGATTACTTACTGCTGATGGGGGTCAAATGATAAGCGGAGAAAACAGGAGCAGGGTACTGAAGTATTGCGGCAGCCATGATTGTGTGGAATGGTGGAGCAGGCCAACAGGTTGACTCCTGTTGCTAATTTCTCCATTTCTAAGTTTTCCTTTCATGTGAATAATCATTTTATTTAAAAAATATGTCATGGTTTATCGTTAAGGACCACGAATGTTAGATGCCCAAATGAATTTTCGTGTTCTTGCCTATCCTGCAAAAGAACTTCAGCAGACGGAACTCATTGCAGTTAAGGCAGCATCTCTGGAGAAATATGGATAGGTGACGTTTCGGATCAGGACCCTTCGTCTTCAGAGGAAGATTCCTTTCTTCTGTGATGAGATGCTGCCTGGCCTGTTGAGTTACTGCAGCATTTTGTGTCTTTTTGTGTAAACCAGCATCAACAATTCCTTGTTTCTACAACCTTGCAGTTGATGTGAACCTCAATAACTCCAAATACAGAGGATTTTCCATCTGCATTTTCCTCGCTACAATTAGACTGCTGAAACAATCATCTCTTTCATACCAACCAATGTTGTTATTGCACTTCAGTTATTTTTTGCACTACTTCAGTTTGCACTGCAATCTTCACACCGTTCTGCTGTTTGCATTTGTCATGTTTATTATTGTATCTATCACAATCGTGTATACTGTGTACTCTATGAACTTCATGTGAACAAGGAATTTCATTGTTTCTGATGTATATGACAACAAACTAATCTGGCAAGTTTAGTTTGACAAGTTTACATTTGGTTTTGATATCCAGACCATTAATGTGGATTCAAAATTAGAAGCGCAAAATGTATTATTTTGCTGGAAGCTCATACAAAGTATTTATGTGATGGAGTTTGAGACTGTCAGGTTCTGATGAATATTCCTACCCCAGTATCATTATCATATTTTGGTGAAATTCTGGCTGGGTTCCCACCTTGCAATGGGCAGCTTGCCTCAGGAAGTGAAATGGCTGTTAATAATTTGCAAAATTACAAAATGTGGGAGAATTTCAAAACATTTAACTTGTTTTTGCCAGACCAAAACTGGGACAGCAACAACATATCTCCCCAGTCCAAATCCATCCGAAACTGGACAGCAAACGTTTGGAAAATCTTGCTTGATGTGTCCAAAGAGTAATAGCTGAAAAACTTTAATTTGAACCTCTTCTACTGCTCTTTGTTTCTAAACCATATTTTTAATCATTTTCAGTGTTCAACCTTGGATGTGCATAGGTGCAATGTAATTTGCTAAAAGCCTTTGGAAAATTCATATATATTACAGAACATGTTTTTAGAAAATTACTGGTTCTGTTGTTGAATTTGACAGTACAGATATGGGGGAATTCCAGAGGGAATGCCATTCAATAAAACTGGGTGGAAAATCGCTAGCTCCATTATCTTTCGTGTCTAATTCTTGACATTCGTGTCTAATGTGTTCTTGCTCAAAATACAAAGTCTATAAAATGTAGATTTGTACTTTTTGAATAAAAAAATCACTGTCTTATCCCATCAGGAAGGCTGGCTCCGTCCTGGGGCCAGAGTTGGATTCATGGGAGGTGGTCTTGGAGGGGAGGATGCTCCTCAAACTGCGGAGATCTTGGACAATACAGCTCACCCCCTCCATGACACACTGGCCAACCTCAGGAGTACCTTCAGCAACAGACTGGTTCCACCAAGATGCAGGTCAGAATGCCACAGGAAATCCTTCTTCCCTGTGACTATCAAACTGAACAACTCCTTCCCCTTCTGTCGTGGGGTAGACTGAGACTGACCTCCCCTCCCCCCCCCCCCCCCCCCCAATCTTTGGACATCCCCAATCCTTTCCACTCGTCACTTTAATTTCATGTTTCATGTATTTTGTGTTTTTGTGTTTTCATCACTGTTGGCAGATCAATTTCCCTCCTGGGATAAATATAGTTCTATCGAGTCGTATCGTAAACTTTACAAAGAATTGAACAGTTTTTCTTAGCTTTGATTTTTCCTATCTATATGAATTCTTGTTGTTTCTGACTCTTAATATTCCAGTCTATGCAGGTTGCACTTCCTTACTTTTTAACCATTGTTATTCAAATTAATTTATCAGCTTCAGTTTTACATTTATGTTTTAATTTGAATGTTTAGAATTCTAACTTTATGTTTCCCCTAAATCCTGCTGATAAGTAGTGAAATAATAAATACAGAATTTTGGTTAGCCTAAAGGGTTAGCATTAAATTCTACAAAAGTAGTTGCGAGAAAGTAGATTCATATACTCTCCAGCGATGTTTCTCCAAATTGTAAAGGACCACCTTCAACACCAGCACATGTTACTACCATACTACCTCAGTGCGTTAAATGTATGGATCACTTTGGTTGTAAACTAGTTTGCTCTTACCTAGAAATTAGTCGAGGCTCATGAAGTTAGTTCTATTAACAAGCAATACCACGCCAGCATTTAAGTAAATGTTAGAAGCATTAACACATGCAGAAGTCAACCATCCATAATTTCTGGCAAATTCTGATCATAAACTGATTGCTACTATTATTCTATTTACCTGGATTTGAAGGTTTTACTGTCAAAATTAAGATAGTGTACAGTATCACTCTGAAGTGGTTTCTCTGGTTCTGTTATTTTTTTACCATATACTTTGAAAAACCTAAATCATTACTGTAGATTTGAATCAAAAGGCAGGAAATTTTCCTGTTTAAATGTTGTGCAGTGAATTTTGGGGTGTTCTACATCCCAGCCATGATCATGGCAAATATTCCAAAATTGGTGGCATTATTAGGATGTGAAGTGCTGGCAGCTTCATGTGAAAGTGCTGGCGTTAAATCCCACACCCAGCTGCTCCCTGGATGACAACAGGGTTTTGATCATGCCCCCTCCTCCTCAGATCAACAATCAACTCTTTCACCTTCCTGGTGCTACAGGCTAACTGATGCTCTGAGACCATGACAACGTTCCCCATCTCTTTCCTGTACTTTATTCAATCTTTGTTCTTGACCGGTGCCGCAGGGGTATAATTGACGAGCATAAAGATTGAGTTGATGCTCTATGTACAGGGAGTAGATCAGGGGACTAAGCATACAACCTTGAGGAATATCAGTGTTGAGGGTCAAGGTGGACGAAATGTATTGGGAATTGTGGAACAAGCAATTGAACACAATAGTGGCACATTTGAATTTCTGAAATCTTCCAGCATTCCTGTCTGTATTCTGACATGACATGAAGTCCAACAAAGGAGCAAGATTTTCCTGCTATTTCCAGTACAGGATGGAGGGGTTTGACATAATAACATAGTACAACATAATTTACATTTTGTTTCGAATGAATTGTCTTAGCTTTGTGCTTGCAAGTTATTTGATTTTTTTTTGTACATTACATCAAGGATATTCAGAAGTGTTCATAGATTTAAGTGTCATCGGTCATCAAAGATTATGGCGCAAAGGCAGGAGAATGTGGTTGAGAGAGAAAATTCGATCAGCCATGATTGAATAATGGAGTAGACTCGATGGGCTGAATGGCCCAATTCCGTTCCTATGTCTTATAGTCTTATGGCAGGTGGAAAAGCCTGGGACCATGTCTTAGCAGTCTGTCAATTTGTGTTTTGCTAACTTGTGGGTGAGGCTGGTTCTGCTCTCTAGTATCCACAGCTGATGGCATTATGTTGTGCAAAGCACTGCTGCCATGCGGGACTTCATCACTCTAGATCAGGGTGAAACTACCTGGCAGGTTGATGTGGGCATCCATAAAAATAAGTGTGCAGTCAGGATGTATGTCAACGGTGAGAGCTAGTAGCAGGTTCTGAAGATATTGGTGAGCTCTTAGTTGTAGTCCTTCCACAGCATGGATAAGTTAAAAAAATAACTGAACATTACAAAATGAGGGTAAATGTCTCAATCCACAAAAAAATGGGCAGAAAACCAATGATATGTATACATTTAGGTAATAAAACTTCAAACAATTATATTTAGTTCCAGCAATTTTCTATTCAGGAGAGAAGTAAACGAACAGTAGCGGCATTACACTCTTGCCCTCAGCAATCCTCAGCCAAAAACTTTGTTCTTCTCAATTTTCTCCATGGTCAGATGCACAATAATTGAGACGCATGCTGATATGTTGAAAAGATTAGACATGGAAACTTGATTTTCTACCATAGGGCAAACAAATTATCTGACACTGTAACTACTGCAAAGGGGACACAGAGGGATGTTGTCTAACTTATCTTTTTTTGTAGCTGCATCTGACATCAACAGCCGCAGAACCAGGCTTGTTCCTGGATAAAAGGTTGCAGGGACAGCTGAGCAACAGAATGCCAGTGACTAACCTCTGACCTGTTGGCCACGTCCAGCAAAATTTTGCTGATCGTCAAAGGTACACCATCACCTCATTTTCAATAACAATGCCAGATGCTAGTTACTACAGTTAGATGAAAATATGTATTTCCTGACATAATCCAACCTTTGAAAGTTTTAAATCTGCAATTAGAGAGCCTGCTGTTTTTTAAACTTATATAAAAAACTCTGATACCCTACATCATGCCTAAAACTTTAATTACAAAAGATAAAGCTAGAGGGCAGGGCATCTGATTTGTGTTTCCTTAATTATTTGAAATTGATTGTAATAATCAGTTTAAAAAATCACCAATACGTTTTAATTGTTTTATCTTAATGTGATAAACAGTAAACAGAAGTAAAATTTAATTAAACTCATTATTTGGTCAGTTTTCACTTGCCTTCGTATTCATTAAAAGGTCTGAACATATTTTAACAAGATGTTGTGTCAGATACATACATTTTACTAGAAAACAGTATGTGGGAAATATGGGTTTGTCATTTAAATATAATGGAAAATATGAAATTCAAGTATGGTTTTAATAAACCAGATTCATTAATAGATGTGGTGTATGGAACTAATTATATATTAGGGACACATATTTTAACAGTTCCATAGCAGTAGTATGTTTTCAAACTAATATATATACTTAATTTGGAGATTTATTACAAAAGCAATTTTTCAAAATCAGAGGCAATGGAAAAAAGGATTCATTTCTCCATTCAAATATAGCAAGCTCATAATTTTAATATTATAATTAAGTGGATTTTATAAGATGGAGGTTTTATAGGTGGAGGTTCAGAAATCTGGCACATTAAGTGCCGGTTGAAGTCATGCCCGGTTGCAATAAAGGCTATGTTCTAAATTCCTTCAAATAGCATATGGTCTGCCTCCTCAGGTAATTGAACTGTTATGAGATATGTCACATTGATCAAGTACTCTGGTTACCTGTGGATTTATATCTAAAATAACTGCCCTTGACCCACAATATCATCAATCAATTTGTGTATCTTTTCTCTGTTGTTGAGAGGAATGCTCACAACCTTTGCAGTATTGTGTTATGAGTTATGAACTTGGGTTATGAACTAACCCCACTGAATGATCTACTACCAGTGAAATGATTTTACACAGGTAGGTACTATGACTGAAATCGGGAACTTGGATGGAAAATTTACAGGTGCAGGGAATCTCCAACGTTCTGTGACAGAACTTTACGTTCTAGCATGCAGTATCATCACTTAACATTTTTTTGTTCAAAATCAAGCTGAAATAATGACTGAAAAGGAGGCATAACATGGAAATAATGAAACAAATGTTGAATGTCTACCATTGATATATTTAAAAATAAATCAAACTATAATTGGCAGTGAAGATAGACACAAAAAGCTGGAGTAACTCAGAGGGTCAGACAGCATTTCTGGAGCAAAGGAATAGGTGACGTTTCAGGTCGGGTCTGAAGAAAGGTCTCGACCCGAAACGTCACCTAATCCTTTTCTCCAGAGATGCTGTCTGACCCATTGAGTTACCCCAGCCTTTTGCGTCTATCTTCGGTTTAAACCAGCATCTTCAGTTACTTCCTGCACATATAGTGATGCTGATCTGCACTTCCTGCTTAGAATTGCTACCTGCAGCACCTGAATAACCACTCTTTCCTCAGGTAGCTGTGGGCAGCCAATTAAGTTAGCCTTCTTCCCCCTTGGGTTCTGTGGTCAGGTCTAAAGGTCAACCATAAGTTGGGCTGTTGAGGGGTTGTGCAGTGACCCAGCCCACAAAGCAACCATGGAAGCTACCAACAGGCGGCAAAGCTACTGGAACTGCATTGTCTTCCATCAAAGTTACTACCAATTTTAAGAGTTCTTAACTGCTTCCTACCTTCAGAGAACTTTACGTTATTAAAGCTGAAAAAATAACTGAAGTAATTGATGTCAATTATAATTAAATAATTGGAAAGAAATATTTTCTAAATTTTAAAAGTTAATTAAAACATATTGAAACCTTAGAAATAATTAATAAATCTTAAATTAACACGAAGAGATTTTTAAAAAGTAATCCACTACATTCTTTGTATTCTGAAATGGTGCTTTGTATTCTTTGTATTCTGAAATTCTATTGAAATCAATATGATCTCAGATACTGTGCCAAGCATGTGGAGGAACCTAGAGAGCCTTCTTTGGTGCAACTAATGGGGAAATCAATGATGGGGAAATCCACAAGATTTAACCTAACTCTGACAGTAAATCTCAAACTCACAGCCAATGTCCAGATTCCATAACCCCTATTTGAATTCTCACAGTATCCTCATATCACTTAAAAACATTTTAACATTGTATGCCTTAGTAGAACCATTTCTTTGAATAGATTAAATTATTTCAAAGGTCGTGTGAAATCATTTCTCGGGTACTGTTAAAAATATTAACAAATTTACCTAAAGAAGGATATTAACATGTTGGAAGAAAGTGAGCATGTGTAGTTGTGGGTTGTATTATGTGGAAAGGTTGGATAAACTAAGCATTACATGCTGGAGTTCAGAGGAATGAGAAGTGACTGAAGGTTCCTGAGAGGTTAGATTTGAAGAGAATAATTTCTTCTTCTAGGAGAAACTGGGGCCAGGGATAACTGATTAAAAATAATGAGTTTCTCATTTAAACAAAAATAACAAGTTTTTTTTAACGAGAGGTTGAACAAACTTGGTTGTTTCTCCAGAACAGATGGAGTTAGTTTATCTTGGCATCATATTTGGCACAGATATTGTGGGCTGAAGGGCCTGGTCTTGTCCTCTACTTTTCTATATGTTGTGTTCTATGTAAAGGGAAGCTGAAATTATGCAGCAACATGCAATGCAAAATGAATAGATGTGGCACATTGTTTCTAAATGCAGGTGATGAATACTTTTATTACTTTAGGGTCAAGCATGTCAGATTGTATAAGGGCTGTAATTTAGTCTTGGTGAATATATACACTGTCTTTCATCATTGATTTATATAATTTAAAGAGAAATTGCACGTACCTGGAATCATTGGTTGCTGAACAATTACATAATACAAAAGAGAGCCTTGTCTCAAAGCCTGCAGTTGACAAATTTAGTTTGTTTGGTAAACAATGTAAATAAGAAATAGAAACATTGAAAATAGGTGCAGGAGGAGGCCATTTGGCCCTTCGAGCCAGCACCATTGTGATCATGGCTGATCATCCACAATCAGTAACCCGTGCCTGTCTTCTCCCCATATCCCTTGATTCTGCTAGCACCTAGAGCTCTATCTGATTGTGATCAACGAATTCACTGCAGCTTAAGTACACAGTCTGTCATTACAGACCAAAACAGAAATTTGAAGTTTTTAATAAATACCAGCCGGGCATGGACCCGTTGGGCAACCCCCATTGGGTCGAAACCTCTCCTGCAGGCCCGGCAACCCTTCCCCGAACTGACGATCCGTGGACCCGTTGCTGACCGGGGAGTCTCCCCTGGGTCCGGGAGCGGGGAGGGTGGCAGAGGAAAAGGAAGGGGGAACCACTAACCCCTGCCCCGGGAGGGCATCATGGCATCCAGAGCGAACCATGGACCCATTGGGTACAAACCTATCTGCAGTTCCTTTCTACACATGATATTCTTCCAACTCATTCAAACAGTTAATTTAAAAACATACATCCTCGAGTAAGAGTTTTGATTCCATGTTGTGCAAGAGATAAAAGTGGAAAACAGTTACTCTGTTGTCTTTTTTTTTAAAGGAATCACCGTAATGAATTCAATTACTTTTCTGCTTTTAGACACAAAACCTTTAGTTTCCTTCATTATGTGCTGATGCAAATTCAATCAACAGAAACGAGTGCCTCTGTTAATAATATCATAAACACTTGTGGTACAGTGAATTAAAATAACATTCCAGTTTACTAATTAGCAATGAAAAAGTATTGACTATTTGATTAAAATGACAGGAAGGCCGCATTTTATTCTCCAAAAATATTTGTCCAAGACAAATTGTGAGTTATTTCCATTAATGGTTTTGATTAGAAAAAGAGTTGGAGATAAATAGTCCCATACATTTTCCCACGGGTTTGTGTATTTTTCACATGAATCTTTTGATTCCTGTCTGCTGGGATCAATAATAATCATTGAATGGAGTTGGGAAAATCTTATCAACGTTTCTCTCACTTTAGAATTTATTAAAATCGATCTTTGCACCTTGGCAGTTACTGCTAAACAAACTTTCATGTCCTTGGAGAGGATCTATGGTATCAAACTGATACTGCCTTTTTAACAGATGAACCACAATGAATGCACATGTAACTAGACAAACATGGCAATAATATTGTAAAAATATGGTGACATTTTAATAAACTAAGCTTTTTTTGAACTTCTCCACCTACATGTCATAAAAATAATATTCTACTATTTTAATATTCTACTATTATCATCATATCATATCATATATATACAGCCGGAAACAGGCCTTTTTGGCCCTCCAAGTCCGTGCCGCCCAGCGATCCCCGTACATTAACACTATCCTACACCCACTAGGGACAATTTTGACATTTACCCAGCCAATTAACCTACATACCTGTACGTCTTTGGAGTGTGGGAGGAAACCGAAGATCTCGGAGAAAACCCACGCAGATCACGGGGAGAACGTACAAACTCATTACAGTGCAGCACCCGTAGTCAGGATCGAACCTGAGTCTCCGGCGCTGCATTCGCTGTAAAGCAGCAACTCTACCGCTGCGCCACCGTGCCGCCCGTATTGTATTGTATTGACCTGTGGATATGGTCTAATGAAGATACTTGAAATTATAATGCCAAAAAATTAAGATTGATACCGGTGGACAGAAATCAAAAATATCAAAAATAAGATACACTGTTTGCATCTTAAAAAACAAATTATTAACATCCTTACTTTGAATGATTTTTGACTGAATAAGAAACAATGGAATGTGAAATAAATACTTTATAACTGATCAGTTATTTCACCTATAATGACAAAAAGTTTGATATAGGAAATCATGATATGATATGTATATGTACATAGAGAAATTCTGTGCTGGGGTTGAGGAGTGAGAAGACAAAGCTGGTTCAATAACTTTCTTTTCATGCTTTAGAGGGGAACTTATAATTTCAAAAAGGTGACAACATTCAAACAAACCTCTGACATGTTGTGCACCAGCCAATACCTTGATAATTAGTCTGCTGGATGTATAGCGAGCAATCAGATCATGATATTAATCACTGAGCTGGTTGAAGCTAACACTGCCAGTTTTGAGTCTAGCTCACAGCGAATACTCTCCTTCCATTTTATGTCGGTGATTAGTGTTAAACAGCATGAAGAAGACCTCCTCTTTTTAAAGGGATCATTAACCAAGATATTATTATTTCTGCTAGCAGTTGCTATGTTTCTTCTGCTGTCTTTGATGTTTTTTTTCAGTTTTCAGATGCATACATAGAGTAGTGTGGCAGATGTTAAAATATTTGTTCTGAATTCTAGGCTGCTGCACAGATCAGTTACTCCCAGAAATCAGTGCACCTCTGGAACTTCCAGGAAGCACACATAGGATGTAAGCTGCTAGAAAAGGGAAGTAGTATTTTTTGATTGGATGAGGAAGTAGAATTTCTAAGAGAAATTTGTTACCATCTCTTACCTGAACTTCAGTAATGACTAACAATTAACTTCAACTATAACCAACAGAGGTCGTCTTTATTGGAGAAAGGTCACAGCTGCAAATCTAACCTTTGAGCAGGCCAATTAACCACTTTTCAAGTGACTAAAGTTTATGTGCATCTTATAAGACCATTTGGTAATTTGCAATTTTTAATACATTATTGCATAAGATAACTGACCAAGGCACTCTGGCAAAAGAGATAAGTTTTCAATCTATCTTGTCTGATAGAAAGTGATATTCCATGTGTAAGGATTTGTAAGGATTGTAGTCTTCATGAGAGAGAGAGAGAGAGAGAGAGAGAGAGAGAGAGAGAGAGAGAGAGAGAGAGAGTCCTCAGCTGCATGCACACTACTTTCTGAACGACATAAATCAACTTTGCTGCATAACTCAATTTAAAGGTATTCCGGCACCTCCATGTGCAGCTGTGAATGATCTGTCCCTATCTTCT
The DNA here is from genome assembly GCF_053455715.1 of Rhinoraja longicauda. Lineage (NCBI taxonomy): Eukaryota > Metazoa > Chordata > Chondrichthyes > Rajiformes > Arhynchobatidae > Rhinoraja > Rhinoraja longicauda. The sequence goes on along the minus strand of NC_135955.1, from coordinate 45,851,263 downwards.
CTGTCACAGTCTCAGCAATCCCTTTTCCTTATCATGTAGCTCCAAAGTTCCTGCTGAATTTGAAAAATACCGCAAGACCAAGACCGCAAGAAACTGAAGAAAGTTGTGGATGTAGCCCAGACCATCATGCAAACCAACATCCCTTCCATTGGCAAGGCCACCAGCATAATCAAGGACCGGTCTCACCCCAGCCACTCCTTCTTTTCCCCTCTTCCATCAGGCAAGAGGTACAGAAGTTTGAAAACACATACCTCCAGAGTATAGGAAAAAAAACTGCTGGTTTAAATTGAAGGTAGACACAAAATGCTGGAGTAACTCAGCGGGTCAGGCAACATGTTGGGAGAGAAGGAATGGGTGACCCTTCTGAAGAAGGGTCTCGACCTGAAACATCACAAATTCCTTCTCTCCCGACATGCTGCCTGACCCGCTGAGTTACTCCAGCATTTTGTGTCTACCTCCAGAGTATGGTCCTGACCACCCATCTACCTCATTGGAGAACTTCAAAATATCTTTAATCAGACTTCATTGGACTTTATCTTGCACTAAACGTTATACCCGTTATCCTGTATCTGTACACTGTGGATGGCTTGATTGTAATCATGTATAGTCTTTTCGCTGACTGTATAGCAGGCAACAAAAAGCTTTCCAGTATACCTCGGTACATGTGACAATAATAAACTAAACTAAAGATCTGGTGACAATACGCCCAATTGGTAATTGGCAAATGCACTGGGTTCTCTAGGCCAAACCCCTGCTGTGGGGGTAGCTCGACTCAACTCATTTCTTAAAGTGAGGTTTCAATATAATATTGTCAGAAGCGAGTACAAACAATTGACACGATAGCAATGATGGAACTAGGATATATTTCCAAACAAGGGTGGTTTCACTTGGAAGATGTTGTGTTCTAATAATTGCTTTTCTAGGTGTTGAACATTGCAGGTTTAGACCTTCTACCTGTCCAAAATGTTGTTCTAGTACCTGCCTCAACTACCTCCTCTGGCAGCTTGTTCCAAATACCCACCACCTTCCTATTAATACTTTCCCCTCTTACTTTAAACCAATGGCCTCTGGTTCTTGATTCCCCTCCTCTGGTTAAAAGACTGTGCATTAAATCTGTCTATTCCCCTCATGATTTACACACCTTTATAGGGCGGCATGGTGGCACAGTAATAGTTGCTGCCTTACAACGCTTGAGTACCAGACCCGGGTTTGATCCCGACTACGGGTGCTGTCTGTACGGAGTTTGTACAATCTCCCCGTGACCGTGTGGGTCCGAGATCTTCGGTGTCCTCCCACACTCCAAAGACGTACAGTTTTGCAGGTTAATTGGCTTGATATAAGTTTAAATTGTCCCTAGTGTGTGTAGGATAGTGCTAATGTGCGAAGTCGGTGGGCTGAAAGGCCTGTTTCCGTGCTGTTTCTGTAAACTAGGCTTGTATCCCTCAGAGTCGCCAGTAACATGCCTACCACAGGTGTTAAACTCATTGGTCTATAGTTCCCAAGCTTCTCCTTGCAGCCTTTCTTGAATATAAGCATATTAGCCACCCTCTATGCTTCATGCTGCCTGGGAAAGCTGTCAACATAATCAAGGACCACTCACATCCCAGTCATACTCCCTTCTCGCCTCTTCCATTTTCAGAAGATACAAAACCTTGAAAACATGTGCCACCAGATTCATCAACAGACTCTTGAACTGACCTTTCATAAGCTAAAGATGTATTCTGAATCCTCCAATCTATTTCATTGCAACCCTTGCACTCTTTTATCTGTCCTTTCTCTGCAGCAATAGACAATAGACAATAGGTGCAGGAGCAGGCCATTCGGCCCTTCGAGCCAGCACCGCAATTCAATGTTATCATGGCTGATCATTCTTAATCAGTACCCCGTTCCTGCCTTCTCCCCATACTCCCTGACTCCGCTATCCTTAAGATCACTAGCTAGCTCTCTCTTGAATGCATTCAGAAACAGTACATTCTGCACTTTTTCTTTTCTGTTTTGTACTACCTGATCATCGACAAGTCAGTGGTGGAGAGATTCAACAACTTCAAGTTCCTGGGCTTTGATCTGTCCTGGGCCCACCATATTGATGCAATGATAGAAAAAATTTCAGCAACACCATTACTTCCTAAGAAGATTAAGGAGATTTGGTATGAAGACAAATACTCTCTTGAACTTCTAGAAGTGTACGGTAGAGAGCATATTGACTGCTTGTCTGGTTTGAGAACTCAAATGCCGAGGAATGAAGGAGATTCCAAAATGTGGTAAACACTGCCCATCACAGGTATTGACCTCCCCATCATTGAGGTCAGGAGAAGAATCATCAAAGACCCACACCACCCTGACCAAGTTTTCATTTCACGCTTACCTTCAAGAAGATGGCACGGGAGTCTGAAAACCATGACTTTAACCTAGTTCAAGAACAGCTTTGTGCCAACAACCATTGAACTATAAAACACTAGCTAAACAATGATCTATGGGCTCTCTTGTATTGGGTTATTCATCTATTGTGTTTTGTGTATTTACTACCTAATTACTGTGTTTAAAGACCTGCTATGCTGCTGCAAGTAAGAGTTTCATTGTTCTCTTGACTTGACATACTCATGTATGGTATGATTGCACTCATGGTATGATCTAACTGTATAGTACAAATAACAGGTTTTCACTGTATCTCGGTATTCTCGATAATTATAAACCAATACCAGTTCCAAGATGTTGGTGAAAAATGGTATGTAGGGAATCATTCTTAACTTTGACACTCCATGTGATGTCATTACACTTATTTCAACACTGTACTCAGGTTTTTGGGGCTGGATTCCCAGCTATGCCCTTTGCAACTATCTATAATCACTCGTTGTGTTTGTATAGGATCATTTGCCTCTTGTCGATAAAGGCAATCTCTCTTCATTCGTCTTCCTCAACCAAAACTTCTACTTTAACCCAAGCACCAACTCCCTCCCATAGTCAACCTTTTTTTTTTGGCATCATTTTCAGTTTCAGAAAGCAGGTTACCTTTTAATTCTGCAAGTTAATAATAATGTAGGGCACTTGCTTACATTGAGAGCAAATTTGGCCAACATAACTTATTTCACCTGGTCAGATGGAATGTCTTTACATAAACTGGCTCAGAAAATTGAAATCATTTTTAGAACATACACAAGTTCCTTGAATGATCTGTAAAGGTTTTCCACACAAAATTACAAGGTGAAACAATTTCTAAACCAGGTAACGCTTTGCTATAAAGTTATGGAACATCTACAAAGGTCCTTTTTGGGGCTTTCATGAAATGGACTGCAGTTACTTTATCTTTTGGAATAGATCAATAACAAGTTTTTAAATAAACAGTGGGATAAAGATAAAGTGGGATAAACTCTGATATCAACTAAATTGCAGATGTATGTGTGCATTTTATTCGTTTGGTTCCAAGTCAGTGAGCTGCAACTAGGGATTGTGGTGACCTCTCAGATAACCCACAGTATGACCCTTGTTGTTGCTGTTCAGTTCAAGAAAACCTATGGAAATTGCAAGCAGATAAGAACAGTTTTTCTACAATCTAATATTGTTTTAACAACCCTCAGGCACAAGAATAATCATTTTGATCATTAAAAAAATGTAGAACTTGATTAATATTTACCTAGTTCAGAAATCCCACGACCAAATTGATTTTAATATAAAAAGGAATGTGCTGTCTGGTTTAATCAATCAAAATGAAACACAGTTGCACACAAAACACAACATATCCTCAACAGATAAATGAACATCCAGCAAATTATTATTTTCTTTGATAAAGGAAAATAAAAATTGCATTTGTTTTCAACTGACAAACAAAACAGTCTTGAAATTTGACTTCACAATACAGTCTGTAAATTTATTATTCAATGTATGAACAATACCTATATCATGGTAATTAATCCTTTGGTGCACATATTAGCTCATCAGTATCATGGGGCAAGCAAAATCAAGAGAGCAATAAAATAACTATTAATTTCACAGCTATGCAATAAAACTGGAAGGTGGTATACAAGTGGTTTCAATCTAATAACACTTTTTGCACAAATCAGGTGAAGGTTAAAATGACTTAAGTTTGCAATTAGGATTCTGTTATTGTCAGCATCTTTAGGTAAAATTATTGCCCTTGAACCATTTATAGCCATAAATGATTTCATTTTTATGATTGAAAAATATATTTGATTTAAATAAATTGCTGCAGATTCACAGAATTTATATTCCAAAATAAAATTCAATCCTAATACAGGTCCTTAGCATATGCAAGTCTAAAAAAAAGGATGCTATGAACATTAGGAATTTTAATTCTTAGTTCATGACATTACAAACTTTGTTGCTTTTGGTTTAAAATACATTTTAAAATTGAGTCATACAACATGGAAACATGCCCTTCAGTCTGACTCATCCATGCCAATCCAAATACCCATCTAAGACAGTCCCATTTGCCCACATTTGCCCGATATCTTCAATGGGGAGGTTGGACTAGTGTAGACAGGGCATCTTGGTTTGCATGGGCAAGAGGGACCAGAGGGACCGTTTTTATGCCATATGTGTAACAATGCCGAGAGATGTGTAGATCCAAATGCAGAGAAGACACAGGAGTCAGGAGTAAGTTAAACTCAAAAAGGGTTTTATAAGAAACCTGATAAACATGAGTACAAGGCTCAGCAGGGGAAAATCCAAGACTAAGCAAAGACACAAACATCAGTACAGGTACTTAAATAGGGAACTCAATAGGTAACACAACTGATAATGAGGCACAGGTAAAGATACTTAAAGAGAATTGAATAAAAGGCAGCATAATCTATGCCACCCTCAGTGGTCAGAAGAGGAATCAGCAGACCTTTTATGATTCTCTAATCTTGAAACCTGCCCAAATGCCATTTAAATGATTTATTGCACCCATCTCAACCACTTTCTCTGGCAACTCATTTCATAAAATGAAGCACCCTCACAAATGTTGCCCCTCAGGATTGTATTAAATGGGTTTTCTCTATGATGCAATCATAAAGCAAGCCCATCAATACCTCTACTTCCCTTACAAGATTGAGAATATTCAGTATGTCGATGAATACTCCCTTGAACTTCTACAGGTACACTGTAGAGAGCATATTGATTGGTTGCCTTCCAGCCTGGTATAGCAACTTGAATGCCCAGGAATGAAGATTACAATGTGGTGGACTGCTCAGTCCATCACGGGTACTGCCGTCTATTCTATCACGGGCACTGCCCTCTCCACCATCGAAGGGATCTATAGGAAGTGCTGCCTCAAAAAGACAGTCAGCATCATTAAGGACTATAACCCCCTGGTTATACTCTCATTTCACTCTTGCCACTGGGAAGAAGGATAGGACCATGAAAACCATGAGCTCCAGGTTCAGGAACAGCTTCTTCCCAACAACCATCAGGTTATTGAGCACTACAAACACCAACTAAACTTTGAACTACGACTGTCTTGGTTGCACTATGAACTTTGGGCTTCTATTTTGTTTTGCTTTATATGGGGGATTTTTATTTATTGAAGTGTTTTATGTTTATTTATTATGTTATCTATTGAGTTTCAGTTTACAAACCTGTTGTGCTGCTGCGAGTAAGAATTTCATTATTCCATTTCAGTACATGTGACAATTAAACACACTTGATGTTTGACTCTCTCTTGACTCTTTGAATCTTTCTCCTCTCTCCTGCCTTCTAGTTCTTGACTTTCCAATCCTGGGGAAAAGACTGTGTGCATTCACTCCACCTATGCCTCTCTTAAATTTTTACACCACTGCAAGATCAGCCGTGAATCTCCAATGCTCCAGGGAATAAAACTTGCCCCATCTTGCCCAACCTCTCACTATCACTCAATCCCTCGTCTTAGCAACATTTTGGTAAATCCTTTTAGCCCTCTTTCCAGCTTAATGGGATCTTTCCTATGGCATGGTAGGCAAAGTTGAACACTACTCCAAGTGTTGCCTAAATTATGCATCAGTGTTTAGCACCATCTCTATTAATGACTTTGCCTTTAGGGAAAGGGAGAAATATTGTTTTGAAATCACAAATGAACCTGTTACCAATTAGAAACAACTGTCAGGATCTATGTAGCACAGGTGTACTCAATTTATTCAAGATGCTTTAATTTGGCACCACTTGAGAATGAGTAACAATGCACTGCAGGTACTATTGCATAAACTTAATATGAAGAATAAATATGACCTAATGAGGTAAGCCTAAATTTTATTAGGTGTGTAAGAAACAAAGTTAACTCACCAGCTGAAAAAAAGGCTAAATATTAGCTGGAACATCTGGTTTAATTTCCAGAATTTATATTTCCTCTCGTACTATAAATTCAGCAAATTTAATCTAGTGCCCTTTCACTTATCTTCAACTGGTGAATTATACCTTCTAACCATGGTTTTGAAATAAGCCCATCACAAGATAAATTATTCTTATTATGGTGCATTACACCTGAAGGTCATTGAAGCCTGTAATCATTCCCTTATTACAAATTTCCATTTTGGAGGAGAAACATTCAAGCATCTTATGTAGAAATATATGGAAAAATCCAAACCTCCTTTTGTTTAATAAATGTCCATGACCAAGCTAATTTCAATATGGAAAGAATATGCAGTCTGGTATTAGTAGTGGAAACAGAACTTATTTACGCATAAAACAGAAGATATCCTCCACATTTAAGTGACCATCCAACAAATTATTACTTGTTGAAAAGGAAACCTACCTTTACTTTTGTCCTAAGAACACGAGGCCATTGGGTCCCCCTCCTCTTCTCACACCCTTGAGCACCCAGTCCCTGTGCTCCAATCTGTCTTTCTCCACAGACCAGGTGAGAAATGAGCTCAGGAAGTTCAATGCGAGGAAGGCGGCTGGTCCGGACGGCATCAGCTCGAGGCTCCTCAAGTCCTGTGCAGACCAGCTGTCTTCAACCTGAGCCTGAAACTGGGGAGAGTTCCACAGCTGTGGAAAACATCCTGCGTGGTATCGGTACCAAAGATGCAGCACCCGAAGGAACTTAACAGCTACAGGCCGGTGGCACTGACATCACACCTGATGAAGACACTGGAGTGTCTGGTCCCCGCCCATCTCTGTCCCCTGGTGAGACCATCAATTGATCCACTGCAGTTCGCCTAGCAGACTCGCATCGGGGTGGAGGACGCCATCATCTACCTACGGAACAGAGCTCTTTCACACCTGGAGAAGCCGGATAGCATTGTGAGAATCAGGTTTTTTGATTTCTCCAATGCATTCAACACCATCCAGCCGGGGCTTCTGGAGGGCAAGCTGGAGCGCACAGGAGTGGATCACCACCTCACATCCTGGATTCTGGACTACCTCACCAACCAACCACAGTATGTGAGGACAAAGGACGTGGTCTCGGACATGGTGGTCTGCAGCACCGGGGTTACGCAGGGAAGAGTGCTAGCTCCATTCTTGTTCACCCTGTACACTGTGAACTTCAGGCACAGCTCTGCAAACTCCTATCTACAGAAGTTCTCTGACGTCTCTGCCATCGTCGGCCTCATCACGGGCGACAAGGACAGGGTGTACAGAGAACTGATCAAGGAGTTTGTGGACTGGTGCCAGCGGAACCGCCTCCGGATCAACGTGGGAAAAAAACAGGGAGATGGTGGTAAATTTCCGCAGGCGCAGACAGGTCCCCCCGACACCGGTGAACATCCAGGGAATGGACATCGAGAGGGTGGATTCTTATAAGTACCTGGGTGTCTACCTCAATAATAAGTTGGACTGGACCGAAAACACCGATGCGCTATACAGAAAGGGCCAGAGCAGACTTTATCTGCTAAGGAGACTCAGATTCTTTGGAGTGCAGGGGGCACTCCTGAGGACCTTCTACATCATGGTGGTTGCATCAGCCATTTTCTATGGAGTGGTCTGCTGGAGCAGCAGCATCTCAGCAGTGGAGGGGAAGAAACTCGACAAGCTGGTCAGGAAGGCCAACTCTGTCCTGGGTTGCCCCCTCGACTCAGTGCAGGTGGTGGGAGAGAGAAGGATGATGGCAAAGTTAACATCGCTGCTGGACAACGACTCCCACCCCATGCAGGACACTGTTACTGCACTGAGTAGCTCCTTCAGTGACAGACTCCTTCACCCCAAGTGCGTGAAGGAGAGATATAGGACTTCTTTCCTTCCCACTGCTGTGAGACTGCACAACCAGCACTGCTCCCAGCAGACGAGTCAACAATAACAGCTAAGAACGCACAGAAAACTGATGACAATTTATGTATCTTTTATTTATAATGAATGATCTCTTGCTCTCTTGCTATCCACTTTGTTGCTGTAACACTGTAAATTTCCCCAGTGTGGGACGAATAAAGGAATATATTATTATCTCAACTCTTTCCTGTGATTTGATAGAATATATTCCTATTTCTGTTCTATGATACATTTAAGGGACATACACTTTTTAATCAAGTGTTGCAAAATTTCAATTAACCCAAATTCCACAGACTTGTGAAGGATAATCCTACTGTCTTTTGTGTTTCTTGATTCTATTCCAAAATATCCTGGGCCTAATTTTGAGTGATGGCTGTTGAGTAAAGTGCAAAGTGTCAAATGTGAATTTATCCTGTCACAGACTGTTTAACAATGAGTTGTCAATTACTCTGGCAAGTTCAGTGGGACACCATTGACAGACTATGGAGACCACATGGGAACTCCAAAACAGAGACCACATGGGAGCATTCATTAGAACCGCAGACTGGCTTGCGGAAACGGCCTTATGCCTCAGCAGTAGCGCAATTATACCGAGACTCTTAACTCCGAAATAAAACAGTGGGCTTAAAGAATTGCTTACGTAAGTGAAAGTTTCCATAAATTGCCTATTATTTAAGTGGGAGAGTGCCTGTATTTAATGAGATGAGAATATCTGTTGTCTGGTAAGCAAGTTTGCTGATGACATGAAAATTGTTAGAGTTGTGAATAGTGAGGATGTTTTCAGAAGGATACAGAGGAACATAGAACAGCTGGAAAGTTGGGCAACAGTGGCAGATGAAATTTAGTCCAGATACGTGTGAGGTAATGCACTTTGTGTCATCTAATACTGGCCAGACATACACAGTAAATGGCAGAGATTTTACAAGCATTGATGTATAGACGGTCCTTCGAGTGCAAGTTCATAGCTTCCTGAAAATGGCAACACAGAATTGCATAGTGAAGAATGTTATCAGAGGAAGGGGTATTTATTGTCAGCATTGGGATATCAAGTTGTAGCTATACAAAACATTGGTTCAGCCACACTTGGAATATAGTGTGCCTTTCTGGTTGCACCACTATAGAAAGGATGTGATAGCACAAGATAGAGTGCATAAGAAATTTATCAGAATGTTACCTAGAATGAAGGGCTTTAGTTAGAAGGAGAGATTTGATAGACTGGGATTGTTCTCACTGGAGCACAAGAGACTGAGGGGTGACCTCATTGTCATGGTCATAGAGTCATAGAGTCTTACACCTTAGAAACAGGCCCTTTGGCACAACTTGCCCACACTGGCCAACATGTCCCACCTTCCCACGACTAGCCCATATCTCTCTAAACCTGTCCTATCCATGTACCTAAATGTTTTTTAAATGTTGCGATAATACCTGGCTCAAATACCTCCTCCGGCAGCACGTTCCATATACCCAACAGGCTCCAATTAAATCTTTCCCCCCTCACTTTAAACCGACATCCACTGGGTCATGATTCCCCTTTTCTGGGCAAGAGAATCTGTGCATCTACCCGATCTATTCCTCTCAAGATTTTTTACACCTCTATAAGATCACCATTCATCCTCCTGCGCTCCAAGGAATAGAGTGCATATCTGCTCAACCTCTGCCTACAGCTCAGGCCCTTGAGTCCTGGCAACATCCTTGTGAATCTTGTCTGCACCCTTCCAGCTTGACAATATCATTTCTATAATATGGTGCCCAAAACTGAACTCAATACTCTAAATGTGGCCTTACCAACATCTTATCCAATTGCAACATGACCTCCCGACTTCTATATTCAATGCTCTGACTAATAAAGGCCAATGTGCCAAAAACCTTTTTGACCACCCTATTTACCTGTGACACCATGCACCTCTACACCTAGATTCTGCAACAATCCCCAGAGCCCTACCTTTCACTGTGTAGGTTCTGCCCATGATACTGCTCCCAAAATGCATTACTTCCCATTTCTCTGTATTAAATTCCATCAACCATTCCTCAGCCCACCTGCCCAACCAATCCAGGTCCTGCTACAATTTTTGAGAACCATCTTCCTGATCTACAATACCATCCACTTTTGTGTCATCTGCAAACTTACTAACCATGTCATGTACGTTCTCATCCAAATCATTGATATAGATGACAAATCGCAATGGGCCCAGCACCAAAAACCCTGAGGCACACCACTTGTCACAGGCCTCCAGTTTGAAAAGCAACCTTCCACCATCACCCTCTGCTTACTTCCATGAAGTCAATTTTCTATCTACTCAACGATCTTTCCTTGAATCCAATGGGATCTAACCTTCCAGAGCAGTGCACCATGCGGAACCTTGTCGATTCCCTTACTGAAATGCATGTGTATGATGTCTACAGGACTGACTTCAACAAGCTTTTTGGTCACATCCTCAAAAAACTCACTCAGATTTGTGAGACATGACCTTTTAGAGGGTTACAAAATTGTGCATTTTTGGTGGATAATGCTGAATGCACTGCAGTGAGTCTCCCTGCATCTCCAAAATTAATTCCATTGATTTTAACTGAAGGAATTGCATTGTGCAACATGTTGTTATTACTCCATAATACAATTAGCACTATTGACAAGTGATACATTTTTAGCCTGCACAAGTTCCATAAAATTGTTCCAAAAACATTTCAAACAATCAATCATCGAGAATACTTGATTTTTAGATATTTTACATATTCTTACCATTTTACATCATCATCATCTCTCCACTCTTAACATTATTTTCTACTCTGTGCCAATTAGCAGCTTCCTTAGGAAAACATACCACTTATCCATATAAAAGCTGATCGAAAACAAGTTAATTAGAATAGTGAAACATTTGTTACTGCTGATATTAGGATGGCAATCTAATATCGTTTTTGCTCCTGCTTGGTTCTTCTTCTGACCTAACATGTTTAGTTTAGTTTAGAGATACAGTGTGGAAACAGGCCCTTCAGCCCACCGAGTCTGCGCCGACCAGCGATCTCTGCATGCGAACACTATCCTACATGCACGAGGGACAATTTACTATTTTTACCAAGCCAATTAACCTACAAACCTATCCGTCTTTGGAGTGTGGGAGGAAACACTTTGGAGTGTGGGAGATCCAGGAGAAAACCCACGCAGGTCACGGGGAGAAACTCCGTACAAACAGCACCCATAGATAGGATTGAACCCGAGTCTCTGGCGCTGTAAGGCAGCAACTCGACTGCTGTGCCACCGTGCCACCCAGATGTGCTATTCATATATCAAAATCTATCAAATTCTGCTAATCCTATTGGGGGGAAATTCCACCTTAAAAGACTATTGAGAAGATATTTGCAATAAATGGAGCCTTATACTTTTGTAAGATAAAGTTTTTGTCAAAGCTATCTTAATAGTTCAGCCAGCAAAACCCTCATGTGAAATTGTATGTTTCCCATAATACACTACAACCAAATATCTTGAGGCTGAGATCATGGTGTGGGGAGTTAGTTATTAACCTCTTGATTCATATTGATCTTTGTCGACAGGCACATCTGATAAATGATGAGTGAGAATTGGATCTTGCTCAGGTGTAAAGTACCTGTACGTCCAGTCATTAATGCTGGAGGACAATGAAAGGATTAATGGAAGACGGAAGCTCTAAGAACATCCCCTTGAATGATGGAGCATGTGAGTGCTAAAGAAAATGCTGAAGCATCCGCAATCAGATTCAGCCAAAAATGCCAAATAAATTAACATTCTCGCCTTCTTCTTGAGATTCACACCATGATGGAAGCCAGTCTCAAGCTAATCCGATTCACTCCATGGAGTATTAATAAAAGTCTGCAAGCAGTGGATATTACAAATGCTGTGGGGCCAGACAACATTCCAAATGGACTACTGAAGTCCTACTTTTCAGAACTAACTGCATTCCTTGCCAAGCTGGTATAGTTAAAAGATAAAGATAGACACAAAATGCTGGAGTAACTCAGCGGGTCAGACGGCATCTCTGGTGAAAAGGAAGAGGTGATGTTTTGGGTCAAGACCCTTATTCAGACAGAGAGTCAGGGGAAAGAGAAACGAGGGATATAGACGGTGCTATACAGAGATATAGAATAAATGAATGAAAGATATGCAAAAAAGTAACGATGATAAAGGAAACAGGCACTGTCATCTCACCAACAATGTAGAAGGCTGCTCAGATATGTTCACAAATCCAGGTGTAAACAAAAACAGCTAATTCTTATGCAATCAGTCTATGCTCATTGTTGAACATGATAACAATAGACAATAGACAATAGGTGCAGGAGTAGGCCATTCAGCCCTTCGAGCCAGCACCGCCATTCAATGCGATCATGGCTGATCACTCTCAATCAGTACCCCGTTCCTGCCTTCTCCCCATACCCCCTCACTCCGCTATCCTTAAGAGCTCTATCCAGCTCTCTCTTGAAAGCATCCAACGAACTGGCCTCCACTGCCTTCTGAGGCAGAGAATTCCACACCTTCACCACTCTCTGACTGAAAAAGTTCTTCCTCATCTCCGTTCTAAATGGCCTACCCCTTATTCTTAAACTGTGGCCCCTTGTTCTGGACTCCCCCAACATTGGGAACATGTTTCCTGCCTCTAATGTGTCCAATCCCCTAATTATCTTATATGTTTCAATAAGATCCCCCCTCATTCTTCTAAATTCCAGTGTATACAAGCCCAATCGCTCCAGCCTTTCAACATACGACAGTCCCGCCATTCCGGGAATTAACCTAGTGAACCTACGCTGCACGCCCTCCATAGCAAGAATATCCTTCCTCAAATTTGGAGACCAAAACTGCACACAGTACTCCAGGTGTGGTCTCACCAGGGCCCGGTACAACTGTAAAAGGACCTCTTTGCTCCTATACTCAACTCCTCTTGTTACGAAGGCCAACATTCCATTGTCTTTCTTCACTGCCTGCTGTACCTGCATGCTTCCTTTCATTGACTGATGCACTAGGACACCCAGATCTCGTTGAACTCCCCCTCCTCCTAACTTGACACCATTCAGATAATAATCTGCCTTTCTATTCTTACTTCCAAAGTGAATAACCTCACACTTATCTACATTAAACTGCATCTGCCATGTATCCGCCCACTCACACAACCTGTCCAAGTCACCCTGCAGCCTTATTGCATCTTCCTCACAATTCACACTACCCCCCAGCTTAGTATCATCTGCAAATTTGCTAATGGTACTTTTAATCCCTTCGTCTAAGTCATTAATGTATATCGTAAATAGCTGGGGTCCCAGCACCGAACCTTGCGGTACCCCACTGGTCACTGCCTCCCATTCCGAAAGGGACCCATTTATCCCCACTCTTTGCTTTTGTGGCACTTACTCACCAATAACTACTCACTGATGCAAAGTCACCAATTTAATTAAGACCGCTCAACTCCAGACTTCACCAGAGCCTTGGTCCAAACATGAACCAATTCTGGAGGAGTGGTGAGAATGACTGCCTTTGATAAAAGGTAGCATTTGACCAATGCATGCTATCAAGGTGCCGGTGTTAAACTGAATATTGAAGTCAATGGGCATCAAAGGTTTAGAGGATGGAGTTGTACTCGGGAAAATGGTTGCAGCTCACCATTAGTCAATGTAGGAATGTTTGATGTCCAACCATTTAGTAAAACAAAGACTTTGTTAAAGAATTTTGTTTCAAGTTTCTAAACTTTCTTAATAAACAATTCACACTTGCCAATATCCATTGAGGACAGAGCTTTTCAAATCACAGCCATTTTGTGATTTATGCTTGTTACTTTGGTTGGATTGTCACATGACACGTGTCCAGACAAAATGCTTGTTCCTTAAATACACAAATACTTAAGATTTCCTCTGACTTAAAGTCTGTTTAACAACACCTTGAGGAATTTCAATCAACCTTTTGGTTAATGTTCGGTTAATGTTTGGTTCACATACTTGCTGCAAGAATCCGAGCACCTACAAACCTGCAACCTCCACTGTCAAAGACAAGGATAACAGTTGTATGGGAAAATGAACATCTGCAGGTTCCCCTCTAAGTGGTAAACCACACTGCCTTATTCATCATCTCTAAATCTTACTCCTGGAACTCCCTCTCCACAGCATATGGCAGCGCCTTCACCAAAAGGACTACAGCAATTCAAGAAGGCAGGAGAATGGGGTTAGGAGGGAGAGATAGATCAGCCATGATTGAATGGCGGAGTGGACTTGATGGGCCGAATGGCCTAATTCTGCTCCTATCACTTATGAACTTAAGACCTTAAGCTCTTCACCTCCACCTTATCAAGGGCAATTATAGATGGACAGAGGTAAAAATGTATACTACATTTTGCAGTATATTATAATGGAGGAATATAGTTCCATCACCAAGCAGCCACTCCCACTTCATCAACTGCAGCATGTATGGAATGATACCATTCTAATAGCCTTCCATTCCATTGTTCCACTGCAGCATTTGATAGATTTTTTGAGCAAACTGTTTTAATTATGTCTCATATTAACTTTTTATATGATTAAATACAGTAAGTAGTTTGTGCTCATTGACAATTTATGTTTATTAAATCAGTTATGGAGCTCTGTGGGTCACAATGTTAAGTTACATGAGACCAGATCCAAGTTAGATATCAGCAGGTGTTTTTTTTTCCCCCATAGAAAATAGTGAACCTCTGAGACAAGCTGCCTCTTTGTGTGGTAGACATAAATTCACTGCAGTCAATCAAGCAAGAACTTTCTTGTATCCAGTTGGGGTAGAAATAACCTCATGTGAAAGGTAGAATAGAATTGTTTGGGTTACAATGATCTCATGGAACAGTAATGAATGCCTAAGGTGGTCAGAAAGAAAACTTTCAGTCTTTTTCCAAGCTGCCTGTTTTCTTTTTGAATCTGATTTTGTATCTCTCCCCAGAGATGACATGAATTCTAGTGGGTCTTTTCCTGTTCATTGTTAGGCTGTTTGCACGTTTTGTATATTTTACATAGTAAAGCGATAGTCCGCACATTAGGAGGGCTGATGTCATGTTTCTTAGAGTGCAATATGTGCAAGGAAACCAATGGTATCTCCTTGCTTGTAATATTAGGAAATTACGTTCTGAGCAATATGGCAAAGTTTAATTCAGAACACTTGGCAAAAAATGTTGCTCATAAATAATAATGAACCAAGAAAATAACTTTTGGCTCAAAGAGCTCTTGTAACAGACCATATAAATTGGCATAGGCATGACTCTCTTCAACGGATATTTATGTAAGGAACAACATGGAGTAAAGATTACAAAGAAATTAGTTTCTGTGAAATCTCTCCCAAATTAGGTAAATCATGGAAAATTTCAAAATACTAAATGTTCTCTTTGAATCAGCCAATAAACTACAAAATTGTGTTCAATTGTGGTCAACATTGTCATGTAGTTCAGCAACCAAATATTACTTGAGACTGATTTACTTTGCCCCACTCTATTAAGAGAGGAGAGTTGCATTGTCCTCTGTCCATATCAGGAGCTGTTACATCTTCCACCCCATCGCATGCAAATAAATGTAGGTGGATGGCTGCAGAGAATAAGACATGCAGTTCAGTTAGAGGTGATCTGAATGTACATAAAATCTACTAGCTGGTTGAGGACTCATAAGTTGATTTTTTAAATAATATCTAAAATTCACTGAGGTTTCTGATTTGGGATAAAGTTCAAAAAATATTTCAGATATAAGGATAAGCAAAATTAATCTGTCAATGGAGAGGCCACTCCTTCCATAAACTCATCTCTTGTTAACCTTTTGTTTTGCAGCATTAAAAATTGCATCTCCTTTGTGGATTACAAATTAAGTCTTTGAGTCTTCTAATATTGGGTTTCTAAATTCTTACCCCCGTCTATCCTCTTTCAGGAACAGCTGCATGCTAAGTCCGTTAATAGTCAAGTGTCTGTCGTGAATTTGTAAGAAATATGCTCTGCAGAAATTCAAGTGTAGAAGTATGCTTTAATTTATTACATTGCTGGGTTTCAAACGAGTTACAGAGTCACATAAAGATAGAGAAACAGGTCCTAAGGCTCATCGAGTCAGCACTGAACATCAACCACCCTATTTACATTAGTGCTATGTTAATCCATCTTTTATTCTCCCTCCATTCTCGTCAACTCTCCCAAGTTTCAACCACTCATCTACACATGAGGCCAACCCTACCAACTGGGACCAACTTGCCAGTATCAAGTAAACGTAAAATTCTGCATCGCAGCTGGTATTCTTTATGTAATGAAATAAACATACTAGTCTTGGCTCAAGTATACTCTCACTTTTGAGTCATTTGTTCATGGATTCAAACCACTTTCCACAGGTATGCACATAATCCCAGTTTACCCTTCAGCACATTATGTGCAATTGCTGAACTGTTGGTACTGTTAAATCAAATCAAACCTATTCCCAACTGCCAGCTTTATAAAACCCACCAAAATATGAGCATCCACACTGGTGTATGGAATGCATGTGTCCTGTGAAGGTGCATTCAGAGTAAGTGACTACCTCTAAGAGGTTGTCTTTATCTATCTCCCACTATCTATCAGATTCATCGTGAGGACCTTTGTGAATTGAAAAGCATGATTTAGAATTTGTTGAGGTTATCGGTAAACAGATAATATCATCTGTCATTCCTTTCTGACCTCATTCATTTGAGTAAGCGGTGTGTACAAAGTGACTTTATGAAGTAGAATTCTGGCAATACTTTCTGGAGAAATGGGTATGTTCTCCACATTTAAAAAGTTTCCATTTGATTATGTTGGTAACATCTGAGCTAACTCTTTCACAAATGTCAATTGGCTGATGAACGTTGACCTGCCCTCAGCCTTTCCTTTTTCTTTGCGCCACTTTCATGTATAAAAGAGAGATCACTAAAGAGCAAATATTGGATGGATAGAAGGAATGTAGTTGTAGATGATTATTGTAAGGGACAAGCATTGCACCACATAAGATGAGGCTGATTGCCACTGGTGACTAGATGGGAGGGGATGTGGGACATTATGGGAGGGGATGTGAGACATTACACAGACAAAAGAAAGGCCGGTGCAGTTACAAGTTGGATATTGGGAGGATTTACTTGCACTTCATTTAATTTCGTCAGAGTAGAAACAATGTACTGCAAATGCTGTTTTTCTGGAGTATCTCAGTGGATCAGAACATGGACACGTGATGTTTTGGGTCAGGATCCTTCTTCAGATTGATGGGGGGGGGGGGAAGAAAGCTGGAAAAGACAAGGGGCAGGACAAAGCCTGCAGGTAATAGATGGATACAGGTGAAAGGGAGGTGGGGGGGGGGGGGGGGAGGGGGATGATAGGCAAATGGTTGGACAAATGCCAGAGATGAAAAGAAAGAAGGTGTGATTCAAAAGGATTGAAGAGTTGGGAATTGTGAAGCTAGAGGAAGGAATGAAGGTGGAAGGGAAAGGGGAGAAGAGAGGTAGGTGTGAGTCCAGGTGGGGCACATGCGAGAGGGGGAGTAGGAAAATAAAGAGGTGGGGAAAGAAGGGGGATGAAAGGGGAGTTCTATAGTTACTTAAAATGAGAGAAAAATGTTCACATCATTGACTTGTAAGCTATGAGGTGCTGTTCCAGTTTGTGGGTGGAGGAAGAATGATCAAGAAAGAGGAGAGAGGTATCAGAGATAGTCCAAGTGAATTTGAGGGCAGGGAGGTCGTTTATGGTAAAGTTAATGAAATCAATGAACTCTGCACAGGTGCAGGAGTCAGCCCTGATGAAGTTGTCGATGTAACGGAGAAAGAGTTGGGGGATGTTGCCAGTGTACGTTTTGAACAAGGACTGCTCGATGTAATCAACATAAAGACAGGCACAGCTGGGGTTCGTGCAAGTGCCCATGGCTACACCTTTGACTTGGTCAAAGTGAGCAGAGTCAAAAGAGAAATTGTTGAGGATGAGGACAAGTTCTGCCAGGTGGAGGAGAGTGTTGGTAGAGGGAAATTGATTGGGTCTTTGATCAAGGAATAACTGGAGGATCTTGAGGTCTTCCTGGTGGTGAACGGAGAAGTACTCTATGTCCATGGTAAAGATGTGGCAATAGAGGCTGAGACATTGAAAGTTATTGAAGAGTTGAAGGGTGTGTGAGATGCCTCAGATGTATGTTGGAAGAGACCAGACAGGGGGGGATTGGATGGAATCAGATATTTGGAGATGAGGTCTGTGGGACAGGGTCAGGCAGAAACAATGGGTCTGCTAGCACAGTCCTGTTTGTGGACTTTTTCACTTTGTGAATAGAATAGTTCCTTACTCTGACTTCCCTAACCTGGGAAAAAGTCTTCCCAGGGCAGAAATCACATTGCATGTGCATGTTCATGTGGCGGCTCTGCGCAGCAGCTGCAGTTCACCTGCAGTCCGTTTGTCTTTTTGGGGTTTTTTTGTTTTATTTTTTTGTCTTAATTGTACGTGTTGGATGTGATGTAGTATTTTTTGTGGTTGTGTACAATGGGTGAGGGGGGGGGGGAAACTATAAAAATTGTCTCTTCCGAACGGAGATGCAACCTTTTTTCTGGGTCGTGTCTCCGTTCACGCTGTGGCCTACCATCAGCCAAACACCTGGAGCTGGCGGCCTCCAGCTGGGACTACCTGGGGCTCTGGTTCGCAGAGCCCGTGGACTGTACTCACCACCTGCGGAGCTAGCTGTCTTTGGAGGCTGTGGTGGCGCTGCGAGTGCGGCTGCGACTTGCCTTCGGAGGCTTCGGCTGGGGGTCGTGGGCCTTGAGGACGTCTGAAGCTCGCAGGTCCCTGGGTGGGGGCCGACTTCGGGAGCCCCGGCTGTGGCAGCGTCTTCTTCCGCCCCGAATTTCGAGGCTTGGGTCGGCCTGCTGCGGACCTTTCACCGTCAGGCGTGGCATGGAATAGGCCGCGGGATTTTCCACCGCGGGGGCTTCAATGTCGGGAGCCCCGACCGCCCCAACTTGGCAATTTCGACTGCCTGACCGCGGGAAAAGACGGCAGGGAAGAGAAAGACATTCTGGCCTTCCATCACAGTGAGGAGATGACTAGAGGAGACTCACTGTGATGAATGTTGGTTTTTGTGATTATGTGTTTTATTGCTTTTTTTTAAATTGCCCCTCATTGTTGAATGTGGGTAACATAATTTCGTCCAAAAACATGTTTTTGGATGACAATAAAGGCTATTCTATTCTATTCTATTCTATTCTATTCTATTCTATTCTATTAACACCCAGCTGCGACCTTTACAATGTTTGTTTTAATTAGACAGTCCGATTCTCCTGGTCTAAACATGACAGATTGAGGGCCTTTAAGACACATGCACAGCAGGTTATATATTAACGCTCCACTATGCTCAAATTGAAGATAGACACAAAATGCTGGAGTAACTCAGTGTCTCCGGAGAAAAGTAATAGGTGACGTTTCGGGTTGAAATCCTTCCTTACACAGTCTGCTCACATTTCCAGATTTGATAAGATCACTAAACTGCATGCTAAATGAATTCAGGAGTTGGAAACCATATTCCTGCTGCTCACTTTGAGACAACGTACAGCTTCATATTCTGTGATTTAGTGACTGGCTTTCTCATCCTCTCAGAAGGAAACATGATGTCTATATTATAAACCAATGCCATAAAGGCTTAAGTTGTGGGGAGAGATTGGATAGGGTGGGACTGTTTTGCCTGGGGTGAAGGAGGCTGAAGGGTGACCATACAGAGATTTATAAAGTTATGAGGTGCACAGATAGGGAAGTAGACTTTCTCCCAGGGTAGGGAAATCAGAGCAGGAAACCTATTCTATTCAGTCCACACAAGGGCTGTCAAAACAGCTAATTATTGGGTGGATGTCTTAGAATGTCCGATAGTTATCAGTGATTCATTTCATCTGTACATACAGTTAACATTCTGCACAATTGATACAACATAAAGCATTAGAGCTCAATTCCAGAGACTTTTCTAAAAAAACCCAACTAGATTTATTCTATTTGCATATTTAGATCCGAGGATTTTTTGTAGTTGGTTCTTTTTCATCTCAATTCTTTTCCTATCAGTTTCCCTCTTCACATTAAAAAAATATCTTTGAAATCATTGAGGTACTTTTTCCATGCCTGTGGATGTCATATATTTTGGCGGGTCAGAACAGCGAGTTATACATCAAAACAGTGACAGACATTACAGCTGTGCAGTATAACGTGCTTGTAAGACAAACATGGATCATAGCTTCAATTAGGGATTCTGAGAATGAGAACATTGGGAACGTTCCTTTCCCCATCTAGAACATTGCACCTAAGTCAAGACTTCCTTTTAACTTTGTTGCCAAGATCAGTTTTTCTCTAATCAATATTTGACTGTAACTGTTGGACTTAAGTCTAGGAAATGAGTCAGGCCAAGTGACTTTGGGGAACATCTGGGAAACATAATCATAACTAACAATTGAGAGAAAGGTTTAGAATAATTATGGAAAATGATATAAACCTCTCCGAGGGATAAATAGTCAATTGGAGAAGGACCAATTTCAATCGGATGAAAACAGATCTGGCACTGACAAATTGGAATTAAACTATGGCAAGCAAAATGACTGGAGGTTTTTGAGATGGAAGCATTCCAGCTACGGTTTAGGTATAATCGCAGGAGAAAGAAGGGTAGGAAAAATAAAGCTAGAGTTCCCAGGAAAACCAAAAAGGTGGAAAGGTATATAGAAGCAGAAAAAAAAAGCTTATGGCAGATGGCACACTGTTAACAACTGGGTTGATTGTAACAAGTTTAAAAGGTGAAATAAAATAAGGAGTTGATAGGGTCTAGTAGAGAGCTTGAGAAAAGGAGCAAATGTAAAAGGGAATCCCAAACTATTCTCCAGTCAGATAAAGAGGAAAAGGGTTGTATGGAGAGGAGTGTAGCTGGTCAGAGAGTAAAAAGGAAAATTAGTAGTGTAAGCACAGAGCATGACTGAGCTATTGAATCAATACTTCAGATCAGTCATTATCGAGGAAGATGCAGCTCGACTTGACACAGGAAAGTTTGATTGAGATTCTGAATGGACTAAAAATGAATAAAAGCTAGGTATTACAAAATGTTAGCTGGACATAAAATAGGTGAATTACTGATTCAGATGGGAAGCAGCCTTGGTTACAAGTAACAGTTGGCTGAGGAAAATTGCAAATATTTCTGGGATATACCCAGTGACTGTTGATAAGTTGGTTTACCATCAGTGCTGAAACAATAATCAGAAGCAGAACTACCTCTTTCCTTAATATATATTTATATATTGAACTTGAATATATAGAGCACCCTGAAACTGCCATATAAAGTGAAGGTGAGGTAAATTTTCAGTAATAGTTTTTCTCCATCAGAACCCGAGTCATGTAGTCATGGAGTTATGTAGCACGGAACTGGCCCTTTATTTCAATCATCCACACTGATTACATTGTTTACCTGAACTGGTTTGTTTGCCTCCATTTGGCCCATATCCCTGTGAACATTTTTACCATATCTTTTGAATGTTATAGCTGTGCCTACCTCTAAAGCTTCCTCTGGCAGCTTGTTCCATATACCCACCACGCGTTGCCCCTCAGCCTCCTTTCAAATCTTTCCCCCGAGTGTTCTTTTAGTTTTAGAGATACAGTATGGAAACAGGCCTTTCGGCAACCACCTGTTCACACCAAATCTTTGTTATTCCACTTTGTCAAGCATTCCCTGCACACGAGGGGCAATGTACAAGGACTGACAGACTGGATTGTCTTTGGGATGTAGGAGGAAACCGGAGAACCCAGAGGAAACCCACACAGTCACAGGGAGAATATCCAAACTCTCACCTTAAAGTTATGGCCTCTAGTTTTAGGCTTCCCTGTCTTGGGAAAAAGACAAGACTGTGACCATTCATCTTATCAATACCCCTCCTGATTTTATATACCTTGAAAAAAATCACCTCTCAGCCTCCTACATTCCAGGAAAAAAGTCCCAGTTTATGCAGCTTCTTCCTGTAATCCAACCCCTCCAGTTCTGGTAACATCATCATGAATCTTTTCTGTACCTTTTCCAGCTTAATGACATCATACCAGTCCAAATGCAAAACAATTTTTTTTCCTGTTGTATAGTTTGAGTTTCTGATTGTCTTATACTTCCAGATTATCAAACTGTAAATAATTGGTAATGCAGTAAAATGTTCACCTGTGAGCTGTCTCATTTAATTCCATATCAAAACATTACTTAAGATGTTAGAACTAACTTAGTACCTATTTCATAATAAAATAACAAAATCAATTGGAATGCAAGGAATTGTTATGTATGAAATCATGAAAATCGCCATTCTTTTTCATCCCAGCAATAACAATACCTGCAAAGGAATAAAAGCCAATCATATGGAAATACATACATGATAATATTTTACAATTTGAAAGTCCAGTACTTAAAGGCTAGGCCATATACTTTACACTCATGATGGAAACTGTACAACTGATTCCTGGAACCTGTCTGTCTCTTTCCAACAAAAAAAATGAAAATACATTTTGGATTCTGACCAAACCAACATCAATTGCACAGCATTAAATTTACTTTTGCTTGATTTTCATTTGAACATGTATGCAAATTATTTTTGACGTTTTAAATCCTTTAATACAAATTGTCTGGATTATTGATTTCAAGAACACAGTGTGACTCATGACGCAATATATAATAATAATAATAATGCATTTTATTTATATAGCGCTTTTCATATACTCAAAGACGCTTTACAGAGATTTAGAGAACATAGGGAAATGAATAAATAGATAAATAAGTAAATAAGGAAACGAACAGAGAAAGGAGACAGAAGGTGAGGTAACCTTCAGTGGTTGAAGACAGTACTGAACAGGTGAGACTTCAGTGATGTTTTGAATGTGGTGAGTGTGGAGGAGTCTCTAACGGTTTGGGGTAGTGAGTTCCATAGGGTGGGAGCAGCGATGGAGAAAGCCCTGTCCCCCCAGGATCTGAGTTTGGTCCGGATGTGGGGGGATAGGAGATTGGCAGCAGCAGAGCGGAGGGTGCAGGTGGGAGTGTGCCTGTGGAGGAGGTCGGTCAGGTAGGATGGGGCCAGGTTATGGAGGGCTTTTTAGGTTATGAGGAGGATTTTGTACTGGATTCTCTGGGGGATGGGGAGCCAGTGGAGTTTGTAAAGGACGGGGGTGATATGGTCACGGATCGGGGTGTGGGTGAGTAGACGGGCAGCGGAGTATCAAGCGTTTTGCCATCAAATCAATCAAGATAATAAGTGAGAGCTGATTAATAAAACAGAACTGCAATGTTTGCTTATATTGTCATGACGGATACATTTTCAGTCCAAAAATCAAACACGTTTTGGCTAAGCCTTTGATCAGCACTGTAGAAAGTCTATAAAAATCAACCACGTTATATTGATTTTCTCCTGAAAACTTAAATCATTTTCTGAGATAATCCTTCAAGATATGAAATAATTGCAGCTAAAAACCACAAGTTGCATGGAAGCTTTCTCTTATGCATAGGCCAAAATGCTGGAGTAACTCAGTGGGACAGGCAGCATCTCTGGATGACGTTTTGGGTCAAGACCTTTCTTTAGACTCCATCCAATCCTTCTCTCTAGAGATGCTGCCTGTCCAGCTGAGTTACTCCAGCATTTTGTGTCTATGTTCAGTGTAAACCAGCATCTGCAGTTCCTTCCTACACACTTTAGTTTAGTTTAGTTTGGAGATACAGCGTGGAAACAGGCCCTTCGGCCCACCGGGTCCGCGTTGACCAGGGATCCCCGCACGTTAACACTATCTTACACCCACAAGGGACAATTTTTACATTTACCAAGCCAATTAACCTACAAATCTGTATGTCTTTGGAGTGTGGGAGGAAACCGAAGATCTTGGAGAAATCCCATGCAGGGTTCGGGGAGAAGGTACAGCACCTGTAGTCGGGATCGAACCCGGGTGTCCGGTGCTGCATTCGCTGTAAGACACCAACTCTACCGCTGTGTCACCGTGACTTCTCATGCATAGTTAGGGTATGGAATATATTACCACCCAGATTCATTTGTAGCTATCCAAATAGAGCTGAATAAGTTCCAGAAATAAAAAATATTTGCAGGACAATGGAGTGAGGGCAAGTGCCTTTTTTAGCTGCCAAGGTGCATATTAATTGCACACTAACCTCAGGCTGCTGAATGGTAACACCGCATCCTGAATGGCAAAACTCTAAGTGGAATAGGGCAGTGTCCTTTTTTACAAAATGCTGTCAAACAGGTAAATCAGAACATGTTCTCTTCATAAAATGGCTGCAAAGTCTCGACATTGTAGCATAGCCACAATCCCACCTTTGCCACCTGTTGTTTTTTTTTTAATGCTTTGAACAATTTACACATTTTAAATCTACAAAAACCTGTATTTTCTTGTATTTTACTGTACTCAAGTTCTTTTTTTTACCTCTCAATGCTACTCAATCATTATATTTCACTTCACTTTTAATAACCATTCGTCCTGGCGTTTGACCATTCACTTACCACAGATTTTTGCAAATAGTTATCAGCTGCACTACATTATTACCTCAGATCCACCTACGATACTCTGGTGACCCTTACACCATTCATTTCTCCCATCCTGGTTGACTTCTGGTACTGCACTCATCACTGCTTCCATAGATCAAAGGAAAGGGACATGGGAGAGAAATGGTTATTTACTAGTAGATCGGTTTTCAAATTGTCAGTCTGTTTGTTTAACATCCAGCATTGAAGAACAAAGTATTCTTCCAACTTGAAACTTGCAAGACAAACACCATATTTGATCTCCACCACAGACGAGCTATCAATTTCATCAATCTCTTTGCCAATGATCTGAGGTTAAACCAGACTCCTTGATACTATGAAGTCATATTTCAATTCAAGCTGAAATATGGGAATAATCTCCAACATATCCACAACAATTTCCATTCCTGACAGGGACACTGGAATTCATTAACCATTCATCTCCCTCAATAAAACTAATCGTTATGATCAAACTTTTGGTCCTCTGTCTATATATTTTGATGTAGCATAATGACAATGCATTTGGTATTATTTCTTTGACATGTTTTTGGAGCATTGTACTACATTATAGGAGTAAAGGAGAGAAAAGCAGAAGGAAGATTTGAGATAGGGTGCAAGTTTGCAATGACTAAATTACAAA
Source organism: Rhinoraja longicauda (assembly GCF_053455715.1). Lineage (NCBI taxonomy): Eukaryota > Metazoa > Chordata > Chondrichthyes > Rajiformes > Arhynchobatidae > Rhinoraja > Rhinoraja longicauda. The sequence continues at coordinate 45,825,953 of NC_135955.1, read as the reverse complement.
TGGAACTTTAATGCAAGCAAAATATCTTAGTGATGAGATAATATCTGGATAACTGTCACTTTAATTTGATCTTTTTAAATGACAGGCCAAAAAACAGTTTGAACGTTGTTAGTTTAGGTCACTTGTGTTCCTTTAGCCGTAGCAAAGTCTGACACCAATGTTGAAGTAACAGAAGAACTCTATGCTTTTCCACTGATGAACTTCACTTCTGTAGTATGAACTGCCCCAGAAACTTGCTGACTTTTAAAGGGTAAATTTGATCCATTTGATCCCTGATAATGCTGTTGGAATTTCTGTATAATGGCCTTTTTTTTGCACACAAGGGAGTTTGTCAGGTCTATTTTTAATCTCCACTATTCCCTGCTGAACTTTGTAGAGCACATAATATTTACATGTTATCCCTGAGAGCAGGCTTCAAGTTTATTGATCTGAGGTCATCAATGTAAGGGCTGCACGCTTTGTGAGCCTATCATCCCATGTTTAATTAAGTGATGAAAGACAGATTGAAACATGGATGTGGTTGGAAAATTTGGTATTTATTGTCATACTGCATACCTGGATAATGGTAATCTTCCTTCTTAGCCATTGTAGCAGACATCTGATACAATTAAAGTAATTCTATCAAAATGGGTGGTGAAAACCTTGGGTGGTTCCTTGCCCAGAGTAAGAAATCTAGCCTAATTCAGTATTTGTTGTAAATTAGACTTGCACATCCTGATTGTATGGTTTCACATGGCCACAAAACTATCCATTGAGGAATCAACATTCTGTAAAATGCAATTTTTTGAGTTCCCCATTTGATACAAGAGACTCGATATTCCAGTTAGGCCTATGGCAGAGTGACAAGAAATGTTTGGAATGACATGAGGAATAACATGGGATCTTCAATGGGGCAACTGGGAGGTGAAGACCGATGGACATGAAGATGCTTATTGCAATGCCAGGCTTTACTGAAACCCTGCCTGAGGGATGTAGCAAAAGGCAGAGTTTGGTTCAAATTTGCATAGATATCAAGACTCACCCACATCTATCTATCTATCTATCTATCTATCTATCTATCTATCTATCTATCTATCTATCTATCTATCTATCTATCTATCTATCTATCTATCTATCTATCTATCTATCTATCTATCTATCTATCTATCTATCTATCTATCTATCTATCTATCTATCTATCTATCTATCTATCTATCTATCTATCTATCTATCTATCTATCTGTCTATCTATCTATCTAATACTAAAACTCAGATCTTGTGTATATATTTTTTTGTGGTTTGGCCTGATATATTCGTAACAGCGATTGCAGCAAAACGGCGGACCGTAGCATGACGGTTTTCGCACCGCCTCAATCGCCAATCTCGCGCTCGCTCGGCCGTGATATTTTCATTTAATTTGGTCGCGTGTTTTTTAAGTTACAGAGGTTTTAAAGCGCTGCCCCCCCCCTTTTTCAGGGGGGCGCTGCGGTGCAGATTTAGTTTTCAGCTTGTGGCTTGTGACGGCTACATTGTTTCGAAAAGTTTCCAGAAAAGGATTTAGTTTTCAGCTTGTGACGGCTACATTGTTTCGAAAAGTTTCCAGAAAAGCACTGATTGGTTTGTTATTGCAAGTCAAGTCAAGTCAAGTCAAGTCAATTATATTTGTATAGCACATTTAAAAACAACCCATGTTGACCAAAGTGCTGCACATCTGATTGGAAAAAAAAAAAAAAAGAAGGTTATAGTGGTCACTTGACATACACAGATCAGGAGGACGGGCCCAACGGGCACACTTGGAGAGTAAGAGTGGGGCTGGGGGAGGAGAGAATGGGGGGTGTGGGGACGGGCCCAACGGGCCCGCTTTGAACGGGCACACTTGTTCTAGTATAATACTAAAACTCAGATCTTGTGTATATTTTTTTTTGTGGTTTGGCCTGATATATTCGTAACAGCGATTGCAGCAAAACGGCGGACCGTAGCGCGACGGTTTTCGCACCGCCTCAATCGCCAATCTCGCGCTCGCTCGGCCGTGATATTTTCATTTAATTTGGTCGCGTGTTTTTTAAGTTACAGAGCTTTTAAAGCGCTGCCCCCCCCCTTTTTCAGGGGGGCGCTGCGGTGCAGATTTAGTTTTCAGCTTGTGGCTTGTGACGGCTACATTGTTTCGAAAAGTTTCCAGAAAAGGATTTAGTTTTCAGCTTGTGACGGCTACATTGTTTCGAAAAGTTTCCAGAAAAGCACTGATTGTTTTGTTATTGCAAGTCAAGTCAAGTCAAGTCAAGTCAATTATATTTGTATAGCACATTTAAAAACAACCCATGTTGACCAAAGTGCTGCACATCTGATTAGGAAAAAAAAAAAAAAAGAGGGTTTATAGTGGTCACTTGACATACACAGATCAGGAGGACGGGCCCAACGGGCACACTTGGAGTGTAAGAGTGGGGCTGGGGGAGGAGAGAATGGGGGGTGTGGGGATGGGCCCAACGGGCCCGCTTTGAACGGGCACACTTGTTCTAGTATATTACTAAAACTCAGATCTTGTGAATAAATCTGTTTCTATATACGTAACAGTGATTACGGCAAAACGGTGAACCGTCGCGCCACAATTTTTGCACCGCCTTAATCGCCAACCTCGCGCTCGCTCGGCCGTGATATTTTCATTTAATTTGGTCGCATATTTTTTAAGTTACAGAGATTTAAAGCGGATTTATTGAAAAAAACGGTGAGCTGTAGCGCCACGATTTTTGCACCGCCTTAATCACACCACTGGACGCTTGCCGAAAATGATGTTTTCATTTAATTCGATCGTATATTTGTAAAGTTACAGAGATTTAAAAGTCAATACTTTTTTTTCTCCATTTTTTCGGCTGATTTCGGAAAAAACGGTGAACTGCAGCACCACGATTTTTGCACCGCCTTCATCACCGCGCTGAACGCTGCTGGAAAATGATTTTTTAATTTGATTCGGTCGCGTATTTTTTAAGTTACAGAGGTTTTAGTAAAAAAAAAAAAAAAAAAGCCGTTTTTTCAATTGCCTTCAGCGTGTGACGTCAAAAAACTCGCCCAACCCCCCTCCTGCTGATTTATTGAAGGCTTTCAGCGTGGCACCTCTCCTCTCTCCCCTTCCTCTCTCCCAAAATGATGCTAAGAGTGTGTCTGGGGGAGAGAAAATGGGGGGGGACTGAGAATGGGGACTGGGGAGTGGGACTCCGCCCAAGGGGAGGGTGTGGGGAGAGTAAGAGTGGGGCTGGGGGAGGAGAAAATGGGGGGTGTGGGGACGGGCCCAACGGGCCCGCTTTGAACGGGCACACTTGTGCTAGTCAACACTAAAATTACGGTATAGAAGGTTAACTTTGATTGCAATGGGATCATGATGACCTGATGCAATGGGCAGATGTTTATTTCATTAAATGTGAGATGTTACATTTTGGTAAGACAAACCAGGGGATTGCCATTTGCACAGCAAATGAATGAACCCTGAGGAACAGAGAGACGGAAGGATACAGATACACAATTCCATGAGAAAAAGAAACATATTTCTTAAAAATAGTGCCTTGGATGGATGGGCAGATGCACAGTTTAATGGACAGATTGTGGTTAACCTGGCCTGATTCCCTCTGGGATTATCTTACAGCCACACTTGCCTTTTGTTGCTCTGCGGGGTCGACCACACTGGAAGCCTGGATGCCGTGACAATCCCGTGCAATAGAACATGAAACTGGCAGCAACCTGGCTTCAGGCAGAAAACACTGGGATTCTTCTCCAGAATGTCCTAATAACCTTCTGGCAGATGGGTGCATCAAAAGCCTTTATAACTGTTTAAAAAAGTTATTTATGACCAGGAAAAGTAAATAAATTTTTACTTAAAACTAACTTATCATATCATCATATATATACAGCCGGAAACAGGCCTTTTCGGCCCTCCAAGTCCATGCCGCCCAGTGATCCCCGTACATTAACACTATCCTACACCCACTAGGGACAATTTTTTACATTTTACCCAGCCAATTAACCTACATACCTGTACGTCTTTGGAGTGTGGGAGGAAACCGAAGATCTCGGAGAAAACCCACGCAGGTCACGGGGAGAACGTACAAACTCCTTACAGTGCAGCACCCGTAGTCAGGATCGAACCTGAGTCTCCGGCGCTGCATTCACTGTAAAGCAGCAACTCTACCGCTGCGCTACCGTGGCTGGGTAAAACTTAACCTGCTCTAGCAAGTATTTCAATGGAAACGTAAACTAAATCAAATTACTTACCAACTACTACCATCCAAGACCTTGTCAACGGCCTTGCTAAAGTCCATATAGACAATGTCCACTGCCCTACCCTCATCAATCCTCTTGGTGACCTCTTCAAAATACTCTGACAGATATTTTAACCTTTTGATTTATTTTTGTCCTTTATGGTTAAGCAGATGCTGAGTTAAAGAAGCAAAATGCAAACATTGGAACTGGGGGGAGGGGAAGGATGCTTTACAAATCTTGGCAAGACCAGTAATTAATCATTGTCCCAAATTCTCTATTAATATTAGAAATAAGAGCAGAACGAGACTGTCTAGCCCCTCAAATCTGCTCCCTCATACAATAAGATCAAAATTATTCTAAACCTTGGCCTCATCATCATCTTCCCATTCATTCTCCATACTGCTCGATTCCCTTGAAGTTTAAATGTCCATCACTCCCTGTTGAACATAATCAATGATACCACCTCTATCTCTCTCAGGTGTAGAGAATTCTGAACATTCACGGAGAGAAAAAAATTCTTCCCCATTTCCATCTGATATGGGCAACCCATTATTCTGAACCAATAACCCCTAATTCTAGAAAACCCTACTAGGTAAAATATTATCTTAGCTTCCACCCTGTCAATTCCAATCAGAATTTTATATTTATCAATAAGATCATCTTGTTCTTTCAGCCTCCAATGAATAGAGGCCCAATCTGAACAATTTTTCCTCATATGTTGAGCACTTAACATCCTATGAATCAACATAGTGATAATATAAGTGTGGAACCCACAATATATATAGTATTCCAACATTCCCTCCTTTTAGACTTCATATTGTTTTGCAATAAAGTCCAAAATTTTTTTAACCTTCCAAATCAGTTCCTTTTTACTGCAATAGAAACATATGGAAACAATAGGTGCAGGAGGAGGCCATTTGGCCCTTCGAGCCAGCACCGCCTTTCATTGTGATCATGGCTGATCGTCCACAATCAATAACCTGTGCCTGCCTTCTCCCCATATCCCTTGATTCCACTCGCCCCTAGAGCTCCATCTAACTCTCACTTAAATCCATCCAGTGATTTGGCTTCCACTGCCCTCTGTGGCAGAGAATTCCACAAATTCACAACTCTGGGTGAAAAAGTTCCTTCTCACCTCAGTTTTAAATGGTCTCCCCTTTATTCTAAGACTGTGGCCCCTGGTTCTGGACTCGCCCAACATTGGGAACATTTTTCCTGCATCTAGCTTGTCCAGTCCTTTTATAATTTTATATATTTCGATAAGATCCCCTCTCATCCTTCTAAACTCCAGCAATATCTTGTAGTTCTGCTCCACTTAAATCATTTTTTAATTTCTCATCCTTCCTTCTACAGTACTTTGTATATATTCATTTTATACTCCACCCATCAACTTTTTACACATTCATTTAACCTATTTGTATCCCTTTGCAGGCTCTTTCCGTCCTCCTCAAACATAATAAGCCAACTATTTTCATCACTGGCAAAGTTGACTACAGTACATTTACTTCTTTCATTCAAGTCATCAACATATGCTATAAATTGTGCCTCAATCCTCAGTAGTGATCACTGTGGCATTTTATGAGATAGCAAATTCTAAACCCAAAATTTCCCATTTTTTCTGTCCTTTTGTTTTGCAGATGACAAATTCCTATCCATGCCAATATATTACCCCCAACTCCGCATGCTCTTATCCTTGCGGTGCCTTTTGTCACAAAAGTGGGTGGTATTGTCGATAGTGAAGATCGTTCTCAAAAATTGCAGCAGGATCTTGATCAGTTAGGCAGATGGAATTTAATACAGAGAAATGTGAGGTGTTGCATTTTGGGAGCACTAACAATGGGCAGGACTTACACAGTGAATGGTAGGGCTCTGGGGAGTGTTGTAGAGCAGAGGGATCTAGGAGTACTAGTACATAGTTCATTGAAAGTGACACCACAGGTAGTAGATAGGGTGGTCAAAGAGGCTTTTGGCACATTGGCCTTCATCACTCAGAGTACTGAGCATAGAAGTTGGGAGCTCATGTTGCAGTAGCACAAGACATTGGAGAGGCTGCATTTAGAATATTGTGTTCAGTTTTGGGGACCATGTTATAGAAAAGATGTTGTCAAAGGCATTTTTGACCCTACACAGCAATAACCATTTGTCAGAAAAGTTTCACATTTTTAATGAAAGCCCAAAGAGATTTTTATAGAAACTTGTGATGTTTGTCTGCAAAGAACCCACCAATTGCAGCCCAGTCCGGATCCATTTCAGGAAGGAGGAAACAATGCTATCCCCTTGTTGATGAAAAAAAAGCAGTTTTACAAGCTGGATTACTTTACAACAGAACAATGTGAAGAAGAACATTTTATTTGCGAGTAAACGCTGAGTATTACTGTATCACATGGATTCAGATTCTCTATGGAAGTAACTATTCACAACTACATAATAAATTACTGGCTTTATGCTTTTTCCTACATATATTTTCATTCAGTTGCATTCCCGGAAATTATTTCCAGTTTTATTCATTTTTCTGGTGGATAATATGTTATGAAAACTGCAGTCAGCCAACAGCTACCACAGCTAAATCTGCACCTGTCTACACTGGAGTATTGATTTTATTTCAGTTTTGTGGCTGAAATTTAACTACCAAACTCATTTATATTGCAAGGTCATATCTGCTATGCTGTACTATGACTGGACTACTCAGCACAGAAATTAGAGTGTGTTCCAATTTCATGAGGTCATGTGTGAAGTTAATTCCTTTTGCTATGATTAAGCTGAGTTTTTGTCTCTCCTCTTTATCCAATTTGTGTTTTTCCAAAGCAACGAAAACTGACACAATACTCTAAATGTGGCATAGTCAAAGTTTTATTCAGCTGCAATATGACTTAATCAACCACAGAGATACTGGCACTTATGCAATATTTTTAGAAATATCAATAACTTAAAGAATCAACTTAAAATAAAAGAAAACTAATTTTCCTTGAAAGTTTTCTTCAAAATATTGTAGTAGTTTACAGTTATGATCCAGGATTTGAGGGTCTTAGAGTCAACAATTATGGATCAGGATCTATGCTTACATGAATGGGTGCAGGGAGTACACAATATTCATGTTGCACTCTCCTGAATCAAGTAATGGAAAGTAAAATTTCATTGTCTCGTTTCAGTACATACAACCATTAAATATTCTTGACTCTTGATTCTGAAGGAGGTAGTGAATTGGAAGATGCCGCCCAAGACAGGAAAGCTTGGACTCCCTGACTTTCAAACACTGCATTGGAGAAGGTTAAAACTTATTTAATTGGTGAAGGCGCAGAAGAACAGAGTTGTTCTGTATACCCTACAGACATATGGTGAAAAGGCTGTTGGTAGATATGAATGTGAGCAGTTAAGTTCCCTGAACTTGGATGCAATGCTGCGGAAATTTTAATGAAGATGATTATGTTCAGTGAATACTTTTCAAATGCTGTATCCTTCCAATTCTGCCACTGGCCTCAGAAATCAACGGATACCCCACACCACATCAATTATTTATTAATAACATGACTTCCCAAATTTTATACTCAGCACCACAACCGATGAAGGCAAGCATGTCGTATGCCTTTTTTACCACCATATCCACTTGCTTTGTCACTTTCAGGGACCTCTTTACCTCCACCCCCAAATCCCGAGAAGAATGAACAAAATGACAAAGAGAATGTTGATCAGATAGCTGGAATAGGCAACATGCCCCAAGAAGCAGGAGGATGGAGAAGTGACCTCAGAAGACTTTTGTTTATAGGATACTTACACACTCATCTCAGAGTAGGGCAGTGTATGAGGTGACAAATGTTTGCAAAGTGATGATCGAGATTTGCCACATGCTGCAACTAGAACTATACGCGCAGTCGAACTAGAGCAGCAATTCTGCGGGTGTTACGGTTGCAGTGGCCATCATTTTATCTGATTATGGATCATTCAAGGGTAATGGAGCAAACAGCTGCAACATCTGCTTGCAGCACATGAACATATTAGGGAGCTCATGCTCCCCTCTGCTCCAGTACAACAAAAGTCTTACCATTTCCCAGTGGAAAAAAGGCAATAAAAGCACTTGGATCAATCCAGCGATATTGTCGATTCACTGACAAGTACAGCATGCCACTGATTGTTCCCACATCACATTGAAATTGACATATATAAATTATGTTAATGGACAGTAATGGAGGGTAACCTTTCTTACTCACAAAATCTCTTTGCTCTTGTTTGAGTCTTGTTTTCAAATGTCAAGTGCACATATGTTCAATGAATACCAGGACAGAAAGCTACAGATGCTGATGAGATACAACAAAAACAGGAATAGGAGCCAAATGAAAATTTAAAACATTTTTTGGAAAACCCAATTGCAGAAAAATCCCATGACTCACTGCTCTTTTGCCTTTCTAAACAAATTCAGTTGCTCTGAGGAACAAATTCTGCCAGTTTTACTAGTTTCCTTTATTCACAATGACGTAAATCATAAAGACTGCACACGTCAGAAAAACAATAGTAAAGACATATCAGCTAGTTAAACATCTAACTATCCCATTCTTTGTTTTTGCCAGATTGAAATCGGGTCTTTAAAAAATCATAAATCCATTATTTTTGGAGCACTAAATGCAGAAACAAAGGGAAACGTAAGCTCTGATAATAAAAACTATGTTCTCTGAGGAAGTTTGAAACTATGCCCCTCCCATTTTATCTTTAAAATGTATATATTTACACATTTTGAAGTATATGATTATACAATATTCAAGAGCGTGGTGATGAGAGAACCATCAGAAAAATCGAGAAAAGGAACATTAAAACATTTTTTCTGGAAAATGAACAAATATTACTCTTTGGTCTGTTCCTATTTCATTGGAGTTTAGATAAAATCATAGAATCATACAGCATGGAAACAGGCCTGTTGGCCCAACTTACGCATGCTTACCAAGATGCCGCATCTAAACTGTCCTGTTTGCCCGTGTTTGGCCCATATACTCAAAACTTTTACGATGCATGTATCTGTCCAAAAGTTTTTTTTTTAATGTTGCTGCTGTGCATGCCTTAACTACCTCATCTGACTGCTTGTTCCATATTCTGACCATCCTCTGTGAAGTAGAGAAAGATGAAACTGTAGATGCTGGTTTACAAAATAAGACACAATGTGCTGGAAGAGAGGTGAGAGCAGGACAAAACCCAGAAAGTGATAGGTGGATACAGGTGAGGGGTATTGATTGGCAGATGGTTGGACAGAGGCTGGAGGTGAAAAGACAAAAAGTGTGAGTTGAGACAGAAGAGGTACAAATTGTGAAGCCAAAGGAAGGGGCCATGGGATGGGGGGAGAAATGGGTGTGAATCCAAGTGGGGCAGAAGGAAGATAGGGGAAAAAGGGGGGTGGGGAAGAAGGGTGTTGTTTGCAAGATAATTATCTTAAATTGGAGAATTCAATATTCATACTGTTAGACCAATATTCATACCGTTTAGACACAAAATGCTGGAGTATCTCAGCGGGAAAGGCAGCATCTCTGGAGAGAAGGAATGGGTGACATTTCGGGTCGAGACCCTTCTACAGACTGATTCATACTGTTTCATTAGTTTAATACGGTCAGGTTGCAAGCTACTTACAATGTAACATTAAATCTATAGCAGGTGGAAGATAACCTGAAACAAAACTGATACATTTTGGCAACAACCATATTTTGCTTAAGTAATGCAATTCTCTGTATTTTGAATTCTTTGCAAAATTGCTTGAATCAGAAAGTCTTGTTGAATCTGCCTGGTTTGAATTAAAGTTAAGCAAGGATTTACAGTACCAAGTGACCTGCTATCAGAGTGTTATATAGACTTTATACTTGGCACGAATCCTTTGCAAAATTCAAGGCATTACTTGGCCAGGCGTGAATCAAAAACACTCTGAGAGATTACAAACAACATTTTTCGATGGAATTGACAATGTTGACAACATTTATCCAGAGTGTAAAAGACAAGTCAGAGTAAGATGACAGCAAGTGGATCAAATTACAAAACACAAAAACAAAATATTGCAGACAGTGGAATGCAGAAAATGCAAATTATACATAGCAGATCTTGCTACATCTGTGGAATGAAGAACCAAGTCAAAACCATGTCAATATTCCTCATCTCCACAGGAAACAGTTAAAAGATAAAACAAACTTTAAGTTGCAGAGAAAGAGATAAGGGACAGAGAAATAAATGGAAGGCTCTTTGACATCCCTATCTGAATCTTGCTTTTCCTATCCTACTCCATCTCCATTTCAGGGGATAATTATGTGTTCTCTCCATCCATAAACTCCTGCAAATAACTTGATCACAGATTTTCCCACGTTGCTTCCTTTAAGTGCTCCATTCTATTTTCCTATTTTTTCCATGATTGTTACAGTTTTTTATAAATGAAGTACATCAGTACTTCCCTCATCTTTTTTTCTTCCTTCAACTGTAGTCTCCCATCCATTGTATTTGGCAATGCTCAATCATGTTTCCTCCATTTCCTATAGGGCTCTTTCACGGCCGGCAATGTCACGACCCCTGACCCGTAATGTTGCCACGCAACGCCTTCTGGAGGACAGCGGTGTACTGGAGGCAAGCACTTACTATGGCTGCCAGTACAGCGGGACCATCTTCGGTCCCAACAGCCGTTGAATTGTCGCAGTTTTTTGCCAGATTTCTGCCAGAGAATCTGAAGCCAAATCGCCACTAAACTTGCAACACCTCAGTCCCAACCAAAAGTCTTTATGAATGGTACCACATAATTACAGTGCTTAATCACATCAGGCTGCTTAACTTCATCCCAATAAACCTAGTACAGCTGCAAACCTCACGCGACATACCACAACATGCATACACTGCCTGTTGAACCATGTCAATCTCACCACCCCAGTATAATCCACAACACTTCCTCATTCTTGTAGAAGACAAGTTTCTGCAATTAGAGGTAGCAAGAACTAATGAAAATGGGAGAGACTTTCCTGCAGGGCCTGACCCCATGGAGGATACAATGTTGGTCATTGGCAGAGAGACATTAGACAGGGCTGGATGAACATTTGCATTGTCAAGGCATAAAAGACTATAAATGAAGTACTGTAGATGAGATAATATAGCTAGGTTGTTGATGATCAACAAGCCAAAGGGCCTGTTTGTTACGACATTCCTCTATGATTCTATGACATTCGACTTGACTGCTGAGTGTTCTCAATAGTCTTTATTTTTTGTTTAAATGTCTGTTTTTCTTCTTTTTCCTTTTGGAAATAAAGGCCAAAACATCGTTTGACATACAGCATTTTAATTTTCTATGTTTTACGCATCAGCACTCTTGCAACTCATTACAGTGATATCTAGCGGAATGTTAACATTTTTCTAAAGAAATCTGTTTTATTTTAATTCTTCGTATCAAAGTAAATAATTCATCTCATAGCTGAAAATAGACAGGATATATTCCTCAATATTTCTCTCCTTGTGAAGCAGACCTTTTTTAATTCAATGTTTCTATTTTGTTTCCACCTTTCTGGAAATGACTTATGGAATATGGTTCTCTCTGCTCTGGTTCTGAGCTCTGGCTCTGAGCTCTGGTATTTTCTCCATAACCCCTAGCAACTTCATTCCTACATTCTCCCTACCCTTACTTATTGATTGGGTGGACTAATTTGTTCTTGTGTTATTTTGTGCCATTTGTCGTAGTGTTCTTTGGGACCTCTTTCTATGGTGAAGATGATATTTAAGTTTAAGATGCTCTTTTGATGACAGATGATAAGCCAGATACCAGATGCAGAACTCACAAATCACTGTTCCTTGCGGCTTGTAACACCAAGGAACAGCAGATGCTGGTTTATACCAGAGAGACATATATGCCAGAATAATTCAGCAGGTCAGGTAGCATCCCTGAAGAACGTGGATAGGCGATGTTTCGGGTTGGAACCCTTCTTCAGACTGATCTAAAGATGGGTCCCGGCTTAAAACATAACCTGTCCATGTTCGTCCGGGTTGCTGCCTGACCTGCTGAGTTACTCCAGCACTTTGTGTCTTTCCTTAGGGCTTAATGAAAAAGACCTTGCATACATTTAACAGTTACTTTTTCTTGCTTTGGTACACAGGAGACCAATTGCAGTGGCTCTGGTTAGATTTCAAAAGGTATTCCTGCAAAGCCTTTAAGGTTATGGATACCAGCGGTGGAGGGATTTAAATCGGCTCACTTAAATGCTGGAATTAGAAGATAATGGAGACAGGGTGTAGCCAGGCTGGATGAAGTTAAGGAGAAAAGGATAGGCCAAGGGTTTGGCCTGACAAAATAATATAGTGGAATCACAGAAGGGGAGCAATGAGAGAGGATGTTGCTGAACTCTCGTTGGGGAGAGAAGAGAACTTCTTCAAAGAAGACATACCTTGAGGAGATTTTGCAGTGGAACGGACAAAATGTGTAGGAAACAAATCGAAGGTAGACAAAATGCTGGAGTAACTCAGCGGGACAGGCAGCACAAAAACAGACCATTTTGACGGTATTTTCCAGGTAAAAACGTACGTGTTGCGTGTGTGAGGAGTGTATGCCAGAGGCTTGCTTGTCCTCCAGAATGCTTCAGCGACTCCGTGCGCCACACTATTTGAACTACCGTGCAAGGGCCTCTCATCCTCTTTTCTACCCTCTGGGGTAAGGGTAAGATTCCCCATATCCTCACCAGCCTCCACATACAACAGGTATGATTGACTTTTAAAAATTAATATTCATAATTCTCAAGGGATCCAAGCTATCATCAATCATCTTCAATAATGTCAGCAGCCACCTACCAATCAGAGCAGACCATAAGAAGCATGATGCAAAACCAAAGGAAAAGCCAGAAAGAGGACAGGTACTAAGAGAATGCCCAATGGTAATAATTCCTGAAATATAACATAGAAACATAGAAAATAGTTGCAGGAATATGCCATTTGGCCCTTCGAGCCAGCACTGCCTTTCAACATGATCATGGCTGATCATCCAAAATCAGTACCCCGTTCCTGCTTTCTCCCCATATCCCTTGATTCCATTAGCCCGAAGAGCTATATCCAACTCTCTCTTGAATGCATCCAGTGAATTGGCCATTGCCTTCTGTGGTAGAGAATTCCACAGATTCATAACTCACTGGGTGAAAAAGTTTTTCCTTATCTCAGTTCTAAAGGGTCTACCCCTTATTCTTAAACTGTGATCTCTGGTTCTGGACTCCCCCAACATCGGGAACATTTTTTCTGCATCTAGCCTTTCCAATCCCTTAAGAATTTTATATGTTTCTACAAGATCCTCTCTCATCCTTATAAATTTCAGTGAACATAAGCCCTGTCGATCCATTCCTTCATCATATGTCAGTCCCGCCAATAGTAAAAATGTCCTTCCTCAAATTAGGAGACCAAAACTGCACACAATACTCCAGGTGCGGTCTCACCAGAGTCCTATATAACTGCAATAGGACCTCCTTGCTCCTGTACTAAAATTATCTCACAATGAAGGCCAACATGCCATTTGCCTTCGTCACTGCCTTCTATACCTGCATGCTTACTTTCACTGACTGATGTACAAGCACACACAGGTCTCGTTGCACCTCCCCTTGTCTTAATCTGGCATCATTCAGAGAATATTCTGCCTTCGTGTTCTTTCCACCAATGTGGATAACCTCACATTTATCCACATTATACTGCATCTGCCATGCACCTGCCCACTCACCCAACCTATCCATGTCACTCTACGGCCTCATAGCATCCTCCTCGAAGCTCACACTGCCACCCAGCTTTGTGTCATCCGCAAACTTGGAGATGTTACATTTAATTCCTTCATCTAAATCATTAATATATATTGTAAATAACTGGGGTTCCAGCACCGAACCTTGCGGCACCCCACTAGTCACTGCCATTCTGATAAGGACCCGTTAATACCTACTCTTTGCTTCCTGTCTGCCAACCAGTTATCTATCCTTGTCAATACCTGACCCCCAATACCATGTGCTCTAATTTTGCACACCAATCTCTTGTGTGTGACCTTGTCAAAGGTTTTTTGAAAGTCCAGATACACTACATCCATTGGCTCTCCCTTATTCATTCTACTTGTCACATCCTCAAAAATTCTAGATTAGTCAAGCATTATTGCCCCTTCATAAATCCATGCTGACTTTGACCGATCCTGCCACTGCTTTCCAAATGCGCTGCTATTACATCTTTAATAACACTACCGATGTCAGGCTAACTGGTCTATAAACATAGTTTGACATGGACATTTGGATTAGAATATTTATTTACTAATCATTATAACATCTTCTAAATGAAGAAAATGTCACAATTAATAGCAACATTCATTCAAATTAAAATCCATTATTCCGTTTCATTGGCAGTTACTTCCTTAGCCGTCCCTTCTCAATCACAAGGTTCAAAATCCACAACAGAATTTTGTTAATGTCTTCTAATTATCAAATGAAAGTGTCGAACACAAGGGGAAAGTAGACTGGTAATGTAAAGGGAAAGTATACAGCATTAACAGCAATGCTGTACAGAGGGACCTTGGGATCCAAGTCCATTGCTCCCTGAAAGTGGCGACACAAGTTGATGGAGTAGTAAAGAAGGGGTTTCATTTGCTGACCTTCTTCAGTCGAGTAGAAGAATAAGGACGTCACATTGAATCATTATAAAATGTTGGTGAGGGTGTATACGGAGTCGAATCAACATTGCCCCATTACAGGAAGGATATGGAGGCTTTAGAGTGGACGCAAAAGATGTTTCCCAAGATGCAGCCTGGATTAGAGGGTTTTAGCAATAAGGAAAGATCAGACAAATGTAGATTGTTTTCTCTCTGGTGTCAGACGTTGAGGGAAGACTTGCTAGAAGTATGTAAAATTATGAGAGGGATTGATATGGTAGACAGTCAGAAAAAATTCCCCAGGTGGAAATGTCAAAGACTAGAGGGCATAGCTTTTTCGTCAGTGGGGGAAGTTTAAAGGAGACAGGACAGCCGAATAGATAGATTGTGAGGTGCTGTGTTTCTCCCGCTCTCCTTGCAAGGTTTTTATAAATGCTAACCATGCTAGTGACACTTGCAGCCTGGAAATTAAATTGCAAAAAAAAACAAATGTAATTATTTTTTTCACTTCAATATGTTTTATTTCATCCGCTTTGCCGAATTGCCATTTTTCTGCCGTATGGTTTTTGGACCAGAGTTGGTTCTTATGAGAAATTATTATCCAATCTGCCTCCCAGATTATCAAATATTTTATGGTTGACTATTTAAAAGGATTTCAAATATTTTACTACACTCCTACATTCCAACTAATCATGAAACCATAGATCCATCTAACAGCACTTGGTATATCTGATATTTAGCAGTAATGCCTCACAATTATTTTCCAGTCTACCAGTGGGAACAATGTCAGTGTTAAAATATTTTATTATATTTGTTCTTAAGCCTTCACAGAGAAGATCAAATATATGCAGACTCTGTAGTCTGCATCTAGTCTGCTAGAATGAATGGAACTGTAACATTAGATGGCAAAGAACAGAAATAAAAGAACACTAATGTTTCCTTAAAGAAAAGTGAAAAGGATTTTGTTAATGCATGAATAATCCTATGAAGAATTGTAGAAAGCTGTATCATAGCAACAAGTATTTCCTAGGTCACTAACTTAAACTATCACTCCAATAAATGCTGGCTAAACAGGTTGGGTAAATGTTTACTGAAAATGTTGCTCCTTGTGTTGTAATATTTCTGGAGCCACAGCTAAAATGAATACATTAGATTTTTCACAAGAAATTTGTGAAATAATTTAGTGAGATTTGTAGGAAATGTAGCATATAATTTTTTTTACTTGACAGGTAAATACAGGGTTGATGTTTGCCCTGGTTGTTTAGAACCATGGATTATTGTCACAAAATAAGAAGTCAGCCATTCATGACTGATATGAGAATAAATCTTCATCCAGAGGGTAGAGAGCATTCAGAATTCTCTACTCAAGAGTGAATCTTAATTTCCATGTATATTTAACAGAGATCAATACATTTTAGAATATTAAGGGCACCAGGGATGCAGAGGGAAGTAACACTGAGGTAAGCGAAGAACTATGATATTACGGGAAAAGCAGAGCAAGAAAGCCTGGCTGATGATCTACTCTGACCTCTATCTTATGTATATCCTTACTAAATACAAAACAATTCTTAGAAACTGCATGAATGCTAAAACCACAACGATAGCTCAAAAGAAAGAAGGTTTGCAATTTAAACAACAATGTTAATTCATACATTTTGCCAGTCCAGCTGTAATTTTGCACATGCAGTATTTCCTTGATATATCGTGACACATTTGCAGGTGGCACAGTGGTAGAGTTGCTGCCTTACAGCACCAGAGACCTGGCTTCGATCCTGACTATGGGTGCTGTCTGTATGGAGTTTGTACATTCTCCCTATGACCACGTGGGTTTTCTCTGGGTGCTCTGGTTTCCTCCCACACTCCAAAGATGCACAGGTTTGTAGGTTAATTCACTTTGGTACGTTGTAAAATTGTCCCTAGTGTGTAGGATCGTGTTAGTGTACGGGGAGATTGCTGGTTGGTGCGGACTCAGTGGGCCGAAGGGCCTGTTTCGGCACTGTATATCTAAAGTCTAAAACTAATATATTTTTGTTGCAACAACATTTATTCACTGAAGCATGTTCCAGGAACATATTCCTTTTGTAAATTAAGGATGGTTTTACCTGATATGAATTTATGCACTCAAATATAATGGCACAATTTTCTAAGCTTTTGATATTCCTGTTAGTAATTGTCAGTAATTGTCAAATCAAAATATTAAAAAGATTTTATGCAGTGAACTGAGAAATTGATTCAATATAACTGCATACACAGTGGTAATTCATAATTCTACTTAAAATGAATTAATAATTGTCAATAATTATGCCAATTTTGGTTTGCTTCATGTCCATAGGTATCATTTTTTAAATTTCCTAAATCGTATCTGCAGTTTCTCTTTAACTAGGCCCAAATCTTACTGCCATTATATAATATGCCAAATTACTGAGGCTAGTGGTCCTCATTGATAATTATCTGGAAACTTCAGAGTATCAAGTCAAGCAAAGATGTAAGGTTTAGAAATTCAATGATTGTTCTCCCAGTTGTAAATTTCTGCCGTTAGTTTCATGAAGCTGCATTTTACCATCTGCCTCAACGTAATACATTAATTTCCAGAAATACATTTCCATATATTTCTATAGTAATCCAAATTTTAAATCATAAACAAAACTTAAGGCACACCATTTCCATTTGTAATATATTTTGACAATATAAGTCTTAACTACTGCAGTAATAGATTAATAATAAATACAGATGTGGAACCTCAGTACGCCAGGTCTTGATTTCTGCAGTAATAGATTAATAACACATACAGAAGTAGAAGCTCAGTACTCCAGGTCTTGATTGGTTTGAGAATAAAGATATGTATTTTATTTCTTTCTTAATATAATTATTTTCATCTGCTTGCATTTGCAGTCGTTTTCGTTGGTCTTCTTCTACTTGGACCTGATATTTTGCACTCTTCTCAATCACTGGGATGTTAATGTTGTAATACTTCAAACTGATTTGTTGAGATGTATAGTTGCTCTATGTCAGCACAAAAATAGGGCTTGGTATGCATGCCATGTATTGTCTTTTGCGTTGATCTGTCTCGCTAATATTCTTATGATAGTTGGCCAAAATCTTGCATCCCCCCAACTTTGATCTGATAAAGACTGTCATACCGAGTCTAATATCCCCCATGGCTATTATCTGAGAATAATCTGGTATATTGCATACAGTACAGAAGCATGCCTTTAGACCAACGGGTAAAAAATAGAGCACTTCATGCCATGTGGATCCATTTAGCAAGAACAATTAAAACTGGATTTGAGATCTAAAGTACTCATAGCATGAAGGATACCATCAGGTTTGCCTCTTCACTGAACCATGCCCCAACACAAACAGTGTGTACTGTTCTTCTTCATGATGTAATCTCTATTAATGACTATCGCAAAGATTCCCATTTGATGTTTGGTTGTGCAAACGGCAGGCGAGAAGGCCAGACAGTCTACATTGCTGTAAAGGTGAATCAGCCTGCCAAAGAGAACTGCCATGATTCAACATTCCAATGGAACACTGCAGAAACATGGTCAAGCCAAATATTTTGTCATTCATGTTAATAAGGTCTTTATAAACACATGTTACAAATAAATGAATGGACAATTATGAACAGTATGAGAATGAACAGTATGAGTAAGTCCTTTAAGTCTCCCTAAATAAATCCCAAATGAATCTTGGACGAAGCTTTCTCGGGAAAAATGGCAAAGCTTCAACAGATAATAGAATTTCACAACATGATGACACAAGATGCAAATAAATGCACTTCTAGTTCAATAAATTCTGCATGATGTTCATGCTTTGCTGAACAAACAGAGTAGTACCAATTATAAAAAGCATGTGATGCATGTTTGCCAAATTACCATTAAACAAATACCTAGAACATGTTTGGACAAGTGCTACTGAGTCAGTTAGGTCACAACAGAGGAGACTTTCATTCTCAGCAACGAAAACGACTGCAAATCGAAGCAAATTAGTAATTAAAAAAACAACAGTACCATTGTCCTCAGTCTATCACGTAGAACAGACCTGATCGGAATCAGTGATGTTCTATTATGACTATAAAAACATACTGAGTAGAGCTGTACTTTTTAAAATGCATTTCTGAAACAAAATGAGTTGTCAAGAATTTGATCTGACAAGTATAAAGAATGAGCATTAAAATTAAAAAATTTAAACATTTTCTAAGATTCAAACCATGATATATTGTGTGCTATAATAAAATCAATGTAACAAGTCATAATTTGTAGCCTTTTTAGAAAACTAGTAATATGTACATGCACTTAACATGATGACATTTGTTTAATATTTTAATAAATGTTACAATTAACTACCTCCCACCCCTGTTCAAATAGCAGACAACAAAATTCAACTGCATTGAGCATTTTTCAACAACATTTACATAACTATTGTTAATCCTTACTAATATCAGTTGCATGCTTATTTTGAGAAATACAATAATCATAATGTTTAAAGTGCTCTTAGAACAAGCATATTATGAGTCAAACGTGCCACTATTTTTGCCATAACAGACTGATTTTTAAAAAAAACTTGAGTAGTGTAGAGGTAATTTATTAATTTTAGGTTAATTTTAGATTCCTACCAAATCTGGATTAATAGTTTGATTTTTTTCCCTTCCCATTCAAAATGAAACAAATTTGGGAATTCCGTTCAATTTCTATATTGCTTATGGCCATAATAAGCAATAGTCTCACACACTGGAAACAAAATTGCATCTTGATGCACATGAACAGATACTGTATTTAGCATACACAATTTAAACAAGAGCAATAGAGAGTTTTTACTCAGCTTTGTTTTAAGTTAAATTCATGAATATATTTTTCTAGTTGATACACAAAGCTATGTGATTGACCATCACTATGTAATTTACTCTATTAAATTACTCTATTAAATTACAAAATAATTTTCCTCTGAAAAGAGTAGGCTCATTCTTATCAAGGGAAAATTCTGAGCTTTTCTGATAATTCAACTAGCAAAGTAGATGGGTGCAACATAGCTGGATTGTCAAAAGGAATTTGATAAAGTAGAATATTCAATTTTGTTTTGAAAAGAAATATAGGATAGATTGTGAGAGACTTTCCTCTTGGGGCAAGATGTTTAATGACCACTGCCTTTACTATTTCTCAGGATATAATCGGTAAAAGGATACAATATGGTTTTATGGTTGTGAAAACTAAAATAATTTAGCTAATAAAACATGATTTTTGGCATAAATGTCAAAAGTTCCGTTTTAATCTAACTCTTAAAATCCATTGATCTCAACTCAATGCCATCCTTACTGCTTATACTTACAATTGCTCCTGTTAGCACAGGTGATGTTAGGTTAAAATTGCATCAACATGTTTAATTATGTAACATGATGATATACAAATCAAAGATAGACACAAAATGCTGGAGTAACTTGTGGGAAAGGCAGCATCTCTAGAGAGAAGGAATGGGTGACGTTTCGGGTCAAGACCCTTCTTCAGACATACAAATCACGTTGTTTTGACATTATAAATTATCATCGTGCTGAATAATTTCCACGTGTTGATCAAATATAGAGGATTTTGAGCTGTGTTGTTGAGATGAGATTTCTACTGAGTTTGAAGAAATAATACAATGCATTCATTAGATCCTTTATTCAGAAAAAGGCTCAAGGAAAGTCCTGCACATCAAACACTTGCATTTACCTGTACACATGGTATGTATTAATAGAAATATTTGAATCAACAGCCGAAAAGGTTAGTCTTTCTTGCCCCATAATGTAAAATATCAGGCGAGTTAGAGAATGTTATAGCTTCATTCAATGTAATTACACAGTGTTCTGCAAAAGTCATTAAAACTTAAGTGTTTAAAATATTTTGGCAACAGTGAGCTATCAGTAACTTGGAGAGTTTTCTTTAGATGCAACACTTGCATTTGGGTGAAAAATAAATCATGGGAGATACGAATTGATACCAAAACAGTTTGTGGCAGCCTCTCTCATGAAAAATGAGACCAATTGATTAAATTATCTTTTGTTTGCCTCTTTTGATGCCAGATTTTTTTAAATGCCAGTTTCATTGCCAACGCTGCATAATTAATATATTATGCATTATAGCATTGACATTTCCATCATTGCCGGGAGACACAAATGAACAGAATTAACTGATAACTGACTTAATTAGCAAAAAAAATTAGCAAAAAAAAACTGCATTGACATTAAAATATATGTGTAAATATTTCAATTGCAAACCGATCAACAGATTATTTCTTTTCAACGGTCTATGGGATCTTATGGTACTTAAGTTATATCCTTCACCCACAATATTTTTAAAAAGTGACACTTCAGAATTACTATACTGAGTCTTTACTGATATTGCAAAATGCAAATATAAATAGTCCTTCTCTCTGTAAACCTAGATTCTCAAGAAAATCTCACAGTACCTCATTTTATGTAATGTATAACATACAATGATGATCTTCCAAATATATTTTCCTACAGGGACTATAGCTCCAAATTTAATTATTTTATCCACTGGAGGCAGATGCTCTGTTGATGTGAATGAATTCCAGAAGCAAATGTTTTTATTAACATCGTAATTTTTTGTTTCCACTTGTAAATATCTGTGGACAAATTGGTAACCGTGGTTATGATATAAACTTCCATGTCATGGTCTCATTGGAGATGCCTAATAAGTGATTTGAATAAGTTTGAGTTAGTAATGTGCCAAGATGGTTTCCTGACTGGCAAAGGCTGTGGCATGTTTCAGTCATGCCTTCCTGGAAATGCTGCAGGAAACTGTGAACAAACAATCCACAATGAGTCGGAATCCAGGGGTTTTGTATGAAACTCCAGGTATTGATCTACATACGTGTTGGCAAGTTCAGGACCTCTCCAGCACTTACTTGAACACTGAATTCCTGAACGGGCGGCTGTCAGCTCTTCGTCAAAGATTTCCTAGCTGTGCTCCATCTTTGAATGTCTTAGAATGAGAATTTAAAACAATAATACATCCATTCATTTCAATGAAGCCAAAAGGCAACGAGGGGCAAAATAATTTATACTGTAGTGGAATAATAAACGTCAGTTAAATTTTTACAGTTATGGCATTTCTGACCATTGGAGAGTAGGAGTTGGAGAACGTTAAGAAACCAGGGGGGGAGGAAGGGGGAGGGGGGAGAGAAGGGAAGGGGGTGAGAGAGAGGGTGAGAGAGGGGGGGAGAGAGGGGGAGAGAGGAGGGGAGGGGAGGAGAGTGGAGGAGAGGGGAGGAGAGGGGAGGAGAGGGGAGGAAAGGGGAGGAAAGGGGAGGAAAGGGGAGGAAAGGGGAGGAAAGGGGAGAAGAGGGTGCTGGACCAATTCATCTAGTTCACAATTAAATAATTGATAAATAAAGAAAAAGTTATGTGACTGGTGAATTATACTGCTGTGAGAATGACACAATATTCCAGTGAAGTGTTATACACCTGACTACATTTTCCCTTTAGTGGTCATCAAACTAAAACTTGATTTACCCTGAAATCTTTTACCAATTTACCCAGGATTTATTTAAATGTTTGCACCATTCAAACGTCATTAGAAACAGGGATGGTGCCGGAAGATTGGCGCATTGCGCATGTTGTGCCTTTGTTTAAAAAAGGTTCTAAAAGTAAACCTAGCAATTATAGACCTATTAGTTTGACGTCTGTGGTGGGAAAATTAATGGAAAAGATACTTAGGGACAATATATATAATTATTTGGATAATCAAGGCCTGATTAGAAACAGTCAACATGGATTTGTGCCTGGAAGGTCATGTTTGACTAATCTTCTTGAATTTTTTGAAGAGGTTACCAGGGAAATTGATAAGGGCAAGGCTGTGGATGTTGTCTATATGGACTTCAGTAAGGCATTTGACAAGGTTCCACATGGAAGGTTGATTAAGAAGGTTAAATCGTTGGGTATTAATAGTGAGGTTGCAAGATGGATTCAACAATGGCTGAATGGGACATACCAGAGGGTAACGGTTGACAATTGTATGTCAGGTTGGAGGCCAGTGTCTAGTGGAGTGCCCCAAGGATCTGTGTTGGGTCCACTGTTGTTTGTCATTTACATTAATGATCTGGATGATGGTGTGGCAAATTGGATTAGTAAATATGCAGATGATACTAAGATAGGTGGAGTAGTTGATAGTGAGGTAGATTTTCAAAGTCTACAGAGAGACTTGGGCCTTTTGGAAGGGTGGGCTGAAAGATGGCAGATGGAGTTTAATGCTGATAAGTGTGAGGTGCTGCATTTTGGTAGGACAAATCAAAATAGGACGTACAGGGTAAATGGTAGGGAATTGAGGAATGCAGTGGAACAGAGGGATCTGGGAATAACTGTGCATTGTTCCCTGAAGGTGGAATCTCATGTGGATAGGGTGGTGAAGAAGGCGTTTGGTATGCTTGCCTTTATAAATCAGAGCATCGAGTATAGAAGTTGGGATGTAATGTTGAAATTGTACAGGGCATTGGTGAGGCCGAATCTGGAGTATGGTGTGCAGTTCTGGTCGCCAAATTATAGGAAGGATGTCGACAAAATGGAGAGGGTACAGAGGAGATTTACTAGAATGTTGCCTGGGTTTCAGCACTTAGGCTACAGAGAGAGGTTGAACAGGTTGGGTCTTTATTCTTTGGAGCGTAGAAGGTTGAGGGGGGACTTGATAGAGGTTTTTAAAATTATGAGAGGGACGGACAGAGTTGACGTGGGTAGGCTTTTCCCTTTGAGAGTGGGGAAGATTCCAACAAGGGGACATAGCTTCAGAATTGAGGGTCAAAGGTTTAGGGGTAACATGAGGGGGAACTTCTTTACTCAGAGGGTTGTGGCTGTATGGAATGGGCTTCCGGTGGAAGTGGTGGAGGCTGGCTCGATTTTATTATTTAAGAGTAAATTGGATAGGTATATGGATAGGAGGGGATTGGAGGGTTATGGTCTGAGTGCAGGTAGATGAGACTAGGTCAGGGAGAATGGTTGGCGTGGACTGGTAGGGCCGGACAGGCCTGTTTCCATGCTGTAGTTGTTATATGTTATATGTTATATGTTATATTTTACCAGAATTTATTAATGATTTTAAATCACACTTTAATTGTTTCTGCCTGTACATGTCCCACTGAATTAATTTCCACCTACCTCAACTCCATCCTATCCCCCCTGGTCCGATTCCTCCCTACCTATATCCAAACCACCTCATAGGTTCTCCGTCTCCTCAATAACTTCTGTTTTCCAGGCACTCCCTCATCTTTACAATGGATGTCCAGTCACTCTACACCTCCATCCCCCACCAGGAGGGTCATAAAGCCCTCTGTCTCTTCCTCGACCGCAGAACCAGCCAGTTTCCATCTACCAATACTCTCCTCTGCCTAGCAGCGCTGGTCCTTACCCTCAACAACTTCTCCTTTGACTCCTCCCACTTTCTCCAAATCCAAGGAGTAGCTAGGGGACACTCCCATGGGCCCTTGCTATGGCTGCCTCTTTGTAGGGTACGTCGAACAATCCCTGTTCCAGGCATACACTGGCCCTATCCCCGAACTCTACCTCCACTACATTGACAACTGCATAGGTGCTTCCTCTTGTACCCATGCAGAACTCACTGACTTCATAAATTTCACCACGAATTTCCATCCTGCTCTTAAATATACCTGGTCCATCTCCGACATCTCCCCACTATTTCTGGATCTCACCATCTCCATCACAGGAGACAAACTAGTGACCAACATCTACTACAAACCCAATGACACCCATAGCTATGTTGACTACACTTCTTCCCACCCGGTTTCCTGTAAAACCTCTATCCCCTACTCCCAATTCTTCCATCTACACCGCATCTGCACCCAGGATGAGGTGTTCCATATTAGGGCATCGGAGATGTCCTCATTCTTTAGGAAACAGGGGTTCCCCTCTTCCATTATGGATGAGGCTCTCATCAGGGTCTCCTCAATATCCCGCAGCTCTGCTCTTGCTCCCCATCCCCTCATTCGTAACAAGGATGGAGTCCCACTTGTCCTCACCTTCCACCCCATCAGCTGTCGCATACAACAAATTATCCTCCAACATTTCCGCCACCTCCAACGGGATCCCACTACTGGCCACATCTTCCCATCTCCACTCCTTTCTGCTTTTTGCAGAGACCATTCCCTCTGAAACTCCCTGGTCCACTCGTCCCTTCCCACCCAAACCACCCCCTCCCCAGGTACTTTCCCTGCAACCGCAGGAGATGCAACACCTGTCCCTTTACCTCCCCCCTCGACTCCATCCAAAGACCCAAACAGTTTTTCCAGGTGAGGAAGAAGTTCACCTGCACCTCCTCCAACCTCATCTATTGTATCCGCGGTTCCAGATGTTAACTTCCCTACATCAGCGAGACCAAACGCAGGCTCGGCGATCGTTTCGCTCAACACCTCCGCTCAATCCATCTCAACCAACCTGATCTCCCAGTGGTTCAACACTTCAACTCCCCCTCCCATTCCCAATCTGACCTTTCTATCGTGGGCCTCCTCCATTGTCAGAGTGAGGCCCAGCGCAAATTGGAGAAACAGCACCTCATATTTCGCTTTTACACCCCAGCGGTATGAACATTGACTTCTCTAACTTCAGGTAGTCCCTGCTTCCCTTCTCTATTCCCTCCCCTTCCCAGTTCTCCCATTAGTCTTCCTGTTTCCGACTACATCCGATCTTTGTCCCGCCCTCTCCCCTGACATCAGTCTGAAGAAGGGTCTCAACCCAAAACGTCACCCATTCCTTCTCTCCCGAGATGTTGCCTGACCCGCTGAGTTACTCCAGCATTTTGTGTCTACCTTCGATTTTAACGAGCATCTGCAGGGTTTTTTCCTATTAAATCACACTTTTATCATCTTAGTTAAATAATCAACGTAATTGCATGAAGGCGCTAATCCATTAAAATATGTAATTTTCTTTGTATGATAAAATCCTGATACCCTCTGGCACCCTCAGAACTTTGATGCTGTTACATGCGCAGACTTTCTGGCCTTTTGACCATTACTCCCAGCAATATGCCAACACAATTTGAATCCACATTATTTAAAGTCACTAGAAATATTATGATACATTTTCCAGTGAACGTGGTGTGCTTAAAGGAAGCACAGGTAAGAGGTCCCCTATGAGTTTAAAGGGTGAACAAAAATAAAATTTGCATGAGGAATAGGCTTCTGTAAGTTTTATGATGGCAATTGGGACCCGATGAGTTTAAAGGATGATGGAAATGGAACCATGTTGCGTTTAAAAGAAGCACAGAAAAGAGACACTGGTAAGTTTATTGGAGCCATCAAAGGAATGTGGTTCTGGTGAGTTAAAGTATGCAATAGAAGCAGGGCCCCAATGTCTCACAGGTGCATGGGAAAGAGGGCTCTGGTGCATTTAAATGCAAGAAGTGGGATCCTGGTTTTTAAATGGTGCATGGGAAACTGGGCCCAGTGAGTTTGAAGTGTGCATGGAAATTAAGGTCCTCGTGAGTGTAAAGGGTCAGTGGGGAACAAGGCCTAATGTGAGATTAAAAAGTGTGGGAAACATGGCCCCAGTGAGATTGTGAGCCAGATTGGCAAATAATTAAAAAGTGGATTAATGGTGTTTCACTGAAAATTAAACTTGTAAATAAACTAATGTTATAGATATGGTTAAACATATCAGGGTATGATTCTTTGAAATTTAAAAAAATTGTGCAAGATAGGTGGCCGATATGACACAGTTATTTTATACCAGCGACCACATTGAAGATCTGCCCCTTATTTGTTTTAAGTACTAATACCCCTTTAAAATCTATTTGTTGATTCTGATACATGGAATGTTTCTCCAACATGTGAAAATGGCTTTTTACTAAAATATGTAAAATCTGTTTCTGATTTTGAAGAGAAAGAATAGTATAAAAAGATGCCAGTTGCTCAGGTATGCCAGATCACATACTACTTCATGGGAAACTGAATTAAAATTACTGAACGACAGATCTTAAATTGTGCTTTCAGAAGTAAAATAGTTTCTGGCAGGTATTCTTATTGACTGCTGCCAGTAGAACATCTGGAGAGGATTTCTCCCCTCTGTTTCCCTTTTTCATTTCCCCATCCTTCCAGCAAATGTCATTCAAAAATTTCTGAAGATCATACTTCTATCATACCTGTTAAGAGTTTGATATACCAGATGCCTCATGGGATACATGCCAATAGCTTAAAAATGTTTCTTCTCAGACATGGTTAAACTTCCCCAGATGTTACAAAACAGCATGGTTTTTTTTGTTTTCAGTTTCCAGTAGTAGAGATGTTACATTTCATCATGTTTATTTCAAAAGGTAGCACGTCATGGCATTGATTTAATCAAAGGAAACCTCTTTCTATCTCTTTGTATGATTCAGACAATGTTCTTTTTTTAAACATTTTTAGGATTTTGTGGAAGAGCAAGCTGAAAATGTATCATGTTGGCAAGAGACTGCATGTTGTCTTGATACACCTATGTGAAATCTCATTGGCAATGTAAATTGAATTCAGACTGTGAAATACCATTTCCTGGAACTGCATTTTATTGGTTACCATGGTGGATAGCTACTTACAAAAGCCTTATATTTCAATGAAGGGAGTAACATAATATTAAAAAGAGCAAATATATAATTCTACCCATATGGATAAACATTAGATTGCATTCAGATTTACCAAATGTGGTTCTTCTGACTGGTAAAATGTACTAAGAGGAATTCAGTTCTAATTCAAATCATGAACAAATGTTACTTCTGGCTACGGTATGTTACCAGACCCTGATATATTAGGGATAACCAAAGAACTAAATACGACAAGCCATTTCAAAGAATTTTAGTGTTATTTCATTTTTATGCCAGTTACAACATACCAAAGAATGATTGGGTGGCAAACTGGATGTAATATTGTCTTTGGCCATCAAATATCTATGTTTCAGTTCCAACTAAGATAAATAAGATAAAAGTATCTATTTCTGTGATAGTTATAAAGTAAAAGGAAACAAACTTGAGGTTGCACAAGCCTTGTTCTTTGCCGTCAATACTAAGCTGTTTGAATACTTCAATGTCCCAGTGTAACAAAATCATTTTGGGTTAGGATTTCTGAATTTTCACATACATTGTTTAAGTATGAACTTCACCTGTCAGACTGTAATTATTAGCCCGTCCATTACTGTTCTGAAATATTAGAGTCAATAAGATCAAGATGTTCCGACAGTATAGTCTGATAGAGGGCTGAGGATTTTTGATTTAATAAAAATGAATGAATGTTATTGGTACACACCTTTACTGCCTCAGAAGACTAAGAGAGTTCCGCAAGTCTCCAAAAACTCTTACAATCTTATATAGATGCACCACAGAAAGCATCCTATCAAGATCTATCACAGCTTGGTTTGGCAACAGCTCCGCCTAAGATTCTTGTGGATGTAGCCCAGTCTATCACACAGACCCGACTCCGAATCATCAACTCCATCTACACTTCATGCTGCCTCAGGAAAGCAGCCAACACAAACAATGAAGATTTTCACCCCAGTAATTCCCTCTTCTCCCATCTTTCAGTGGGCAGAAGAAACAAAAGCTTGAAAGCATGTACCACCAGATTCAGGTACAGCTTCTTCTCTGCTGCTGTCGGACCATTGAATGGTCCTCCCATAAACTAAGGTGTATTTGCAATCTTCCAACCTATCTCATTGCAGGCTTACCCTTTTGTTATCTGCACTTTCCCTGGAACAGTAAAATTATAATGCTGTAATACTATGTTCTTCACTCTGGTATTTTTCTCCTTTCACGACCTGTTGTATTTGTGTATAGCTTGATGGTAGTCATGTAACGTATGCAGATGCACACGTTTGCAGATGCTGAATCTTGAGGAAAACACAGTGCTGAAAGTGTTATATTGAATTCTTGATAAGGATCACCATTAAAGAGGGTGCACTCCAGCTATGGCGTGGCATTGGTGAAGAGATTGAATGGTTCCGATCGTAATTGATAAATATCCTAGACAACCTCTGTGTTCTGTATGGTGTTATATCATGAACTTTGATACAATGGTAAATATATTATCTCCCTTCATTTTATAGAAGGTGATGAGGTTTTGGTATGCAGTATGCACAACAACTAATCTACAAACCTTGGCAGGTATTTAATAATCTATATACTAAAACTCGTTTGTTTGTTTGTTTGTTCCTGAACTACAGCCATAACCAATTGTTGGCAAGGGACAGTCCCTCAATTGCCCTATCAGGGAACTACTCTGCCCAAGGTCATCTGCTACCAGCCCTGATTTGTCCTGATTCTTTCTTGCTTCCAGATCCCCCCCATCAATCTGAAGAAAGGTCCTGACCTGAAATATCATCCCTCCATTTTCTCCAGAGATGCTGCCTGACCGTTGTTACTCCAGCATTTTGTGGCTATCTTTGACATGTAGTTAGTAAATCTAAGGACAACATTTGCAATGTAGAGGGTGATAATAGTAAAAAGAGTATTTATAAAAGGAACTGTTTAACTGTCTCTTAAACATAGTAAGATTTTTTAAGTACAAACATTACTTGCCACAAATGCAAAGTTCAAGTCTTACATACACTGATGAACCAAAACATTATGACCACCTGCCTAATATGCAGTTGGTCCTCCGTGTGCCACCAAAACACTGCCGACCCGCCGAGGCATGGATTCTACAAGACCCCTGAAGGTGTCCTGTGGTATCTGGCACCAAAACATTAGCAGCAGATCCTTCAAGTCCTGTAAGTTGTGAGGTGGAGCCACCATGGATCGAACTTGTCGATCCAGCACACCCTACATATGCTCAAGGTGACACATGTCAAATTGTCGTCCACATGAATGGTCGGTCCCAGTGTTTCCCAGCAAAACATTGCCCAGAGCATCACACTCCCTCCACTGGCTTGTCGTCTTCCCACATGCATCCTGGTGCCATCACTTCCCCAAATAAATGGCGCACACGTACACAGCCATCCACGTGATCAAAAAGAAAACGGGACATCGGACCAGGCGACCTTCTTCCACTGCTCCAAGGTCCAGTTCCAATGCTTGCGTGCCCAATGTAGGCGCTTTGGACAGTGGACAGGGATCATCATGGGCACTCTGACCGGTCTGCGGCTAGGCAGCCCCATATGCAGCAGGGTGCGATGCACTGTGCTATTCACCTCACCTGTCAGTGGTCGTTGATTAGCTACAAGTGAACTGAACATTTTGCAGTCTTCTTGAAACAGGGAAGATCATGTGTGAAATACATCAGATAATGCTACGAGCACACAACATGTCCGGCAGCAACAAAGGGAAAAGACAAAAAGAGATAACATTACAAGTTGATGACATTTCATCAGAACTAGTCTTGATGAAAAGTAATTGACTTGGAATGATAACTCTTTTTTCTCACTTCAAAAATGTTGCCTCATCTGCTGTGTATAAATGCACAGAATTCTGCTAATCCAGCATCTGATTGTTAATAAATCCTGGGTTGGAGTGTGGCCAGAACCCAGATCCACACTGTGGATCCGGAGCTACAGGGCTGATGTCCAGAACACCAAAAATGAGAAACACGAGCCGGTCAGCAACTGGAGTAGGATCCCAAGAGCTTATATATTTCCCACTCTCTTTAAAATCATTGGGTTCACTTGAACATTTATTATACACTACAGCATGTAAAACAAAACTGAAATAAAAGTACGAGAAATGCTAAAAGAATATCTGCTGGTTCAACACTGTCAGAGTCCCAAGATTGCTGGATATCAAAGTTTTATTGTACCCTCTTGTACTTTATGTTTTCAGTATCTTCAATATTTTATATTTGAAGGTCATTGATGCAATAGTTTGAGTGGGTTGGGTCTAGCCTGCTGTCCCCAGGATCCCTTGCATGCATATTGTTGCGTTCAGGATGTTTGGTCTCCAATGGTCATTCACATATTCCTTAATCCTAAAAAAACACAAAGCATGGTGGAACTCTGTGGGTCAGACAGTATCTGTGGAAGTAATATATAGATGATATTTTGAGTTGGGACCCTTCTTCAGACTCTAGAGCTTCGACCCAAAAACTCTGAAGGGTCCCGATCCAAAATGTCTTCCATCCATTCCCGCCACAGGTGCTACCTGACCCATTCAGATCTTGCAGCACTTGCTCAAGATTTTAGTCTCTGCAGCTCCTTGTGTCTTTCTTTGATCTGATGGGCCACCAGGAAATGGAATACTTATTTTCAAAATTACTTGCTAAGAGACTCAGTTGATTGTTGCCCAGTAGTCAAAGGTAGTTATCATATCATCATATCATCATATATATACAGCCGGAAACAGGCCTTTTCGGCCCACCAAGTCCGTGCCGCCCAGCGATCCCCGTACATTAACACTATCCTACACCCACTAGGGACAATTTTTACATTTACCCAGCCAATCAACCTACATACCTGTACGTCTTTGGAGTGTGGGAGGAAACCGAAGATCTCGGAGAAAACCCACGCAGGTCACAGGGAGAACGTACAAACTCCTTACAGTGCAGCACCCGTAGTCAGGATCGAACCTGAGTCTCCGGTGCTGCATTCGCTGTAAAGCAGCAACTCTACCGCTGCGCTACCGTGCCATTTCAGATTTGTTCTGGTATTGAGTTCTCAATTTCGAGGATGACTCAGACCAATGATGAAAGCTGCAACATTCAATGGAACAATGGAAGACCCGGCATGGGAGGACTGCCAGGAGGGAGGGGGAAGACCAATGAACAATGGAGGATACAGCATGGGAGGACTGCCAGGAGGAGGGGGGAGGGAGGGAGTACATAGGAAGAGCCGGCAGGGGTACTTTGTAACTTAGTCAGTGCCGTTTATGTAGTGACTATTTACATACCTTGGGTATGCAAGCAAAGAATTTCACTGTGCCTTGTCACATGTGACAAAGTATTCCATAAAGTATTCCATTCCATTCAGGTGAAACACGAACTGAGAATCAATAAGCAGGTTCTGAGTAAGCAATTATTTGTTCTGAGTAGTGCTCATGATTCCTTTAATCTTCAGTCATGTTGAAAAGTGTTCCATTAAAGTGATTTTGAGGTAATTTTATATGTGTCCTGTCTGTGTCATTTGATTAGGGTAACAGAAGCTGATGATTGCACCACACTAATTCTCAAATATCTGATGTCAGAGAATACAAGCCTCTTTTCTGACCAATACACTCAGTGCATATAATCACATCCCACTTTTAGCCATATAACTTTTCAAAGGAAGTTCTTCACTGCTATGCTGGAATAATTTAAAATAAATATTTTCATTAGATAACGATTATAGTTCAGAAAATATGTGTGGCATTTGCATTTTTCACCCTTTACTAATCAAAGGGAAATACAAAAATAATGTGGAACATTCCTCACACAATGGTTCACTGCATCTTCTGCATGACTGTTTGCACAATAAATATAAAAGACATTTAAACCTGGATGGGGCAGTCTATGGAAGATTTATTTTGAAAACACAATATTCTCTACATATTCAAGAGTCATCTTCATAATCTATTGGTCATATTTTATGGAGGTGGCACTGAAAATACTGTGAAGCAAATTATTATATTATCTTTGAGATATTCAGTAATTTACTAAAACTGTGGGATTCTTCTGTATTTTACAAGCAAAAAGACAAAGCATGATATTGTATATGTACTATATATTTGGAAGTCTTTTTGGTCAATAGGATGGAAACTAAATATAAAGATGACAGATATGAGATGCTGAGTAGCCTGTCATAATATAATGGTTCGCAGCAAGAAAATGGTTGACATGTACATAAATAAGAAGTATACAGAGCATTATTTTGCCACCTACCGTACACTTGTTCGGCTTTTCTCCTGAATGCACCCTCATGTGGATTAACAGTTTATAGCGAGCATTAAATGGCTTGTATCTGCGTGGGCAACCAGCCCAGAAGCAAGTAAAGTCCTCTCCTTTACGCTGGTCAATATGTGCCTTTTCTATATGTCGCACAAGCTCCTCCTGCTCATCATACATTGCACTGCAGTCAATCCATCTGCAGCAGTGCTTTCCATTGATTCTTGATGGCTCACCATCCTCATCCAGCTGTGCCCCTTGTGGTGATGGCTGCCCATGTGAATGGGAGTGGGTCATGAGATGCCGGTGAGCATGATACGGTGGCGGGGGGCCCTGGGGCAGTGTTGGTATTTCCATATCCGAGGGGAATTGATCCAGTTGCTCATTTTTAAATGTATCGTACTGCTGATTACCAATCACTGAAATACCCTGATGGACAATCATGTTGTTCATCATCATGGGGTGAAAGGAAGAGTGCTCCAACTGCTGCATTCTCTGATACACACTATTGCTGGCTTCAAGATCAGTAAGTGTAAAGAGATTTCGTTCTTTACCAGTTGCATTGTAGGCTTGAGGGATGCAGCTACCCCTCACTCCTAGAAAATGCCCACACACTTCAGGCTGAGGGGAAACATTGGCCGGGGAGCCTCTGGACCCATTGATGTATGCTACCAATGATGTCGGGGATGTACGGATAATGAGATCAATTCCAACTCCATCTGAAAAGGGCGAGGTGGAAAGTCCTCTTTTTCTTGATCGAGCAGAATTAGATCGGGCAGAATTGCGTGAGCTATTTTCATTTCCAAATAGGTAAGAAGGTAAAGAGTTTGCTGTGCTGTTACTTGACATGGCGGTTCCTGGTGGTATACTCAGCACATCCCCGAGTTCACTGCCATTCTGGGAACCTTGGTTTGATGGAAGCGATGGAAGGATTGGGTAACCATGTAGCCATTCTTGTTTTACGTTCAAAGTTGATTGGTTTTCTATAAGACTTAGTGCAGTGGAGCCTAAAGATCCACCTGAAGTAATCGATCTAAAATGAAATAAAGGAGAAGAAAAAGACAATGAAAATAAAACACAAGTTGTCACAGCTCTTCCCACAGGTGACAAAATATCAGTTGTCACTTGAAATACTCGGTTCCAATGAAAAATGATGCTCTGAGGTTGCCTAATCTAACCTAATTACACAGTTTCCTTTTCAGTGGAAAGGTGCCTAATTGCTACAGCCTGGAAACTCAGGTTTTGTAACGTAAAGCAAGTTCAGTTTCTTTGAAGTAAACAAAAAGAGTTTAACCGTTGTATTATGTATCCATATCTCGGTTTGCACAGACACCGCGGTCAAACAGTAAGATGTAGCCATTCTGAAGACAGATCAGATCTTATAATCTAATTTTTTAAAGCAAAAGTATTATTAGAGATGTACAAATTGATTGAAAAATGGAATGTGCTTCTTTTATATTGGAGGACATCAAGTCCCAAGCATGCTGAAGATACAAGTCCTGAGATAGACTGATGTGTAAGAGACCATTTGCAAAAGATGCACTTTCCAATAAATGAATATATTAGGCTTTTTAAAGGAGCAGGAGGGCTTTTTAAAGGAGTATCCTTTAATGGAACAAAGACTTATATCAGGCAAAATTTACTTATTTCCCAATTTTTTTGCATTGGAAAAAGGAGAAAGTGAATGATGGACAGATGCTGTGTAGGTCAAATTTCCCAAGAGGTATTCCATAACCATCGGATTATATTGGTACATTTAGTAATACCTGGAGCTCCAAATGTTACTGTTGCAAAATGTACCACAATATATGTAGTTTGTTGTTTCCCTGCATTGGTCACATCAAGGAAAAATGTTCTAAGTTGCTGGTAATGTATCTGATAACAACAGTGGATTTTCAGAAGGCCTTCGATAAGGTGCCACACATCAGGCTGCAAGGGAAGATGAAAGCCCATGGTATTAAATGGAAGATACTAGCATGGATAGTGGGTTGGCTGGATGGCAGAAGGCAAAGAGTTGCAATAAAACGCGCTTTTTCAGGTTGGCTGCCAGTGATTAGTGGAGTTCTGCAAGGGTCAGTACTAGGGCCACTTCTCTTCACATTGTAAAGGGATTGAAGGCTTCGATGGGCTAAATGGCCTAATTGTACTCCTATAACCTGTGAACTTGTGATGCTGAGAAGAGGCCGAGCAGCAGCCATGAGGATAGAGGACCAACAGTGTAATTCTTTAACCAGGTTTAAGCATTGACAGAGAAGCAACGGAAAAGGGTGAATTGGAATCAAATGATATAGAAAGGATGAAAGATTGAATTAACATATGCAGATCCACTAGACACATGACACTAAATCCTCGTTATAACAGACCGTAGGGGAGGATATGGTATCCATTATTGCTGATTGTCCATTATAACCACGTAAATTATTACCATTGCATGTACAGTAGTTGAAACAAAGAATGCAGATGATGCCTCATACAAATGGGCAGTACTGGGGTAAATCAATGGGTCAGGCAGCATATCTGGAGAACATGGATAGGTGAAGTCAGGACCCTTCTTCAGATTGATTCAGTCTGCTGAGTTACGACAGCACATTATGTCCATGTGGGCACTGATGCACTGGTCTTGAAGACATGCTCGGTCACTGGCTTCCGCTTCCAAGGTGGAGGGGGGGAGGAGGAGGAGGAGGAGGTGGTTGTTAGGGTGGGGAGGAGGGGGGGAAGAGGCCGTGTGGACAGAGCGATGGGAGAAGGAGGTAGGGCTTGCTGGTGCACCTTGTGAGTTGGGGGTGCTGGGGCTTTAGACGGCCGAAGATGTGATGTGAGCCAGGGTGCATTGGGAAGTCCATCAACTATATCTGAAATCCGTTATGAAAGGGTCTGTTAAAATGAGGGTTTACTGCATAGTTGTCTGTCTATCTGTCTAACCAAAGTTTTACAAAGCTGCAACATGACTTTCTGACTGTTACTCAAAGCCCCGACCAATGAAGGCAAGCATTCTATACACATTTTTATTACTGTAATTGTGATGCCAATTTCTGGCAGCCATAGACTTGGACCTCAACATCCCGCTGTACATCAATGCTGTGAAGGGTCTTGCTGTTTGCTTAGCTGTTAACTGTTTGTTTTTCCTTCACATTCGACCTTCCTTACACATGGTCGGATTAACCTCCATTTGCCATTCCTCTGGCCAAATATCAGGTGTAATCATTCAGCCATTATTGTTACAATTTTCTTCACAAGGATTAGAGAGGTAGCAGGATATCTTCAGAGCCAGAATTTAACTCCATACTACTTTTAACTGGAAGAAAACAAAAATCTTAAATTTAACCAATTAACTCAAGGTTAAAGCTGCTGATTACCATCATTTCTGGCTTATTGGAGTTTGGTATGTAGTATTGGTATTCATGTTCTGAACACACCATGTGACAACGACACAATACAATGTTTTAATTTACCAGCTAAGTCGGCTGTATTTTTTTTGTATTTTGATCATATGTATGATATCCTGAAGCTTTAGAATTTTATATTTGAACACAATTTGTGGTGTCAATTACTGTTATGTTTAGATATTATTTTTTGCACCCTGGGCCTAATGAATTCACCTCGTCTCTGATGAACGCCTATGTGTATGTGCAGATTTTTCTTCGCTCTTCCGCCAACTGACTATTCACATGCAATACAAATTTTCAAAATATGGCTCATGATAACCATAAATCAGATAATTAGTTCTTTGACTTCATATTTCCTTTATAATTTAGGGACAATTGGCATTCAAATCAATTTGGAAATACTGTAATTTTTATAGAAGTAAAAATAAAAATAATCTCCTGGAACCACCTACAGAAATGATATTTGATTTGGGTGTTCAAATAGATAATCCCCAAACATTAGGAGGGGGATGGGGGAGTTAATTCAAAGGTATTCATCCCAAGGTATTCATAACAAAGTGTATTCAGTAAGGATAATCAATTTAGTAAAGGAACTGAACTTTAATGTAAAAGGTGACGATGTAGTACATACATGGCAGTCTCCAAATAATAGTAGTATCACATAATAACATCTCTAGAAATGTGTTCATTTACTCTGCAAGATCTTATAGGGTTTATATTATTGTCACATTTATCTGCAATAGTATTGGGAACTCATTCAAAAATAGTCATTGGTGATAAATTACTTTGAGAACTCAGATAAAGCACCACATAAATTCAACTTCCTAAGTTATTAGCAGTTTTGCCTTTCAACAACGAGATCTATTTTTTCAACTTTGGATAGCTCTCCTGTCCCTCTCTTCCCCTCCTCCTTCCCAGATCTCCCTCTATCTTCTACCTATCTGCACGGTAGCGCAGCGGTAGAGTTGCTGCTTTACAGCGAATGCAGCGCCGGAGACTCAGGTTCGATCCCGACTACGGGTGCTGCACTGTAAGGAGTTTGTACGTTCTCCCCGTGACCTGCGTGGGTTTTCTCCGAGATCTTCGGTTTCCTCCCACACTCCAAAGACGTACAGGTATGTAGGTTAATTGGCTGGGTAAATGTAAAAAAAAAATTAAAAAAATTGTCCCTAGTGGGTGTAGGATAGTGTTAATGTACAGGGATCGCTGGGCGGCACGGACTTGGTGGGCCGAAAAGGCCTGTTTCTGGCTGTATATATATGATATGATATGATATCTTCCTGTCTCCACCTATATCCTTCCTTTGTCTCGCCCCCCTGACATCAGTCTGAAGAAGGGTCTCGATCCGAAACGTCACCCATTCCTTCTCTCCCGAGATGCTGCCTGACCTGCTGAGTTACTCCAGCATTTTGTGAATAAATACCTTTTATTTTTTCTACTATTGGTAGGTGCAATGTTGCTAAATTACCTTGGACAGTAGTTTTATGTGTTTCACTTTCTGCCTGCCATTATCTGACAGCAGATGACCAAGAAAATGTGGAAGTTCAGAAGTACTGACAGAACACCATCAATATTGCATTGTTTATATGTAAGACAGCCAAGTAGTAGCAATATGCAGTACGACAAATACAAGACATCAAGGCTGAAGCCAACTTTGCAGAATTGAAGATGGGGCTGCATCTTGTGCCAATGCCAAACAAAAATTCTGTCCACATTTAAAAAAAAATCCCATAGTATTCTGCCAAATGTTCCCATGTCCATCTTCAATGAATGTTCTATTTCTCACAGGGTTAGACTTTGCGGGTAACAGGGCTTTCTTTGGTAACTTATTCAAAGCTCTTCTTTATGTAACAAATTGAAAGTTGTGTTCTGGGAATCTATCAAACTGCTGTCTGGCATTGTAGCCAACATGGTTTGTCCTTTATCGAAAATCCACTAAAGTGCAGGGATTGCTGGCTTCCAATCAAGAGTAGAAATTGAAGGTAATTTCACTTTCCCTTTGAAAATGATAGGTAGACCGACTGAAATGTCCTCACCTGACTGTGTTTAGCTAGCCAGAAATATCACCAACTACTCCTGAAATCCTTTTGTTTGCAGGTAGTTGAACCCTCAACATAGAGTTTTCTTAAAGAGCAAACTTATTCTGAGGGGCTGAAAGTGGGGAATACAAATATATTTTTTCCATGCAGATCTACATGCATGATATGTGAAATTGAATTTTGTCTATGAAACTTAACCCAGACATTTTGTACGTTGTAATTTTGTCTATTTTTTGAAAAGATGTGGATTTTCTTTAGGTGTTCTGTCATTAGAAAAAAAAATTGTGTTGTGAAGCCAAATGTTATATCTCAGAACAAAAACGTAGAAATTATGAATTTTCTTTTAATTGTGAAAGATTTATGTAGAAATTCAAATAAAGTTTGTTCTGTGAGCTTGAAAAAATTGTTTCTAAATGTGTGCTTATACTTGATTGGTAATAGAAACTTTTATAGAGTTTCATCATACTTATCAAAATGGTAACATGGAATGTAGCAATGTCAACTAGGGGCATGGAAAAATAAACTGCAAGAAAAGAATAAGTACGTCATTTACATTGACCCCTGGAGTTGCTCAGCTGGTTCTTAACGAAAGCACAGGCAAATTCAGTCCTTTTTCAATAGACTGTTGATTATAATTATATACCATTAACTAAATATTACAACGTAAACAATTCTGTTCAGATATTCACGTACCACCGTTGTTATCGGGATGTGGATGTACAAACTTCTGTTAATAACAGCGACTTTCATTCTAGAATACGTGTTAATGGTGCAAATCTTCATAAAATCAATTATTGAATATTTTAAATGCAGATACTTAAAAAATAGCCCTTAAATGTCCAATAACTTAATTGAGACTGGATTTAATCAATGATATTTACACATTCTTCCAGCATATTTTACACCATTATGCACCAGATTAAATATAATGGCCCAGAAGTTAATCATAGAATTAGGGATTGAATTGCTGATGACTTTGTTTTGAGAAAAGTAGCAGAAGATGGCTTAATGGGAACAATGTCACCTTGGAGATTAGGGTTTCTCTTTATTCATCATCACTGGTTAATGGTAAGTGTTGTTGGTGGGCACCTCTTTGCTATTTTGGGAAAAGCTCCAACATAGAGAAGGAAAAAGCACAGGAAAGAAAAAATATACTTGCGCAAAATCTACATCTGAGGATTGCCTCATATTATTCTTTAAACTGGTCTCTGAAGCAGAAGTGCACTGTGAACATCCCTCTGAAAAGCTGGCACATAAGGTCCCCTTTCTGCCTGGAGAGGTTAAATTCCACACCTGCTTGGTACATCTCGTCATGTGCATCCCCTCTCTGATCATTTCTCTACTGTTCTTAAAGTGTAAGAATTGCAGCTGACATGTGGGATTGGCAGATGCACAGATGTAGCATATGCTTCTTTTTTTTCTGTCTGTCTATCATTACTGGGGCCAAGACATATGTTACTTGGTGTATGACTAAAGTGATAAGGATCCAGTGTTGGTCATGACAAGAGGAGGGAGCAGATGAGAGAGGCACATTCAAACATGTAATTTATATTGTATGTCAGAAGAGATTATGTAATGGGGTAGGCAGTAAGAAGTGATAACTGTCATTGTGTTACTGTGTTAGCAAACTCCATTCTCATCAGCAGCAAAACCATTCAATTCGCGGAGCCTGTGGGCATATTAAAGAACTGCACAGCCTGTTGCTGCAAACTGCTAATTTTGAGGAATTTACTCTTGCTTTAGGGAATGTACTGCAATCTGTGTGTAGGATGCACCATGGCTGAATAGCTGGAATTGTGTTGGAGGTCTGAGATATTCAAGTGAGTACCGACCGGAGTGGTGGCTGGTTTGCATTTGCTTTAGTACGTTTGTTAGGACCTGTTATTATTTTCCTAACTGATACCAAATATGCAAGGCCACTAAACCTTCTCCTGCATGAGGACTTTGGGTATTTTTCTCCAGGGCTATCTCTTCCCACTGCTGCTTTATCCAGTCCTTGGCAGTTTCCAACCCTGGCATATGTTAAAAAAAACAACTCTCAGCATCTTTAATAAGTTTTCAGGACCCAGAAGCTTGTTTCAGTAAAACAGAGTGCTTATGCCATCTCAATTCTGTTAACCTTTCCACTGTGTGCTACCCAAACTGTGCGATGACTTTCATCTATGGTTGGTTTTAGCAATTACCTCCCTTTTGAGAGATCCAGACATGGGATTAATTAGGGCATTTACTAGGGTAGTTTAATTTCAATTTGCACATGGAACTCCTGAGATTATTTATATTTAATATACACTAATGGGAAAAGGATCTCTGAAGTACTTAAGTCCTTTTCATGAAATGATTACACAGAGATCCCTCAAAAGCACCTCAATGCACATTTTCAATTTCTAGGTCAACTTTTACAATGCGACTTAGAAATCAAAGTTATGCTTGGAGTCTTCTAACCTAGAATTTAGGATGAAGAGTAAAACTAACTCTTAGTTGGACACTTTTAGATGGTAAGTCTGCAGTTAAACCACAGACATTCCAAGTACATTCCTGATGGTAGCCAAAACATATTATTCTCAAATGATGCAAGGCAGTGTGTTCACAATTTGCCCTTGAGCATGTTTGTCTATAACCAAATCTCATTACCTTGGAAATTACTGAAATTCCTGCATGGATTAATTAAGTCAGTGATCAGTTATAATAAGAATTGCAAGTGTCATAGAGGCAGCTAAAGCAATATCCTGGTTTTGTTTTTTTACTGCTAAGTAACTTCAAGGTACATAAATTTTGATTTCTGTTGTCGCTCATGAGATAACCGTTCGCTCCTACTCTGTTAATGGTTAATCTCAGTTAAGGGGGGGGGGGGGGGGGGGGATCGGGTGGAAGAAACAATTAAACTTTGAGGTTCTGTCCCCAAGGTTATTTTATGACCAATCTGTGAACTTGTATAAATTATAAGAGAGTCTCAGCATAAAACAACAATGAGCGTATGTTAATACAATATATTTTCTTGTTTTGGTTTCAACATACAAATTGCCAATATTGTTAAAAAAATAAAATTTCAACAGAATTGCTGAGTTATAAATCATTGATAAATGTGCCAATAATGTTAAGTCATTTGGATTGTAGGCTCAGGTCTGAGTCACCTTTGGAGTGAGATGCATTAATAACTCCAGGCTGGACTCACGGGTAGAAAGGAACTGCAAGTTTGAATATTGACTCTCTTAAAAAGAACCAGAGATGGCCATCTAATGTTACACTTTTCTCACCAAGGTTTCTAACAGACTTCCATAATTTGCCCCCATCATACAGTTGTAGGATCTCTTATCATTTGATGCAGCAATGCACATACTGCTCAGTTCATTCAACTTTTTGAACTTGATGGGATTGTTCCACATTTAGGTTCATTTGGATAATAGTCCTCTAACCAGGAAAGTAGATCAGAATATCGCACCACCACTCTCCAATGCCGTTTCTCTTGACTGAAATAAACCTAGTCCCATTATTTTAAATATAATTTACTATAATTCAAATGTTTTAAGTTTACTGAGAAAATGATAGGATGTAAAAATGCAGCTATTTTTCATTTAAATTACAAAGCAAGAATGTTAATTTTGTACAATATAGAAAAAAGCAGGAAGGTCGGTGTGCTATTTGTGATATAAATGACTCGGCTGTAAACATAGATGGTTTAGTTTGCAGACGACACAAAGGAATGTGAGGAAGGCTGTTGAAGTAGACAATGGCATAAAGGTCACCTACAGAAATAGGCGAAGAAATGGCAGATGGAGTTTACTCTGAGCAAGTAAGGTGTTATACTTTGGGGGTCAAATGTAAAGAGAAAATATACAATGAATGGCATGACCCTTAACGGCATTGATGTACAGATCCCTCTGTCCATCACTCCCTGAGTACTCTAAGTCCATAACACACTGAAAGTGGCAAAACAAGTGGATAGAGTGGTAAAGAAGGCAAACGGTATGCTTGCTTTCATAGGGACACTATATTGTCATCAATGCAGTAGGTCTGTGTTGATCAGATGGCTCCTTCTAAATGGACCAAACACCTTATGTCATTGGGCTGGTGATAACAAAATGGAAAGGAATTCAATCACCATAATTATCCTTGTTACTCGTTACCACCAAACATTTTTTCTTCCTCTTCCTCCTCTTCAGGCTATCCAACAATTACACAGTTACACCACCCAGGCGATGGAATTGGGTTGTCCGTAACTGATGAAGATAATCTTTCACTTTTTATCTGGGCTTGGTCATTCTATGTTAGTCTATCAGGACTAGTCATTCTGTCCAGTCACCAGGATTCAGGTGAGAGGTAATATCCCAAAGGACTCTTCAGATATTCCTAACAACGCCAGCCTGATTTACTAAAATGCATCCTTAAGGTGAGCACATAAAAAGCAGCTTTTCACTTCTTTTTTAAACATCTAATTCAGTTAGATAAATGTATCTATCTTTCTCAGTCCACGCATCGCATGTAAAACTGCTTGCAAATTGGGAATGAAAAGGTCAACTAAATCAATTAATTTAAAATTCCAAGAACTTTACAAGACCTTGTATCTGTAGCAGGAATGTTTAGGCTTGGGTACATCTGACGACATATTGACCGATTAAGGTGGTTGCCAGGGACGATTGCTTGGGTTGATAGAAGCCCTGTTCTCTGCACTGTCATGGGACTGCTTGTAACCACAAGATTGTTGCTGGTGGCTTTTCCAATTGCTTTGCATTGTGGTCCAAACCCAGGATTCCCTGAAGT
Organism: Rhinoraja longicauda; assembly: GCF_053455715.1. Taxonomy (NCBI): domain Eukaryota; kingdom Metazoa; phylum Chordata; class Chondrichthyes; order Rajiformes; family Arhynchobatidae; genus Rhinoraja; species Rhinoraja longicauda. Next base: position 45,783,141 of record NC_135955.1, on the reverse strand, counting down.
GTAGAAAAAATAAATGTTAGGTTGATGCAGCAATCTCAACAAAATATTTCAAAATATGACAAGAGAATAATGTTACCAAAATGTACCTAACTGGTTTAATGTTTGCCTACTTGCCTCACAATTTCTCAAAAACAAGGAAGAGAATTTTGAGATCCAGGTGTTATTTAACTGTGGCCTTGTCTAAAATAGTGAGTGTACAATAGTGCTGAATGGTACCTGGTGCAGGACAGGATACTGACAGCTGTGTTTTGGATGACCTCAAGGTTATGAAGATACATGATTGAGGCAACTACAGATTTAGACATTGTTACAGAGCTGAAATATATAATCTTGGAGACAAGTATCAGGGATGAGGTCTGAATGGACGCTTAACCTCAAAAATGTCAAAGGTTGCAAACAATTTGGTTCAAGGAGAGTGCGAGAGAGTGAGAGACAGTGGGAGACCGTGAGGGAAAGTGGTATAAGGTGAGGGAGAATGTGAGTTAACGAGTAAGTGTGTGTGTGAGAGAGAGATAGAGGGGAGGAGGGGGGGGGGGGGGGTTATTGGACCAAATGTCTGAGCATTTAAGGAGAGTAGAAGGATTACGAGAGCTGGCAGAAGGCAAAGCAAGGTGTCATTAGTGTAATGTGAAAAATAGCGACAAATGTGTTCAGATGATATTGCCAAAAACTGTTGATAGATGGAGCTGAATTAAGGTTAGATTCTTGAGGAACACCAGAAGAAATGACCAATGAAAGGAAAGTGAAAGCATATGTGGTGATACCCTTGCTAATGTTAGGCACTTAATAATTGATCAGGACAAGTGCAGTCCCATGCAGCACAATAGTGATTTAAAGGGATTGGAGAAGTATGCTGTGGTCAACCTTGCTAAAGACTGCAGAGGGGAAGAGCAAAGCAAGGAGCTGTCACTATTACATGGGATATTATCTTGGTTCAGAAAGGTTTTGTATCTTGGTTCAGAAAGGTTTTGCTGAACATGTTGGGAGGATGCCAATTTGGTCACATTAATGCAAATAATTTCAGATAAACTACATGAATTTACAAGGCCACATCACACTCAATGACTTTGAAACAGAAAGGGAGATTGAGATGGGGCTGGTAGCTTCCAAGTATGGAAGGGACTTGGGCAAGTCTTTGGAGGAGAGGGTCAAAGATTTCAGATTTCATGGAAATTGGTAAAGTATTTGAGGAGAGAACAATGTCTGCTAATATATGAGGCAAGAAGTGACATTGGATGATCAGTAGTTCTGTTATTATATACTCAAGCTGGCAGTGGGTCCAATGGCCAAGACATGTTCAGAGGCATCATGAAGAGAGATGAGTGAGAAATCAAACACAAAAGTTAGTAACTGGAGAGGGAGTTTTGGAGCAGGTGGAGTGTGGTTCAATATCAGAAGTATAGCCCAGTGAACCAAGGGAAAGTAGAAAAGCAACAGAGATAACAGACTGGATATTCTCAAACTTGGTGTCAAGGAAGTTCATGATAATCTAGCAATTATTATAAGAGGTAAGGATGAAAGAGTAAGGGGAAAGGGATTAATAAAGCGTTAGAAAATAATCCAGGGATTTTCTTTACACTCCATATTAAGAGTTAGGTGGTGGCTGCTAGTGAATAGTGAACACCTTCAAGAGGTAGTTATCTATTGTGCTGCTGGGAGGAACAGACTTCCATGAAGTTGCTGGTTACCACACACATATCTAGAGTGCCTTCCCACTCGTGGCCACAGGTCCTGAGCCAGTGTCTCAGCTGACCAAATCTTCCTTCACTCCAACATTTCCATCTCGTTTCCCAATCACCACTATAGTTCTGATAGCTGCCTCCACAGAGGTGACTAAATGACCAGTGTCTATAGCTCACAATAATAAACAACTAAAACTTGTGAATATTTGCTATGCTAATACTTCTGGCATCCTCATGTGCATGCAGAATATGGGATTATGCCCTGTTTACAAAGCAACCCATTTTCTAGGGTGCGATAATATAATATGTAGAATTAGTGGTCTTAAATCTATAAAACCTTGTGGCTCAGTTTCAGTTGTGATTTTTTTAATGTAGTAAAATGTTAAGTGGTGTCATCTGAAGAGAAGACATCATGTAAGTAGTAGGAGCACAAGTAGACCAAACATTCTAGGAAGACTATCTTGACGTTCAACAAAATCATGGCCCATTTTATCTTTGGCCCATACTCCCGTACTTTCCCGTACATTCGCAATAAGCCTTGATTCACATTGAGTTCAAAAATATATATAAACATGTTGTATAATTAACGTATCTGGAACCAGTTTCCTGAAGTAGAGAGTTCCAAAGAATAACAGTTTTCTGATAGGAGATATTATTTCTCATTTTAGTCTTAAACTAGACCAAATGGACCCGTTGGACCCAACCCTCTCCTGCATTGGTGCAGCACCCTCCCCTCCCCCTCCCCACTTCCCCCTCCCCTTCTCACAAGGTCGCCCAGATCCTCCAAACATTATTTAAATATTCGAATAGAATTAAATAATGCATTTCTGTTCTTCCTATCAAACTGTATAATTCCACATGTACCCCAACATTATGCTCAAGCTTTTTACCTACTCAAATCTACTTGTACAATGACAATAAAGATATTGTATTGTATTGTATTGTAAATCTCTCAGACAACCGACTTTCTTCTTTACATCATCAGCAAGTATGTTAATTTTTTCAGCGACCTCCTCCTAACTATGAAATCCTTATAACATTGACAGTTTATAACTGCAGAACCATCACCAGAGCACACCATCAAAAGGAATGAAGAGTTGAATGCTCCAACGCTCTGCATTCTTCAATCTAAAAAGGGAAATAATTAACAGTTTGCCTGGCAAGGGGAAATATGTTCTTTAATCTTGTTTGTTGCATTCTTGGAGACTGAGGGAAAAGATAATAATACACAAGAGATCTGAGCTTGCTGCCAGAGGGTGAGCTAATCATACCCACTCTTGGTCGACATGGTAAGCGTAATCCTACCCTCTGAGGACCCACTGATGTTGACTTACTGCTCAAAACCTTCCAATTCCAAAATAGTGAGGCTTTGTGCAATAACAGGCCCAAAAGCAAGGCAATGTTGTCAGATGGATGGGCCAGTACCATTGAATAGCAAAATTGAAAAATTTAACCGGGAGGTGAACATTCAAAGATACACATCCTATCAAAAAGACAGGCGGGTGGGCAGAAGAGGCGAGGTGGTCTGTTGGTAAAGAATGAAATCCAATCATTAGCAAGAAATGATATAGGATCAGAAGATGTAAAATCCTTGTGGATAGAGTTATGAAACTGCAACGGTAAAAATACCCTAATGGGAGTCATATACAGACCTCTGAATAGCAGCCAGGGTATGGTGCAAATTACATCAGGAGATAGAAAATGCATGTAAAATAGGCAATGTTACAGTGGTCATAGGGGATTTCGAAAGAGTCTCGGAAAATCAGGATGGTACTAGATCACATTAGCATTGTTTATAGAATGCCTACGAGATGTTTTTTTTTAGAGTAGCTCGAGGTTATGATTCACAGCATATGATGGAATAAATTAGTCACCACCTGATCTGACTTGATCAAGTTTCTCACTGCCATGACATCATCACTAATTGTTCTGAGTGAGGTGCATTAATAAGTAATGAAAGGCAATTTTTAAATATAATTCTAAGCAGGGAATAGTCAGGTAAAAAGAAAAATACTCCATAGAGAATAAGATTGGGAAAATTATACAAACATTGCAAAAACAACTGATTCATCCAACCTTCTACACAAATTGATATACTGAACTTCATGACTTCAGTCTGAAGAAGGGTCTCGACCCAAAACGTCACCCATTCCTTCTCTCCAAGATGCTGCCTGACCTGCTGAGTTACTCCAGCATTTTGTGATACCTTCATGACTAAATACTTATTCTCTCCACTCTCCTGCTCAATTCCACAGTCATGTAATCTTAGATAAATGGAATCCATGGTAACAGACCTCACAAAGTACTGACAATAATACAACTTGCTTTTGCAGTATATCTCACTAGTTATAATTGCTTGACAACTATAATAAGATTAAGCTATATACAGCCAAAGCTAACTTTTGTTTCTGGAGTACAATAGTAAACCAGTTTAATTTATATGTAATTAATTGGGCTGCTGAATTGTGCTGTTAAGCTACTGAGTTTTCACAAATACTTTCTTGATTTAAAGATACCCTCTACAGCTTTAGCAGCTACAGATAACCTACTGATTGTTCCTATTGATTTTTTAGCATCTCGTTGTTGCCAGGCCCTGATCTGTCCGCTGCGGACAGAAGACTGAGGACCCGCCTGGAAAGTCCAGCTGGCCTGCCAGAGTCTGGAGACTTGTCCGCCATGGACAAATGACCAGCACTGCACACTAGAACCCATCCAGAAGGCCCAGCTCGTCCACCGCAGACCGGTGATGTACCTGCCACAGATCGAGGACCTGTGCAGCAGACTGGGAACCCACCTTGAAGGCCTGGCTCGCCCGCCTAGATTGGAAGATATTGGATGGAGGGCCGGTAAACAGACCGACTCCCGGAGGGGAGTGCACTGCCTCGACAGTGCAGCGGGCCGCTGGAGGCCCTGCAACAGCCTGGGGCTCGGCTGGACCAGGGGATCTGCTCCAAGAGGCCGAGCACATGGACCGGATGCGGCCTGGAGTGGTGGAGCGGCGTCAGAGAACACCACGGCCATGCTTCGCCAAGCCGATCCTGCAACGCCGCCAGGACAACAGGCCTTCATGGTCACGTCACTAACCATACACTTGTAACAACTGGGACTTGAAAATTGTGCCATTCTGTGTACTATCTCAGTATACTACTGCTACACACTTGTCTGTATCTGAGATGCTTATCTAAGATGTATCTAAGTACTTATGTATAATGATTCTTGGACTACACAGTGAACAAAAATGAATTTCACTGTATCTCGGTACATGTGACAAATAAAGTACCATAAATGTATTGCCCTCCCCTAATTACCCATGCGAAGGTGGTGGTGAGCGACAAGGTCCCACATAGTGGGCAAAATTAGAGCACATGGTATTGGGGGTAGGGTACTGACATGGATAGAAAATTGGTTGACAGACAGAAAGCAAAGAGTGGGGATAAATGGGTCCCTTTCGGAATGGCAGGCAGTGACCAGTGGGGTACCGCAAGGTTCGGTGCTGGGACCCCAGCTATTTACGATATACATAAATGACTTAGATGAAGGGATTAAAAGTACCATTAGCAAATTTGCAGATGATACTAAGCTGGGGGGTAGTGTGAATTGTGAGGAGAATGCAATAAGGCTGCAGGGTGACTTGGACAGGTTGTGTGAGTGGGCGGATACATGGCAGATGCAATTTAATGTAGATAAGTGTGAGGTTATTCACTTTGGAAGTAAGAATAGAAAGGCAGATTATTATCTGAATGGTGTCAAGTTAGGAAGAGGGGATGTTCAACGAGATCTGGGTGTCCTAGTGCATCAGTCACTGAAAGGAAGCATGCAGGTACAGCAGGCAGTGAAGAAAGCCAATGGAATGTTGGCCTTCGTAACAAGAGGAGTTGAGTATAGGAGCAAAGAGGTCCTTCTACAGTTGTACCGGGCCCTGGTGAGACCGCACCTGGAGTACTGTGTGCAGTTTTAGTCTCCAAATTTGAGGAAGGATATTCTTGCTATTGAGGGCGTGCAGCGTAGGTTCACTAGGTTGATTCCCGGAATGGCGGGACTGTCGTATATTGAAAGGCTGGAGCAATTAGGCTTGTATACACTGGAATTTAGAAGGATGAGGGGGGATCTTATTGAAACATATAAGATAATTAGGGGATTGGACACATTAGAGGCAGGAAACATGTTCCCAATGTTGGGGGAGTCCAGAACAAGGGGCCACAGTTTAAGAATAAGGGGTAGGCCATTTAGAACGGAGATGAGGAAGAACTTTTTCAGTCAGAGAGTGGTGAAGGTGTGGAATTCTCTGCCTCAGAAGGCAGTGGAGGCCAGTTCGTTGGATGCTTTCAAGAGAGAGCTGGATAGAGCTCTTAAGGATAGCGGAGTGAGGGGGTATGGGGAGAAGGCAGGAACGGGGTACTGATTGAGAGTGATCAGCCATGATCGCATTGAATGGCGGTGCTGGCTTGAAGGGCTGAATGGCCTACTCCTGCACCTATTGTCTATTGTCTATTGTCTATTGTCTGCAACTGCTGCAGTCTTTCTGGTGTAGTTACTCCCAGCCAGGGAGTTGCAGGCTAACCAAGAAGGACTTTCAAGTCAGGACTGCACCATTCCCATATGCTTGCTACCCTTGTCCTTTGTGGGTGGCGTTGTTGGAATTGCCAGGGAGAGTTACTGCAACCTTTGTGCACACATGGTGGAGGAAATGAAGTGGTTGATGGGGTGCCAATCAAATGTACTGCTTTGCCCTGGATAGTTTTGAGGCAAATAGAGTATTTTCAATGTGCTCCTGATTTGTGCTTTTTAGATCGTGGAAAGACCTGGGTTGTGAGGAGGTGAGCCACTTACTGTATAATAGTTAGCCCCTGAGCTGCTCTTGTAGCTATGGTATTTACATGGCTTGTTCAGTTGAGTTTCTGGTCAAAGGTGACACCCAGGATATTGATGGTTGAGGACTCGGCGATGGTAATGCCATTGAATGTCAAGACAGTGGAGCATCTGCCAGAGCTCCCGCCTCACAGCGTCAGAGATCCAGGTTCGATCTGGGGTGCACTCTATGTGGAGTTTGCGTGTTCTCCTTGTGACTTTGTGGGTTTCCTCTGGGTGCTCCGGTTTCTTCCCACATCCCAAAGACGTGTGGGTTTATGGGCTAATTGGCCTACTACCTTTGAAATCTCTACGATCCATAACATTTCTTTTTGTAGTTCAACAATAGTGTGAGCTCAAGAAATGTCATGCAAAAATGTGCCAATGGTTAGTTAAATCCTCATTGAGACCTCATTGAAGGTAAAACAAGAAATGGACAGAAGCAATTCAGTATACAAATATATAACCATGATAGGTGCAGGATCACAGTCAACTCTTCAAATTCTATCACAAAGTGCTGGACTAACCTAGCAGGTCAGGCAACATCTCTGGAGGACATGGATAGGTGACGTTTTGGCTCGAAACCCTTCTTCTGACCGAGTCTGAAGAAGGGTCCTGACCTCAAATGTCACATAGCTGCGTCCTTCAGAGATGCAGCCTGATCCATTGAGTTCCTCCAGCATTTTGTCTTTTTTTGTAAACCAGCATTTGCAGTTTCTTGTGTCAACATCTTCCAATTCTTATCTCTCTGTCCATTGTACAACTGCAGAATTGGCCCCACTGTTCTGATGGTTACAGTTTTCTTTAACATTTGAACCTATAGGGTAAATGTGGATAGGCTTTTCAATCACAGAAAAGTCTCATAGGATTCCAGTCAGGCTCTGTTCTCAGTAGTATCTTATCAGGCTTATCTGATTCTTATTAGAACCAGATTTTTACAAGAGATTGCAGATATTGGGATCTTGAGCAATAACCTATGTGCTTCAGGAACTCAGCAGGTCTGGCAGCATCTGAAGGGTCCCAATCTGCAACATCAGGGACCACCTGGCCAGTTGAGATCCTCTAGCCTGGTATCACAAAATGCTGGAGTAACTCAGCAGGTCAGGCAGCATATAGGAGAGAGGGAACGGGTGAGGTTTCGGGTCGAGACCCTTCTTCAGTCTGAAGAAGGGTCTCGACTCAAAACGTCACCCATTCCCTCTCTCCTAGATGCTGCCTGACCTGCTGAGTTACTCCAGCATTTTGTGATACTTTCGATTTGTACCAGCATCTGTAGTTATTTTCCTCCTTTAGCCTGGTGTTTTTTGTTCATATCTTTACAAGGATGTATTAAACCTTTGTGGCATTATTCGTATTTTATTGCTTTAAAGATGATTTGCATGCATTATGTAACTTTAAAATGAATGAGTAAATAGTTGGTATTGGTATTGAGCTGTTTTTATGGATATGAAAAGATGTGAGATTAGCAACCAATGTGATCTGCTGTGAACAACACCATGTGAGTATCTTGTAGAGCAGCCCGAACTGCAGCAAACTAAATAAACTTGGGCATCATCGAACGCAAGCTTAACCAATGTCATTTAAAAAGCCAGAAAACTGTTTAAAAACAATGATGAATTAAATGTTAACAACGTTTCACCTGACTTGATTCTGAGATGCACTGGCAGGTCAAATAGAGAAAAAACATTTGTTAAGTCTACCATTTACAAATAACAAATCCTTAAGGATGAAAGCTTGCTATGTCAGTAAAGTAAAAATGACAAAAGAGGAAAGAGATTATTCAAATCTTTTGCAAGAAGTGGCTGCACAAATAAATTACAATAATCCTTTTTGTTTGGAATCTTCAGTAGAAATTGATTCACTTGATTTGCCAGATTTTTTTTAATTGGCTTATTAATTTATAAAACAAGTAATGATAAAAATCAATAAATCATGAAAACATAATGGAAAAATTAAGAAAGAAAGTGGAACGAAGGAGGAAAATACAATATCCATTTGTCCTGTTGGTTGTAGCATTTTAGTTTAGTTTAGTTTAGAAATACAGCTTCGAAATAGGCCCTTCGACTGACCGAGTACATGCCGACCAGCGATCCCTACATATTAACACTATCCTACACATACTAGGGACAATTTACATTTATACAAAGCCAATTAACCTACAAACTTGTATGTCTTTGGAGTGTGGGTGGGAACCGAAGATCTCGGAGAAAACCCGCGTGGTCACTGGGAGAACATACAAACTCCGTATAGACAGCACCCGTAGTCGGGATCAAACCTGGGTCTCTGGCACTGCAAGTGCTGTAAGTTTACAGCAAAGTCATCCATGTCTCATATCCTACACTCTATGTTAAACATGAGCTACTGAAGGGAAGTGTTTTATATGTTAAATCATTATATTTTGTTTTAACAATTAAGGAAATAGATGGAATTAAAATATAGTTTATTGCATTTTGTTTCATGAATAAAGTGTGGTAGCAATTAACCTTAAATGTCCTTTCATAATTACATTAAACTTGCCAATGAAAATTTCTTCTGGGTTTTGAAGCCAAGCTGTTGACTTAATGTTCCCATTCCAATTTTAACCAGTAAACAGCGAGGTGATGTCATCACAGCTTGGCATTCTTAATAAGTTATTGTTTCCAGGAAGGTCACAAAATAATACCCTATTGATCAACTTTGGAGCATGATTCCTGTTTAAAGATTTTTTTTTGCTGATTCCTGGAATCTGAAGCAAAACTAATTGAACCAGAAATTCTAATGTACAATTATTGCAAATATCTAAAAAAAAGCCTACTAAAGTTAATCAGTTTAAAACAACATTAACTACAGGATATGCATGTTTAATTGTACGTGTTTCTATAAAGTTATTAAACTTGCTGATTGAAGAGATAATAACACTGTGATTTGTTGATTAGAAAGGCATTATTTTTCCAGGGAATCACTTTAATTCCATAATTCAAGTGATTTGATTGATTCAATGATATTATAAAATAAGAGTGATCTATTAATGAGAGTCTGTTGATGGTATTATTATATGAAGATGAGATTTCCTTCTAAGGCATTCTTTGGTGCTTATTGCACCTCCTTGCAAATTATTCCAACTAAAAGTCACTCTCTGCACAATAAGAATCTTCATGGTGTGTTTATTTTACATTAATACTTCGTCATCTCATCCTAATTTCTGAAATTATTTTTTTAAAACTGGTAAATTTTATGCTCTACCAAGGCTGGAAATGTGATGAGACAGAATTTATGTCTTCTCAAATGTCCCAAATGCTAACTGGAAATAAACTGCATGGTTAAATCATTTTAATTGTCCTGGATAGAATAAATATGCATGTCATACTGACCATTTGGGTAAAGATTGGGAAATATTAGGAAGAGTGGGAAGAGGGGAGGAGGGCAGGATGGGTTTCTGAAGCGTTTAATGCATTTAAAGTGTTACATCTTTTGAAGAAGAACCAGAATTCCTGAAGGTATGATGCATCTAACCAAATATCAAAAGACCACAATGTAGAGCTCAGTCTAAAGAAGGGTCTCAACCCGAAACATCACCCTTTTCTTCTCTCCAGAGATGCTGACTGTCCCGCTGAGTTACTACAGTTACTGAGTTTTGTGTCTATCTTCGGTTTAAACCAGCATCTGCAGTTCCTTCGACACATTTTGTCTGCCCCCCTGCAAAATTTCCTCAAGGTATGTCTACTTTGAAGAAGTTCTCCTTCCCTCTCCGATAAGATCTGTAACATCCTCTCTCGCTGCTGCCCCTCTGTGATTCCTCCTGCTCTCCAGCTTTCATTCTTTGTTCTTTATCTCTCCACATCACCGTCTATATCTCTCATTTCCCGTATCCCTAACCAGTCTGAAGAAGGGTCTCAACCCGAAACGTCATCCTTTCCTTCACTCCAGAGATGCTGCCTGTCCTGCTGAGTTACTCCAGCTTTTTGTGTCTATCTTTGGTTTAAACCAGCATCTGCAGTTCCTTCTTATACAATGTAGAACTCAGTGGGTATAAAAGTATCCTGCTAACACATTGGCACAGCGGTAGAGTTGTTGCCTTACAGTGCTTTTAGCGCCAGAGACCTGGGTTTGATCCCGACTACAGGCGCTGTCTGCCTGTGCGGAGTTTGTATGTTCTCGCCTTGACCACGTAGGTTTTCACCGAAATCTTTGGTTTCCTCCCACACTCCAAAGACATACAGATTTGTAGGTTGACTGGTTTTGTATAAATGCAAATTGTCCCTAGTGTGTATAGAATAGTGTTAATGTGCGGGGATCGCTGGTTGGCGCGGACTCAGTGGGCCGAAAGGCCTGTTTCCACGCTGTATCTCTAAACTAACTAAACTAAACTAGGCATTAGACAATGGTAGTGGATATACACTCGCACAATGGATTGGACTGCTGTTAAACCGTTTTGTGTCAGAATAAAAGCTATTGCTTAAAAGGTATAAAGAAATTAGTTTTCATTTATATATTTTCTGATGAAAACTTTACATGTGCATAATAAGGACACAGGAACCAGTAGATTTGGAACAAGGAATTATCTGAAAGAGAAAATGACCATATGGAATGATTCTCAAATGGAAATTAAGTCAGGAGAGAGAGTAAATGATCCAAGATTTCTATCTTCCCTCAGTACAGGAGCGCCATTGTCTCTGAAAAAATGGAGGGATGTTAGAATGCTAAAGGATGGATGAATGAATCATGGCAGCTCTCTGAATTCTAGCCACCGGCATAAAAAAATGTGCATGCTAATTGGACTTGAAGGAAATGCAATATTTTCAATCAAAGTTATGATATCATATCATATCATATATATACAGCCGGAAACAGGCCTTTTCGGCCCTCCAAGTCCGTGCCGCCCAGCGATCCCCGTACATTAACACTATCCTACACCCACTAGGGACAATTTTTACGTTTACCCAGCCAATTAACCTACAAACCTGTACGTCTTTGGAGTTAGTATTCATGTGTCCCCGTGAGTAAAATCTGTAGTCATGCAGATCCAGTAATTAAATGAAAATTAATGGTGCACATACTTAATTATCTTACTCATATGTCAAACATTGTGAACTGGGGTGAACTGGCAAGCAAAGCATTAATTACTTACCTAATGGAAGAAAGAGCATGGCAGTTGTTGCCTGTGGCATTATCAAGTGGGCCACTGGCCAAAAAATACAATGGAATAATGATTTTCTGGGACAGAGATATAATTGTCTTGATTCTTTAAGATTCCAAAGCTCTCTCTAGGATATTTCAAAATCTCTTCCAGTGCCTTTGTTAAATTGTGTAATCTTAATCCACTAAATTATACATGGCTATTTATATGTTTTTGCAAATATATACGTCCTGGTTTTGACAAATCTATAAGATTGTTTTGGCTCTCATTTATGAGCTAGATCCTTCGCTGCTCTTGATCTTTCATGTATATGCTATTATACAAGCACGCACATTGTATATTCCCAAAGGGTAACTGGTCTGTAGCGAAGGGAAACTTTCTAAAATGTTTCCCAGGGTTCAATATTAGGCCTATTGCTCTTTCTGATCAATGGTAATAATAAAGACGCATACAGAAAATTTTAAAGTTTGCTATTTTATGTAAATAGTGAGGAAGGTAGTAATGAACTTAAATAAAAATGGATGCTGGAATGTGCAGGTACATGCCATTTGAAATTTAATGCAGAAAGGTGTTGTTATGTTTTGGTAAGAAGAACAAGGAAAGAAAAATTAATATTGTACAAAATTAATAGGACTGTAAGAATACTTGCAATATTTATGGAAAAGACTGAAAGTGAAGAACTGTGTAACTATACTATTAAGCATGTTGGTGATCATGGACTTTAAGTAGAGAAATTTAGACCACAAACCTGCTACTCAGAAGCTTAGAAAATATTATCTAAAGGAAAAGATTTGGTAGAGATGCTTAAAATCATGAAAGATTTAAGAAAGTGTGCATAACGGAATTGCATTTCCAGCCACTTGTGGGTCAATAAACAAAGGCACAAAGTTAACATGAGGAGGTAAGGAACCAGTGGTGAAAATTAGTTAGAATTTGAAATATGTCATAAGTTCATGTTCATAAGTGATAGGAGCAGAATTAGCCCATTCGGCCCATCAAGTCTACACCATTCAATCATGGCTGATCTATCTCTCCCTCCTAACCCCAGTCTCCTGCCTTCTCTCCATAACCCCTGGCACCTGTACTGTCATTAGACAGGTTGCAAGAACGAAAGTAAATAGTTGCTTCCAAACACAAGCAGAAGAAAAGGTAACCAAACAGAAGGAAAGATAAACTACAGGGATGCAGCTGGGACAGATGAATCCTGAGATCATACAATATTGTATTTGGACTGTGTGGATTTTCATGGCATCAGACCAAATTAAATGGAATTCCTATTGCTTACAGTATTGCCCTTCCAAAACTGTCAACAAGCACTCTTCTTGAACACCAAATGGTACAGGGGCACAGATTATATCCTGGATGAAGGTCTTTAATGCCCATCACCATTTATAGCACCATCACGCCCAAGCTGGCTGAGCCACGAGGAATGTAACTGCCAAATAGTAACAGGTGGTGAAAGAATAAATACAAGTTAACTTAGTTATAATCAATCTATCTGTCCATCACAGTATTAGTAGGAGTTTCAATTGCAATGTCTTTCTCAAGATCTTCTATTTTAAGACTAAGTTATGTTGTGTGTCATTACAAATAGCTAAATGGGATAGATTCATAAACAGCACTGTCAGCTGAAAATAAGATAGCTGGGCAAAATCACGAATCACACGAGACCTCCAGCAGCAGCAGCAGCATTTTATACCATCACAATCTGTGAGTTCATGATAGCACATATGCCTCATTTAATCTTGACCATTTATCAGGATAGAAGACTATGTAGGGTGTAGGAAATGGACAAACACAGAACTCAATGCAAACCTGATAGTAAAAACAGTTGAAAGAACAATTCAATACTTCCTTGCCAGATTCAGCTATGAAAAGTTGTGAATTATTAACAACTAAATAAGCACAAGGCTCCATAAATGGCCCTCGGTATTGTTGAAGCCCAGTACAAGTGTGAAATTCCAACCCCATGTGCTTACAACCATCATCTAACATTTGTGCCAAGTGATTGATTGATTTTGGACTTTTCCTGAGATTTCCTTTACTATAATATCCCCTCTTCAGGAAATATGATTATCTCCACAAGCTGTGGACAAATGACCAAGTCCACTGAATACACTATAGCCTTGAAACTATGCCAACTCTAGTGCAAGAAATATGTGCTCCAGAATTAGCTGGTTATTCAGTACAGTAACATTGGTATCTATCCAACCTGTAAACAATTACCTTCAGACTTTTCCCACAAAAAAACAGAACAAATTCAATCTGATAATTACACCCCAGTTAGCTTTTGATCATCAAAGTGGTAAGTATGACGGACAATGCTTTCAAGCTGCTCTTATTCACCAATGACCAATCCAATGGTGCTTAGACCAGATTCTACTAAGACCAATCTGCTAGATCTTATTTCAACCTTTTCCTCACACGTACATGAGACTTGAATTCCAGAATCCCAGAGGGGGAAATAACCATGACATCAGGTCTGATTTTGACTGCACATCAAGGGGCCCAAGAATCCCAAAAGTTGTTGTCACAGCTTGAAAAAAGGAAATGTTGTGGTTTTTGGTGGAGACTGGTCTATTCAGCACCTCAGCACATTGCTACATGACTGAGGGCTAGTGAAGGGACCTTCATGTGGTTTATTATTAGATTAGGAATGGGAACACTTGCTGATGAGATTATTTAATTTCCTTTGCAATTCCTTAGATAATAAAGTAATTATGCCAATTAAGATACTTGACAATTGACATTTGTGTCTACAAGTTAAAAGGCCGCATATTAAAAAAAGAGTCCAAGCATCTCTTCTTGGTCTTCAATTATACTTCTATATCACGGAACAGTACAGCACAAGAACAGGCCCTTCGGCCCACCACAAGGGCACAACTCTCTCCATTATCAAAAGCATCTGTGTGAGGCACTCCTTCAAGAAGGTGGTATCTATCATCAAGGTTCCCCACCATCCGGCCATGCCCTCTTCTCACTTCTACCATCAGGCAGGAGGTATAAAAGCCTGAAGTCCCAGACCACCAGGTTCAGGAACAGCTACTTTCCTTCAGCTGTCAACATTCTTGAACTGAGCTGCACCACTGTAATCCTACTTTAGTAATGGAACAGTATGGACCACCTCTTTGCACTACCATGGAATTATTTTCTAATTGTGTTTTTCACTAATGTCTTGCTTTTGCAGTCATTTTCTTTTCACTGTCTTGTAGAATTTTGAGTAATTAATGCATAGTTTATGCTTTTGTGTATTGCCTGAGTCCAGGTGCCTGTGATGCTGCTGCAAGCAAGACTTTGATTGTACCTGTACCTCACCGTATTTATGCATGTCAAAATAAATTGGCTTGACTTGACCATGTCTGAGCTGACCAAGATTTCAATCCAACTAATCTCATGGCCTGCATCCCCCTATTTAGAAGGATGAGATGGGACCTTATAGAAACATACAATTCTTAAGGGATTGGACAGGCTAGATGCAGGAAAAAATGTTCCCCTTGTTGGGAGAGTCCAGAACTAGGGGTCACCTTTTAAGAATAAGGGGTAGGCCATTTAGGACTGAGATGATGAAAAACATTTTCACCCAGATCTGTGGAATTCTCTGCCACAGAAAGCAGTGGAGGCCAATTCATTGGATGTTTTCAAGAGAGATTTAGATATAGGGCTATTGGACTCAAGGGATATGGAGAGAAAGCAGGAACGGGGTACTGATATAAGATGATCAGCCATGATCATATTGAATGGTGGTGCTGGCTCGAAGGGCCTACTCCTGCATCTATTTTCTATGTTCCTACATTTATTTATACATTTTGCTATCATACAAGATCCTATGTATCTAATTTCAATCCATTTTGATTGTGCAGTAAGACTTAGAAAATTGTCTTTCTGATAAAAGACTAGAATATCTGAAATGTATACATCAGCCATTTATGTCTATAATGGTATCATAATGTCACTGCCCCCCAATGGATAGAGCCAATAAATAGAGCTGATGGACATTATGGTCTGAATGTAATATGTATATTGGCCTGCTCCTACTTCAGACATACGTGGACAGTTCACGTCAAAAGATGTGGACAAGTCAAAAGATTTAGTTTTTAGACATACAGAGCAGAAACAGGTCCTTTGGCCCACCGAGTACATGCTGACCAGCGATCACCCCGTACACAAACACTATCCAACACACTAGGGACAATTTATATTCTTTGTCAAAGCCAATTAACCGACAAACCTGAATGTCTTTGGAGTGTGGGAAGAAACCGGAGCACCCGGAGAAAACCCACGCAGTCACAGGGAGAATGTACAAATCCGTACAGACAGCACCCGTGGTCAGGATTGAACTCAGGTCTCCGGCGTTGTAAAGCAGCAACTCTACCACTGCATCATCATGTCACAGTGTCTTTAGATAAATTTCTGTAGTTGTGTATTAATACACTTATCCAAAATGGTCCCGTATGCTCATTGATTTGTTTGTCCTATTGCATTGCCTAAGTAATTTTAGGAGTTGTGTCTGGTAAATGGTTGATTACTGTTTACAATGTGTAAGTTATACTTTCCCTCTTCTGACAGAACCTATGTGTAGAAATCTATAAAGCCTTAGCAATAATATCCAGTTTTGGAAGATTCTCTGCAAGTCCCACCCAACACCAGCTTTCAGATACATTTTATCCAAATCAAGTAAGGTGGAAGCATCAGCTGAGGACAGGAATTCATACCAGACTTCCACCAACCACCAACCTAGCACAGCAGCAAGGGAGTCAATAGATTACAAAATGTTCCTGACACAACGATACTGCCAGTAATGCAGTACATCTCACTCTACATAATACGATAATAATCTCTTTTACCACTGATTCCATTTGTATTCTTGTCCCTTGGAACACAAACCGAACACGCTGAAATGCCAGTGTAATGTAGAAACTGTGCAGTTGTCCACTTTGATATACTGAACAGAAATCCAGAGCATGTTTTAAATGACTAGAGATTTTCAAGTGTTGATGTTCAAAAGGGTCTTAGCTGTCCTTGTATACAAATTGCTGAAAGCCAGCAAGCAGATGCACCAAGTGAAGAAGAAGGCAAATGGCAGGATGACCTCTGTGATGAGAAGGTATGAGGTTTGAAGATGTTTTCCTACAATTATGTGGGGCCTTGGTGAGTCTGCATCTAGAGTATGTGTACAATTTTTGTTTCCTTTCCTGAAAAAAAAAGTTCTTTCAATAGAGGGAATGCATTCAACTGGCTTCAGTTTGGATCCTTGTCCGCATGAGGAGTTACTAAGTCTATATTTGATAATGTTTAGAAGAAATAGTTTGGCCTACCTCTTATACTGTGACCCCTGAATGAAGAATCAAGTACCAGGTATCAGAGAATTATGGTACACAAGGAAATGAGATGCGGGAATCTTGAGAAAAAACAAAGTACTGGAGAAAATCACCAGATCAAGACAGCACCTTTGTGGAGGGAATGGACAGATGACATTTCAGGTCGCAATCTTTTTTCAGACTGAGAAAAAAGGGTAAACTTTTTGAATTGAGATGAGCAAATGAGAAAATTGTGTATTTTTGGAATCATTAATCAACGTTGTTGAAGCTGTCATTGAAATCATTCAAAACCAAGATCAATACAAATCTGGATTTTAAGGGAAACGAGGGAAATGGGGATAGTGCATATTAAAGGATGCTCATATAGAAAAGATGCACTCAGCTTATGGAACATTATAGTTTGATGTCAAGGCAAAGATGTAACTTTATTTACATTTGTGTGTCATTGGTGCTCGGGGAATATGGTTGCAATAAAATGACTCTCTGATGACCGTTCTGGGCCTCAAATTATTCTCTGGTTTTGCTGTGGGGCCAACTCTTACTGGGATTATCAAATTATTGTGGTATGTTTTGGTATGAACTGTGGTTGTGTTGTGTGGTGTGGGTATTTTATTTACATTTTGTTGTACGTACTGTTATTTTCTGTGTGTTGGTGCCTCAGTATATCAATTGAATCAGGAAGAAGATTAACCAGTCTGAAGAAGGGTCTCGACCCGAAACGTCACCCATTCCTTCTCTCCCGAGATGCTGCCTGACCTGCTGAGTTACTCCAGCATTTTGTGAATAAGAAGATTAACCATGATCTTTACGAATGGTGGAGCAGGCTCAAATGGCTTACTGCTTCTCCTACACTTTAATTTATGTTAAGTTTGATAATTCTCTGCTTCTGATTTAATGGATAGGTTTGTGCTGGATCTCACACAGACTTTGCAGCCAATTCCTGCTAGCCAGTGACCACACTAAACTTTTGCAGCTACACAGATCACAACAACTTTTAGCTTTCACAATGCCCATTCTATGAAGTGACTGAGCCTCAGACATCTCATGCTGTCAAAAGACCTTTTCACAGTTTCCATATTTCTTGGTATTTACGAGTCATTTAAAATGATCGCAAAACAATTAAATTATTTGGAGAAAAACAAAACTATTAACATAAAATTAAAAAATATTAATTACATTTTAAAACACCATTTGCTGATTTAAAATAAAAATATTAATTATTGCCTTTTTAATAAAGGTTGGCAGCTATGGTTGGCATGTAGCCAAAGGGCAGGATATGAAATGTACCCTATCCATCAGCTCAGGTTATCATCAAATAACCAAGCTTCAATACAAATCCAGGGAGAGACCAGGCAGTCACTTGTGCCAGCAACTCACCTCGGGATCTTCACTACCACAGTTCTGCAGCGTTTAGGCTTCATGAACACACAGGCATCCAAAATTAGTTTTCTCAGGATGCTATCCTTTACTTTCACTTGTGCAAAGTAATCAATCAATCAATATGTCTGCCACTTTTTTCAAGTTTACTGTCCCCCTGGCTATGCAAAGTTTTTAAAGAAGACCTTTTAATGAATAAATTACCACAATCCTTTTATGAAGCATCTTTCTCTTTCATTCTTAAAAAAGATAAAGATCCTGCTGAAGTGCCACCTATATCATTGTTAAATGGAGATTCTAAAATTCTTTCAAAACTATTAGCTATGAGATTGGAAAACATTTTACCGCAAATTATTTCTGAAGATCAGACAGGTTTTATTAAAAATCGTTATTCATACTTTAACGTTAGGAGATTAATGAATATTGTATATACTGCTTCAAATAAAATTGCAGAATGTGTCATCTCACTTGATGCTGAGAAGGCATTTGACAGAGTGGAATGGGAATACATTCAATATACTTGAAAAATTTAAGATTGGTCCAAAATTTATCTCTTGGATCAAGCTGATATATCATATACCTCAGGCTTCTGTACTTACCAATAATCAGAGATCCCCTTTCTTTAGGCTCTTTCGAGGTACTAGACAGGGCTGTCCTTTAAGCCCTTTATTGTTTGATATTGCTTTGGAACTTGTGGCCATTGCTCTTAGGGAATCCCCCAATATTTTTGGTATTATCCGTGGGAATAAGTCATATAAGCTATCTCTCTATGCAGATGATCTGTTATTATATATTTCTAATCCAGAGAAATCTATTCCTGCAGTAATATCTAGTCAGCTACACTGGGCAGAAGAATGCCAGTTTAAAGAAGAAGGCAGTGGGTACACCTTCTGGAGAAGAAAACTGGAAAACTGGAAAAGCTTTCCAAACAAGAATCAGTAAGTCAGCCATCTCATTGACTCCCCTCCAGAACCTCAATGTCATGCATAAGCAGCAGGATAAATGTCCAACTCAAAAACACCCTTTTCAACCACCTCTTGTCCCATAAGTGAAAGTCTGGAACCTCTACATTGGTCTCATTAGGCAATTCAGAACCCAGAATATCCAAGTAGAAGTTTACTGAACCTGTGGTTCTACTTGACCATATGAGGTGCCCTAATGGTTCTTTACTGAATTGAGTTTCTTGAATGTTACTTTAGAATGTTAAACTACATTGATCCAGACTAGTGGAGGATATTCACTTGATTTGTGCCTTGTACATCGCAAAAATGGTTTGAGATATCAGAGAGTGAGTCACTCACTGTAAGATTTGCCAATGCAGCCATATCACTCTGTTGGTGATTGAGAGCTGACTGATTGGAAAGGCATTTAGCTGGATTGGATTTTTTTCTGTTTATATTGTGGACAAGATATATCTCGGCAATTTCTGGGGAGTTGCCAATAATGCCAATTTATTCCAAATTTGAATTTATTCCAACAGATTAAATAGTGATATGCACACATAGGATTTTAAAGTACATGAATTTCTCAAATTTTTGACAGAGGCAACAAGGAATTTCTTTTGGCAAAAATGAATAAAAAGAGGTAAGCTGGTGTAGATTTAGGGCAATACCTGAAGGGAAAAAAGAAGGTTTGGAGGCACAAAGGAATTTACAGCCATTGGAGGGGGCAAGGCTATGTGAGATGGGAATACCCAAGTGAGATCATTTAAGGATCAAGAACCAATTTGGGTGAAAATGGTCAGAAAAAGTAGGTTAAGGGAAATAGAATTTTGGACGTGTAAGCTGAGGAGATCAGTAAGGGAATATCTGTCTTGAGGGAAATAAAATACATAATGGGAGACAGGCAAAGAAAGAAGATGTAGTGAAAGGTGGTATAGATATGATAAATGGGAGTGGAAACTTCTCTTGGGTGATACTATTGACACGTCAAATACTGAACAGTAGGAACAAATAACCAACGTGGATAAACGAGGAGAGGCATAGACAGAAATGGGAGAAAGACAGGCTCATACTAAATTGATAAACTTGGATATGCCCAAACAGCATCAATGCAATGAAGAGGTCAAGAGATTTGGAATTGCATATATTCTTCATGATTTCACAGCTATCCAAAGGTGTTGCACTTTGGGAGGTCAAATGTAAGGGGAAAGTATACAGTTAATGAGAAGACCCTTAACAACATTGATGTACAGATGGACCTTGGAGTCTAAGTCCATAGCTCCATGTAAATGGCAACACAAATAGATAGAGTGGTTAGGAAGGCATATGGAATGCTTGTCTCCATCGATCTGGGCATTCAGTATAGGAATCAGGAAGTCATTTTGCAGCTTTACAGGACATTGGTTAGACGGCATTGGAATATTGTGTGCAGTTCTGATCACTCCATTGCAGGGAGGAGAGACATAGATAGGGGAGACAGTCAGAACCTTTTTTCCCAGGGAAAAACTAGGGGGCATAGCATTAAGGTGAGAGGGGCAAAGCTTAAAGGAGATGTGCGGGGTGAGTTTTTATGGTGGGAACCTGCCAGGGATGTGGTGGAGGCAAGTAAAATAGCATTTAAAAGGCGTTTACATGGGTACATCGATATGTAGGGATTGGAGGGATATGGATCACATACGGGGAGAAGAGATTCATTTTACTTGGAATCATGTTTGGCGCGAACATAGTTGGCCAAAGTGCCTGTTCCTGTGCAATGTGATCTATGTTTGTAACTGCAGATGGTACTGCCAAAATTAGATAAGGAAGCGAAAAAGGTCAAATATAGATTCTTGTATAGATTCTTGGGGAATCTGAATGAATGGAAGAGAAGCAATTGTCTTAGAAGTAATGGGTATATTCAGATTGCTGCAAACTCAATTTTGCAACTCAATTTAAAAAGCAACTCAATTTAAAATGCAGTAAAGATTTTGGAGAAGATGGCGAGTAGTATCTGCAACAGTTGTCCAGACTATCCAACAATGTTTTTATCCCACATACAAGCCTTCTCCCATTCACATTGATCTAAATCCATTGCATTATCTTTACATTTCTTTCTCATGAGATTCCTCTTAAATGCATTTATGACATTTGCTGTAAGTTTCAGGTTTTGTTATTTTAGGGGAATTTCTTGAATTTCCTATAGGATTTGTAAATGAGTCTTACATTTATATCTCCTCATCTCATCAACCAGTGAAACCATTATTAGTAGCAGTTGTACTTTATTAGAAAGATGTAGACCAAAAGCATCAATAGAATATTAATGTGAGTGGTCATAAGAATGATGATTATTTATGAGTTACTGTTTCTTTTTACACTGTCGTGATTCAAAAACAAGTACTACACGCACTTATATGCTTCACTTTTTGCATTGCCAGGAAAATTCGTGCAATCCCCATTATGACTCATTTTGCCAGTCACAGACACTGTACAACATGTGAAGTTAGTTAGCTCTTCAATTAAAGACAACAATGCACAATGTGACAGAATGCTATTCCTTTAAGTTATAACAAAATCAAAACATATTTTTCCAAATAAAATGATTATTAACATTTGAATGATCACCATCTGAAAACTAACATTAAAAAACTTTAAAGTTCAATGAAACTGAGTACTTAAATCTAGAACCTCCTGGGTTTTTGTCCAGCAACAGTATTGCCATTCATCAGATTCTTGGTTTTTGCACCAACCATGAAAAATAATTGTTTACTAATTCTCCACATTTGAACAGAAGGAATCCATGGATACCAATGGATAGTAACAGTTGATTACTTGAAAAGTTATAAATAGCAATTACTTTGATCAATTGGATGGTTAGCAATTGTGTTACATGTCTAAAATTATTATTTCATCAGCTGAAGAACAATCAGTCTGTGGATGTAATCACTGATGTTTCAGAAAGCATATCAAATTTTAAGCACTGTAATAACTAACAGAAATGGGAATAAAACATGCTGATTTTGAAACGTAGAAGCACATGATAACTCGATGTACCTTATAAAATACAATGAATGGAAAAATGTTCCACAAAATCCGAGTAATTCATAGCATTTCCAAAAAAATTACTGGCTGACCATGCAGGAGAGTTTTACATCAAGTCGTTTTATTATTTCTGATCAGCAATTGCTGGCCAATTTCCTATACTTTTGATCTACATTTGCTCTGCAGTTCAGACTTATTTTTGTTTGATCCAATCAAAAGATGAAGCTTTGAAATATAATGGAAAATAATTGATAAACTGGAATTGTATAGAGGACCAAGTAATTGGTATCTGACAATGAATAGGAGGAAATAACAATCAAATGTGGGTTTTAGGTGAATGTGAAGGAGAGGCAACTAATAATTGGATAAGGATTTTCTGACTTGTTAATCTCCATGTCAAACCCATACGTACTTGTCTAGAATTGAATGATATCTACTTATGTGATAACTACATGATGATAAATAAAAGCCAACAATATCATAACTTGAGTGGTGATCACTGGAAAGTTCAGTAGTGTATGAGGCACAAAACATAATCTGGTATTAGAAAGGTCTTTCACTGACTGAGCCTTTTTTATGTTATGTTATTGCAAAAAGTGTTAAATCTGTGCGAAATGTGCAAAAGGGCTAAATCTGGGTACGTATAGGAAGGAACTGCAGATGCTGGTTTACACCGGAGATAGACACAAAAGGCTGGAGTAACTCAGCAAGTCAAGCAGCATCTCTGGAGAAAAGGAATATGAATTGAGTTGCACAGGTAAGAGGGCTGAGATTGGGCTGGTTTGAGTGGGGAGAGTTGGGGGTTCATCAAGAAGCAGAATGATAGGGATTGGACTGACATCAGAGAAGGACTACGTAGACACAAAATGCTGGAGTAACTCAGCAAGTCAAGCAGCATCTCTGGAGAGAAGGAATGAGTGATGTTTCGGGACAAGACCCTTCTTCAGAAGTCTGAAGAAGGGTCTCGACCTGAAACGTCACCCATTCCTTCTCTCCTGAGTTACTCCAGCATTTTGTGTCTACCTTCGATTTAAATCAGCATCTGCAGTTCTTTCTTACACATCAGAGAAGAACTGGTGGACAAAGATCTGGGTTTGGGGTGGAAGGTTCAATGAGGGGCTGGACAAAGGTCACCTGCCAAGGATCAGCTCAGGTTGGCTGTTGGGCAATGATAGCAATCAGAAGAAGAGGGCTGCAGAAGTGGGACAAGGACATGAGGAAGCCCATCTGAAGCATTTTCCCAGTACTGCCTCCACTAAAATTTTTGCAACTAAATAAATTAAACATGGAATTCATGTGAAAATCTTATAATATACAAGGATGTGGAGAGGATGTTTCCACTAGTAGGAGAGTCTAGGACTAAAGGTCATAGCCTCAGAATTAAAGGACGTTCTTTTACGATTGAGATGAGGAGAAATTTCTTTAGTCAGAGGGTGGTGAATCTGGGGAATTCTTTGCCACAGAAGGCTGTGGAGGCCATGTCAGTGGATATTTTTTTTTAAGGTAGAGATAGATAGATTCTTGATTAGTACAGGTGTCAGAGGTTATGGTGAGAAGGCAGGAGAATGGGGTTAGGAGAGAGAGAAAGATCAGCCATGATTGAATGGCGGAGTAGACTTGATGGGCCAAATGGCCTAATTCTACTCCTATTCCTTATGACCTTATGATACCAATAGTTATATTTTTACTTAGAAAATTGCCCGACACAGGCTTGCCTTTTCTTAGCCTTAGGCTTGCATTATCTTCTCCAACTTAACCGAGGTGAGACAAGGTGGCAGAGTGAGCCTCATGAATGAAGTAATATGACTATGTACATCACTCAATAGATTATAACTCACAAATAGGCTATGATCTGTTTTTTTCTTTCATTGATTTAACTAGGGTTCAGATATTTTGATTCACAATTCGTGGAACATTGATTGACTGCTCGGTATTTCAGAACTACATTTTAGTTTTCTGATTGATTACCTACTCCTACAAACAAGTCACTTCAAAATTAATTTTCATTGTGCTCCAGAAATGCTGCCTGATCCGTTGAGTTACTCCAGCACTTTGTGCCTTATTCTGACGAATCATTTCGGCCAGAATTTTAACGGGCCTGATTGCATTGATCACAGTATGTGCCCTGCAGCATCACTGACATTTTTTGTGTCCATACATCCCCTACGGTCCTGTTTTCTTTGTTGCCCTGGCCCTTCCATAAGATACAACAGGCTGCAAAGGGCAATTGTGCTGCAGTGGATGGAAAGTAAGGCTCCAACCATGCTCTGCCCCAATGGCCTTGTGACAGTATGTCCATGCAACCGGTAGCTATCCTGGCTTCTGTGTTGCACTTTGCAGAAGCCTGGAATGTGTTACCATGTGCCCTGCACCAGCAACAACAGCTCTGATTGTGCAGCTGTCTCTCAAGTGCCTCCTTGAAGTGCTTGAATATCTCGAGTGGTACTTGAACTTAGAGATCTTTGTGCCAGAAATTATAATGTGGTGTATGAACTAAGTTAATGCTAAAAATTAATTTGTGCCTGACATTCATCATATTTGCAACTGTTTCAAATAAAAACTGCTACCAGTTGACTATAAAGATTCATAGATTAGCAGAAAAGGTTAGCAATTAAGAAGCCAAACAACTGTAAATCAAGGTTGCACACAAAACCAATCAAATTGCTCATTTTTAAAAAGAAATAGCCAGGCGTGGACCCGCTGGGTTCAAAACTCTCCTGCGGGCCCAGCAACCCTCCGTGCACACCTCTCCTGCGGGTTCGGCAACCCCTGTTGGGTGGAAACCTCTCCTGCGGGCCCAGAAACCCTCCCCCAACTGATTTGTACCAGCATTTATTGCAGTTATTTTCTTACACTCCCCCAACTGACGATCCGTGGACCCGTTGCCGGCTGGGGAGTGTCCCCTGGGGCCATGGGCGGGCGAGGGCGGGAGAGGAAAGGGGAGAGGGAGCCACTCACCTCGGCCCCGGGCAGCCATCGTGTCGGCCAGAGCGAGCCGTGGACCCGTTGGGTGCAAACCTCTTCGGCAGCTGCTCAGCGGCGACGGCCATCTTGTTTGACCCTCTGTCGCCGAGCTGCACCACGGGAGGAAGGTCAGGCATGGGGCACGCCGGGACGGGTGCCGGTCCTCCCGGCCGGGGGGGGGGGGGGGAGCGCATTTATTAAAGTTTACTAAGTTCATTGTTTTAAAAATGTAACAAAACTTGATGAATCGGGACCGCAGGGGAATGGTGAGTAGGGTGGGTCTAAAATTGTTATGCTACTGTGTACCGTTTTGGCTGTATTTTGGGAACAAATCTATCCACAAACCCACAAATATACAAGATGAGAGTTTTAGTAATATATAGATTACTGTTCAAAATTCAGATGCGACCCAAGTAAAAGACAACATACCTGTAGACAATTGTTTGACAACTAATTATTCCTTATCCAAAGCGGAACTTCTTCAGAGTACATAAGTTATTTTATTAAAATCATGGAATCATATTATACAGAAACAGCCCCAAACATCAATACTGATGAAAATTGTGGTGACCTTTTGTTTTGCTTGGAAGATATTACTGGATTGATAATGGCCATAATCGTATAATTACAATTACAAAAATATAATTTTCTAGAGAAGGTAGAAAATGCTGTGGCACAAAATACTTCCCCCATACAACTAATATCTTCTGTCCTTAATAGTTTCTCAGCATTGAGGGTGATTTACTTTTACTCCAGCTTTGGGGTATCTGAGGTGGATAAACACAGGTAAACACCTGAGTGGTAAACACAGGTTGTGCAGCTGGTGACCAATGGGGCATGCAAATAGGTTGTTTGTGAGTTGCCATTTCCTTCTTTACCACATGCAAAGGCTCCGTGAGCTCTTGATACATGGCTTCGAGATTTTCAATACCATCCTTAAACTCCTTTGAGTGATGATAGGCCCAAGGTTCCCATGGATGAGTGAAGTTGCAATTCTTCAAGGAGGTTTTGAGCATATCCCAAATTATTTTACTCTGCCTTATAATCTCTTCCCATGATAGAACTGGGAATAGAGTGTCTGCTTATAAGTCCAATACTAGGACTCATGTATATTGCAGGTAAAAAGATTGTTTAAACGAGCTTTCTGCGAAATTGAATTTTGGAAGAAACATATAGACAAGAGCTGGCTCCGTATAATTTGTTAATATGCCATCAGCATTTCCATGCTTGGTTAATGAGCTTAACTATTCTTTCCATGGTTGGTTTAAAAGTTATGGGTCATTAGGTAAAAATAAATATTACAGAAAATGTTTCCAGTTGGGATGATTCTTTTTTCCTTGTGCCAGCAGAGGTTCTTGATATTTGACTCTGATAACATTTACATAAATTATGCTTCAAAGTTAAAAAAGCAAATCAATTAATGCTTGCAAACATTCTCAAAATGAAATATAATTGAAAATGATCTTCATTATTGGTTACTTTTCTTTCATATAGCAAGTCAATTTTATCAATCATGGTTACGCCATTTTACGGAGGTTCAAATGGGATCTTAAAATCAACTATAATCAGTGAAACATATTTCAACTAATTTGAACTTCCTCTGAGGACATGAAAAATGCAAAGAAGGTTCAAACTCTGATAGTGTCAATTTGATCCAGGAGATTTGTAAAACCACATGTTGCAACTGGACATGACTTTTATCAGAGTGGGGGGGGGGGGATATTAAATGTACACTGGGAGCTGGTTTCATACAATGTAGAATTGGGAGGATGGAGGTGTGCCTTTGGTCTCTCTTCAATCAGCCTTGTCAGCAAAAAGGATAGATAGGAAGAGAATTCTTAAGCTTTGCAAGGCAACTTTTCTATTTACACCATTGAAAGACCTCAGCAAAACTCACTTTAATTGAAACCTGCCAAGACAGTTTACATGCAGTAAGGTGCCATAGGATTGATCTTTAGCAGAGAATCCCACCTTCCAGCCACCCTAATATGTACTCACCTCACCTCCTCCCCTTTAATTGTTCTTCCGCTGGCTCACATGTGCACCTTTTGTTGTTATCTTTTCAATTTATCACAAACCCTTCAAAAATGTGAATGCTTTCATCATGACCCATCCTTCATACAATGCAAATATCCTAAATTCAGGTCTTTCTAAATAACTAATCCATGGTAACATCCTTGGTAACAGACAAGAAAATTGGTTCTCAACCATCTCCTTTGCTTTTAGAGTGTTGATTTAAATGGCTATCCAAAGTTGTACAAAATACTCCAACCTAACATTGAGCAAAATTTAAAAACAAGTCCCCTACTTTGAGTTTCTAGCAGTAAAGCAAAATTGCTGAGGCCAGGAAATTAATTCAGAAGTGAGTAATGGTAAACAGTCATTGTGTTTAGGTTGTAGGTCTGCCAAGTGAATATGCAAAATTGAATGGAATGTTTATTGATGTTAATTGGGTGTAAAGAAAACAGATACTGTAAATTGGATGCATGTCCAAACGTGTACCATTTTCAATTTTCAAATAAGGACATTTAACCACATTAATTTGAACTGTTTTACTTATCAAGGCAAATAAAAATGAAATATTACTTCATCATCACCAACCATTTGACCATTACTTCTTCTCGACCTTGGTAATAGGAGGCAAAGCCTGGGAAAATTATACAAACAGCCACAAATATTTAAAACCTGCATTGTTCCCACTTGCGTACTCTCATCTCAGACCTGAAGGTATTTCTCTTTTCAGTTTTATTCTTTCATTAGCACAAGGCGTGCTAATTAATTGGAATTTTCCAAGGCTTTTGTAGCACTGACAAAAACTCAATTCCTTCAATTTAAAGAGGTTCTATATACTTTCCAGAGTGCAGTACAAAGCCAGAGAATAGACGACAGGATTAAGTTTAGTATGAATGAGTCAGCCCAGTAAAGACTACTCCAGTTCCTGCCCCTTGCTACAGCCGTGCCAAAACTCCTTTAAGGGGGCTGACATCTTAACCACAACTATTCTTTCTTTGAAGTAGAATCTATTTTGTCAATGTTGTTCAAGATCAGAAATTAGCCCTTGAACAGACTGACCTGGCTAAATTAAGAAAGACAAGTCTGATTTTGTTTTTCTTTTTAAAGATATGGAAGTAATGATTTGTTGCATTTCACTCACTTTATTGTTCCTTTTATTTGAAATTTCAAATACCAAAAGTAAAACTGAAAAGTGAACGGTCTTCAGGTCAGTGAAAACTGACTTGACAACCTTTGTTACAGATTTTAATCTACTTAGGCAAAATATGTAGGAATTGGCTTTTGCTTGTCTACGTGTCAGAGAAATCACATATAATCAATTTGCCAACTATTGCTCTTGGATCCTCAATACAATAGGCTTGGTCAAAAGCCGACACATAGGTCACAGAGAATGTTGCCACGAGTTTGTGATTGGCTTGATCACTCGGGGGGGGGGGGGGGGGGGGGGGGTGAGGGTGGGGGGGGTATGTGGGGGGGGGGGGGGTGGGGGGGGGAAATCTTTCTTTTTTTTTTAGGTCTCTTCCGCGGGGCCTTCCATCGCCCGGTGCTGCTCGGCCGCGGGACTGAACAGCGCCCGGTGCGGCTCGGCCACGGGGCCTTCCATCGCCCGGTGCGGCGCGGCCGCGGGACACCATTCTGCTTTAGTTAAACATTTTGTTCAAGATGGCCGCGCCGTTGTGTTTGGCTGCCTGCCACTGTATGTTTCTTTTTTTTTTTTCCTAATCAGATGTGCAGCACTTTGGTCAACGAGGGTTGTTTTTAAATGTGCTATACAAATAAAATTGACTTGACTTGACTTGACTTGACATATAAGTCACAAAGAACCCAGCTGAAAACGAACCAACTTAATTGAATACGTAAATTCACCATTTAATATTGCCATGTGACATACAAATTTAATTGTGCTTAAAGGTCAACAGACAGTAAAACGGATGTTTATTAATACCAATCTAGTCAGTAATTTAGATTTGCATTCCTTTATAACTATATTATTAGAAAGCAACAAATAATGACAATTTAATGGATGGACAGGTAATTAAAATCATCTGGCACACATTCTGTTTTTGTTGTCTTTTATTTTAACCTGTTCTTATAGGAAGCAGGAACAGCAGGGTGCCTTTAAATATGTAAACAGAAGTTTGATAACATAAATGGGTATAGACCACAACGTTAAATTGATGATCTCAGGGAAGCTGTACTAACTTTCCTGTAAACAGGAGTGAAGACTTGAAGCTGTTCAAACAGTTTAGATCGTATTTTTATTCTACTTTCCCCTGAAGGGCCAGGAAGAGAATAAACACTCCACCAAACCCTACAAGGAACATTTCAGTCCCTGTTGACTTTGGGCACATACTTCCTGATCACATTCCCCTTGAAACACTAACCCCAGTATTGGGCAAAGTGCTGGGACCACTATTATGATCGTGACTGGGAGAGTTACCTAATGTTACTGACCTCAGACAGGGAATAGACTAAGACATGAGCCTGATGAAAGCAAGGGTCAACATCATCAGGAAACTTGCAGGCAACAGCTGGGGATCCAATGCATACACCCTCCGTAACGCAAGCTTAGCCCTAGTCTGCTCAACAGCCGAGTTTTGCTCAACAGCTTGGACTAATAGCTGCCACACCAAATGAGTTGACACTGTCCTTAACTCTGCAATGTGGGTCATCACAGGGACGCTTAAGTCAACACCTTTGCAGTGGCTCCCTGTCCTCCCTCCCAGCATACGCAGAAGGGAGAGGATGTTGAAAGATTGATGCACCATCGAGGCTAACCCTGACCTTCCCATCCATGCTGACTTGAACAATCTGCCCAACATGCGCCTGAAGTCCCGCAAACCCTTCTGGTCTTCAGCCAAATCCCTGGAAGACTTTGACCCCAAGACTGAGTGGCGCAGAGCCTGGCAAGATGCCAACACCAACAACGGAAAGGTCATCACAGACCCCACAGTGAAACCACCGGGATTTGACCTCCATCGCAAGCAATGGCTAACCCTGAACAGGATCCGCACCCTCCATGCAAGAACAGCTCATCACCTGCACAAGTGGGGGATAACAGACAGCCCTGTTTGCGAATGCGGATATCCAGACCAGACCATCCCACACATCGTGAATGACTGCTCACTGAGGCTTTTCCCTGGTGGCATCAAGGCCATCCACCCAGCAACTGATGCTGCCCTGGCCTGGATGTCTACCCTTGACCTACAACTTTACGCTGTGCATGCCATACACAAGAAGAAGTGTCTGGCTAGACATTCTTCAATCTGAAAATACGTTTCCAATTTATTTAAAAACTTTTTTATTTATGGTGGAGATTTCCAGTCGCCAGTGTGAGCAGTTATGACAGTGTGAGCAGTTATAACAAAGGTACAATATATTTCACATTACAGACTTGACACAGTGGTTCAGGTTCACCTGGGATTCTGACATTTTTGCTCTCCAAATTACATATCATTGGCTTCATCAAAAAGTGAAACATTTTCAATATCTATATTTTTTTTAATACAGGTAATGGAAGAATATAAACTTATTTTGGTTATAAAATATTCAAAATATACAATAGCAGGAAAAGACAAAAAGCTAATTTGATGATTGGAGATCATCATTTGGACTCCAATCCATACATATATTTTGATGATTTTGACATGATAAGTTAGTCAAAAACCACATAAAAATGATATTGTTTACTTGAAAGTTCAAGTATGTCTCTCAACTAAGGTAGGCCCGTTTATCTCTGGGGTGTTAGACAAGGATAGAGAATGCCTACTCTAGGTATCAAAAGCTTTAAGTCATTCATTATTAGATACCTGTGCTCAAATCGACAATAAAAGGTTTTGGGCCATAATAGTGAAACCTCTACATTTCAATTTTTAAAAATTTTACTTATGTGAATTACATCTACACTGCATTTACAGCCTGTTCCACAGTTAACCAGGCAAATGATTATTCTAAGTCTTCCCACGATGAATGAATTTTTTTTTGAAAGTCAAAATTTCACATTTAAAGTACATTAAACGCAAAGTCTGGCATTTTGCTTGACATTAAATATCTAGGTTTTAGCACTGAAGTTCATTTCAATAATTTCAATTCCAGCAATAAGTAACTGAATGTTGAAATGTTTGCAGCCCAAGTAATAGCAAACATATGTCCAGTAAAATTTCAATCCTAATGGTTTGGTGTCTGTCAAAACCACATATGAGTTCTACTTTGAGTGTAGTTTAGTTTAGTTCAGTTTATTGTCACGTATACCGAAATACAGTAAAAAGCTTTTTTGGTGTGTGTTATCCAGTCAGCAGAAAGACTATACATGATTGCAATGGAGGAGGATGCACTTGAAAACGTGCCAGAGAAACCCAAGTAGGTGTCTGTTGTGCCCCAAAGCATTGAATGACCTCTTATCTGTTTGCATCATCAAGATCACTGAAGAGATCATTAAATCAACCTCTCAACATCTGCACAACTAATCTCATACAGTTCTCCACGTTTATACACTCTTCACTCACCCAACAACAAATCTCGATCAATCAATGCAAGATATCAATCAAGGTATGACTCGCCACACCTTCCCATATTTACCATTGTGACAAAGCTTCTTTCTACATCTTCCAGGTGTTCCACATTGAGTGGCAAATCATTTAAACAACATTTACAAATGCATTTCCCTTTTCTATGTGTTAATGTAGGAGATAACCTATGCCAACAGAAACCAATTGGAGCATTGGTTCAGTGATCTGTAGGAGAGAGCTAATGATTATTGGAGCTGTGTTCCAGAGTCTATGACCAGGGAGATTAAGATTGCTTATACTTGACAAGCCAGCTCATATTCCACTTCCGCATATTGTACAATTTGCAGAGAGTGCAAGCAAATGCCTCATGCTTGCCCTCCCTCTCTTACTATAACATATTCCAGTGTCATAGCTCACTTCAGCTACCAGATGAGATCTGGCACTTTGCAATTCAGAGGTACAATTAGATGCAATGTCAGCATTTGGTCTTTCACTGAGCAAGTGGGATTTGCAGTCATAGCAAGTCAGAGTCGGATTTGGATGGGGTCATGTAGAGATGAAGAGTCAAAAACACCCACCTGAAGATGCTTGGGCCATTGTTGTGCTGCCTAAAAACCCATGTGAAATGGCAAAAAGCATGGGATCTAACATGGGAAGATGCTGGAGTCAATTATAAAAGACGAAATTGCTGAGCATTTGAATAGCAGTAACAGGATCATTCCAAATCAGCATGGATTTACGAAGGGGAAATCATGCTTGACAAATCTACTGGAATTATTTGAGGATGTAACTAGGAAAATTGACAGGGGAGAGTCAGTGGATGTGGTGTACCTCGACTTTCAGAAAGCCTTCGACAAGGCCCCACATAGGAGATTAGTGGGCAAAATTAGAGCACATGGTATTGGGAGTAGGGTACTGACATGGATAGAAAATTGGTTGACAGACAGAAAGCAAAGAGTGGGGATAAATGGGTCCCTTTCGGAATGGCAGGCAGTGACCAGTGGGGTACCGCAAGGTTCGGTGCTGGGACCCCAGCTATTTACGATATACATTAATGACTTAGATGAAGGGATTATAGACAATAGACAATAGACAATAGACAATAGGTGCAGGAGTAGGCCATTCAGCCCTTCGAGCCAGCACCGCCATTCAATGCGATCATGGCTGATCACTCTCAATCAGTACCCCGTTCCTGCCTTCTCCCCATACCCCCTCACTCCGCTATCCTTAAGAGCTCTATCCAGCTCTCTCTTGAAAGCATCCAACGAACTGGCCTCCACTGCCTTCTGAGGCAGAGAATTCCACACCTTCACCACTCTCTGACTGAAAAAGTTCTTCCTCATCTCCGTTCAAAATGGCCTACCCCTTATTCTTAAACTGTGGCCCCTTGTTCTGGACTCCCCCAACATTGGGAACATGTTTCCTGCCTCTAATGTGTCCAATCCCCTAATTATCTTATATGTTTCAATAAGATCCCCCCTCATCCTTCTAAATTCCAGTGTATACAAGCCCAATCGCTCCAGCCTTTCAACATACGACAGTCCCGCCATTCCGGGAATTAACCTAGTGAACCTACGCTGCACGCCCTCCATAGCAAGAATATCCTTCCTCAAATTTGGAGACCAAAACTGCACACAGTACTCCAGGTGCGGTCTCACCAGGGCCCGGTACAACTGTAGAAGGACCTCTTTGCTCCTATACTCAACTCCTCTTGTTATGAAGGCCAACATTCCATTGGCTTTCTTCACTGCCTGCTGTACCTGCATGCTTCCTTTCATTGACTGATGCACTAGGACACCCAGATCTCGTTAAAAGTACCATTAGCAAATTTGCAGATGATACTAATCTGGGGGGTAGTGTGAATTGTGAGGAAGATGCAATAAGGCTGCAGGGTGACTTGGACAGGTTGTGTGAGTGGGTGGATACATAGCAGATGCAGTTTAATGTAGATAAGTGTGAGGTTATTCACTTTGGAAGTTAGAATAGAAAGGCAGATTACTATCTGAATGGTGTCAAGTTAGGAAGAGGGGATGTTCAACGAGATCTGGGTGTCCTAGTGCATCAGTCACTGAAAGGAAGCATGCAGGTACAGCAGGCAGTGAAGAAAGCCAATGGAATGTTGGCCTTCATAACAAGAGGAGTTGAGTATAGGAGCAAAGAGGTCCTTCTACAGTTGTACCGGGCCCTGGTGAGACCGCACCTGGAGTACTGTGTGCAGTTTTGGTCTCCAAATTTGAGGAAGGATATTCTTGCTATTGAGGGCGTGCAGCGTAGGTTCACTAGGTTAATTCCCGGAATGGCGGGACTGTCGTATGTTGAAAGGCTGGAGCAATTAGGCTTGTATACACTGGAATTTAGAAGGATGAGGGGGGGTCTTATTGAAACATATAAGATAATTAGGGGATTGGACACATTAGAGGCAGGAAACATGTTCCCAATGTTGGGGGAGTCCAGAACAAGGGGCCACAGTTTAAGAATAAGGGGTAGGCCATTTAGAACGGAGATGAGGAAGAACTTTTTCAGTCAGAGAGTGGTGAAGGTGTGGAATTCTCTGCCTCAGAAGGCAGTGGAGGCCAGTTCGTTGGATGCTTTCAAGAGAGAGCTGTATAGAGCTCTTAAGGATAGCGGAGTGAGGGGGTATGGGGAGAAGGCAGGAACGGGGTACTGATTGAGAGTGATCAGCCATGATCGCATTGAATGGTGGTGCTGGCTCGAAGGGCTGAATGGCCTACTCCTGCACCTATTGTCTATTGTCTATTGTCTAGTGTCAATCTGATGCGGTTTTACCTCAAATCTTGCATTGGGCATCTTAGGGAGGCTGGGGCCCTTCCTTCCCAATAATATAGTTGTGGCCAACATTTTAAACAGGGCAATCAGAATGTCATTCCTCATTAGGTCATTCTTCAGAGCAATATGCAGTTTGCTGCATTGCAAGTGAAGAACCTTCTATCAGTTTTGCTGTAGACACTTGAACAGCATGGGTAAAGGTGGAACGCAGTCATAAATGATTCTGATGGTTTATATTTAGGTGAGAATGCATGTTTCAATTTGGTTTCATTGTATTCACCAATGATGTCAAAAAGTTGACATGATTAATAAACGAAGGAAAGTAAGATGGAAACTAGAATAGAATGAGGAAGGTTTTTTATATTTTATTCACTCAAGGAATCTTTAAGTGCTACTCTGGCAAAGTAGCACTTAAAGATCATTGTTTTCACAAATGAACATGGTGGGAAGCCACTTTGCTCGCTTTTTGCACTGAATGTGGTGAAGGTTCTCCCGCTGTACAGTTAGAGAGGCAGTTTCTAGATTTAGATAAAGCCACCAAGGGAAAAGGCAGATGTATGCCTAAATCAGGATGGTTTGCATCTTGGAGGCAATTATAGTGGGCGTTGTTCCTTGCAAATGCTGTCTTGTACTTCCAGGCAATAAAGATTTTGGATTTGGCTTATATTATCAAATTCATCTTTGTAAGTTGCAGCTGTCCATTTTATAGATGGCACACATTACTAACACATTGCGCTGCTGACAGAGGATGGCATGGAGTTCGTGCAGGCTGGTTTGATAGCATCAAACTTCTGAATTTTGCCAGAGCAGTATTTGCTATGACAAGAGGAATGGATGTCAACACTCTTGACTTGTGCCTTGCAGATGTTAAAAGGCATTGAGAGGTGGTGTTCTCATTGCTTGACAGCAACTCACTGTGGATCATGTTCCTGTTTGAGCCTGTTAGGCCATTTAACTAAACCATAGGTGCCTTTGAACCTCAATTCCATATATCTGCTTTAGATCCTCATAGAAATATTTCATTCTTGAAATTCCAATTGACCCAATATCCAAACTTTATTTGGGGGGATAATTAGATAGCGTGATAGCAGAAACTTTACTAACTGTCCTTTCAGTGAGGTTGCTCAAGGTAAATTTCTCATCAATTGAATACTGAAGGGGGAGTCAGCAAAATTTAGCAAGAACAGATTGCAGTTGAGTGGGATTCAGTAAAATACACTACATGATGGTGGAAATGTAGTTACACTGAAATTCATAGAATACATTTACTTTTTAAAAAATAAATTATTTATCTTTTAGTATTATTTGACACCAATTTTATGACAATTATCTTGAGGGAAATCATTATAATGGTGGAATTAAATGGATATTAAATGGACGTGGTATGGTTTCATATCCATCCAATATCCATTATAGTTCATGAATATTATGCAGTATTTAATACAGAATGAGGTACATCTAGTTGGATATGATCACAATGGGTCATCCTTATATATTTATAAATCTCATGACCGTCACAGTTGTTCAATGTGCAAGTGAGTAATTGCATTTGGAATTTTGGTGATCAATGAGACCACTGACTGTAGTTTAACAGATAAGCAAAGACACTGAAATTAGATGAATTATTATTAAAATTAGATACAGGAAGAAAATAGGGGTGAAATATAATTTACTTGTGAAAAAAAGACATAAAAAGAAAAATAAAGAAAACCATCAAAACTAAATATTTTTCAGACCTTCCTGGTCAAATTGACCACCTGTAGCAATGAGGCTCCATAATGACAGTGTCTCCTTTATGGTCTGGAGGTACTAAATTGCATTGAAAATATATAAATCTTTTAATTATCGGTTTTCCGTATCGCTAATTTACTATCTTTTTTGTGATACAATTCATTTAACACCAATTTCTTGACAACAAATTCCCACTTGTGCAGCACTGATGGCCAAGTGGCAGATGTTACCCAGCAGGTTTGACACCTTTTCTTCTCTTACCACAAACGGATGCATTATATATACGTTAAAGACGAAATTCAACTTGACGTTTACACCCTCAACAAATTCCAGACCACAACTTGACTCTGAGTTATGAAAATGTAGCTTTACCTTGTAAATGAGGGTGACCATTTTTGTTAATAAAATAGCAGAACATGTTCTTTCAATCAATTTTAACATTGGAATGAGGTTCCCTATTTGAGTATAAATGATTATTAAATTTGTCTAGGCAGCTTAAGGATAAATTAATTCGCAACAAAATTGTTATTTTGTTGAAATGATGTTAACTACAGTGTGAAATTTATTTAGTGATCAGATCGTATCAATTAAAGACAGGTAAGCAAATATTGCTCTGTTTACCTTGTGTTTATTGGGTCAGATGATGATGAACTGGCACTGTCTGCTCATGCCTGCATTTATTTCAACTGGGTGTGGAGGATGTGTTTTATTAGCCTTTGCTTGCCATGATCCAGCCATATGATCCAGAGGTCAATGGGACCTTAGGTAAAGGAAGAGGACTGCCCCAAGTGAAAGGATTTGAGGAATTGAATTCTTACTACAGGACTTCTAACTAATGATTTTTTAAAAAGTGAAGTATATAATGAAAGTAATGTTTTTTTCCATGAGAGCTCCTTACTTTTCTCTTTGTGAGTTAATTCACAATTATCATTGAAGTCAGTGGGGTGTCGGAACCTGCAACAAGTCTACTCTGGCAACTAGTACAACCAATGTGCAAATACTTGCACACCCCTTAGTTATGTTGAAAGCTTAAGAGTCTGCTTTGCCCATGAAACAGGCACTGGCCTTGGTTTGCAACCTGCTTTGAAACCATTTAACAATTCACAAGAAAAATAATAGTTCACTATTCAATACAGCATAGCAAATAAAACTGCTGCCTCACAGCTTGAGTGACGTAGGTTCAATCCTGATCCCTGATGCTGTTATAATGGATTGTGCACACTCTCCTGTGACCATGTGGCTGCTGCGGTTTCTTTCCATATCCCAATGATGTGTTATTTGGTACATTCAATGGCTACTGAATATTACCTCTGTTGTGAGTGGATGACACGAGTATCAGGGGTGTGAAGGGGCATTGGGGGTATTGATAGGCATGTGAGTGTGCATAGATTTTGGAAAAATAACTGGGAGAATGGAAGTTATGGAATTGCTTTTTAGCTTAGTTTAGAGATACTGCGCCGACCAATGATCCTCACACATTTACATTATCCTACACACACTAGGGGCAATTTACACATACACCAAGCCAATTAACCTACATACCTGTACGTCTTTGGAGTGTGGGAGGAAACTGAAGATCTCAGAGTAAACCCAAGCAGGTCACAGGGAGAACGTACAAATGCCGTACAGACAGCACCCGTAGTCGGGATCGAACCCGGATCTCCGGTGTTGCAAACGCTGTAAGGCAGCAACTCTACTGCTGCCCCTCTGTGCCGCCCTGCTTTGAGAACAGGCATAGACTTAATAGACCAAATTATCTCTGTCTATGTCTGAAGGAAATATAAGATATGAGTGACATGAGTTTCAAATCAATGCACCCTGTGTTACAGAGAGGAGGTGGTGGGTGAGGTGGAGGGGATGTTGCCTTCTTGAGAATGCCTCGTATCATGATATTCCATAACACACAGCTGCGTCATGTGCTCATGCATCACGAAATGTAAGCTGAAAAAAATATCCTTGTGTGGATTTATTTACACTTAATTCACATAATTTCAGAGAGAGCAAATTTTATTCCTTATAGAACATTATTGGTGAATTATAAAAGGGCGAATTTCCAAATAGCCCAAACATGGGAGTCGCTTGCAGTATTTAACTTGCTACCAACTTTTAATGGGTGCTTTGTTCAGTCATGAATGATTACATTACTTTGGATGCCATACAGTTAAACAAAATGCAACATTCATGTTTTTTAGAAGGTATAAAAGGTATTCATGAAATATATATTTAGAATTTTTTTTACGTTCATAATCAGTAAAGAACAATTTGCAGAGGCAGTTTTAAGTAAGTTTTGAGAAAGGAATTGCAAGATTTGTTAGAAAACATAAAACATCAAAAACAAAAAATGTCTTGCATTTTACTGCAGGGGAAGTGTACTTAATTCGAAATCTAACTGATACTCAAGATAGTGATTTTCACAAAAGTAATTATTTCTTAGGAGTCCCATTAGAAAGTACATGCTGTACCCGCAGTAGATGCAATTAGGAAATCATGAAATTAACCATGCAAATGCCAAATATGGAAGAACCCAAGATTTAAGGAAATGGAGTCAATGAAGATAATTTCATATACTAAATATTTTTAATGCATAACATGTTCTCTTCTGAGACTTGAATTAAATAAAAGAGACCTGGCAATTTTAATAGAACACTCCAAGAAAGAAGAACAACAAGACTACCTATGATGTACTTAAATTGGTCATTTCTAGCTATTGAAAGTCATTCCAGTCTTGTTTGTTCACATGCTACAAATACACTCAATTCCATACCTGTGTATATCTGATATTGAAGATAAGACACAAAATGCTGGAGTAACTCAGCGGGACAGGCAGCATCTCTGGAGAGAAAGAATGGGTGATGTTTCAGGTCGAGACCCTTCTTCAGACTGGTCTGAAGAAGGGTCTCGCCTCCTTTGGTCGAGAGGTAGGCACTTTGATAGATGCACATGACACCGACTATTCCTTCTGACCATCCCATGCACCATTCAAGCTGACCCCTCCCTCTGTCACAGTGGCCCTTTGAGATCGGAATCTCCCTGCTTTTGTGCTAGTGGATGGGTTCCACGATCAGTGCACCTGATCTTATATGATCAGATTAGTTTATGTCATGTACACCAAGGTGCAATGAACTACCTTGCTTGAATGAAGCTTATAGAGTATACACTGTACATGGTAATGTTAAATATAACAATATATACATCAAGGGGCGTGGCTGTGTTCTGCAGCTGCGGCTCACTGGCAGTCTCTCTGTCTTTTTTTTGGTTTTTGTCTATTGTCATCGTTTAATGTACGTTTTGTTCTATTTTTAACTCTGTGTATGTGGGGGGGTAGTGGGGGGGTTGGGGGAAACCTTTTTTCTAATCTCTTCCTCAACGGAGATGCGACCTTTACCATGTCGTATCTCCGTTCGCGCTACGGCCTAACATCGTGGAGTCGGCGGCCTCCAGCTGGGATCGACCTTGAAGACTCCGGTCGCAGGGCCTGGACTTACCATCCCGGAGGCTTCGGCCGTGGGCCCTGCAGACCGCAACATCGGGAGTTCGCAGGTCCCTGGCTGGCGACCGGTTTTCGGGAACTCCAGCCGTAGCAGCTTCGACCGCCCCGAAGCGCGAGGTACGATCGACCCGCTCGCAGGCCCTTCATCGCCCTGCGTGGCTCGGCCGCAGCACTTTCCATCGCCCGGTGGGGGCTCAGGACTTTCATCGGCCTGCTCGGCTCGGCCCTGGGACTTTCCATCGCCCAGTGGGGGCTCAGGACTTTCATCGGCCTGCTCGGCTCGGCCCTGGGACTTTCCATCGCCCGGTGGGGGCTTCAAAAAGTTGGGAGCCTCGATCACCTCGTGGCACCACGGGAGAAGAATGAGGAGGAAATAAGACTTTTCTTTGCCTTCCATCACAGTGAGGGTATGCCTGGAGCAATCGCTGTGATGGCTGTTTGTGTAAAAATTGTATCTGTGTGTCCTGTGCTTTTTGTTGTCTACTGCCGGACCCTGACGTGAGAGGACGCTGGCGTTGTTTATTCGCCGCTTTTCCATTAGGATAGTTTGTCTGTTTGTTTTTATGTTGATTGTTTTTGTAAAGCGCTTTGAGCACCCGATAAGGCGCTATATAAAATAAATGCTTATTATTATTATTATTATTAAGTGCAAAGCAGCAGAATGATGCAAAGATTGTAGTGCAATCTGTCATAGACCAACCATATTGAAGTGACAGCCAGGAAGACACACCAACGCTTCTACTTCCTTACGAGACTGAGGAACGTAGGAATGACTCCAATGACTCTTACAGATTTCTGCAGATGCCCCATAGAAAGCATACAGTTGGTTTGCATCACAGCTTGGTTTGGGAACAGCTCTGCCCAAGATCGCAAAAAATTGCAGTGAGTTGTGGATGTAGCGCTGTCCATCAAAAGACTAGACTTTCCACCATTGACTCCATTCTCACCACGTTGCCTCAGAACAGCAGCCAAAATAACCAAAGACGTCCCACCTTGGTCATTCCTTCTTTTCCCAGCTCTTCTCGGGCAGAAGATATAGAAGCTTAAAAGTAGCACCACCAGATTCGGGAACAGCTTCTTCCCCTCCGTTCAGAAGCCTGATAATAGTATTTCCATAAGCTCGGAAACTGCCTGATTCACTTCAACCCCTTTGAGGACATTGCACTGTGTCTCGGGAACTGGTGCACTACAGTGCTGAGAACTGTATTCTAAACTCTTTGCTCTACCTATTGTACCCTTTGGCTTGATTCTATTTATGTATATCCAATTTGACTGGGTAGCATACAAAACAAAGCTCATGGTTAGTCCACAAGAGTTTCCTCTGAACCTCAGTATACGTGGCATTAATAAGCCTTAACCTAAACTTTAAGTAGGGTAAAAAAAATACTGATGTGCAATAATGGAAGAACCAAATGAGGTAGAGTAAATACTAAAAGTACTTGAAAATACCTCCGGAAAAGGGGTGTGAAAGAGCTGATTAGTTCAGGAATCTGATAGCAGTGGGGAAGAAGCTGTTCTTAAGTCTGGACATCCAGGCTTTGAAACTCATTGTCTTTTTCCAGAAGGTTGAAGAGAGAAAAGGGAATGGCCAGGGTGGCATGCATCTGTGACGATACTTCCAGTCTTCCCGATACAATGCATCAGGAAGATGGACTGGACGGAAGGAAGTGATGGATTGGGCTGTGATGGATTGGGCTGTGTTCATCACTCTTTGCAGATTCTGGCATCGAGAGCGGGTAGTTCAAGAGAATCTTCATGGACATGCTGAATCTTCTCAAATGCTTAAGAGAGTATATGCTTGTGGAAACACAACAGACAGCAGATGCTGGAATCTTGAGCAAAACATAAATAGCTGGAGAAATTCAGCAGGCCAGGCAGAATCTATGGAAAGAAATGTTTCTTTAGACTGAAGTATTTTCTTGATCACCATAGGGAAGGGACAGGTTAGCTTGCTGGTGCTATGGATGCCTCGCGACGTGATGCTGTACACCAATTTCTGTTGATAAAGGCAGCGTTGTGTTCACCACCACCTCTCTCCCACCCTTCCCTCGACCTTAAGGCCTGTACTCTTTCTCCTCATTGTAGTTGATGCGGTCGACAGCAGTGGTATAATTGGTGAAGATTATCAAGTTGACACTGTACTCAGCCACATATTCATGGATTATACAGCGGGTAGATCAGGAACCGAGCATGCAGTCTTGAGGAGTACCAGTGTTGAGGGTACAGGGGGAAACAATGTTATGACTAATTCTAACTGACTGAAGTCCGCCAGCCAACAAGTCCAGAAGCCATTTGAAGATTGAGGCCTGAAGGAAAAGATCCAGGAGGTTTGAGATGAACGTATTCAGTATCATGGTGTGGAAGGCTGACCTGTACTCAATGAATAGCATCATGACAATGATGTACACATTATCAAGGTGAGTCAGAGCAGAATATAATGCAAGAGAGATGACTTCCTCCAGAGAAGTATTTTTTTCTGTTTGCAAATTACAAAGTGTGTAGAGTTTTTGGTAGACGGGTGCTGATGTGGCCCATTACTAATCTTTAAAAAAGCACTTCATTGTAGTCAGTGTTCGAGGTACTGGGCAATAGTCATTGAGACATGTCACTTTACTTTTCTTGGGGACTGAAATAATGCAGGCTTCCTGGAAGCAGATGGCGACAAAAGATTGTAAAGTGAGAGGTTGAAAACATCGACAAAGGCTGTGGCCAGTTGATTGGAGCATGACTTCAGAAGCCATCCAGGGACTTCTTTCTGAAAGATTACGCATATGAAAGCAAATTATGATGTCTGTCATTGGGATGTATGGGATGGGGAACATGCCACGGTGGAACTTTGTTTGCCTCTTCAAAATTGGGGTAAAATGCACTGAGCTCCAGAAGCAGAGATGCATTGTTGCCACAGATCACATCTGGTTTTGGCTTGTAGCCCCTGATGGTATTCAGGTATGCTACAGATGCTTGACACCTGCTTAATTGAATTGAGCCTCTAGCTTGTTCTGGAATTCTCTATTGGCATCCCTGATAACCTTACAAAGATAATTCTTGGCCTTCTTATATAGTGCCAGGTCATCTAGCAGCTTTGGATCTGTCTTTAGCAGAGAGCAAATCTCTCTGTACATCGAAAATATCTGGTTAGGATAGAACCCTAAATGTCTGCATCAGAATGCAGTCATCGACACATTTTTTTCATGAAACTGGTGAAGACTGAGGTATGAAAGTTTGGTCTGGATGAACCAGTCTTGAACATGTTCCAGTCCACTAACTCAAGGCATGCCTGAAGTAGACTTTCAGCCTCCTTAGACAGTGGAGGAAGTGGAAAAATACCAATGGCAATAGAGAACCGGAATATTAATCATAAGGAAAAAATATTATTATTATTAGTAAGAGTTGGTCATGGACACAATTATAGTGTTTTTAATAAAGAGTATTACAAAGTGATGACATTGAAATTGAGGATTGGTCATCATTTTCCAAAGTGGTATTTTCCAATTGTGGTTATCAATTGGAAAATTGCAAATGTTATTGCAATTTTTAAACAGAGTGGTGGGAAGAAAACAAATACTGGCCTGGTATCAGTGGTGGGAAGTCATTGGGTTCTCAGAGAAAGGATGACTGACCACAT
This sequence comes from Rhinoraja longicauda, assembly GCF_053455715.1. Classification (NCBI taxonomy): domain Eukaryota; kingdom Metazoa; phylum Chordata; class Chondrichthyes; order Rajiformes; family Arhynchobatidae; genus Rhinoraja; species Rhinoraja longicauda. The sequence continues at coordinate 45,739,723 of NC_135955.1, read as the reverse complement.
AGGGAAATGTGGGCAGATCATTGACAGTAGACATGGAGAAAGGACTGTGACACTTGGCCAAGGAAACTTCTTTCCTGTTTTACCCAATCAACCCCTCTAAGAAGGGGTTTAATTGAAGGGGTTCAATTAAATTATCTCTCTATCATATAAGTGCTAGAGAACAGGGACTAGACAATAGACAATAGACAATAGGTGCAGGAGTAGGCCATTCAGCCCCTCGAGCCAGCACCGCCATTCAATGCGATCATGGCTGATCACTCTCAATCAGTACCCCGTTCCTGCCTTCTCCCCATACCCCCTCACTCCGCTATCCTTAAGAGCTCTATCCAGCTCTCTCTTGAAAGCATCCAACGAACTGGCCTCCACCGCCTTCTGAGGCAGAGAATTCCACACCTTCACCACTCTCTGACTGAAAAAGTTCTTCCTCATCTCCGTTCTAAATGGCCTACCCCTTATTCTTAAACTGTGGCCCCTTGTTCTGGACTCCCCCAACATTGGGAACATGTTTCCTGCCTCTAATGTGTCCAATCCCCTAATTATCTTATATGTTTCAATAAGATCCCCCCTCATCCTTCTAAATTCCAGTGTATACAAGCCCAATCGCTCCAGCCTTTCAACATACGACAGTCCCGCCATTCCGGGAATTAACCTAGTGAACCTACGCTGCACGCCCTCCATAGCAAGAATATCCTTCCTCAAATTTGGAGACCAAAACTGCACACAGTACTCCAGGTGCGGTCTCACCAGGGCCCGGTACAACTGTAGAAGGACCTCTTTGCTCCTATACTCAACTCCTCTTGTTATGAAGGCCAACATTCCATTGGCTTTCTTCACTGCCTGCTGTACCTGCATGCTTCCTTTCATTGACTGATGCACTAGGACACCCAGATCTCGTTGAACTCCCCCTCCTCCTAACTTGACACCATTCAGATAATAAACTGCCTTTCTATTCTTACTTCCAAAGTGAATAACCTCACACTTATCTACATTAAACTGCATCTGCCATGTATCCGCCCACTCACACAACCTGTCCAAGTCACCCTGCAGCCTTATTGCATCTTCCTCACAATTCACACTACCCCCCCAGCTTAGTATCATCTGCAAATTTGCTAATGGTACTTTTAATCCCTTTGTCTAAGTCATTAATGTATATCGTAAATAGCTGGGGTCCCAGCACCGAACCTTGCGGTACCCCACTGGTCACTGCCTCCCATTCCGAAAGGGACCCATTTATCCCCACTCTTTGCTTTCTGTCTGTCAATCAATTTTCTATCCATGTCAGTACCCTACCCCCAATACCATGTGCCTTAATTTTGCCCACTAATCTCCTATGTGGGACCTTGTCGAAGGCTTTCTGAAAGTCGAGGTACACCACATCCACTGACTCTCCCCTGTCAATTTTCCTAGTTACATCCTCAAAAAATTCCAGTAGATTTGTCAAGCAAGATTTCCCCTTCGTAAATCCATGCTGATCCCGTTACTGCTATCCAAATGCTCAGCAATTTCGTCTTTTATAATTGACTCCAGCATCTTCCCCACCACTGATGTCAGACTAACTGGTCTATAATTACCCGTTTTCTCTCTCCCTCCTTTCTTAAAAAGTGGGATAACATTTGTTATCCTCCAATCCACAGGAACTGATCCCGAATCTATAGAACATTGAAAAATGATCTCCAATGCTTCCACTATTTCTAGAGCCACCTCCTTAAGTACCCTGGGATGCAGACCATCAGGCCCTGGGGATTTATCAGCCTTCAGTCCCATCAGTCTACCCAAAACCATTTCCTGCCTAATTCTCTATCATTCCACATATGGCAGATACAAATCTCTGGAGAAAGTCTGACTGCACTTTCTCTCTGGCAAGTATAATGCTTTTTAGGTAAAGAGATCAAAATGATGTACAACCTATGTGTGGCCTCCTAAGGCCATTTGCAATGCAGGGACATTTGCAGATTACACAAGATTAAGGGAAACAAGAAGCTGTGTGGATGTGAGAATAACATTACCCAGGATCACAGACAGTGAGTGTGTGAAACTGACAAGCTGAATAATGTGTGACAAGGCCATTCGCCAGATCCAGAAAAGCCTAGTTGGAATACTTTTATTAATGATGAGAGGCTCAAAAGTCTGAAGTAGATTTGGGAAATGGATGTCTTTCACCTAACATTTATTCACCAAAAGGGAATGTACCCCTTGAAGAACATTCCAAATTGAACTGCCAATTAAAACAAATCTTTTCTCAAGAAGACCAAAGAACAAAAGTAAGGAAGTTTTATGGCCTTTATAGAAATCCTACACCTGAATTACTAGGTCAGTTTTGAAAAATTATCAAAGGTTATGGGGCTTTTTGAGTTGAGAAATTCACCAGAACTTGAGCTTATAAGTGCAGTACCAAAGGTGAATAAATAAAGCTGATTAGCAATTCAGGCTAAATCTGGATAGCAGATGGTAGAGTAAGCTCAAAAAATACTTCCTATTATCTGCACTGCTGTTTTGCATTTAATGCAGTACATGTGTAGGACTTTGGAAAACACTTTTAAAATGTTATCTTTGGTTAACAATCACTTTGATTATATTATTTAAATGAAGCATTATACTCTGCGAAAATTGATGCCTCTAGCACCCATTCTGCTACTTTTTGCTGAGGCTAAATGGCTTTTTGTGCCATATTAAGTAGCATAAATAATTATTAGATGCCTTTTCAGCTTCTATTGGATTGTAGCCAGAAATGGAACAAAACATTGTTCTGCCAGAATTCCAGTTCATGGAGAAAAGGTCAGCATATTCTGGTGGGTGGAAAGTGGGTGGATCTTTGCTTGACTCAAGGGGTGTGTCTGGCAGACTGCCTGGTAACTGCCCTTTGACAACCCTGTGAAGCCTCAACTGAGCTCTGACTTGCCAAAAGACCTTTGGAAAGTTTCAAACCTTTATGAATAAAAAGTTAATTGATTGCTGAATGGATGTGGGCTCCTCCATTGGCAACCGAAGATACTGAAAACTGATGTTTGGCAGTGAGTGCTGTGAGAAGTGTTCCCTGAGGGCATAGAAACAATAGCACAGAGATTATTTTTGTTTCCATTCGCAATGTGAATTTAACTTTAGTATTTATTCCGAACGTGTTCAATATTATTTTAAAGCATAGCATCCTCTTCTTGGAGCTCTGCGGTGCTTTCTTTGATTCTAGCTTTCCTGCTGTACAACCTACATAAAAATATCTCAAGCACCTCTCTGCCACGACTAGCATTGCACATAAAGCCCTGCTGTATGCCATCTAACTCCATTTGAACAACAATCGACCCATGAGTTTGGTTTTCGAAGCCCACACTAACCTTACCCATTTCTGACACATCTAGTACTCTTCATGTCAATGTCCTGATCAAGGACTTGTGAAGAAGTCCAATGTTTTAAAAGAAGCCGCCAATTAGATCATTAGGTGAAGCACTTTTAAAGGGCCTGTCCCACTTAGGCGATTTTAAGGTGACTGCCGGCAACTAGGCTGTCACCGAACGTTCACCGGGGTGTCACGGGCATGATCGTGAGGAGTCTTCCAAAGATCGTAATGGATCGTAGTGGATCTCGGCGCGTCGCCGAGAAATCAAACGGTTTGAAATCTCTCAGCAACAGCTGGCTTGTCGCCAGGTATCGTAGCTTATTGCGGTCGCTGTCGCATGCTGTCCCCAGGTTTGATAGGTTCTCTTAAGATACATTTAGAAGCACATAATATTAAAATAAGTAAAGTCATTTCAAAATACCATAAAATGCTTGTGTTTAACCAATTTATTTACCGTCAGGACATTTGACAGGTAGATTGGAGGCGACAGTTTGACGGTCAGGTAAGCGTGGGAATTTTCGCGATGTTTTTGGCCTCAGCCATTACATTTAAAGTGGGCTCCAAACCCAGATATTCAACCCAGAAACCAGATATACATCTCCCTTACATTTTCAAAGAATGCCCACACACATTTCACAAAGCTCCACTGAAGCACTTTTAAAATTATATATTTTAAATACAGCTATTAGTAAACTGGAAGTAAATCCAGTTTATTCCTTGTTACAGTGAAGCTTGGTTTTTAAGTAACCCATACAAGGTGTTATAGTCCCAAACTCTCAAGTACTTACAGACTTGTCAGTGATTTCAGCGAAAACCAGGATGCCGGAGAAGCATTGACAGTGTGAGAATTTTCGTGATGTTTCAGAAGACGCTGTAATCTCGACCTGACTTGGCATTGTCGTGGTCATTGTCGTCGGGTAAAAGAAAAGTTTGGCGATCTGCTACAACTTTGACAGTCGCCGGCAGTCACCAAAAAGATCGCCTAAGTGGGACAGGCCCTTAAGACTAAGGCTAAAGTCTCTAAGTTGGACTCATGCTACTGTCGGCCCAGATTCATCCCAGTACTGGTCCTTGATGTGTGCACACCAACACAAGAAATGGGAGCAGGAGTAGGCCATCTAGTTCTCGGAGTCTGTGCTGTCATTCATTGAGATCATGGCTAATGTTCTACCTCAGAGTAATTTTCAGCAACCATCCCCATATCCATTGATTCCCTTAGTATCCAGAAATCTGTTATCTCAGTCTTAAATGAATTAATTGAGCTTCTGCACCAGTCCAGGGTAGATAATTCCAGAGAATCACTGCCCTTTGAGTGAACAAATTTCTCTTTATCTTAATCTAAATCAGTTTGCTTCCTATGCTGAGACTATGAACCCTGATTCTATACATCTCAATGTGGGGAGAAAAAAAAATCTTCCCTGTATCCAGCCTATCAAGCCCTCTTTGTGTTTTGTTAGTTTTCATGAGATGTTTCTTTGATCTAAATCTCAGAGAATAAGGCCTAGTTTCCTCACATAGATAAACTTGCCTTAACTGAAAGCAGTTTTATTAATCTTTGAATACAAGCTTACCTTGTTCCCTTGAAGCATCAACATTACCCAAACTCTGACCATTTCAGAAAATACATTGTTTTAGTGTTTTGTCCACAATAGTGGATAATTTCATATTTTCCATAATATATTTCATATTCTCATACATACCTTGCTTTATCCCCGTGAAGCCTCTTTACATTTTTCTTATCGTTCACATTGCCAACAATTTGAAAATCAGCAAAGGTATTGAAATAAACAGTGAATATCTGGGGTTCAAGTACTGATCTTTGCAAATACCCCACTGATCTCAGGGTGCTAACCTGAGGATGATCTGTTTATTCCCACTATTTGCTTCCTGGCCAATAAACAAGATCTCAATCAATGCCACTACATTACCTCCACATAGTCCGCACCTGTTGAGAAATCTCCAGTGTAGGACATAATTGAAAGTCTTCCCAAAATCCATATACACCGCATTCATTAGTTCACCTTATTTATTGTTGTAATCACATCCCAAAGAATTCCAATAGATCATGACTTTCCTTTCATAAATTCTTTCACTCTTCCTTCTTCCTTTGATAGTGGGGTCACATTTGCTACTCTCCAATCCATAGGAACAATTCCAGAATCTGTTAAGTTTTCGAAAAAGATGAGTATAATACCTCCTATCTTAATAGCCATCTTTTTCAAAACTCTGTACCCGAGACCAATGTCCTAGAGATGATACACCCAGGAACCTTGGAATCATGATCAGGCTGGGCCTGAACCAATCTTCTGAGCCCCGAGTCCAGATCCAGGTCCATTCTACCTCTAGTTGCATGTATATGCTACTGTATGCAGAGATTTGCCACCAATGTTTTCAGTATTCATGGACACAATTTTCTCATTGTTTAACACTGGTATGCAGAAGGGTTGGGCACACTTCAGGCCAAGCAGAAAGGTGAATCATAGGAGTGGTGTGTGAAGCAGCAAGGAAGTGGCAAGAGAAGTGGAGGAGTGATAAATCTATTGCCTGAGTTGAGGGTGAACAATCACAAGAACAAGATAATAGAACATCAGAGATGTGATGCTCAGAGCAACAAGGGAGTAGAGGAGATACCAAATGGAGAAACAATCAAGAAACAAGCAGAACAATGAGGCAGAGGCAGAAAGGCAATGAGCATCACAGTGAGGGAATGGAAGTTGAGCAGCAGGGGAAAGGGCCGCAAGACAAGCGTGAAAAGGAAGCCAAGTGGAACAGCAAAGAGATGGGGCACTATAACCACAAATTGAAGTATTCGTACCTGATTATATACTTAAAATATGTTTCTCATGAGAAGCCTTACAGAGTGGTTCGGATTATAAATCAGGCTTCTCAAATAAAAGTTGTGATCTAATTATATCAACATATTCTTCCATTTTTTAAATCTGTCATGTGCTTGTTTAGCTTCTGCTTAAATCCAACAGTTAATTTAGAGGCACATGCTGGTTATTTTGCCACATTGTGTAACATGAGAGCAACGTTCCTGATTGACAATGTGAAAGCAGGGGATTAGTCCTTTTGAATATTGAAATCAAAATTGCAGAAGAGAATTATGATCCTGTTCATTGTAATGTTCTGTTCCAAGAGTCATGCTAGTTTCAATAGCCATTTTACTAATCTATAAGAACTCTTATTCACAGGTATTAGAAGGCATAGGTTTAATGTGAGAGGTTTAAAGGAGATGGTGCGATGCAAGTTTTCTTTCTACATGGAGAGAGCGAATAGGTGCCTGAATGCACTGCCAGGGAAGATGGTAGAAGATGATGCAACTTTTAAAAACATTTAGAAAGACACATAAACAGGCAAAGAATAGGGCAGTTTACAACTCAGTGGTATGAATATTGATTTTTCTAATTTTGACATAACCTTGCATTCCTCTCTCTCTCCCCGTCTCTCCCCCACCCGAGTCGTCCTAATAGTTTCACTGTCGTCCTGCTTAGTTTCAGTTTGCATCTACTCGTTATCACCTTTTTCACAGCCAACAAGAGACCATTCTGGACTCCACCTTGCCTTGATCATCGTGGCTGGCTTTGATTTGTTCTTTTCATGCCTTTCATTCATTTATTCTTTGTACCTTTTCACACCTCTAATTACACTCTCCCCTGACTCTCAGTCTGAAGAAGGATCTCGACCTGAAACGTCACCTATTCCTTTTCTCCAGAGATGCTGCCTGACCCGCTGAGTTACTCCAGCATTTTGTGACTATCTTAAGAATAGAGGGATAAGGACCATGTGCAGGCAAATGTGATTAGTAAGATTGGTGTCATTGTCAACGTAGCCATGCTGCACCGCAGGGCATGATCTGGTGCTGCAATGTTTTATGTTCTCATTTATTCTTAAGACCAGAATGCTTAATCTTACTCTCTGCTTCATTGTTTTAAATTTATTTTGATTTAATAATTAACATTCAATATGAAAATCATTTAGCTATTTCTAAAGTAATCATCAATAATCTCATGTAGTAATGACTTCCACATCCTAACTAAAGTTTCGCCAGACCAGACAGACACAAAAAGCTGGTATAACTCAGAGAGTCAGGCAGCATCTCTGGTGAAAAGGAATAGGTGACATTTTGGGTCGAGGCCCTTCTTCAGACTGAGAGTCAGCGGAAAGGGAAACATGAGATATAGAGGAATATATAGAATAAATGAATGAAAGATATGCAAAAAGTAACAATGATCAAGGAAAGGTAGAGCCCACAATGGTCCATTGGGGGCTGTGGGATGCGTGAAAACGAGTTGTACAGACAGTGAAACTCAATAGGACAACAGTGAAACTAGTACGATGACTATGGTGGGGGAGGGACAGAGAGAGAAGCGATGCAAGGGTTACTTGAAGTTACAGAAATCAATATTCATCCATCTGGATTGTAAGCTGCTGAAGCGAAATATGGGGGGCTGTTCCTCCAATTTGTGTTTGGCCTTACTCTGAAAATGGAGGAGGCCCAGGACAGAAGGGTCAGTGTGGGAATGGAAAGTGTGAGAATTAAAGTGTCCGGCAACTGAGAGATCAGGTAGGTTCAGACGGGTTGAGCAAAGGTGTTCCGCGAAATGATAGGCCAGTCAACGTTTGGTCTCACCAATGTAGAAGAGTCCACATCTTGAACAACAGATACAGTATATAAGGTTGGAGGTGCAAGTGAACCTCTGCCTCACCTGAAAGGACTGTCGGGGTCCCTGGACAGAGTCAAGAGAGGAGATGTAGGGAGAGGTGTGGCATCTTCCACGGTTACAGGGGAAGGTAACTGGGGAGGGGGTGGTTTGGGTGGGAAGGAATGAGTTAACCAGGGAGTTGCGGAGGAAACAGTCTCTGCGGAAGGCGGAAAGGAAGATGGGAAAATGTGGCAGGTCCCAAACCACGAGCTTCTCATTTTCACCCTACAAACAGCTAACAATGGCTTGTTTCCTTTATCATCGTTACTTCTTTGCATATCTTTTATTCATTGTTCTTTATCTCTCCACATCATCATCTATATCTCTCATTTCACTTATCCCTAACCAGTCTGAAGTAGGGTCTTGACCCAAAATGCCACCCATTCAGCATCTGCAGTTCCTTTCCACCCATTAGTGTAACCTTTGTTGAGAAAATTTCCAGTTTAAGCAGTCTTTCCCAACATTGTAACCCCCACAAATCACAACCAGGAGTATTTTGAGTAAGAACTAAAAATGTTTTCTATGAAATTTGAAACAAAATATTGAAAATTATTCCAGAATGAATAGTAATTGTCAGTTACTATACAATTACAATGACTGTTACAATGGGCAGTTACTATACAATAGTAATGGACAGTCAATTTTTATATTAAAGACACCTGTGGATCTGCTCCCTCAGAAAGAAGCATTCAATTACAATCAGGAAAAATTCTCAAAACTATCAAATATCCCAGCATTTTATGCCAGACAGAAAGTAAACTTCAAATGGAATGATGGAATTCCAAATGCTGGAAAATTTATGGTTTTTTATCTACTCAAGTTCTGTTGATGTATTATGACTTTGCCGAAACCCTTTAGGCTCTTAGACAGGAAGCAGTATGAATAGTTTGATATTTCCAGTAAAACAAGCTGGTCAACCCATGTTACAGTATAAACTTTGATTGTTGTTCACCTTAATTTATCTTCTGGGAAAGATTTAGACTTCAGCACGGAAACAGGCCCTTTGGCCCACCGAGTCCACACTGACCAGCAATCACCCTGCTGTACACAAGCACTATCCTACACACTAGGGCGAATTTACAATTTACCCGTTGTCCAATTAACCTTCAAACCCGCACATCTTTGGAGTATGGGAGGAAACTGGAACACCTGGAGAAAACCCACAGGGTCACAGGTGGAACGTGCAAACTCCGTAAAGGCAGCACCCTTAGTCAGGATCGAACCCGGGACTCTGGCGCTGAAACAGCAACACTTCCGCTGCGCCTCTGTACTGCCCCTGTAAAGATGCTGGATGCATCTCATTAAAACATGGAACGCTGCTATATAGGGAAGAAAAATGTTGTGTTATGCACTAATAGGCAAAGAGAAAGGAGAAGAGAAAAACTTAACAGCAACAGTTGAACCTCATTCAAGTTTTATTCAACAGAAGCTTAACCACGTATTGAGGCTGACAGGCCATCCTCAAACGCCTACCCATGATCACCACGACAACTCATGAGCCTCCCATGTTAATCTATTAAATTCTCCTTTGCCTGCCTCAATGGTTGTGAAGAAACTAATAAAAATGTAGCCTTGCAGAAGCATTAGAAATAAGGATGACATTTATTCAGCAAAGGCAAAGTTTCTATCTCGAGTTACATTATTCAGAGAAGGCAGTTTCTATGTCGAGTTACATTATTTTCTCTACAAAATTACTCTACATTGACTTGAAAAGAAGAAAAAATTATGTTATGCTTGTTTTTGCCACAAAACAATTTGCTAAAACAGATTAGGAAAAGAACCATTGACGTGCACCGTGTGTATGCTTGGAAGATGCTCCATGTTTTATGAGATGCAATCCCGAATACTGGCTCAGTGGGGGTCCTGAGCAGTCACAGATCAAACAGCTTCAGTTCCTGGCAATGATGCAGTCAACCTAACCATTGCAGCAATTGACATTTTCACTTGCATGTTTTGCTTTGAGAAAGAGTTATAATTGCACTGGCACTATAGCTTAGAAAATAAACTGAACAATTTGCTGAAGATATTCAAATGACCAAATCTTTGCTAATATCTGATCTTGTACAGAGCAATATTTTACCTGCGTAAAATCAAAAGGCAAACAAACCACAAATGGTAAAAACTTTTCATCTGTGAATACAACATAAATGAACTAAATATGATGCTGTACAAATTTGTTCTCGAGCTGAGAACCACCACCCTTTCTTTCACATGAAGAATAGGAAACCATTGATTGAATGTTAAGGAGAGTTGAGGTGTAGTGGGAAAGAGGTAGTTATGAGCAGTGTTGCAGTGCTAATTTTTTAGGTGCCGGAGCTGTCACTGGTCCAGAGCGGCCACTGTTAAATTGCCCGCAGTTTATTATTATTTTTTTTTTAGATGTGACGGAGTGGCGCTCCGGTGAGCTCGGGCAGCACTGTACCCCTGGTTATGAACGAGGCTTGTTTACTCTAACAACAGCCCAGGATTAAGACAGTGCTCAATCACACAACAAGTCTAAATGAAACCAACAGAAGGCAGCATAGACATGGAGGTTATAGCACCTTGGTTACTCTTAGAACAGCAGAATATGGAAACACGTTTTGTTCTTTCCTATTGATTAATAGGACGGCAGTTTCTCAGACAAGGCTGGAATTCTTTTGCTGTCTCGGTTTGAAAGTGTAAAGGTAATGCTCAGAGGAGGATTAAAGTCTCCCCCACTCCCGTAGCTTGAAGTAACCACATACTGTTCAGAATTACAACTTTGTCAGTAAAGCCTGAGGCTGATGGGTTGGCACTTCCTGAAAAAAAGGAGTGGCTGATGTCATCACCATACAGTTAAAACACATTGGCCCAGGAGCAGAGCAGTGGAGGCAGTGGTTGCAGACCGGAGGCAAAATACTGCCCTTCCAATCATCCAGTCAGCCCATGAACACCCTAGTGTGGACTTGGGTTCTCTGGTCCATTCAATGCCAGTATGGGTCAGCTGTCAGGGATCACATCAAACATGATCTGATACACAGGGCTTCAGTCCAAATCCAAATTAATATCCAGCCGAGAACTCAGGATATTTCTGAGTACAGATCTAACATCATTCAACACCGAGTGCTATGCTGGTGGGCAGAGGTGTCTACTGGGATAAATTACTTTGGGTACTCACCCATTGTTGGTGCTAACTAGTTTTAAAAAGCTGATAAAAATGTAGACTATATTTTTATCAGCTTTTGGATGTACTTTGAATCACCATCCCTACCATAGAAACATAGAAAATAGGTGCAGGAGGAGGCCATTCGGCCCTTCAAGCCAGCACCGCCATTCATTGTGATCATGGCTGATCATCCACAATCAGTAACCTGTGCCCAACTTCTCCCCATATCCCTTGATTCCACTAGCCCCCAGAGATCTATCTAACTCTCTCTTAAATTCATCCAGTGATTTGGCCTCCACTGCCCTCTGTGGCAGAGAACTCCATAAATTCACAACTCTCTAGGTTAAACAGTTCCTTCTCACCTCAGTTTTAAATGGCCTCCCATTTATTCTAAGACTGTGCCCCCTGGTTCTGGACTTGCCCAACATGGAAACATTTTTCCTGCTTCTAGCTTGTCCAGTCCTTTTATAATTTTATATGTCTTGATAAGATCCTCTCTCATCCTTCTAAACTCCAGTGAATACAAGCCTAGTCTTTTCAATCTTTCCTCATATGACAGTCCCGCCGTCCCAGGGTTCAACCTCGTGAACCTACGCTGCACTGCCTCAATTACAAGGATGTCCTTCCTCAAATTAGGAGACCAAAACTGTACACAATACTCCAGATGTGGTCTTACCAGAGCCCTATGCAATTGCAGAAGAACCTCTTTACTCCTATACTGAAATCCTCTCGTGATGAAGGCCAACATGCCATTAGCTTTCTTCACTGCCTGCTGTACCTGCACGCCAACTTGCAGTAACTGGTGTACAAGGACATCCAGGTCTCGCTGCACTTCCCCCTTACCTAACCCCTAACCTGACACCATTGAGATAATAATCTGCCTCCTTGTTTTTGCCGCCAAAATGGATAACCTCACATTTATCTATATTATATTGCATCTGCCACGCATCTGCCCACTCATTCAACCTGTCCAGGTCACCCTGCAACCTCCTAACATGCTCTTCGCAGTTCACACTGCCACCCACCATTGTGGTCCTCCTAATTTTTACTCTTGTTAAAACAGGCATAGTGATGTGAACTTGAGGGATTCTCAGGTTAAGCTGACAGTGTGAAGCAGTGATTGTTGATAGGAATTTTTGCAATGGCAAGAAAGGAAACAGCCACCCCTTAAAAATCAACATTTTTTTCCTTAATATCTTGGAGAACTGCCTACAGTATTTATTTCTGAATATATTAACATTAATGTGTACAGTGCTTTCAAAATAATAAATCAGAATTAATGAAGAAACTAGCAGATTCTAGCAGAACTAGAAGAAACTAGTGAGGCCCAGCGCAAATTGGAGGAACAGCATCTTATATTTCGCTTGGGCAGTTTACACCCCAGCGGCATGAACATTGACTTCTCTAACTTCAGATGGTTCCTCTGTCCCTCTCTTTCTCCTCCCCCTTCCCAGTTCTCTCACTAGTCTTCCTGTCTCCTACTACATCCTATCTTTGTCCCTCCCCCTCCCATCAGTCTGAAGAAGGATCTCGACCCGAAACGTCACCCATTCCTTCTCTCCCAAGATGCTGCCTGACCTGCTGAGTTACACCAGCATTTTGTGCCTACCTTCGATTTAAACCAGCATCTGCAGTTTTTTTCCTACACAAACTAGCAGATCCAATATTTACATAATGTATTTCTCTTTCACGTAAAGTAATTTCTTGCAATATTTCACGCTTACAGAGGGGCATTTGGCCCATAGAATCCGTGATACAACCACGACCTTGCATTATACTTTCTGTGTAATGTCTAATGGCCAATGAAAGGGTGCAGGAGAGTATGAACATTGCACGCATGTCTTAATCCACCAGTTAACTGTGAATGATTCTGTGGATTAGATACACCTTTTCTTCTCGACAGCAGAAAGCACAGATTTGCGTGATGGTGTAAAGGAAGCCTGAGTGGGCTGCTACGTTACATCTGGTAGATTATGGACAATGAACAGTTAACACAAAGAAGTACACTTGCTTATAATTGACCTGATGGCAAGGCTTCATGAGACTCAGAGCCAATGTTGCAGACTCCCTCTGCCACTCCTTCACAAATGTAATTCATACACCACAACACATAATGGGTGCATAGTTGGTGGAATAGCACACATCCAGAGAAGATTGGCTGTATGATTTTGAGATGATATATGTGCTCGGATGCAGTTTACCTAATCTCACATTTGTAATGTCCCCAAATACTAGTGAGGATGTTTTTCCAGAGTTGACTGGGTTCTGATTCAGGATCAACATTGGATGGTTCATCCAGATTTTTTCCTTATAATGTCAATTCTTAAAACATCAGCTTAATACAACTGAATGATTTATTAGACTCAAGCCATTGCTCTGTATGTGGAGCTGAACACGGGCCAGACCAGCTAAGGATGGAGATTTCATTCGCGAAGAACATCAGCAAACCTAACTGGGTTTTGCAATAGTTCTATGCGAGTCTGGTGTCTTTTCATTCCAGTCTTAATGAATTAACTGAATTTAAATTCCCTCACTGCTGACCCTGAACCCCGGTTAATCATTCAAGCTTTATGATTACATATCCAATAACAAAGCTATTGTGCTTTCATTCCCATAACCAAAACCATCAGTCAAGTTTTTGCTACATATGGGCGTAACTATTCTGATGTACCTCTGACTGTACTCCTTATCTTACATACCATCATTCAAATCTCTGTGCTAACTAGTTCAAAAATAATCCATTGAAATGGGAAACGTGCAGTTCCCAATAAGATTCCGCTCAACTGAACATAAAGCCCAATAACTCTGCCCAGCAATCTGAGAAGATGCATTCTTTGTTAAAGCCAAACAGCAGAAATATATTTAATGACTGTAATGGAGAAGGGGAGAAGGGTGCCTCTTCAAATATTAAATGGATAGCCCCTTAACCTAAAATAATTGTCCTTCCCTGACCATAGGAGATATCCTCTCTGCAAATATACTATCAATCCATTTCAGGAACGTTTGTTTTTCAATCAAATCAGATCTTATTCTTTTACACAGCAAGGGATTGAGGCCTCAGCTAGTTAATCTATCCTCACAAAATAGATCCCTCGGGCATTTTAAAATGCTGCAGGTTATGTTTCTGAGGATGCATTAGGAGATTAGAGGATTCTTGACAAACTTCACAAGCACCTTTTTGATTAAAAAGGTGATAATGAAGTTCATAAGTTATAGGAGCAGAATTGGGTCATTTGGCCCATCAATTCTACTCTGCCATTCAATCATGGCTGATCTATCTTTCCCTCTCAACCCCATTCTCCGACATTCTCCCCCTAAGCCTTGACACCCGTAGTAATCAAGATCTGTCAATCACTGCCTTAGAAATATCCATTGACGACCTCCACAACGATCTGTGGCAATGAATTCCACAGATTCATCACCCTCTGACAAAAGAAATTCCTTCTCTTCTCCTTTCTAAAGGTAAGTCCTTTTATTCTGAGGCGATGGCCTTTGGTCACAGACTTTCCCACTAGTGGAAATAGCCTCTCCACATTCACTATATCCAAGCCTTTCACTATTCGGTAAGTTTCAATGTTTTCACTCATCCTCGCTCATCCAGAGAGTAGAGGCCCAGAGCTGTCAAACATTCATCATATGTTAATCCGGTCATCCTTGGGATCATTCTCGTAAACCTCCTTTGGACCCATTCCAGCGCCAGCACATCCTTCCTTAGATACAAGGCCTAAAACTGCTTACAGTATTTGAATTGTGGTCTGACCAGTGCCTTATAAAGCCTCAGCATCACAGTTCTGTTTTTTATATTCTAGTCCTCTCGAAATGAATGCTAGCATTGAATTTGCCTCCCTTACTACTGATTCGACTTGCAAATTAACTTTTTGGGAATCCTGCACCAGCACTCCCAAGTCCCTTTGCACCTCCAATTTCTGAATTCTCTCCCTATTTAGAAAATAGTATACGCCTTTGTTCCTACTACCAAAATGCATAACTCTGGACTTTGCCCCTGTATTCTATCTGCCAATTCTTAGCCCAATCTCCCAACCTGTCCAAGTCCTTCTGCAGCATGTGTAGGAAGGAACTGCAGATGCTGGTTTACACGGAAGATAAGACCCCTGCGGAACACCGCTAGTCATCAGCAGCCAAGCAGAAAAAGCCATCCTGCCAACCTGCTATCCAGGCTGGTATTTCCCCTTTGATAGTATGGGCTCTCATCTTCTTTAGCAGCCTCACATGCATCACCTTAAAGACCTTCCGAAAATCCAAGTAAACAACATCCACTGGCTCTCCTTTGTCCATCCTGCTATTTACTTCCTCCAAGAATTCCAACAGGTTCGTCAGGCAAGATCTCCCTTTCATAAAACCACGCGGACTTCAGCCTATTATCATGAACTTCTAAGTACTCAGAAACCTCATTCTTTATAATGGAGGCTAAAATCTTACCAACCACTAAAGTCAGGCTAACTGGCCTACAGTTCCCACTGTGCAGGAAGGAACTGCAGATGCTGGTTTAAACCGAAGATAGACAAAAAAAGCTGGAGTAACTCAGCGGGACAGGCAGCATCTCTGGAGAGATGGAATGGATGACCTGTCGGGTCAAGACTCTTCTTCAGACTGAAGAAGGGTCTCGACCCGAAACATCACCCATACCATCGCTCCAGAGATGCTGCCTGTCCCGCTGAGTTACTCCAGCTTCTTATGTCTATCTAGTTTCCACTCTTCTGTCTCATTCCCTTCCGGAACAGTGGGGTAATATTTGCAATTCTCCAATTGTCTGGAACCACTACTGACTCTAGTGATTCTTGAAAGAGTTTGCCAAGAGTCCTTCAATGTACAATCACCATGAACACTGCAATTTAGGCACTTAGGTGTTGAAGAGGTGTGCAAACTGAGACAACAATTGCATGATCCAGATTAATGAAATGTAGTTCTGCTGATCTTGCCTAATGAAATATGGCCCCTTTAGAAGGCTTCATTGCACATGATCAAAGGTTTTAGGCTGGGGTGTTTTGTGCCTTCACGTATAGAGAATTTGACTACCCTGCAATCACAAAAATCCCAAAGAGCAACATGGTTGCTTATAAAAATAGACTGTGGATGTGAGAGAGAAATTTACAACTCCCTGTCCATAACGGAATTGTCAGACATTTAGTCCTTAAAACCATTATTTGTGAGGCAAGTATTAAACTTTAACAAGCTCTGCCAGCATGTAAACTGGAATGTTTTACAATAAAGTAAAAAATCTCTAAGGACTGTAAATAATGAATTACATCCACTTCTGAAGGAATGATTGACAATATTTTGGGTTGGGAACAAGGTTGTGGAGTCAGAGATTGGCATAGGAGTGAAAATGTAGACATAATGTATTTTGTTTCTGTACAGCATTTTTGGGAATGAGTTGAGAATTTAACACTTTGGGAGCATCTTAGAATAATAATATTAAAAACACACCAGCATGTCATAAATATCATGTACCTCTTTCTGTTCTCCATTCACAAGATTTCATAATTACTCTCAGACTGTGCAGATGAACTAGCAATTTAGTTCTCCTCACAATTTATGATGCACCAACCTCTAGGGAAACCAAAAACATATTGGGCAACAGCTCTATCCAATCCACAAGCATGACAAAGATTTGTCTGATGTTCTTCATTTGTACCAATATTCCAATAAAACTCAACACAAGTTTGAAGAATAATATTTCATCTCTATACAAGGCACACTGCAGCCTTCTGGGCTCCATGCTCACTTCAGCAATTTTAAATAATGATTCTGCTATTATCATATGTCTCCCGTAAATACATTTGTGCATAATTTATTGCCCCATTATTACCTTTTTTGCCTTGCACCATCATTCTCCTTATCATTCTAGAACATGCCATTTTTGAAAAGGAGGAATTTGATGTTAAAGTGGGATAAAAAGTGGATAAATCTCCAGGACCTGATGAGATATATCTCAGGATGTCCTTGGAGACAAGTGACAAAACTGCTGGGTTCCTGACAGAGATTTAAAGTCTTCACTATCCATAGGTGAGGTGCCAGATACTGAAGGACAGCAAATGCGGCACCTTTATTCAAGAAAGGCAGCAAGTACAATGCCTGTGAGTGTTACGCCAGTGGTAAGGAGATTATTGGAAACAATTCTGGTGACAGGATTAATTTATATTTGAAAAGGCAGGGGTTAATCAAAGATAGTCAGTATAGCTTTGTTAGAGCAGGAGAGAGGAGGTCTTGTATGACCAATTTGATTTCTAGTTGGAATTTAAGAAAATGGTACACTTTATAAAATGTTGGTTAAGCCATATCTTGAGTACTGTTTACAGTCCTGGTCACTGCACGATATGAATGATGTGAAGAGGGTTTTGCCTTGGAAGGAGCATTTCGGTGATGAGGAGAGACAGAAGAACTTGTCTAGGAACTTGAAAGAAATGCCTTGAGAATCTTTATGGATCTAGGATGAGTTTTACAGACAATTAGCACCACTAGATGAACCAAAAGTCATTCAAACAAGGAACTCAAACTTCTTTGAAGGCATTTTGACAATGAAGTTTATCTGAGACTTGCCACTTCAGGTAAGAGGAATTGGTGGAATCAACATGATCAGAGAAGCAAATAGAGAGATTAGAGGTAAGAGGCAGTGGTTGCTCATGCAAAATTATAGAAATTATAACAAGACTAGAACTTATTCTGACGTAAAATAAATAAGAATCTGTTCGTAGCTGCAAGTAGGCAAGTATTTTCTTTCACAATTTCCCCAAATATCCCAGAAAGTAAGATCATTGCAGGCAGCTCCTCTGGCCATATCTTATTGGTGGTGTGTGCGTGTGCGTATTTATATATATATATATATATATATAACTCATACCATCAAGAGTAAGAACATGATTAGAAACAAATGATTCCTGATGGTTTAACTATTCATGAATCCCATGGCGATTGTTTCCTTTTTTTAAGGGGATTGCATCCGAAAGGCAGCTGAACATACAGAATTAAAACAAGATTTAATTACTCTGCTCGAACCTACTTCTGGCAACCATATTGCTCCAGATAAAAAATCATTATCGTGAGCTTTGATGAACAGAGTTTGAAAATGTGCCTTTTTACAGCTTTTTGAATCAGGGTTATTACTGTACAAAAAGTGGGGAAGACCTGTTATACAGCACATTCATGCCTCTTTCAAAATACCCAAAAGTGAGTTACTACTGCAACACTGACATAAATGTGGTTGGATACAGCAAACCTCTACAAACAAAGTGAAAATATCCAGTTACTATTTTAGTCGGGAAACTAGATATTACTCCCCTGAAATAATACAGTAAAACTATCACATTCACTTGAGAAAAGTGATTCTCTTTCTAGACAAGATCTGTAAAAGCACAGTGCTCTCTATTAGTGCTGCATAGATTTTTGTGCAGAAGCTTCTCTGGTGGTATTTGAACCAGCAACTTTCTGATTCCAAGTCAACTGTGATATAAACCAAGTATAACCAACACATTCGGGCCAAAGATCCATACAGGTGAAAAGGCTGCACCCATAACATCCAATTGTCCTAATTTTATCACCACTCTCCCACAAATTAACTAAAGTAAATAAGTTCAGGTTTTTGTAATTATCCTATTAACTCAAAATTCTCTCCTAGGTAATTGGCACTCAGCACAGCCAAATATTAGTGAAGCTTCTCAAATTACATTTTAAGCCGTGAGTATTAATTTGAACCAGAGTGAAATTATACAGAGTGAAATCACCCTGAGATTAGTTGTGTTGAAATTATAAATATTCATGTTGAATACTTTGACATGCAGGAAGCATTTGGCAAAGTACCACATTTCAAGCATATTCAAAAAACAGAAGCAATGTGATTAAAGGGATGATGATAATTGGAAAAGTGATTAATGAAGAAAAGGCAATTAATCTTTTCCTGACTAAAGTATGGAATGATGTCCTTCAGGCATCAAAATTATTGTTTTGCATGTTTTAAATACCTATATTGGTATTTGTTGTACAATTTGTGTTTTGTGTGTATGGTAAATTTGCACTTTAAATTGTTTAAACAATTGTCTCCTTAGGTTTATTTTAACTTTTATTTTAACTAAGATTAACTCAATTATAAATTCTGATGATGCTGATCACTCTTAAACATTAACTGTGCTTCTCTCTACAAATGCTGTCTGTCCTGCTGAGTTATTACAGAATTATTTTACTACTTCCAGATCCAGTTTAAAATAGCTAAGTGTGAAGTGATTGACTCAAAGAGAAATAACCTAAAAAACAAGTAAATTCTAAATGGTATTACTTTGATGGAGCTCCAAGTGCAGAGGGACTTGGGGATGTAAATTCAAAACTCTGAAGCAACATGTAATTGATAAAATGGTTTAGAAAGAATGGGATGAACTAGACTTAATTAGCAGAAATTACTACAAAATAAGTAGGTTATGCAAAAAAAATCACTAATCGACAGTCAGAGCTCAGCATTGCTTAGAATACAAAGCATAATATTTCAGGAAAGATGTCAAGAAGATAGAGAGGAAGTTAGAAGGGAATAGTCGGTCATGACTTTGGTTTCATGAAAAGAAGAGTGCTCTTCGATCATGTGTGCTCTTCGATCAGTTCAGCAGAGCCCTTCCTAATCAGGGCATTCAATATTTGGAGAGATTAAGCAATTGGAAGAAATTGTCTCCTCCATCAGAAGGACAAGTTCTGATGAAGGTCATTGACCTGAATAATTATATAAGAACCACAGAGGAAATTAAATCTTGCAGATGGATGACCTGGGGTAGTATTGATAAGTTCCAACACAAAGGGAGAAACGACGTTACCTGAAGCTGTTGAATCCAATGGGCATTCCCGACAAGCCTCCATTTTACAACTTTAATGTTCCATTATTCATGTGTTTTTCTCTTTCACTAACAGCTTTCCTTACAACTTTTAAGTTTCCTTGTTCAAATTCTATTAACAGATTGCGTTATCAATAGTTTATCCCCTTGCCAGTCCCTTTAGGGATATTCCCACTTTCCTCTCCAACCCTTCTCTGCTCTCTCTACAATTTAAAACTAACTTGGTTTCCTTTTATTCCCAATTTTGATGAAGGTTCTTTGACTGCAATGTTAACACCGTTTCTTTTTCCATAGATGCTGTCTGACCTGCTTCGTATTTTCACTATATTTTGTTTCGATTTCCAGCATCCGCAGATTTTTTATTTGCACCATGCTCCTGAAGTGCTCAAAGAAACACATTATGATCTGCTAGCTGCTATCCATTAAGTTACTTACACAACTCTCTGAACAATATTATTGAATCTTCCTTCATTAGTAATCCTGTAACTCCATTCCAGACTTTTAATAGTTCTTTCCTCTTCTCACATTTGTTTCATTGTGCCAATCAATTTTATTCTCTCTCCTAGTTCTTAACCCTTTCTGCCAACAAGAACAATCTCTTCCTGAACCCATCATAATTCTCCCCTGATCCCCTTGCACCCTCCTCTGTTCAAAGAAGAACATCGCCAGGCTTTCCCCAGCCTATTTACATTTTCTCCAGATTTTCAAGTTCTTTCACCATCATCTTTGCCAATGCCTCATCCCAACAAACATTTTAATAAACATTTTCTGCACCAGGGGTCATAGAGTCATGCAGCATGGAAGCAAGCACTTCAACCCAACATGTCCATGTCGACCATCTATGCTAGTCCCACCTGCTCATATCCCTCTAAATCTTTCCGTATGGTGCATCTATATACTACGACTCGTTTGGTCGCTTGTTCCTGAATTACAGCCAAAACAGTACACGATAGTGTGGCTATTTTACGCCCACCTTACTCACCATCGTCCTGTGGTCCTATGGAAGAAGTTTCATTGAAATCGGTGTTATATTTTTAAAGGGGTGAGGAGGGGAGGAGGAGAGGAGGAGAGGAGGAGAGGGTGCTGCACCAATACAAGAGTGGTTTGGGCCCAATGGGTCCACTTGGAATAGTATCCCTCTAAATCTTTCCCATCCATGTACCTGTCCAACTGCCTTTAAAATATTGGCATTGTACCTGCCTCATGTACTTCCTCTGGCAGCTTGTTCCATATACCCACCACCCTCTGTGTGAATAAGTTCAGGTTCCTATTAAATCTTTCCTCTCACCTTAAACATATGTCCTCTGTTTCTAGATTTCCCTACCCTGGGGAGAAAAAGATTCTGTGCATTCACCCTATCTTTTCCCCTCATGATTTTATACACCTCTATAACATCACCCCAGTCTCCTGGGCTCGTCTTTTCTTGACCTAATTTCTGATTTCTTTTTTAAGTGAATCAACAATATTTCTTAAATACTCTCCTATTCTTAGGTTGCTAATTTCATTCCTTCATTGCTCAGAGTTTGCCTACGTTTCTCCCCATGATAAAACCACCTGCACACTGCAGCAAAAGCTTTCTTTATCACCACAATTCTCTCTTCTATCTTAATCCATTTTCACATATTTATATCCTACAAGTATATTTGTTTTAGTGATATTATTAACACTTGATTAGTACAGGTGTCGGGGGTTATGGGAAGAAGGCAGGAGAATGGGGTTAGGAGGGAGAGATAGATCAGCCATGATTGAGTGACAGAGTAGACTTGTTGGGCCAAATGGCCGAATTCTACTCCTATCATATGACCTTATGAACACAAATCTTCCAACTTGTCTGCAAGTGTCAGCCTTGATTTCTCTTCCACTTCCCTGAACACACTCCCTCTCGGGTGACCAATACTTGATATTCTTCAGGGGAATTAAAAATAAATCTGTCTTGGTAATTCCTAAATTTTGTTGCACTAGAAAGTCGAGTTGCAGGTCAGTAAGGTGGTCAAAAAGGCTTTTGGCACTTTGGCCTTCATACTCTGGTATTGAGTATAGAAGTTGGGAGGTCAAGGTGGAGTTGTATAAGACGTTGGTGAAACTGAATTTAGAATATTGTGTTCAGTTCTGGGCACCATGTGAGAGGAAAGATATTGTCAAGCTTTTAAGGGTTCAGAAAAGATTTATGAGGATGTTGCCAGGACTGGAGGGTGTGAGCTATGGGGAGAGGTTGAGTAGGCTGGGTCTCTATTCCATGGAGCACAGGAGGATGAGGGGAGATCTTATAGAGGTATACAAAATCATGAGAGGAATAGATTGGGTAGATGCATTGTCTTTTGCCCAGAGTAGGGGAATCGAGGACCAGAGGACATTGGTTCAAGGTGAAGGGGAAAAGATTTAATAGGAATCTGAGGGGTAACTTTTTCACACAAAGGGTGGTGGGTGTATGGAACAAGCACTACCCATTGTTGAAGAAACAATTAGACAGGGATAGGACAGGTTTGGAGGGATATGGACCAAGCGCAGGCAAGTGGGACAAGTGTAGCTGGGACATTGTTGGCCAGTGTGGACGAGTTGGACCGAAGGGCCTGTTTGCACACTGTATCACTCTATGACTCTAGATTGTATTTAAAATCTGTTTTCAAAGTAGTGTGCATAAATCAAGAAGACATCTTCTTTGAGAACAATTAACACAGCACAAAAAAATTTGCCACAGTTTGACCATTCTTGTCAAAATTTTGTTTGCAGATAATAATAATTGGGGAAATGCAAGAGCAAAAACTTTAATTTTTCAACTGTTGGAGCTATTAAATTGGTTAAACATGGCTTATTTTTCTTATTTGCCAAGATTCCAGATTTGTCAAATGAATTGCAGATGATGGAACCTTGAGCAAAACAAAGTGGTAGAGAAAATCAGCAGGTCAGGCAGCATCTGTGGAGGGAGTGGACAAACAATGTTTTGGATTGGGACCCTTATTTGGACCCTTCTTGAAAAAAGGTCTCAACCAAAAGTAAATCGTAAAACATTTGATAGAGATGGAATTGCAATTAGTGTGCCACAACAGCATCATGTGGGAGCTGTGGAGGGCATCAGAATCCTGGCAGCCACATCTGCATTAAGTACCTGTATCTCCAGGGACTTCAATGCAAGATCATTCCTTCTCTATAGAAATGGTTGTGTACAATTTCGGCAGAAGCTTAAAGTAAAAGGGAATAAAAATACATGGTGGGAAAATATAGGATATTCACTCATACAAACCAAAAATTCCAAGCTCATTTCTGGTCTTTGTTCAATTAGCTGATCTACTGAGTTGTAGTAAATATTTCCTCAATACGATACGATAGAACTTTATTTATCCCAGGAGGGAAGATGATAAAAACACAAAATACATGAAACATGAAATTAAAGTGACAAGTGGAAAGGCTTGAGGGATGTGCAAAGATTTGGGGGGGGGGGGGGGAGTTTGGGGAGTCAAACTCAGTCTACCCCACGACAGAAGTGGGAGGAGTTGTAAAGTTTGATAGCCACAGGGAAGAAGGAACTCCTGTGGCATTCTGTCCTGCATCTTGGTGGAAACAGTCTGATGCTGAAGGTACTCCTCACGTTGATCAGTGTGTCATGGAGGGGGTGAGCTGTATTGTCCATGATGATCCACATTTTTTTTATCCTATTGGCATCCGCAGCCTTTGCCCTACTGCCCCAGCACACGTTAGCGAATACAATGGCACTGACTACCACCGATTGGTAGAACATCTGCAGCGTCTTACTGCAGACATTGAAGGAGCAGAGCCTTCTCAAAAAGTACAGCCAGCTCTGTCCCTTCTTGTACAGGGCCTCAGCATTCCTGGACCAGTCCAGTTTAATGTCCAAGTACACTCCAAGGTATTTGTACTCCCTGATAAACTGCACATCCACACCATTGATGGAGACAGGGGAAAGGGGTGTTCCTCTCCTCCTAAAGTCCACCATCAGTCTTATTGGTGTTGAGCTGCAGGTGATTCAGCCCACACTACTCAACAAAGTCGTTGACTACACCTCTGTATTCAACTTTCATCCCCTCACTGATGCAGCCCACAATTGCAGAGTCATCTGAAAACTTATGCAGGTGGCAGGAGTTATATCTGAAGTCCGAGGTGCAGTTGGTTAACAGGAAGGGAGGGTGGACCATCCTCTGTGGTCCTTCATTGTGTTCCTCTATGAAGATGATAAAAATATTGCACTAATGTTTTTGTTTGCACAGATTTTCTTTGTACTAATGTCTTCTCATTCTTTTTCTTGTTTTTTGCAAGCTTTTTCCTTTCTCCATCTTGGATAGTTTATGTAGAATTTATGTTTTTTTTGTTGTATGAGCCTATGTGCCTGCGATGCTGCACTAGCACGTTTTGCATTGTACCTTTACCTCACCGTACATGTCCATATGTCAAGAAGAGAATCAAATTGATTACCAGTTTCATCGCATTTTGGATCATAAGACCTTTTTAAATGTCTTCCATTGATTAAACATCATTTACAAAGTTCATTGACCCAGTGAGCAAATACATATAATAGAAGGGAATCCAGCTTCACAGAGATATACACTGTACCTCACACTCACATTTTGCCATTGATAAAACCATCCCACTCAAATACTTTTGTCAGGAAACTATTTGAATTATGTCCAACATGCTATACAAAAACAATCCATGGTAGTCGGGCCCAAAACAAATTCGGATTTGAAAGAAATAAATTGCAAAGTTCACTGGCATAGTTTTCCTGCCGACTTTCCAACTATGCACTACCTTAGTTTCCTGTCATGAGCCAACCACTAGTTTAACTGACCACTGGATTACCCAATACTTCCATGTCCCCATGACTGTCAACACAATTGTCTGCTTCTTACAACAGAGAACAATTTCTACTACTTCCAGTCCTATTTTCATTATCTTCCCTGAAACAATCTATCTTTAACACTACCATTCTCTGAAATGATTTCTAACCTTTACTTTGTCTTGATGTCCATTTTTTCCATCACTCTTTGGTAAAAACATACCACCCTTTCCAATACAATACACATTAAAGTCAAATACATTGTGATTGCCTGTCTATATCTCTGTTCTAAAAAATCTTTAAGAATAAAAATCGGACCATTTTTCGCCAGAAGGAACAAAAAATCAATTAGCATTCATATGGTAGTTTTTCCTAACTCTGGACTATTTAAAAGTGTTCCACAGCCAATAAAGTTTTCTTTCATGTGAGGCAACAAATAGCCATATCAACAATGCACCTGCTAGGTACAGAAATTAGGGCTAATTCATTCTGCATGAGGATCAAGGCAATGTTTTTTTTTCCAGCCCACATCAAGGCCCTAATGCCAGAAAAGGAGAGACAAATTTCCATTCTACAAAAGTAGTTTCATCTCTGATTCTAATCGTCAAATCCTATGATTGGAACCTAAATCATTAATGCCAAAAGGAGAACTGCTTATGCAATACGCTTCATTAAAAATGGTGGAGTAAAATGCAGTTCACCAATGCCACATTATCGTCTTCCATTCTTCCTTTTAAGTGACCTTATCACCGTCATCAATACTGTCATGAGTTCTGGAACAGAACTGAGGATATTCAACCCAACTGTAGATATTGCAATAATGCTATCAAAAGACTCTTAAATCACAATCAGATATTGCATCCTCTGTTTATTTGAAGACTAACGATAATGTCTGAAGAAGGGTCTTGACCCGAAACGTCACCCATTCCTTCTCTCCTGAGATACTGCCTGACCTGCTGAGTTGCTCCAGCACTTTGTGAGTTAATTAGGGATTTGTACAAAAACGCAGTAAGTATTTTACTACCTTGTCCAAGTTTTTTGAGGTGGTGACAAAGGTGATTGATAGGGCTGTGAATGTTATCTACATGGATTTTAGTGAGGCATTTGATAAAGTCCACCATGTGATTCAGAAGATTACGATGCACGGGATTAACAGTGACGGTTGTATGAATTCAGAACTGGTTTACTGACAGAGGACAGAGTTGCGGTGTGAAGGAAATATCTAGGCTGGAGGTCTGTGGCGTTCCACAATGGTTTGTGCTGGGGCCTCTGTTATTTGTGATATATATAAATGACTTGGACATAAATGTAGATGGGCTGGTTAGTAACTTTGCAGATAGCACCAGGTTTCTGGGTGGTGGACTTAGTAGACTGTCAAAGTATACTGCAGGATATAGATCAGCTACAGAAATTGGTGGAGAATTGGCAGATGGAATTTAATCTGAGCAAATGCGAATTATTGCATTTTCGACAATAGACAATAGGTGCAGGAGTAGGCCATTCGGCCCTTCGAGCCAGCACTGCCATTCAATGTGATCATGGCTGATCATTCACAATCAGTACCCCGTTCCTGCTTTCTCCCCATACCCCCTGACTCCGCTATCTTTAAGAGCTCTATCTAGCTCTCCCTTTAAAGCATCCAGAGAATTTTAAGATGTTGAATATAAGGGGAAAATATACAATTAAAGACAAGACCCTGAACAACACTGATATGTAGAATCAGACACTAGAATTTTACAGTGTAAGAACTGGGCCTTAAATTCACCACATCCATCCACACCAATCGTTTTTACCAGCACGGTCTGTAGTCTACTATGCATTGATGATTCAAGTGCTTTTCCAGATGCTTCTCAAATGTTGAGAAAGCACGTGCCTTTACCACCATCCAAGGTGGTATGTTTCAGATTGCACCACACTCTGGGTGAAAGAATTCCCCTTCAGATCCCCTCTACACACCTTACTGCTCATCATAATTCCATGCACTCTGGTCTTAGACAGCTTGTTCACTAAAACAAGTTTCTTTCTATCTGTCCTATCTCAATTTTTCCTTATCTTTACACTTCCATCAGGTTTAGTTTAGTTTAGAGATACAGCGCAGAAACAGGTTGATCAGCCCACCGAGTCCACACTGACCAACGATCCCTGCACATTAACACTATCCTGCACACTGGGGACAATTTAGAATTTTTTTAAAAGCCAATTAACCTCCAAGCTTGTACATCTTTGTAATGTGGGAGGAAACCGATGCTCCCGGAGAAAACTCAAGCAGGCCATGGGGAGAATGTATAAACTCCGCAGACAGCACCTGTAGTCAGGATCAAACCCTGGTCTCCGGCACTGTAAGGCAGCAACTCTACCGTTGTGCCACCTTCCTACCTCAGCCTCCACTGCTCCAAAGAAAACAAAGCCTGCCTTTCTAGTCTCTCCCCATGGTTGAAACATTCCATGTTAGGCAATATACCAATGAAATTGAGGCACAAGGAATTGCAGATGTTGCAATCTTGAGTAAAACACAAAGTGCTGGTGTAACTCACTGATTAGGCATTTTATTTGGACTAGAATAATAAAATCTTGGAGGACAAGGATAGGCAACATTCTGGTTTGAGACACTTCTTCAGAGTAAATATAGTGGATAGCGAACCGGAAAAGAGGTGGGGGCCTGGCAGGTGATAAGACCATATATATAGGAAAGAACTGAGGGTCTCGACCCAAAACGTCACCCATTCCTTCTCTCCAGAGATGCTGCCTGTCCCACTGAGTTACCCCAGCATTTTGTGTCGTCAGGTGATAAGACCACCTATCCATGTTCTCCAGGGATGCTGCCTGTCCCGCTGAGTTACCCCAGCATTTTGTATCGATGGGTGATAAGACCACCTATCCATGTTCTCCAGAGATGTTGCCTGACCCGCTGAGTTACCCCAGCATTTTGTGTCGTCAGGTGATAAGACCACCTATCCATGTTCTCCAGGGATGCTGCCTGTCCCGCTGAGTTACCCCAGCATTTTGTGTCAACAGGTGATATGACCACCTATCCATGTTCTCCAGAGATGCTGCCTGACCCACTGAGTTACCCCAGCACTGTGTTGTACTCAATAACCTGGTGAAGCTCCTTTGTACCCTCTCCAATACAGTTGCATCCATGGATTCAGTGGATGAGTGAAAGTGAAGATGACTGTTCCCCTTGACGAGCACTGTGTTATTGATCGCACATTGATGACACTGTTTGCTTTGTCATTTCCAATCTAGCCTTAAATATTTGTAGAAGAAAGCCATAATGACACCAACTATTAACTAAATAATCTTTTTTGTTTGTGATCTCCCATACAAATGCCTCTGTTAGTATATGATGTGTCTAAAATGCACAAATGCCATAAAACTGAATCTCCAAGTAGTTCTTAAATATTTTGCAAATCCAAATTTCAAATCCTCAGGAGGAGATGTCATCCTTTAACCTACCACCGTTAAGCACATATTGTATGCCAGACATTCCACAAATGGTTCATGCTTAAATACACATATTGATTTAAAGCTCTCTTATTATGGAGTGAAAAATATCTAACTGCTGACTAATCATTTGAGACAGATCAAGGAAAAGGAAACTTAAAAAATATATATGCATTGTTGTGATCATATATATTCGATGTATTCTGTTTATATTCTTATTTTGTACATCAAAACGTTGTTAGGATGAAAACAAATGGAAAAAATCTAATGAAGCTTTTGAAATACACTCCACAACACCACTTGGTGGTCAAACATTAGAATTACAATGCCACAGAATCAAAGATCCTGACAAAAACATCTTGAGACAGACATAACTAGTAACTAATGGAGTTAACATAAAAAGCCCCAGTCACCATTGAATGGAATAATGATGAAGCATATTAATTCGATTTTATGTACATAGGCTAATTGCAATAAACCTCAAAATAGTGATCTAATTTTAGGTTTAAGTGTTTATAAAATGCTTCACGTACACTCCCTTTCTGACAAAATTCAAATTTATTGATTTGATCACTGGACAAAGGTTTACTCAAAGCCATTCAGTTTTAATCTACATATTTCTCTATGTCTGAAAACCTTTTCCAACCTCAACAGTGAATATTGACAACTTTATTTAGTACTTTTTGAATAGTGATTATTCACAACTTGTTTTTGTAAGCAATGCACCATTCAGCCTGTCGCCCGATAGTTGCCAATTGCTGACTCATTGGTAACCTGAAACATTGTCGCTTTTGTCTCCCAAGATAGTTTAGTTTAAAAAGTGTCTGAATAATTGGAAAGTGTGAGCATTTTGCAAAGACGACCAATTGCCCATAAGATTTCTAACAAAGCTATTCCAAAATTAGTTTAAAATCTTATCAATCTAGATGAAGGAAACAAAACATGGAGTTAATGTTGAAATAGTCAATGTTGAACTTTCTGTTCCTCTGCTGGGTTTTATTATACTGGTCCAAATAAAATGTAATCTAATATATCAGTGCATGCTTAGACTGACTTCAGTAACGAAAGCATAATTTTAAAAAGGCTGTTCTAGAAAGTGCCAATTTACATAACAACAAAATTGCTTCTGGGTCCTTTTACCCTGAACTTACAGGCCAAGGGGTGACAGAATAGAAGTATATAAAATCATGAGGGGTACAGACAGGGTGATTGGATGTCTTTTTCCCAGAATAGGGGAGTCTAAAATAAGATGGCATAATTTAAGATTTAAAAGGGACCCGAGGGCAATATTTTCCATGCAGAGGGTGGTGCAAGCTGCCGGAGGAAGTGGTGGAGGTCGGGACATTTCCGACATTTGAAAGGCACTTGGACAGGTACAGAGATAGGAAAGGTTTGCAGGGATATGAACCCAGTACATGCGCGTTGGACTAGCTTGCACTTAGCGCATTGTCAGCAAATTGATCAACATTGATGAGTTGGACCCTAGGGAAGGTGTCCGTGCTGTGTAGCTTTACAAATCTATGGGTTCCAAGTAATAGCTTTCCAAGTTTCTTTGGTAGAGGAAACGTTTAATCTAGTTATTCATATCAATTATCCAGAGCATGAATCCTCTTACACTAGCCACTGTTGAATGCTGCTTTTATAGTCAATAAATTGGTTAGTTTAATTATAAACTTTTATTCCAAGATTGTAGCGCATGAATCATTAAAATGGAATACAAAGTACATTCATTTCTTAATCATTCGCAGTCCATATACAGTGTGGTTTGGTGGAGTTTTGTCAATAGAGATACAATGAATGTGCAAATTATGAAATTGCAATTGAGTTAATCTATCAGCTGGTTAAATGTAAGCATCATCAGAAAATTGGATATTAAGAATAATCTCCTTGCTATGAAAATGTGCCCCTGTGGAACAATACACTATCCCGATCAACATTAATTACTGGTTAGTGTGACTGGACATTTAAATCAAGATAACTAATTGACCTTAGTGCCCATATGACTGAGTGAAACATTAGCCATTCCCAGCCGGCAATACTTGCTGAAAAGTGAAAGTAGCAGGTGCTTGTAATGTCACCTTGGTTATCAAAATAAAACAGCATGCAAAGATTCAGAGCTAAATCATGACAAAAACAATGGATTGAAGGTATCATTCAACACTTAACCACAGTCCAGGCAAATACTTGAAAGCATTGCTCAGTGACTGCATCGTTGTTAACAATGCATTCTTCAGATTAAACTGAGAACCTACCTACTTGTAAACACTGTGTAGGAAGGAACTGCAGATGCTGGTTTAAACCAAAAATGGACACAAAAAGCTGGGGTAACTCAGCGGGACAGGAAGCATCTCTGGAGAGAAGAAATGGGTGACGTTTCGGGTCGACACGACACCCATTCCTTCTCTCCAGAGATGCTGCCTGTCCCGTTGAGTTACTCCAGCTTTTTGTATCGATCTTTGCTTGTAAACACTTGTGTATAGCAATATTTGTAGGATAAAACTGCAGATGCTGGTTTAAATCGAAGGTAGACACAAAATGCAACATCGATCTTTGGTAATAGCTAATTTATGCAAAACCTTAAAAGATGCATTATGGAACATGAATGCAACTGATGAACATAATTTATTTAAATATTACAGAGATATAGTTTGAATTATATTCAAACATTGCAGCAATCCTTTATATTTCCAGCAGTCTCAACAAGTGCATTCTATCTTCACCTACACGAGCATACACACACAATCTCATTCGCACACACACATACCATTGTGTAAATTATTTAGCTAGTCTGGAACAAGTCAGGGTGAGGGACTCACATTATCTGTGATCTGGCTGTTCTTTCTCTTTAAGTTCATATTTCCCTGTTCTTCAAAAGATTAGAAAGACTATAACAGAACATAAACTTAAGTGGTAACTTTTGGGGATGGGTTAGTGTTTATGATCTAGTTTTGACTTTGATGACCTGGAGATTGCGATCAAGTAAATATCACCAATAATTTGCCCTACACCATCCACATTGAATCTACGGACAAAAAAACACATTTGTTTCTGTGTCGTGTCTCCGTTCCCGCTGCGGCCTACCATCGGCCATGCACCTGGGACCACCTGGGGCTCTGGTTCGCAGAGCCCACGGCCCGGACTCACCACCTGCGGCGCTGGCTGCCTGCGGATGCTGCGGGAGCGGCTGCGACTCGTCTCCGGAGGCTCCGGCGCGGGCCGCCTGGACGTCGGAAGCCCACAGGCCCCTGGATGGGGGCCGACATCGGGAGATCCGGCAGCGGCAGCATCTTCGCCCGCCCCGGATTGCGGGGCTTGGGTCGGCCCGCCGCGGACCTTTCACTGTCCGGCGCGGCCTGGAATAGGCCGCGGGATTTTCTCCGCCCGGTGGGGGCTTCAATGTCGGGAGTCCCGACCGCCCCGACGTGGTAACTACAACAGCCTGACCGCGGGAGAAAATGGCAGGGGAAGAGAAAAGACATTCTGGCCTTCCATCACAGTGAGGAGGGACTGGAGGAGACTCACTGTGATGGATGTTTCTTTTGTTTGGTGTTAGTTTATGATTGTATGTGTTATTGCATTTTTATTGATTATTCTTATTGGTCTTATTGTTGAACTGCGGGTAATGTTTCATTTCACTACACATTTATGTGTAAGTGACTATTAACTATTGACTATTGACTAAGGCCACTACTTCTTCAGAAGATAAAGGAAGTTTGACATGGCTCCAATGACTCTTGTCATCTTCTGCAGATTCAGTGTAGAAATCATCCTGAAGGGATGCCTCAAAGCTTGGTTTGGCAGCAGCTCTTCACAAGACAACAAGAAATTGCAAGAGTTGTCGATGTAGCCCAGTCCATCACACCCACCCCACTCCCCACCCAATCCTCCAACCTACCTCATTGCAGACCTTGCATATTTTCTCTCTATAACTGTTTTTCACTGTATCTCAATATACGTGACAATAATAAACTCATACCAAGTCACTGAACTGAACTAAAATCCTGACTAGATCCAGATTTTTATTCATGAAAAAAATAACTGACATAAAATAAATGTATTTCACACATGCATCTGGAGACCTGCAAATTAGATTAACAGATGCACAATTCATTCCTACTATGTACTTTAGTTCAAAATTCCACAATAAGCCCAGGGTTGTTATAATGTACTAATTTCCATCCCCTCAAATGTATATTCTAATTAGTTTCAATGTCAGATAAAGTACATTGCGCATAGTTTTCTTTTTATTAAAAAAGTATATACAACACATTGGTTATAATGCTTCTTGTCTGGCTTCTCAAGAGGAATGTACACTGGTTTGGCTTGCAATAGTCCTGATTGATCTGCATGTCTTTTGGATGGGGATTCTTGCCGTCTGATTTGTTTAGCACAGGTGCAGGAAGAAAAGATTAGGAAAGACTAAAGAGATTTGCATCCAACAATACTTGGTATTTTTGTGACTAAACCCACTTTAAAACTTTGGATCATGTTATAATTATTTCTTGGGACTGGTGCCAGCAGTGCATATTTATAGTTCACAGAGGCCAAGGTTGAATAAATCTATCATATTTAATTAGCTAATGCTTCAGTGTCTCAGCCCAACTAATTGAGCAGTACCCACAAAAATGGCAAAGGCCCCAAAATCCACTGAGGTGTATTTAGATGTTTTTGCCCTGGATTTCCGTCAGTTATTAGATCCCCCTTCCCAGAAAAATGATTTGGGAATCCTTGATGTAAATTTTCTTAAAAATGGCTTGCTCAATCAGTGTTTCAATTCCTTGACCAAACATTATATAATTCTTAACAAGGCATACCTGCACCCAGCATGCACAGGTGACCAAAGGTGAGACAGATTATTTGAATTTGGGCATGAACATTGGATTCTCCAATTTCAAGTCATATACCACTACCCCCCGTCTCTTCCCTGTGCAATCCCCACCCCAGTGCACACCCATTTCTCCTACTATCTCTCACCCTCCCAGGCACCTTGCTCCTTTCCTTTCCTTTATACACTCATCTCCCAACACCGAGCTCATTTCCCTTTTAGCCCCCCCCCTCTTTCCACTCCACCTTGACCCCTTGTCTACTTTTCACCTCCAGCCTTTGTCACTTACGCTATTCATCCACCAATCAACCCCCCCCCCACCTATAACCACCTATCACTTGCCAGACTAGTCCCTGCCGCCATCCCTCTTTTCCAGCTTTCGCACCCCTGCAATTATCAGTCTGAAGAAGGATCCCATTGTCTGCCCATTTCATCACCAGATGTTGGCTGGTTTCCTGAAATTCTCCAGCGCTTTATGTTTTGACGAAGAAACTCCATCCTTGGTTCTGTTTCATCTTCCGAGTCAATAGACAATAGGTGCAGGAGTAGGCCATTCGGCCCTTTGAGCCAGCACCGCCATTCAATGTGATCATGGCTGATCATTCTCAATCAGTACCCCGTTCCTGCTTTCTCCCCATACCCCCTGACTCCGCTATCCTTAAGAGCTCTATCTAGCTCTCTCGTGTCTTTGCCCCACAGTGGGATACAGAACATCAGATGAAAGGACAAGACACAACAAATCCTCATCCCAATCATTCTATGTACAAATATGGAGCAATAACAATGCATTATTTTATTTTTAACATAGAAATTGAGCTTAAAATACAAAACAGACTTTTCTCCAACGTGCAATTTGAGAGCAAGATGATAAAATGCTGGAATACTCAGTAAGACACGTAGCATTAGTGGAAAGATAAACAGGGTTACATTTCAGGCCACTACTGTTTTGTACTTTTCAACATGGTTGTAGTCCATAGGCAACATGGAATGCCTATTAATTGTGGAATAATTATTTTCCTTTAAGAAGCAGTCCAATTGTTGCCACTTTAAAACTAACATTCATTATAGATACATATAATTAAATGTTTAAAATTTGCAGAATATTTAACACACATTGATTGTTAAGTAACATATGAATAACATTTCTGATACTGCCTATGCAATAATGGGGAAATACGTTAAGAGACTTAAGCCTACAACCTAACCCGGGGAGCAGTGCTCTTATAGCTTTAGGTTAAAAATATCAGCTGCTGATCTCCGAATTACAAATTTTGCCCATGCTGTTAAATTGTCAGCAATCATTCAATTCGGAGAGTCCAACTGATTTTAATAAAGTAATTGAGTAGTTTTACTGCTATAAAACAAACAGGAACAGAAGCTCCCTTCTAGAAGCCAGGCTCCTTCATTCATTTCTTTAGATAACACAGCCAAGGTTTTCATGCTCAAGCTACCCATCACCAAAGTATTGTATCCTATAATTGTCTTAAAATGTAGGGATAGCTACTCCGTGTAACAATGCATGGTGGCAAGAATTTCTGTTTTCTCAATAAATCAGCAATTTAAACTAAATATGTATCTTTTGTAGAATATCATTGATTGTTGGTATCTTAAGAAAACAGAAATTCATACCAGCACGCATTGTTACATACAATAATTGTACCTACGTTTTAGGATAATTATAGGTCACAATACTTTGGTGAGGGCAAGTAATTTATCTGTTTTCAACTTATTGAGAAAATAATCCACATTTTTGATTTGAAGTAAAACAGTTCCTCACTGGAAAAGTGTAAAACAGCTGTAAACAGTCACACAATCATCAACTATCATCAAGACATCTAAATCTACTTTCTATATAGAACAAATTATAGAGTCATAGAGTGTTACAGTGTGGAAACAGGCCCTTTGACCCAACTTGCCCACAACGTCCAACATGTCCTAGCTACACCAATCCCACCTGCCCGCGTTTGGCCCATATCCCTCCAAAACCTGTCCTAACCACATACCTGTCTGTTTCTTAAATGTTGGGATAATCCCTGCCTGAACTACCTCCTCTGGCAGCTTGTCTTAGCAACATCCTCGTAAATCTTCTCTGTACCGTCAGGTGAAATAGAAGAGTCAATCTCACAGAGCAGCAACTAAATATAAAATGACTCAAACGCTGAGCTGATCAGTAGTAACTGTGGCGGAAGGAAAAATAATTTTGCTGATCCTTCATCAGAACTGAAAGAGGAATTGTTTATGAGGAGACACAGAAGCAGGAAAACGATGAAGATAACAAGCTACACAAGAGGTAAGAAATGGGGTGCTCAAAAAATGAAGTGGAGAAAAGGAGATGATTAAATGATTGAAAAGACAAGAGCAGAAACAAAAGTAGACATGATCAAGAAAATACGGTTTGGTGAAGATTTGTTAAAGAAAAATAAGCATAGGGGAGCAAGTTATAGAAAAAAAGACCAAAGTAAACCAGGTGGTGAAGATCCACAACTGGTTTGGGATTTGTACACAAAAGTAAAGAAATTACTGTGGGCAACTTTATGGAAATACAAGCTGCCATTTTAAACAGTTTAATATTGCAGTGAAAAGTAATTTGATGCAAATGCTCATTCTGTGGTTTGATGACAACCTCAATAATATCAGCCTTGGCCTTAGTAAAAGCCTTAAAACAACAGAATTAACCACATTTAAATGCATACTTAATTTCATAACATCTTTTTTTTTGGTTAAAATAATTATGTGTTCCAGAATTGTGAGTACTCAATAGAATAAATGTTAGTCTCCACAGTGAGTGTAATATTGGTGAAAATCAATGTTGGGTCCAGATAATAAAGCTATACAATTTAAGAAATTGCTCTAACATGCGTAATGACAACATAAAATGTAACTTGGGAAAAAAAAGTCACCATGTCAACATTCCAGAAAAATTGCATTCAAGCACATAAAAAGTACACCGTTTGGTTTTATTAGACAATGTATATTTTCATAAATTGAATGCTGAGATGAAATAATAAATATGAACTATCACAAGCAATGCTGGTTGTCACCCAGGCATCTTGCCATGAATGTCCTGGAATATTCTAAATTGATGGCCATAAACAAATTAAAAACACAAAATCTCTGCAATTTCTGTATATACATTTCCTATTATCTTGAGATCCCTCAGGTTCAACATAGGACTCCAGTGACAAGTCTGCACAACAAAGTTGACATATTTTCAATTGTGTGGGGAAAAATCTGAAGAAATTCATGATTGATTATTATGAACCACACCAAAGTTCTTGAGTTGGAAGGAAAACAATGAATTGTGACTCATTGGCAGCTAGAGATCTTTACACTTATAAAGTATGTTTGCCAGAAATGCAAAATTAATTGATGTCAGGTTCGTCCTAATGGATAAAATGTAAAGAAACCACCTTTTAAAATAAAAATATGGAAGGTCCTAAACTGATCTGCCTGAATAATGTCATGAACATTAGTTTGCATTAATAAATCAGCTTTTTAAAAACTTTTTAAGGATTAGTAATCTTTATTAAGAGGGAGCAAGTGAGTTCTCAAACATCTCATACAGAACAATAAAGTCTCTCTTTTCTTAGTTAAGCTCTTTGTTCTGCAGAAGGCACGACCTGACAGTGCAGCTCTCTCTCGGCACTGCATTGAAGTATCAACATTGGTTTTATGCTTTAATGGGACTTGAAGCCACCATATTTTAACTCGGGGGCACGAATGCGTCAAGTGAACTACAGTCTGTATAAGATGAACTATGCAGCCAAAAGAAATGGAGGTTCATTGACTCAACATTCCAGAAATTGATACCTGCATTGTAAATAATGAAGGAGCTTTACTCAATCACATTGTTTACAAGGGTAAGGTTGTATAAATTCCAAAACATTATTAGACACCTATACTTAAGTTATTTAATGGAACAAATATAGAAAGCAGTTAACATACAAAAATAATCTCACCCTTTATAAACTAATCTGCTTGCTGACATTTAATGCTCAGCAACCTTCATAATTGAGTTCCAGTGATGCACAAATTGCCAGTGAAGTAACACTGCCCATTTTTTATTTGCTGTCTAATTGTTGGATAATTTTTGTCCCACTAAAACAAATGCAAAATGATGCAGGTACTGAAAGTTGAAACTAAGAAAATAAATAAGCTGTAAATATTCAAGTTTTCTGTGAAAAACGATGCAGACTAAACTTTAATAATCTCATCACCAGAACAGGATTTTTAGCAAGTACAGAGAAAAGAAAGGAAAGATCAAAAAGATAGGTATGAAAGCTTGAAAGGCAGAAGAGGTTAAATGACAAAAGGATGGTGAAATTTAAAGGAGACTGTAAACAAATGAATCACATCAATGCGTCCAGAGGATCTTTAATTTATAAAAGCTCAACTATCACCTTCTTTTGCCGAAGGGAAAACGCTGTGGCAGTGGACACGCTCCAGAAGTATTGAACTCCACACGGAGTCAAGAAAGTTATTTACTGCTCATTTTGAGAGCTCCATTACACTGGGCAGACTTAATGAAAATTGAATAATTGTTTTACAGAATATTTCCATTAAACCAGATCAGAAACCTGAACTGGTGCTAGTTTGTTATTTTAATTCACTGTTGCATTCTCATTTGATTTTTGGTTTGGCACTCTCCATTCTCCTAATGAGCCTCAATCAAAGCTTGAGAAGTAGTGCTACGTTTTGATTGTGCACCACCATAGCTTGGAAACATTCCAAGTTCTTAAAGGTATTCTAAAATAGATACATATTGGTAACAGGAAGAAATTATGCAAAATGTGCCAATGTGTTTCAATAATGGGAAACAATGTTTTGAAATGTTCTTAAGGGGTGCGAACTGGAATGGTAAGAAGCCAAGGTTTAGAGAAGGATTTTCAAAATTAGGGATGCTTAAGAAGCTGGAATTGGAGGAGGGCAGATATTTGGAGGAGGGCAGATGGTTTTTGATATTCATACCAAGGGGAAAAAAATTCTGACCATCTATCTATCCCATCTATGCCCTTAGAATGTTATGTACCTCTGTCAGTTTATCCATCAGCTGCCTTCACCCCAGAGAAAACAAACCCAACCTATCCAATTTCCCCCCATTACTATTGTTCTCCAATCCAGGAAACGTTGTGGTGAATTTCCTCTGCACTATCTCCAGTACAATCATACCCAATACATGATCTCCAGTGTTTGACAAAGGTTGGAAAGATGGTGCTTAATGGAATGGGTGGGGTGGCATCTTGGGATATTGTGAAACCCTTCTGTTCTTTGGCCTCATTATGTTGATCTGTAGTGTTCAATACCTTCCTGGCTAATCTACATCCTTTTTTTAAAGTGCCCATGCCCAAATCATTGTTACATTTTCTCCAACCATTGTCAATTTTCTCCTGAAAATGTCTTCCCATGGCAGAGATTGGAGTCAAGTGCTTGTTTCTCGAGTCTACTTTCAGGGATGGGAAGAGTATGATGCACTCACTGAAGCCGAGTTGTGCACAATCAACACCATTGTGTTGGGGACATTAATATGGAGAAACTGCAACATTACTTCCTCTCTCTCATCAATGGAGTTAAAGGATGTTGTGAAGGCCGGGTTGATAATAATTATCTGTGCTGTTGGGAATATGCTGTAGGTTGTCCAGAAGGGAACTGCTCCTCAGCAGACTTGGTAGTTGATGTGAAATTCTGGACTTCAACCATTGGCCACAGTCTGCACATGGTGTTAAATGTCATTGTTCCTGATGAATTACATCTGAGATATAGAAAGAGAGTTTTATTCCCAGGGTCTTATTCATTTTGATTAGCAGGAAATGCTGATGCTCATCAAAAACAGGTTGGTGGAGGATTGTTGTCTTCCACATTGCTAGTATTAGAACCATTATTTAATAAACATTGAAGGACACAACAGTAATTTTTAGCTCATTCTAAAAGTGTGCAGATATACAAGTACATCAGAATAATGTCATTCCACAACTTTGGTTTTGAAGCAGAGATAATGACAGTGAACAGATCTCTACTCATCCTACGCTTCAACTCATCTTGAACTGGAAGTTTATTAAAAATGAGGTATGGTATTTTAATAAGGCAGAATCAAAAGAGATCAGAATGATAACAGGGCTTGGCTTGATCCTCGTTCACACAGTGATTCCCCCTTACATTGTGCTGTACCCATCAATTCAGACATACTGGTCATTCATTTATTGACACTTGTGGGATTCACTCGTGTGCTGGTAATTACATTTCAAAAGTACATTGTTATTTGTCAATCAATTAGGATATGAAAGTTCTGAATGAAAGTGAAACCTTTTACTCTTTCCTGGTGACCTGTAGAGAAATTATATTTTGCTCTCCTCTGTTTTATGAAAATGACACTTCACACAGTCTTTATCACTTCAATAACTTCCAATTAATAGCTACCCACATTTACCATGGCTGTCGCTCTACCACATCAGGAAGACCATAGGGCCCTCTGGTTCTTTCTTTGAGCAGAGACCCAATTAGATTCCCTACAATAACTCACTAATTTGATCAATTTTACCACTAACTTCCACGCTGCCCTCAAATTAACTGGGACTATCTCTGACACCTCTCTTCCCTTTTTCGATCTTACTGTCTCCATCACAAGGGACAGACTATCAATGGATGTCTACTACAAAACCTATAACTCTAACAGCTATCTTGACTACACTTCTTCCCATCTTGTCTCTTGGAAGAACACCATCCCTTACTCTCAATTCCCCCGTCTTTGTTACATCTGCTCCCACTATCAGCTTTCCACTTTTGGACATTTGAGATGTCTTTCTTCAGTAAACATTGCTTCCCCCTGCAGTTGTAGATGGAGTCTTCAGCCGTGTCTCCTCACTGTCTCGCAGCTCTTCTATTGCTTCCCGCCCGCACTCCCCCTCAACCTCCCAAGATATAACAAGAATAGTACTCTGCTGCTCCTCATCTCTTACCCCACCTGCCCCCCCCCCCCCCACATCCGACACATCACTGTCTGACATTTTCACCACCCTTTATGTGATCCCACATTCAGTCACACCTTTCAGTCCCAGTCCCTGCTTTCCACAAAGACCGCTCTCTTTGCAAATCCATGGTGCACTCGCCCCTTCCCACCCAACCTGCCCCTCCCCAGGCACTTTCCATTGCAATCACCTTCTCCATGACCAGAGTAAGCCCATACACAAACTGGAAGAACAGCAGCTCATATTCTGCTTACAATCCAACAGTATGAACATTGAATTCTCCAAATTCAAGCAATATACCCCCCCCCACCGCCCACCTCTCTTTCCCCTGCCCAACCCCCACCATGGTACACACACATTTCTCCACCATTTCCCACTACCCTTGTCACTATACTCTTTTCCCCTCCTTCTTATGCTCATATCTCATCCCCCAAGTCCCAAATTTCCCTTTCATATCATTGTCATTTTGTCCCCTTTTCACCTCTAGCCTTTGTCACTTACCCCGTCTATCTGCCAATTCCCCCCCCCCCCCCCCCCCCACCCACTGTTTCCACTATCACTTGCCAGGCTTTGATCCACCCTTGCTTTTCTTTTCCAGCTTTCTTCCTCCTACTCCAATCAGTCTGAAGAAGGGTGCTGACCTGAAATGTCATCTACCCATTCTCTTTACAGATGGTGCCTGTTCTGCTGCGTTCCTCCAGCAGTTTGATTTTTTCTCTTGCAGTTTCTTGGATCTCCATTATGAAGATAACTGCTGGCTGAGGTACACCCACATATTCAATCTGTTGCTTGAAGTGCAAAACAACATAAACTAATCCAGGACTTCCACTGAATGGTCATTGTATCCCATCTGGTTTAGAAACCAGAGACTCTCCAAATCTTTAGAACATCAATAGGTTTGCAGTAAGATGATATTTTTGGTGAATAATACATATGTAAATAGTTTTAGAATAGAACTGTACAAATGTTTTCAAGAAAGAGTTAGATTTAGCTCTGAGGGCTAAGGGAATCAAAGGATATGGGGGAAAAAGCCAGAACGGGGGTACTGATTTTGGATGATCAGCCATTTTCATATTGAATGGTGGTATGCCTCGAAGGGCCAAATGGCCTATTCCTGCATCTATTTTCTATGTTTCTATGTAAACCTTTGATGGAATTTTCCTAATTTAACAATGTTAATTGATTTCTGATGTCATTTACATCCTGGATTAAGAAGAAACGTGTAAAGTGTAATGTTGGTGCAAGCTATTGGTGTTTCCACATATTATGCTTCAAGTAAATATTAATGGTTCAACACGAGGACAGACAAATTTGACAAGTGCAGCCAGAACGTCTGGTCAAAGCAAAGATAAAGTACTTTAAATATATGTAAGATTATTAAATGTTTACTAATAAGATTGT
Organism: Rhinoraja longicauda; assembly: GCF_053455715.1. Lineage (NCBI taxonomy): Eukaryota > Metazoa > Chordata > Chondrichthyes > Rajiformes > Arhynchobatidae > Rhinoraja > Rhinoraja longicauda. Next base: position 45,698,307 of record NC_135955.1, on the reverse strand, counting down.
TAAATGGGAGGAAACCAAAGCACACAGAGAAAACCCACGCCGTAACAGGGAGAACGTACAAACTCCCTACAGACAGCACCCAGCCAGTATCAAACTCGAGTCCCTGGCTATGTAAGCAGCAATTCTACTGCCGCGCCATTGTGCCGCATTCCCTTCTTCTCTGTGTAACTCCCCATTTTTTTTCCTTCGATCTCTTCACTGAACTTTCCTCAGTAAATCTAATACCTGTTCTTCATAACTTAATAACTTACTCCATTTATTCTCATTTCCCTTAATTCATTGACCAAAGGAATCAAAATGTTCAGTAGGAAGAATAAGCTACAGCGGTGCAAAATGTAGTCAATGTCAGGATGACCAGTTACAATATGATTTTTCAAAATAAATAAAGATTTATTCTGCATTAATTTATTCAACAACATACAGAAAAAAATAATTGTGTGCTGAAGTCATATGTGGAAATTACTTGGAATGATGTTATAAGATACTAAATGTGAAATATCCTGATGAGAAATTTTTTAAGTTACTAGACCAAGTGGACCCGTTGGGCCCAAACCTCTCCTGCATTGGTGCAGCACCCTCTCCTCCCCTCCCCCCCTCCCCCCCACTCCATCCCCTTCAACCCCCCTTATCCTCCTACCCCCCTTCCTCCCTCCCCTCCCCTCCCCCCCTCCCTCCCCCCTCCCTCCTTAGGAGATTTAAACTTTAAAACGTGAATAACTTAAAAAATATAACACCGATTTCAATGAAACTTCTTCCATTAGCACCAAAGGGACAACGGTGACTAAGGTGGGCCTAAAATTGTCACGCTATCGTGTACCGTTTTGGCTGTAGTTCAGGAACAAACAAACAAATAAACGAGAGTTTTAGTATATAGATAAAGAAAAAGTGATTTACTGAGCAAAGTTTAGTAAAGAGATCGAAGGAAAAAAAATGAGGAGTAACACGGCAAAGAAGGGAGGATGGCACAATGGCGTAGCAGTAGAGTTGCTGCCCTACAGAGCCGGGGACTCAAGTTCAGTCCTGACTGTGGGTGCTGTCTGTACGGACTTTGTACTTTCTCCCTGTGACCACATGGGTTTTCTCCGGGTGCTCCGGTTTCTTCCCACATCCCAAAAAATATTGGTTTGCCGGTTAATTGGCTTCAGTAAGATTGTAAGTTGACCCTAGTGCGTAGAATAGTGCTAATGTATGGGGTGATCGCTGGTCAGCGCGGACTCGGTGGGCTGAATGGCCTATTTCCACACTATATCTCTAAAGTCTAAAGAAGAGTATACAAGTTGGGAGGTCATGTTGCAGTTGTATAAGACGTTGGTGAGACTGCATTTAGTGTATCGTGTTCAGTTCTGGGCACCATGTTATAAGAAAGATATTGTCAAGCTTGAAAGGGTTCCGAAAAGATTTAGAAACATAGAAAATAGGTGTAGGAGGAGGCCATTTGGCCCTTTGAGCCAGCACCATCATTCATTGTGATCATGGCTGATCATCCACAATCAGTAATCTGTGCCTGCCTTCTCCCCATATCCCTTCATTCCACTAGCCCCTAGAGCTCCATCTAACTCTCTCTTAAATCCATCCAGTGATTTGGCCTCAACTGCCCTCTGTGGCAGAGAATTCCACAAATTCACAACTCTGGGTGAAAAAGTTCCTTCTCACCTCAGTTTTAAATGGCCTCCCCTTTATTCTAAGACTGTGGGCCCTGGTTCTTGACTCCCCCAACATTGGGAACATTTTTCCTGCATCTAGCTTGTCCAGTCCTTTTATAATTTTATATGTTTCTATAAGATCCCATCTCATCCTTCTAAACTCCAGTGAATATAAGCCTAGTCTTTTCAATCTTTCCTCATATGACAGTCCCGCCATCCCAGGGATCAATCTCGTGAACCTACGCTGCACTGCCTCAATTACAAGGATGTCCTTCCTCAAATTAGGAGACCAAAACTGTACACAATACTCTAGATGTGGTCTTACCAGGGCCCTATACAACTGCAGAAGAACATCTTTACTCCTGTACTGACATCCTCTCGTTATGAAGGCCAACATTCTATTTGCTTTCTTCACTGCCTGCTGTACCTGCACGCCAACTTTCAGTGACTGGTGTATAAGGACACCCAGGTCTCGCTGCACTTATCTAACCTGACACCATTGAGATAATAATCTGCCTCCTTGTTTTGCCGCCAAAGTGGACAGTCTCACATTTATCTACATTATATTGCATCTGCCCGCTCACTCAACCTGTCCAGGTCACCCAGCAACCTCCTAACATCCTCTTCGCAGTTCACACTGCCACCCAGCTTTGTGTCATCTGCAAACTTGCTAGTGTTACTTCTAGTTCCTTCATCCAAATCATTAATATACATGGTGATTAGTTGCGGCCCCAACACTGAGCCTTGCGGCACTCCATTCACCATTTCCTGCCATTCTGAAAAGGACCCGTTTACTCCTATTCTTTGCTTCCTGTCTGCCAACCAATTCTCTATCCATGCCAACGCTCTACCCCCAATACCATGTGCTCTAATTGTGCTCACCAATCGCTCGTGTGGGACCTTATCAAAGGCTTTCTGAAAGTCCAGATACACTACATCCACTGGCTCCCCTTCATCCATTTTACTTGTCACATCCTCAAAACATTCTAGAAGATTAGTCAAGCATGACTTCCCTTTCATAAATCCATGCTGATTTGGACTTATACTTTTACTGCTATCCAAATGCACTGTTATTATCTCTTTAATAATTGACTCCAGCATCTTCCCCACCACCGACGTCAGGCTGACTGGTCTGTAATTCCCCGTTTTGTCTCTCGCTCCTTTCTTGGATTTACGAGGATGTTGCCAGGACTAGAGGGTCTGAGTTATAGGGAGTAGGCTTCGTCTCTATTCCTTGGAGATGAGGGGTGATCTAATTGAGGTGTATAAAATCATGAGAGGAATAGATCGGGTAAATGCATAGAATCTCTTGTCCAGAGTAGGGGAGTCAAGGACCAGAGCAAATAGGTTCAAGGTGAAGGAGAAAAGATTTAATAGGAATCTGAGGGGTAACGTTTTCACACAAGGGGTGGTGGATGTATGGAACAAGTTGCCAGAGGAGGTAGTTGAGGCTGGGACTATTCCAACATTTAAGAAATAGTTAGACAGGTACATGATTAGGACAAGTTTGAAGGGATATGGACCAAGCGCAGGCAGGTGGGACTAGTGTCGCTGGGACATGTTGGCCGGCGTGGGCAAGTTGGGACGAAGGGCCTGTTTCCACACTGTGTCAGTATGATTTTAACAGAGGTCAGAATATCTGAAATAAGACAAGGAACTGATAAAAAAAATCCTTCAGTGAATTTCTAGTTTAAGAAAAACTAACACAGTCAAAGGCAACATTTAATGCCCTTCATAAGAATCTTTGCTTCTCTGATTCCACATGAGATAATTGTTCAGTTAGATGTACTATTAGGTTTCCTGAACCATATTCACAGGTGCAAGTTATTAACGCATTTTATTAGAATCGAAGACTGTCAGTGTGAAAGATGGCCAACTTCAGTATTTATCAAAATTATATTTTTGAACATGTTATGATTTGTATCAACATAACATATGCAAATTAATGCTCTGAACTGGGATATGGCTATCTTTGATGATATTGGAGAGAACCTTGCAACATTTGATTGGAATAGGTTGTTTGCTGGCAAAGGGATATCTAGTTAAGTGGGATGCATTTCAAAGTCTGATAGTGAGAGTTCCTTTGAAAGTGGTGGATGTATGGAACAAGTTTGAACAAGTTCAAAGTAGAGTGAAGGGCAAGATAGGTAAATGAAGGAACACTGGATGATGAGAGAAATTGAGGCTTTGGTCAAGAATAAGGAAGCATACAGTGCATTCAGAAAGTATTCAGACCCCTTCGCTTTTTCCACATTTTGTTATGTTACAGCCCGAGTTTAAAATGGATTACATTCTTTTTTTTTAATCATCAATCTACACACAATACCCCATAATAAAAAAAGTGAAAACAGGTCTTTAGAAAATTTTGCAAAGTAATTAAAAAGAAATAACTGAAATATCACATTTACATAAGTATTCAGACCCTTTACTCTGTACTTTGTTGAGGCACCGTTGGCAACGATTTCAGCCTCAAGTCTTCTTGGGTATGACGTTACCAGCTTGGCACACCTGTATTTGAGTAATTTCTCCCATTCTTCTCTGCAGATCCTCTCAAGCTCTGTCAGGTTGGATGGGGAGCGTCAATGCACAGCTATTTTCAGGTCCCTCCAGACATGTTCGATCGGGTTCAAATACGGGCTCTGGCTGGGCCACTCAAAGACATTCACAGACTTGTCACAAAGCCACTCCTGCATTGTCTTGGCTGTGTGCTTCGGGTCGTTGTCCTGTTGGAAGGTGAACCTCCACCCCATTCTGAGGTCCAGAATACTCTCGAGCAGGTTTTCATCAAGGATCTCTCTGTACTTTGCTCCGTTCATCGTTCCCGCGATCCTGACTAGTATCCCTGAAGGAGTTTAGGGGATTGAGGAGCAGACTTAAGATGGAAATCAGGAGCGCAAAAAGGGGCATAATTAGCCCTGGCAGATAAGATTAAGTAGAATCAAAAGCTATTTTATACATTACAGGAAAAAAAGGGTAATCAGAGAGAGAAAAGGGCCCCTCAGAAACCAATGTGGTCATCTATGCTTGCAGCCGCATTAGATAGGCAAAGTCCTCAATTAATATTTCTCCTCTGTTTCTACCACAAAGAAAGACATCAAGATCCAGGAACTTGGAAAGGTTAATAGAGATGTCTTGAAGCCAATTCATATTACAGTCAAGGAGGAAGTTGGACGAAGTATGTCAAGTCAAGTCAAGTCAAGTCAATTTTATTTGTATAGCACATTTAAAAACAACCCACGTTGACCAAAGTGCTGTACATCTGATTAGGTACTAAGGAAAAAAAAATGAAACATTCAGTAGGATCTCTAGGTGAGCGATATGTAGATAGATAAAGCTCCTGGACCTTATGAGATATATCTGAGGATATTGTGGGAAACTGCAGAAGAAATTACAGGAGTCCTAGGTGAGTTATATGAATCATTGTTAGACACATGCGAGGTACCAGAAGACTGGAGAGTGGCTAACGTTGAACCTCTATTTTAAAAGGGCTACAAAGAAAGCTTCCAGACCATCATGGAGAATGACTGCTATCATTGTCATTCTAGACAATGATAGCAGTCTAGAATTGGACCATCATTGCCTGTGGCAGATTGTGTTTCTTCAGTTGCCGCAGGAAGTACATCCTCTGTTGGGCCTTTTTGACTGTGGAGTCGATGGTGGCCCCCCATTTAAGGTCCCTGGAGATGATGGTTCCAAGGAACTTAAATGACTCCACAGATGTGACTATGGTGTTGTTGATGGTGAGTGGGGGGAGGGGAGGGGGATCTCTTCGAAAGTCTACAATTAGTTCCACTGTCTTGAGAGCATTGAGCTCCAGGTTGGGAGCTCATGAAGTCTGTACTTTGGGTTGGCCTTGTTAAAGTCCCCCAAAACAATGACCATGGGAAGTCACTCTCTACCCTCAATGCCTGGTCAGCGAGTTGCATTTGCGCTTCACGTACGCAGGCTTGGGGGGATGTAAACTCCAGCGAGAATAAAAGAGGTAAATTCCCTCAGAGAGTAAAAGGGTTTGCAGTTTATAAAGAACGATTCTAGATTGGGGAACAGAAGTTACACAGGTGGTGTGCACAGAAGTTACACAGAAATAGGTGATGTTTCGGGTCAAGACCCTTCTTCAGACTCCTTTTCTCCATAATTAACTAGTGTTTATAATAGAGGTAGAACTGAAGTCAAATTACAGCTTTCGTATCTTATACAAATCAATAAAGATATATAAAACAGATTTATTCATGGAAAAATATGCCTGGATACTTCATAGAAAAATCTAATGAGATGAACAGCTATGTGACAGTTAAATGTACTAGCCAAACTCCTAATTAAAATGAAATGCAAGCTTTTTGAGATTATGAGATTTTAAAATATGGAGAATAAGGTAATGAGGTTGAAGGATTTATGAAGAGAACTGCAAAAAAAACAGAATTAGGAGAATTAAGAGTTGTTCATTAAAAAAAAGAGAGAGAAGAAAGACTGTGCAGGAAGTCATCTCAGAGGCCAGGAAGAGATGGGGCAGATGTGAGAGTTCAGAATGGTGCAAAATGAGAAGGCAGGCAGGTGTGGATTTTTTAGATGAGGAATTAAAGCCTTGTGGAAGAATGGGGAGCAGAAGATGGAGATGGTAGGATATATACGATTTAATTTTTCTTAGATAGACATTATTGAGGGAGATGAAACTTGTGACGGAATGAAAACTTGGACATTCCCTTGTTATTTGGTGGGGAAAGATTGTCTAATCTATTATCCAGTCATTGACAAGCAATGTAATTTGATGTTCATGGACATGGTTCAGATGACGGGGAGATGAAGCCATTAGCAGTAGTATGGAAGTTGATTCTGATTACAAGGTCACAGAAAACAGAGTTCAGCAGCAGTCTGAGAAAAGGAAATGGAATACATACATAATGTTGGAAATATCCCTTTGACCTAACATAAAATATCATGCTTAACTGAGCCGATTAGATGGAATTTATAGACGGAATTTTATGGGATGGTTGAGGAGATTTTTTAGGACATTGGTGACAATAGCCAGGCCACAATTAATAACTAAGCAATCCTGAGAAAATAGTATAATTGGGAATGGGGTCTGAAGAAGGGTCTCGACCTGAAATGTCACCTATTCATTTTCTTCTGTTATGCTGAGTTACTCCAGCTTTTTGTGTCTATCTTCTGATAAAATAGTGCTTGCTTTGCTCATGAAACAATTGTTTTACAATTTAGTAATCCTTTAGCCCACATTAACAGTCAGCCACATGGTGTGGTAACAGAATCTTTTAGACCAGTCTAGATGGGGGCTCGCTACTTTTCTTTTCAAGTTATTACTGAACCAATTCAACTGTTCTGATGTTATTATCCATAATATGCTGTTAAAATTTGAACTGTAAAATTAAAAAAGTTAAAATCTGAGGCTGTTAAGAAACAAACAACCTTTTGAAAATATCACAGGAATTCCCTTCAATATTAGAAATTAGGGAAAAATGGTAAAACAAAGAGTAAAGTTGACAAATGGTCTGACAAATAGTGCATTTCCAGTTTTAATTATTTTTATATTATTGAAACTATAATTGTCTTTGATTAAGCTTTTAGGAATAATTTTTGAAATATAAACAGGCATTTATGTTGCTACTTAAGTTAGTAAGTACTGAGAGTAGGTTTTGGACTTGTATCAACTTGGAAGCAGAATTAATACTCAAGAGGTCACTGTTAATCAGATTTCTGTAGAATTGAATTCTGTAATCAGATTGCTAATCTGATTTTTGTGGCAAGACTCTCACAAATATGTGCCTTTACGTCATAAATATAACTCCTGCTCAGAACCATTTTAAGAGTCTCAAATGAATTTTATGGAGCTTCTTTTGAATAGGTCAATAAAAATAATTCTCCATTTAGTTGTGCTTTTGGATTGCCCAATACAAAGCCCCAGGTAAAATGGTGTCAATAAAGGAATTGGCATAAAGTCCACGACTGCAACTTTTAACTTCAATACTGTTGCATTCAGCATTTATAGGGGAGACTAAAATCTCCATTGCAGTTTAACAGAGTAATAATTTTCAATCCTCCCCCCTCCCTCCTGATCTGAAACACATCTTTGCAAGATTGCAGTTCACAAAATGCAAGAGATCTTGCAGTATCTATCTGCTCTCTTGCAGACACGTTTGTGCGTCAGTCACTTAATGTGCCTCATTCAGCTGGAATTTGTTGACAGAATTTCCTGTGTTAAGATTTCAGCACAATAGTTTCAAGTATGGCTTGTCACCAGTATGTATGCAATGCCTCTTCATAGTGATATATATTTATATATATATATATATAAAGATTGTTTGACAACTTGAGTATGCAGAGTTAGAGTATAATACCAATAAATATTCATGCTACAAAATGTGTTCTCACTTATATATTCAATGGTTCAACAGTTTCTTTATTATCATGAGTGCCAGGGTATAGTGAAATACTTTTTTTCTCGAGTAATTCAATGCATAACATTGTTATTTTAACACTACATTGACAGTTTTCCTCATTTGGGCATCTACAATTAGAAATAGGTTTGGCTTTATTTTAGTGAGCGAAATTAATAATCAGCTAGCCTATGCAAAGCAATTCAAATCATAAAAAATTATCTTTGACTATCTTCTCTATTATATGGTTCTCTACATGCATCAACACAGTCTTCAAATATGCTACCATTGATGTCAGGAAATGTCCATTGACGAGAAAGTGTTATTTTTAATAGACTTCCTGTGAAATGGAAGCTTAGTTCACGGGAATTTTTCATTGGTATTTCAAAGCTCTTTAAACTGATATCTTAATTGTAGACCTTTGAAAGAAAATCCCTTTAAAATATTCAATTGACATTTATTCAGTGAGATTTTTTTTGCAAACTGGTGTACAGATACTTTGAAGTGATGTCTGACTGCAAACAACATTGGAGCAAGACAAGCTTAATTTCTCTGCCAAATGCAAAATGCTAAGTTTGAAAAGGCTAAAATTTCAGCATCTTTAGAATGAAAAATGGCCGAGTCAACTGTATTACTTGGGATCTACTTAAAATTAGGAAAACTGTTCCTTTAATTTGATGTATTCTTGTCAAACCAGATAGGGCCAAATCAAGCTACCAGATGGTCAATGGTCCCACAAGGAACTGTTGGTGGAAAACACAGCCAAATGCTTCAGTCTGAAATGAGCTGCACATCTAATGCTGGTGCATTTGACTCCCCCACCCACCCACCCACTGCAGAACCTTCCAGCAAGCCCAGTAGCTGTGCAATACATATGGTGGAGATTTGTTAAGATTAAACTTTCATATGAAGTTCTGGCTGGTATACAAATGACCACACCATCCATATGGAGAAAGTTCCTGTTTCTATAGATACAGGTACAGATTTTAAATATATTCCCATACTTTATTTGTTAATTAAGTGTTAGTATTGTTCTGTGCTTTGAGCTATTGAAGATCACCATCTATATACTAAAACTCTTGTTTGTTTGTTCCTGAACTACAGCCAAAACGGTACATGGGAGGAGAAGGGGGGGGGGGGAGGAGAGGAAGAGGGGGGAGGAGAGGGGGAGGGGGGGAGGAGGGGTAGGAGAGGGGGAGAGGGGAGAGAGGAGGAGGGGCGGAGGAGAGGGGGCGGAGGAGAGGGGGCGGAGGAGAGGGGGCGGAGGAGAGGGGGCGGAGGAGAGGGGGCGGAGGAGAGGGGGCGGAGGAGAGAGGGCGGAGGAGAGAGGGCGGAGGAGAGAGGGCGGAGGAGAGGGGGGCGGAGGAGAGGGGGGCGGAGGAGAGGGAGGCAGAGGAGAGGGGGGCAGAGGAGAGGGGGGCAGAGGAGAGGGGGGCAGAGGAGAGGGGGGCAGAGGAGAGGGGGCGGAGGAGAGGGGAGGGGGCCGAGGGGAGGGGGGCGGAGGGGAGGAGGGGGCGGAGGGGAGGAGGGGGCGGAGGGGAGGAGAGGGGGGAGGAGAGGAGAGGGGGAGGAGAGGAGGGGGGGAGAGGAGAGGGTGCTGCACCAATGCAGGATAGTTTTCTAAACCAACATGTAGAGGAACCAACGAGAGAGCAGGCTATTCTAGACTGGGTATTGAGTAATGAGGAAGGATTAGTTAGGAGTCTTGATGTGCGTGGCCCCTTGGGCAAGAGTGACCATAATATGGTTGAGTTGCAGCAGGCAGTGAAGAAAGCGAATGGTATGTTGGCATTCATAGCGAGAGGATTTGAGTATAGGAGCAGGGAGGTTCTGCTGCAGTTGTACAGGGCATTGGTGAGACCACAGCTGGAGTATTGCGTACAGTTTTGGTCTCCTAATCTGAGGAAAGACATTCTTGCCATAGAGGGAGTACAGAGAAGGTTCACCAGATTGATTCCTGGGATGGCAGGACTTTCATATGAAGAAAGACTGGATAGACTCGGCTTGTACTCGCTGGAATTTAGAAGATTGAGGGGGGATCTTATAGAGTATTGTAGCTGGAGTATTGCGTACAGTTTTGGTCTCCTAATCTGAGGAAAGACATTCTTGCCATAGAGGGAGTACAGAGAAGGTTCACCAGATTGATTCCTGGGATGGCAGGACTTTCATATGAAGAAAGACTGGATAGACTCGGCTTGTACTCGCTGGAATTTAGAAGATTGAGGGGGGATCTTATAGAAACTTTAAAAATTCTTAAGGGGTTGGACAGGCTAGATGCAGGAAGATTGTTTCCGATGTTGGGGAAGTCCAGAACAAGGGGTCACAGTTTAAGGATAAGGGGGAAGTCTTTTAGGACCGAGATGAGAATTTTCTTTTTCACACAGAGAGTGGTGAATCTGTGGAATTCTCTGCCACAGAAGGTAGTTGAGGCCAGTTCATTGGCTATATTTAAGAGGGTGTTAGATGTGGCCCTTGTGGCTAAAGGGATCAGGGGGTATGGAGAGAAGGCAGGTACAGGATACTGAGTTGGATGATCAGCCATGATCATATTGAATGGCGGTGCAGGCTCGAAGGGCCGAATGGCCTACTCCTGCACCTATTTTCTATGTTTCTATGTTCTATGTTTCTATGTTTGGGCCCAATGGGTCCACTTAGTCTAGTAGGATTTAAAAGGCAGAGCCTCAAGGGTTATGGTGGCCCAGTTGCCACTCAGAACCCGTTTCGCTTCTTGGGTGCAGGGGGTCAGATAGTATAGTCCTCTATATTCATACGCAGACTACTGATGATCAGGCCCGGCCGGCAGCGAGTCCAAACAGTGAACCTGGGCCAAAATGATACAGCCCAGAGTCAGTAAACTACATTACATTTCGCAACTAGAGTTACAACTTGCACAAAAATTATATTTGGGAGAAAATAGTGGTAATAACCATTAGATGCTTTAGAGTTGCAATGATCTGAAATCTCTGAAGCCATACAATCTTCTGGAGTAACATAGAAGAAAGGCGAGAATCTTTCATTTGGGACAAATTAAATGTGTTGTTGGACGGCAATGTCAAAATACATATTGTTATGATGGTCCAACACATTGTCCACTAAAATCATGAATGTTTTGGAAAAATTAATTATGGAATATCTATTTTCAATTTACAAACTGCTCAAACTAAATCATTTTGGGAGAGCATGAGGCATTGACAACGTTAAGCACTTTGTTAATAAACAATCTGCAAATTTTCCATGGACATTTATCTGGCCCAAATTAAGTGAGTTGCACTTTGTGCCAGAATCTAAAATTCTGTACAGGCTCAGGTTTACCCTCAGGTCTGCTTTAAGTCTTTCCCCTCTCAAATTAAACCTATGCTCTTGAGCTTTAGATGCCTACCCTGAGAAAATAAATACTGTAACCAAAGCACCCTTCAGCCTCCTACGCTCCAGGTAAAAAAGCCCTAACATATCCAGTCACTCCTTTAAATCTCAAGCCCTTCAACCCAGAGAGTTATGAATATGTGGAATTCTCTGCCACAGAAGGCAGTGGAGGCCAATTCACTGGATGAATTTAAAAGAGTTATTTAGAGCTCTAGTGGCTAGTGGAATCACGGGATACGGGGAGAAGGCAGCTACAGGTTATTGATTGTGGATGATCAGCCATAATCACAATGAATGGCGGTGCTGGTTCGAAGGGCCAAATAGCCTCCTCCTGCACCTATTTTCTATGTTTCTATGACTCAGTTGTGAATCTTTCCAGCTTAATGACACCCTTCCAACAGCTAGGTGAACAGAACTGCACACTCCAAATGTGGCTCAATAATGTTTTGTTTAGTATAAGAGATATTTTTCATTTTTAACATGATGTCCCAACTGTTTTTACTTCATGCCTGATTCATGAAGCCTCGTAACTGCGTTCTTCACCAACCTGTCAACCCGTGTCAGGTTTTTCAGGGAGCTACATAACTATACCACTACATATCTATGTTCAATAACACTTTCCAGGCCCTGCCATTTACTCTGCAAGTCCTGCAGTGGTTTAACTAATCAAAATTCAACACTTTGCATTTGCCCAAGTTAAATTTCCCCTGGCAACCCTTGGCCCACTTTCCTATTTGATCTAGATCCTGTTGTAATCCTTCTTCACTGCCCCTGCATCACCAATTTTGGTGCTATTCGCAAACTTACTAACCATGCCAACCCTATTCTTGTCCACATCATTAAGATAGATGACAAACAACAGTGAACACGGCACTGATTTCTGTGGCACACCAATGGTCACAAGCTTCAAATCTGAAAAACAATCCCCTCTGAAGAACTCCCTCCAGTCACTTTCCCACCACTGATCTTCTGCACTTTGGCCTTGTTCTTGCAGTCCTGCTTAAAAAAAGGCACTGATGTTTTTAATCTATTAAACTTGTACTCAGATTCAAAAATAAACTAGAATATATTATATTGGTTCTGACTATTGTGAAACATCAAAAGAGGTATGACCCTTGGATTATTAGTTCATTTCCAATGGGTCCAAATCCAAAGTTATAAAAAACAAATTATGCAAGTTAAAATGATATTTACAACTTCTGGGAAATATGGATTAAATTAAACTGACGTGATATCTGGCTCTATTCAGAGACTTGTTTGGAAGACAAGAGATGAGGGACTGTTTGCAACAATTCGATGCATCATTTTTTGAAGGTGATGACAGCATGATAAATTAAGTGCAAAGCATAATAGCCTTGTCGAATAATAATAACTAACGTTTACAAACTAGAGTTATATAATCACAGTGCACCATCTGGTTTCAAAAGCATACAGTATAAATGTACATTGTCATTGTTTTATTTTGTTTATGAAATGTACTATGAAAATATATGGATGATCATTGCACAAAATGTTTAGTTTGAGATCTCAGATCAAAATTTGTGAGTGGTCAGAAGCCCAGTTTTAAAATGACAAATAACCAAGGGAGCCAACATAGTCAGAGTGATGTCCTAATTGCAGGGTTATTTATTTCCTTGAAATTTCTCCATGTGTTATTTTCGAATATACACTCTATTTCTGCTGGTGTCTACTGTTACAACAGATAACAGCAGCACAACACACTTTGAAGACTGATGATTTGTCCTGTGATTAATGATTGTTTTATAATCCGGTGACTCATCTGTTGATATTTTGCCGTTCAATACTTGAGAATAATAAATCAGTATGCTTTATAATAAGATACGCCACGAAAAGCTGGTTATTGATTCACTGCATGTGCTGCAGGAGTCCTATGCAACAGTTACCAAGCAAAAGGTTAAAAAAGCTGGCAGTAACATTAGAAAGGGTCACTTACTATTTAACCAAGCAACTTGCTGGCAGTGTGCTGACGTCACCACCAACATGCAAAGACATGCTTAAGGCAGTGGATCAGGACAGGTCAGCTCATTATTAATCATTCAACCATTATTTCCAATATGCTTGTTTTTCCAGCAATGAAAGTAATATATTCTATGCAGGCAACAAAAAATATCTAGCTTTAAAAGTTCTTTGGAGAATGTATAACTTAATTAATCATTTCAGATTTATCCACACACAGACACTCTCAAGCGAAAACAACATCCATTTCGGTTTTAAAAGCCTTACCTTTTGCACAGCTGTTCGAAAAGATGCCTCTAAACTCCATGGATTTTGGTTTTGAGGAAAGGGCTGCTGAATGACCCGGTAGTTGGGGTACTTGAAAGGTATGTTTTGATACCACCTGCCTTCTCGGACTTAGAGCGGGTAAATGGATGGCATTTTCGGGCATGCTGGTGTTTTGAGGTGTATCGGTAGGGTGCTGGCAACCATTCATTGACAGCTCCCAGTGCATGTTGTTTGCGAGCATTGCGGCCGCGGGACTCGGTGTTGCACTGTTTGAAGACGGGCATGGTGTTTCTGTCTGAATCCTGATGGGCGGGATCTGTTGTCCATTGATTAAGGCTGGCCCCTGAGGAGTACCCGTTCCCCGGTGGTTAATATTACATGGTCTTCCGTTCATGGTTATATCGGTTCGTGAGCGAAAAAAAAGTGCTGAGTTTATCCACGGAATTCGTCAATCCACCAAGAGTTAATGAGAGTTCAATAAATTATCCACATGTCAAATTATCCACCTGTCAAATGAACAAATACACACTTGTAAAGGCTTGTTTTATTGAATATAATGCATTACATGAAAACACAGATGAATTGTTATATATAAATATTACCCTGTTTGCCGAACAGCCATTATTTGGTCAAATGTACAGTACTTGCATTTTAGCCCTGATAAAACTTATCCTGAATGTGATAAATGGTTTAATTTATATTTTCTGCAGCAACCTGTGCATGCATCCGACCCGAATCAAACGCTGTCAACGAAATTGTACGATTTTAACAAATGTGTACGATTGCTTCACTTCTGATAATACTGAGACAACCTGTTTTAAAGGCAGCAACTAACCCCATAAGACAGGTCTAACTGTGTCCTTGTGGGAGGCTTGACAAAAACTACAAAAAATATGAGCTGGGCAAACGCGAGCATTAAAGCAATTCCATATATATTGAAATAAAAATCAAAAAATTATTGAAATTCTCAACAGGTCGGGCAGCAGATGCAGAGAGAGAAACGGGGCTAAAGGTTCGGGTCAATGACCTTTCAATAGCGCAGTTCTGGAGAAAAAGTCACCCACCCGGAAGGCTGAGAATTCCCTGCTATATTTCCCATCTCCCGCATCTGGAGGGTTTTTTCCTTCTCAACAAATAGGAGATGGAGATGGTCGTACACCAGCACTGGATTCGGATTTGTGGCGATCTCTTTGATATTCATACTCAAAACATTGGGTGATATTTCCCAAGGGCCACTGATCACACATTTATTCACTTCGTTTCTATTTCTATTTTCCACATTTATTGAAAGGGGGTGGGGGGGAAATACTTCAATGCTGTTTCTGCATTAAAAGCAATAGAATTAGTAAATGAACCAGGAGCACAGGAAACTGAAAATGGTCCAGTTATTTGTGAAAGTATCCCATTTGATGCAAGTTATTTTAATGGGTAGTAAATGCAAATAGATATCACAAAGTCACCACCGCGTCCTTGTAGATTTTGCAAAATGTACTCTCAATTCATGTTATTTGTGTATTTTTAAGAAAAATAGGGTCTCCTTTATTTTACATGGATCTCGCTCGGCAAACTCCAAGAGGCAGCTTGTTGTATGTACATGGTGTGACTGCAGACCAGTTGAGCGGTCCATTGTTTAGCAATTAGAGATAATCCGCGGTACATTGCAGCGGCAAAGTGTCGCGGGAAAGCAGAGAGCACGGTGCCAAAGTGCAAAAAGTTGCAGTGAGCAGCAACACGCTCTGACACGTCTGTCAGAGTTGTTTAAATGAAACCAAAAGAAACTGCAAACTGACAGGCGTGCCGTGGTGCCGAAAATATATCCAGCCGATATGTTTAAAAAGAAACTCTGCAGAAAACTCCTGTGCCGAAATGCCCGAATCCCCAAGCCTGGCTGACAGGTGAAATGGCAATCAAATGTTTTCGCCAGAGCAGGCGGGCTGCAACCAATTGGTCCTCTGGCGGAAAGAAGGAAACAAGAGGCGGGGCGGGATTCAGCTCACCTACCGTTTGCTTCAGGATCCCAGCTGGTGTTTCACTGCGGCTGAGAAAGGTTTGGGAACAGATAGGAGCTCAATTCCGTCCGCTCCCACCTCAGTCAGCACTGACACTGTCATCCATCGTGACAGGGAAGGGGAAAAGGTGGCGCAAGCAAATACAGAACACATTTTATCTCGGCTGCTTTTGTTTGTTGGGGAAAGTTTGGAGGGATGATATCCACGGGCGGGTTTGCATTTCCCCCAGTAAATATTTGGAAACCCGGAGCCAAATTTTCACAGTGGTTCAAATTTTTTTTAAAAAGCAACGCACACGCAGCAAAAACTGCAATGAACCATGCAATGTTCGACACAAGAAACTGCAATGCTGGAGTCTTGAGTAAAAAAAAAAAAACTGCTGGAGGAACTCATCAGTCTGAAGGGTCCCGACCCTGAAACGTGGTGTTCACCTATGCGGCCAGTTAGCCAGTCAGGGCCGTTTACCGCGAATGATAACAATAGACAATAGATGCAGGAGTAGGCCATTCAGCCCTTCGAGCCAGCACCGCCATTCAATGCGATCATGGCTGATCACTCTCAATCAGTACCCCGTTCCTGCCTTCTCCCCATACCCCCTCACTCCGCTATCCTTAAGAGCTCTATCCAGCTCTCTCTTGAAAGCATCCAACGAACTGGCCTCCACTGCCTTTTGAGGCAGAGAATTCCACACCTTCACCACTCTCTGACTGAAAAAGTTCTTCCTCATCTCCGTTCTAAATAGCCTACCCCTTATTCTTAAACTGTGGCCCCTTGTTCTGGACTCCCCCAACATTGGGAACATGTTTCCTGCCTCTAATGTGTCCAATCCCCTAATTATCTTATATGTTTCAATAAGATCCCCCCTCATCCTTCTTAATTCCAGTGTATACAAGCCCAATCGCTCCAGCCTTTCAACATACGACAGTCCCGCCATACCGGGAATTAACCTAGTGAACCTACGCTGCACGCCCTCCATAGCAAGAATATCCTTCCTCAAATTTGGAGACCAAAACTGCACACAGTACTCCAGGTGCGGTCTCACCAGGGCCCGGTACAACTGTAGAAGGACCTCTTTGCTCCTATACTCAACTCCTCTTGTTATGAAGGCCAACATTCCATTGGCTTTCTTCACTGCCTGCTGTACCTGCATGCTTCCTTTCATTGACTGATGCACCAGGACACCCAGATCTCGTTGAACTCCCCCTCCTCCTAACTTGACACCATTCAGATAATAATCTGCCTTTCTATTCTTACTTCCAAAGTGAATAACCTCACACTTATCTACATTAAATTGCATCTGCCATGTATCCGCCCACTCACACAACCTGTCCAAGTCACCCTGCAGCCTTATTGCATCTTCCTCACAATTCACACTACCCCCCAGCTTAGTATCATCTGCAAATTTGCTAATGATACTTTTAATCCCTTCGTCTAAGTCATTAATGTATATCGTAAATAGCTGGGGTCCCAGCACCGAACCTTGCGGTACCCCAATGGTCACTGCCTGCCATTCCGAAAGGGACCCATTTATCCCCACTCTTTGCTTTCTGTCTGTCAACCAATTTTCTATCCATGTCAGTACCCTACCCCCAAAACCGATACACTGGTTTAAAATACAATGCGAATGACAGTGGCCCAAAGCAGGTGGAACAGAACGTTTTGGTGAAGGCAGTGCTTTTAAAACATAGAAAAAATAGGTGCAGGAGTAGGCCATTCGGCCCTTCGAGCCTGCACCGCCATTCAATATGATCATGGCTGATCATCCAACTCAGTATCCAGTACCTGCCTTCTCTCCATACCCCCCTGATCCCTTTAGCCACAAGGGCCACATCTAACTCCCTCTTAAATATAGCCAATGAACTGGCCTCAACTACCTTCTGTGGCAGAGAATTCCACAGACTCACCACTCTCTGTGTGAAGAAATGTTTTCTCATCTCGGTCCTAAAAGACTTCCCCCTTATCCTTAAGCTGTGACCCCTGGTTCTGGACTTCCCCAACATCGGGAACAATCTCCCCGCATCTAGCCTCTCCAACCCCTTAAGAATTTTATATGTTTCAATAAGATCCCCCCTCAGTCTTCTAAATTCCAGCGAGTATTCCAGCGAACAAAGTCAGAGGAAAACGTGGGAACTTTGCATTCGATGATTCAAAGCGGGAAGTGATGGGATGCGCCTAGAGGCGCGAGCCCGAGCACCTGGAGCGCGAGCCCGAGCACCTGGAGCGCGAGCCCGGGGTCCGGTCCGGGCTCCAGGCTCCATCCAGCGCCCGCCTGTCCTCGCCGCTGCACCCGGGCGCAATAAACAACTTTAAAATAATCTTGCCTGTCCATACCGATTCAGAACTGTGAAGATGAGGTTTGATTGCTTTAAAAGTCAGTGCAATTAATTAAACTTAATATTGTAAGAGATTAATAGGAACATTAACATGCAGACATTGCAAACAGATGTCTTACATGCAGCACAGTACGCAGGTAAAGTACAAGGGCTATAGGAAGGAACTGCAGATGCTGGTTTAAACCGAAATGAGTAAAAAGCTGGAGTAACTCGCGGGCCAAACAGTATCTCTGGAGAAAAGAAGGGTCTCAACCCGAAATGTCGCCTACTCTTTCTCTCCAGAGATGCTGCCTGACCCATTGAGTTACTCCAGCTCTCTGTGTCCATCTAAAGTACCAGGGGATTGACTGATAAACACTCCTAATAAGGACCGCTCCTAATAAATTCGAACGCGGTACCAAGCATGAATATTAGAGGAATTAATTATTTTTATTTTCTATACTCATTCAGTTACGTGCCATCATTCTGAGCGCAGGCATACTTTTTAAAGCATTTTGCAGAGCATCATGAGAACTGGTGGAAAAGGACACGCTATTACATGACAAATATTTTTTTGTGGATTTGGGTTTAAATCATGAGTATTTTCTGTTGTTTGTCACTCGGAATTGTCAGGAAGGAAGTAAAGGAGCGAAATTGATCCTATGACCACGCTTTGGTGTTCAGTTTTATTTCCGCGTCAAGTTTGCAATGTCACTAATTAACTTTGCCACTTCATAACAACGACTAAATATGAATAATCCTCGCTCGTCTAACATTTTATGGACCCCGCAAAAAGCAATTTGCCCCGGACACAAGCCTGTTCGTCACTTCATCCCAACACTTCACCTGTGATTAATGCAGAGCCTCAGGACCATGTTTCCTGAAAGGTGTTTCGCAGTCAAATCTTTCAGAGTGTTTTGTTGGTTCTCCGGGGGAGGGCGAGATATTGGAGTTCTCTTTACTTTCACATCGACTGCACACCTTCAATGAAGGGTCAGAGCAACATAAAAACGTTGTTATTCGAGACATTCCACATTTGTTTCAGTGTTTGTTCACATTGAAATAAATGCTCATAAATGCTTATCCCCTCTGGTTCCACAAGTTTCAGATGCACATTACACCAGAGATAAAATGGTAATCATGCTTGACCCCTTATTCCATTGCGTCTCTCTCAAACAGCACAGAAAGTGCTGGAGTACCTCAGCGGGTCAAGATTCCACCATTTGCTGTTCCTTGTGTCTTTCTGATAGTTGTGACAGCAACAGCAGTTCGCTCAAATCGCAAGCATTCACATAGCAGTCATTTGCACACAGATCACGGTAGAAATGTTGTCAAGGTTTACTTTTGCATCCTGTTCGAATCAAGAGCCACTTACCGGATAGTTAAGTGATTCGCACAACGCACCATAAGCCCCTTCATGATTGAGAGTGTGTCTGGATCGGGGCAAATATTCCGGAGTGAAGTTTCTCGCCGTTCACAGATTAAACAAATCCCATGTCGCCTCTGAGTTTTCCCAGCAGATCTCTCTCTCTCCGTACAGAAGCATTTCCTTTCTCTTTGCTTTTCGCCAAGGGGGAGGGGTTCTACGACTTTTTTTGTTAGCTTTGGGATCACTGCAATATGTCCGGGTTTTATTTTTGATGCCTGGTGTTATGCTGCGACTGCAGCTGTATCTGTGCCAGTGGCTGCAGATCTGTGCTCAACCCAATGCAAATGCAGGGGCGGGTAATTGGTGACCGATTTGTAGAAACTCACTCAACCGAGGAGTTGTGAGATGCAATAGCCATTCGCTGAAAGAACTTTTACAAGTCTGCGCTCCTGCATGCGGCAGCTGAGTTTCGCACGACAGCGTGCTGCAGATATATCATCTGCATTGTTTCCGTTAAATTGTCTTTAATCTCTGAGTGCGTTTGATTAACTGTCTTGAATGCAACATGAATACTAATATCTGCACCTACACACGGATGTGGTATCGGCAATTCCAGTAGAAATAGGTTATCTCAATTCGCTTAACAATCTTAATTCCTTATAATGTACTCAAATTTTACGAATTAGCAACGCATGTGTATTTGGGCTGGGCGATTTTTAATTCACGACAGCTAATTATTTGAGACATTGATTGTAATATTGTTTTACAAAAAAATGACTATGACTATACTCCAAAGACGTACAGGTATGTAGGTTAATTGGCTGGGTAAATGTAAAAATTGTCCCTAGTGTGTGTAGGATAGTGTTAATAGTGTTAGTGTGCGGGGATAGCTGGGCGGCGCGGACATGGTGGACCGAAAAGGCCTGTTTCCGCGCTGTATATATGATATGATATGATATGATATGATTATTCAAATCCTTAAAACTGCAAGGACAAAGCGATAAAAGGATTAAACCATAATGCGAGGATCTTGCTGTTCAATTGCCAAAGGCGTTGGATAAAGTAATACGTTATTCAAATATTCTGACACTTGTATATGTTTCACTAATCTGTTGGCCACGTGTGTGTGTATACACTAGGAAGAAAATATTAAGTCATCTTCGTCACACACTTTTGAAAGACATTTTGTAATTCAAAAGCTGCACCCTCACCTTACTCAGTCATTGTAAACAGGAATGAACACTCACTTGGTTACCACAACCCACGGAGAAATGATCACCATGCCAGTCGAGAGTACTCATTTACGCTGCAACCAGGCACTGAACATAACATTAATAAACCTCTATCGCGAAAACGCACACTCCCAGTGTCTTGGGCCATACTGGTTGGATAATGAGAATGCAAAAAGCAGTACAAGAACTTCGAATGGTAATTCCAATTATTATCCATCATTAAAGTAGGCGACATTTTGTTCCCCTTTACAATGATCGACGATGAAAACATTTTAAACCGACGAATTAATCAAGTCAATGGATTTATTGGATTGATTTGAAATGTTTTCTATCAATTAGCATATCCAAAGCATGACATTAATTGGAGGAAGTTAGAGGATATAGTTATTCTCAAACATCTTTTGTTTTATTTTGTCATTTCTTGAAAGCACTTTCTACAGGTGTATTTTTCTTGGTTTATCCCTTTATGGGTTTCTGGTTTCTTTTTCTTTATAAATATAAAACCGGATGTAACCAACATTGTAATAGGAATAGATTATTTTTTGAATGGAGGATTCATTTTAGGTTAAAATGCAGTTCGTAGGGCTTTCCATCTATCCTTGCATTTTATACGTTCCTTACTGAATATTCCCATCACATCCTCAAGTGCTTTAACCATATAACCATATAACAACTACAGCACGGAAACAGGCCCGTTCGGCCCTTCCAGTCCACGCCGACCACTCTCCCTGACCTAGTCTCATCTACCTGCACTCAGACTATAACCCTCTAATCCCCTCTTATCCATATACCTATCCAATTTACTCTTAAATAATAAAATCGAGCCAGCCTCCACCACTTCCACCAGAAGCCCATTCCATAGAGCCACCACCCTCTGAGTAAAGAAGTTACCCCTCATGTTACCCCTAAACTTTTGTCCCTCAATTCTGAAGCTATGTCCCCTTGTTGGAATCTTCCCCACTCTCAAAGGGAAAAGCCTACCCACGTCAACTCTGTCCGTCCCTCTCAAAATTTTAAAAACCTCTATCAAGTCCCCCCTCAACCTTCTACGCTCCAAAGAATAAAGACCCAACCTGTTCAACCTCTCTCTGTAGCTTAAGTGCTTTCAACAGGTGACGCTGTCCCTCGCAATCCAGTTTACACCATTCTCTCTCCATCACTTTTTTATTATCTTGTATTCACAGAACATTTGTTTACCACCACTTACTCAATGCTAGAATTTCAAGAACTTCAAGATTTTTTTGCAGAGCATGAATACTGTATGTTTTGAACCTGTGGGTGCTGCTTTATTGCATTTTTCTTTACCCTACCTGTTATTGTCAATTTCCCCTTCAGTGACTGCATTCCATCCAATTCTATCACGTTCATGTATTTTCACATTATAATATTCTCATGCTATATTATCTGACCCTTCAGCTCCATTCCATGTGTTTGAGATCATCTGACCTTGTCCAAAACTTTCTGCCTTCCAGTGCATGCTTCCAGTTCCTTTAAAGCTGCAAAAAATCACAATAACCACATCTTCTGCCTATCTTAAGCCTGATCATAGGCAAAATGAAATGCAAACTGCCTGAAAACTGTGAGGTGGCCAATAATATATATATTTAAAACGCGGAGAGACTCTGGGCAATATTAATTAAATTAATTCTGGGTCATTGATTTGCTAGGATGCAAATGGTGTATTTGGCTTCATAGCCTCACTAAAGAAAATTGAAGATCAGTTGAGATAAGTTGGGACTGATGAAATTAGGTAGCAGGGCGAGGAGGCAAAACATAAAACATGAGAAGTCGCTTTCCAACTTTTACAATAAAGAATGCAACCAATACCACTGAGAATAATCATTGTGGTAATGGTGGCCAAAGTGAAGAACATAGAGCAAGGTATATGCAAGCAATGCATATATGCACATCTGTCTGAGACAGTGAGGGCAATTTCAAATGAATCATAGTTAAAGAGATTCAGGGTGCATGTTGAAAATTATAGAGCTGCTCTATACAAATATTCAAAAGAAGTGAAGATGGAAACTAAGGACAGGGAGACATCAATATCATGGCAACATCAATGGCAGATGTTTGCAACTGCATTGTGACCTACAATAGTTTATTTATTGCATACCTATATACAATTAAACATAGATATGTTTAGGAAAGAACTGCAGATGCTGGTTTAAATCGAAGGTAGACACAAAATGCTGGAGTGCTGGAAATGCTCAGTGGGACAAACAGCATCTCTGGAGAGATATGTTTATATCTCAAAGGTTTCAGAGGTCTTTTATTGTCACGTGTACCAATTAAGGTACAGTGATATGCAAATGACCATATGAACATATATGGAAATAGATATAGATATACAATAAAACAAATTAAAACATAATTGTAGAATGAAAAAAAAGCTTGAAAGTGTTGTATCGAATAGGCAAGACTTTAAATAATGTGCATATTTTGATAGGAATGCACATATATGTTGTAATCCACAGAAATGGGCAGAGAAATGGCAGATGTAGTTTAATCCAAGCAAGTGTGCGGTGCTACACATTGGTAGGTCAATATACGGTGAAATATTAAATTAACAGCAATGATGTACAGAGGGATCTTTGGTCCAAGCCCAAAACAGTCCTGACAGTAACAACACATAGATAGAGGGGTAAAGAAGGCTTACGGCATTCTTGCTTTCATTGGTTGGGGCACTCAGTACAAGAGTCAGGAAATCATGATACAGCTTTGTAGGACTTTGGTTAGGCCTCAATTGGAGTATTGCGTGCAGTTCTGATCTCCCCAATGCAGGAAAGATGTGAAGTCAAGTCAAGTCAAGTCAATTTTATTTGTATAGCACATTTAAAAACAACCCACGTTGACCAAAGTGCTGTACATCAGTTCAGGTACTAAGAACGGACATACAATGGCACACAAACATAACAGCACATACATAAACAGTTTACAGCGCCCCCTCAGAGGGCCTCAAATGCTAGGGAGTAGAAATAGGTTTTGAGCCTGGACTTAAAGGAGTCGATGGAGGGGGCAGTTCTGATGGGGAGAGGGATGCTGTTCCACAGTCTAGGAGCTGCAACCGCAAAAGCACGGTCACCCTTCAGCTTAAGCCTAGACCGCGGGATAGTGAGTAGCCCCACCTGAGGGACCTGGAGATAGAGTGGTGGGTTAGAAGATTTTTGATATGGTGGGGGGGGGGGGGGGGGGGGGGGGGCAAGCCCGTTTAGGGCTTTGTATGTGAATAGGAGGAGCTTGAAGTTGATTATGTACAGTACTGGGAGCCAGTGGAGAGAGGCCAGAATCGGGGTGATGTGGTCCCTTTTACGGGTACCCGTCAAGAGTCTCGCTGCGGCGTTTTGGACCAATTGCAGGTGGGACAGGGATGATTGGCTGATCCCAGTGTATAGGGAGTTGCAGTAGTCTAGGCGGGAGGAAGTGAATGCGTGAATGATTTTTTCAATGTCGTCAAATTGGAGGAATGGTTTGATTTTAGCTATGGTACGAAGCTGGAAGAAGCTGGCTTTTACCACAGCATTGACTTGCTTGTCAAACTTTAATGCAGAGTCAAATATCACGCCAAGGTTTTTGACATGCGGTTTGACTAGGGAGGATAGGCTTCCAAGCCTGCCTGTTATCGTTTTGATGGAGTCGGGGGGGGCCGAATAGGATGACCTCAGACTTGCTCTCGTTTAGTTGAAGGAAGGTCTGTGCCATCCAACATTTGATGTCCTCAAGGCAGTGCATGAGGCTGATTAAATTTGACCGGTTGTTGGGTTTCAGGGGGAGTTAAAGCTGTGTGTCATCCGCATAGCGGTCTAAAGAAATGCCGTGCCTTTGAATGATTTGGCCGAGGGGGAGCATGTACAGAGAGAACAGAATGGGGAGAGAAGAGGTGAAGGCTTTGAAAAGATGCAGAGTAGGTTTATCAGGATGATGCCTGAATTAGGGGATATTAGCTACATGGAGAAATTGTACAGACTTGGATTTTTTTCCTCTGGAATGCCAAAGGATGAGTGGAGACCAGATAGAAGTAGATAAAATTATGAGAGGCATAGAGAGAACACTGTCAAAACCAATTTTCCCAGGATGAAAATAACAAATACTTGATGTAGTGCATAAATTTAAGTTGAGAGAAGCAAGGTTTAAAGGAGATGCACAGGATGAATATTTTACACTGAGGCTGGTGAGTGCCTGGAACGTGTTGTCGATAGTGTTGGTGGAGGCCGATATGAACATGGCATTTAGAAGACTTTTGGATAAGCACATGAATATTCAGGGAAAGGAGGGATATGGATTATATGATGGTAGATAAGAATTGGTCTTGGCATTATGTTTGGCACATACATTGCAGACCTAAGGGGCTGTTCCTGTGCTGTACTCATATCATATCATATCATATCATATATACAGCCGGAAACAGGCCTTTTCGGCCCTCCAAGTCCGTGCCGCCCAGTGATCCCCGTACATTAACACTATCCTACACCCACTAGGGACAATTTTTACATTTACATTTACCCAGCCAATTAACCTACATACCTTTACGTCTTTGGAGTGTGGGAGGAAACCGAAGATCTCGGAGAAAACCCACGCAGGTCACGGGGAGAACGTACAAACTCCTTACAGTGCAGCACCCGTAGTCAGGATCGAACCTGAGTCTCCGGCGCTGCATTCGCTGTAAAGCAGCAACTCTACCGCTGCACTACCATGCCTCTTTGTTTCATAAAAAAAGGTTAACTATGTGCATGAAGCTACTGGGTCCACTACTCATAGAAATTGATGATTGTGAGATTATTCTAAACCTCGGACATAGGCAAATATAAATAAAATATCGTACAAAGCTATACACTTTTACATTGTTTTATCCACCAAATTGCATTTTGCAAATGTAAACCTGGTGCCTTCTCTACATCCAAATAAATCTATATTTATGTTTATACCAATGTTTAAAAAAAATCTGTTCAGGGATACATTAAAGATACGTAAGACATACATGTACACATTATCATATGGCATTATATATATTATCTCAGTCATACAAAGCCCATAGTAATTTGGTGCTGAAGTAGGGTTTTGGTTAGAGTTGTTCAAAGTGGTTCAAGAACCTGATAGTTGATGGGAAGAAGCTCTTCTTGAACCGAGGGGTAACTATTATCAGGCTCCTGTATCTTCTCTCCAATGATAGCAACAAAATTATTGGGTGATGTTTGTCTTTAATGATATAGTTGCCTTCTTGAGGCAATGCTTCCTGTAGATCCATTCGATGGTGTGGATGTCAGTAATTAATGTCCACCACTTTCTGCAGCCTCCTTCATTCTTGTGTTTTTAAATTTCCATATTAGGCCTTGATGGAGCTAGTTGGTTTGCTCAACACCATACTCCTGTGGGGATTTGATAGAATATTTGTGGCATGGTATAAATACAAGTCTATTTCTTTCTTTCTTAAGACACATTGTTAATGTACGGGGATCACTGGGCGGCACGGACTTGGAGGGCCGAAAAGGCCTGTTTCCGGCTGTATATATATGATATGATATGATATGACATGCATAAGAAATAGACACCGATAAAATGCAGGCGGGAGGTGTTACTGTAAAATTATTGTATCATTGTAGTATTTTAGACCAGACTATGACAAATTACTAATTATGTTATCATAGAGTGCTAACTGAAGCTGTTTGGAAGACTTTGATATTAGCTTCAGTTTTTCACTAAAACAATTGGGAATAAAATTAATATTTCTTTTAAATAATAATATACATCTATGTAAGAGGAAATGCATTCTTATTAATAGAATGATATTTACAGTGCAGTAGATGACATCTGTTTTAGATAACAGAATTGGACCACTATTGATAAAAAAATTACGATTATTAGATTATTCTTTACCCTAGGCATAGGCAAAATATCCTACAGCTATAAATTTCTATTACATAACATTTTATTTTTCTCTAAATTTGACATCAGTTTACTTCCATTGTAAATTCCTGCATTCACATTATGACAGAGATTTTTCATGCAAACCTGTTTTATTCTAACTAAATTCTCTTCCAAATTGCAAATACATAGTGTGTTGTTTTTGTGTCCCTCGACTGCAGTGAAGATCTTTGATTTAACCAACCAGAGCTCTGTTTCACAAATTGGAATTTAAATATTCATTATTTATGATGATACAGAGATGGGCCCACAATAGGATCCAGAATTAATTGATGAGTATATATTTTGACCCAGCATTAAGCTACAGACTACTTCTGTGCAGCACTAAGATAGCCTATTTCCTGCTCAATAATATCACCCAACTCTTCCTCTTACTTAGCTCAACTGCTGCTGAAATCCTCATCTCTGCCTTTGCTACCTCTAAACTTGACTATACCATTGGATTCATGGAATACCCTCCTTGTTTATTTCTTTGTAATCCTGAGGTTAACTAAAACTCTGCTGCCCAAGCCTTAATTCAATTCAAGTAATTGATTAATTGAATCCAATTCAATTAATTAATGCATCACTCTTGTTCTGATTGATCGACAATGGCAATTTCTCAATTCTGAAATTCTCATCCATGTTTTCAAATCCCTTTATAAACCTTTCCTTCCTTATCTCTGTAAACACCTTCAAACTTGAAACGCTTCAAGGTATCCAAGATGCATTGGTCCTGGGCTCTTGGTCTTCCTTGAATATACTCAGTGCTGACTGCCCCTCCACTGTTTAGACTCGAGGCTTCGACATCCATGCTGCACTAACATCCCATGCCGATTTTTCCTCATTTAAAACACTTCTTTAAACCTATCATCTTGACCAACATTTTATTGTCACATCCATTAATATTCCTTTATTTGGCTCTTCATCTCTTCTTATTTTATAATGCTCATGGGGGAAAAAATAGTTATTTTTTAATGCAAATAATGGTATATAGATCAGTTGCTGATGCATAGGTAGTGATACAGTTGGGAACAAATTTCATATTATGATTAAATGGGAAGCACTGAACCCAAAATATAGAAAAAAGAATTCAGAGACTCGGGTCATGAACTTAAATGAGACTTTAAAGGTATGAGACGGGAATTGGCTAGGATAGACTGGCAAATTATACTTAAAGTGTTGACAGCGGAGATGCAATGGCAAAGATTTAAAGACCGCATGGATGAACTCCAAAAATTGTTCATCCCTGTCTGGTGAAAAAATAAAAGGGGGAAGGCGGCTCAACTGTGGCTAACGAGGGAAATCAAGGATAGTGTTAAATCCAGGGAAGAGGCATATAAATTGGCCAAAGGCTGCAGGGCGACTTGGATAGGTTGGGTGAGTGGGCAGATGCGTGGCAGATGCAGTATAATGTGGATAAATGTGAAGTTATCCACTTTGGTGGCAAGAACAGGAAGGCAGATTATTATCTGAATGGTGTCAGATTAGGAAAAGGGGAGATGCAACGAGACCTGGGTGTGCTTGTACATCAGTCACTGAAAGTAAGCATACAGGTACAGCAGGCAGTGAAGAAAGCTAATTGCATGTTGGCCTTCATTGCGAGAGGATTTGAGTTTAGGAGCAAGAAGGTTCTCCTGCAGTTGTACAGGTCACTGGAATTTAGAAGGGATCTTATAGAGGGTATCTTATAGAAACATATAAAATTCTCAAAGGATTGGACAGGCTAGATGAAGGGAAAATGTTCCTGATGTTGGGGGAGTCCAGAACCAGGGGTTACAGTTTAGGACTAAGATGAGGAAAAACTTTTTCACCCAGAGAGTTGTGAATCTGTGGAATTCTCTGCCACAGAAGGCAGTGGAGGCCAATTCAAGGGGTGTTTTCAAGAAAGAGTTTGATTTAGCTCTTAGGGCTAGAGGAATCAGGGGATATGGGGAAAAAGCAGGAATGTGGTAATTGATTTTAGATGATCAGCCATGATCATATTGAATGGCAGTGCTGGCTCGAAGGGCCGAATGGCCTACTCCTGCACCTATTTTCTATGTTTCAGTTTCTATGTCAAATACAATGTTTGTGATATGAGAATTTGTGCTGTTCACAAAATTGAAAGAAAAATATTGACATATAGTTTTTAACACGGGGATGGTTAACTTCTTGATGTTGTTATTTGTTATTTAATTCCTTCAGCAATAGATCTTCATTAAAATCTTTGTTGAAGTGTGTTATACTTGCTTATGAAAGAGCAATAGAAGAAATTAAAAATCTTTCTTGTGATCTGATAATTTTATTTCCACTGAATGTTTCACAAAAAAAAAAATCATAACTCTCCTTTGAAGTTCTGCTGAATGAAGAATTTGATTTATAAATTACTCACAAACCTCTGCAACAATACAATTGTCACCATTTCTGCCTCCAGCTGGAATGCAATTAAACAAAAATAGAACACAGTACACCATTAAGCCCAATCGTTTTTATCTCTTCACCTGACTAACTTTAACGGGATCTTTACTGACCTATCTTTGATTTTCTGTGAGAATGAGATGGAGACCATCCACATTCCATTATTCCTCCTGCACCGTCACTGCCCCAATGCTGATTGTCTTTTCAAATCGAAATATAACAGATAAAATATGGATTGAAAGTAAATCCTCTGGATTATCAAAAAGTAATTTCCATGTATATTTTAAGTTGAAATGCTTTCAATGTGTCTTTCTGAAAATGCTGTCTGATCTGTTAAACATTTCCAGCTTTTCCATTTTTATTTCAGATTTTCAAAATCTACATCTTCCATTGCGCAATCTCTGAATTAGTTGAAGATACCTGCAATGGAGAAATATGTTTTCTTGCGTGGCAATAATCTGCATTGTTATTAAAAATACCACAAATATAAGTTTAAAGTCTGGAACTGCTTAACAGATTCTCCCACCAATAAGGTGCTAGGTTCAAGTTGTCAAGTCTGTTTTACTGTTATAGGTAAGAGAATGGTAAGGTACAGGTACAATGAAAAAAACACATGCAAAGAATTTATACATAAATTACACATTAAGTTCTTCAAGAAAGAAGACTGCAAAAATTAAAACATTAGTGCAAAAATATAATTGGAAAAATATCAGGTCCATAGTGGAGCAGTGCTCCTTTGTTTATTAGATTGCTAAAATCAGAAGAATTTGAATACAATAAATCACACGAGGGGAGATAGTGTCCGTTATTACCGATTGTCTGCTATAACCGAATAAGGGGGTTAATATGTACAGTGCTATTGGATAAACAGCCAATAAACATACGCTGCACAATAAGCAATAAAGGACACAAAACACACGATACCTTGGGATGGTATAGTGACCGTGCAGTAGAGTTGCTACCTTACAACGGCAGAAACCTGAGTTCGACCCAGGTGCTCCCTGCGAAAGCGTGGGTTTCCTGTGGGTGCTCGGGCTTCCTCCCGCATTGTAGAGACGTTCAGGTTGGTGGTTTTGTTGGCTTCTGTGGGTTCTGTAGGTCACTGGTTGAACTGCTGCCTCATAGCACCTAGGTTCGATCCTGGGCTCAGGTGCTCCCTGTGGCCACTTGGGTTTCTTCTGGGTGCTCTGGTGCACTGGTTCTATCCTTCACACTGTTGTCCTTGTGGAGTGGAGCTGGTGTGCCAGGGCATCTGGTGGAGGGGGGGGGGGCTGCAGATGCGAGAATAAGCGAGTTCGGTATCTCACTTCTTCAGACTTCTGAAGAAGGGTCTTGACCCGAAACGTCACCCATTCCTTCTCTCCCGAGATGCTGTCTGACTGCTGAGTTATTCCAGCATTTTGTGTCTACCTTCAATTTAAACCAGCATCTGCAGTTTTTTTTCCTAGAGTTTGAAGGGAGGTTGGCAGAAACAGTTTCCAGTTGCAAATTTACAGTTGCGGCTGTGCACACACATTCTGCATCCACTTATTCAGGTGATACGTGCTAGTCCCACAGCCCAAAATTGCACAAATGCGCATGGCTTTGCCCAGTAACATATAAAACAAAAATAAATAACAAAGTCAATCATATGTTAATTCAAATAGGGTCCTGTAAGCATGTCCATTACATACATGTCCATAAGTTACAATGCCAAAGAAAATGGTGCAAGTATATTGAACTAATTTATACAACCATAACATTATAACAGAAAATTAGAATGTGAAATACTGATTAAAATTATCCTATATTATGGGAATCAGAAGAGACATGATTAGTCAGGAGACTTGTGACTATGTTTTGTACCACTCAACTTTACTTACACATGTACATGCAGAACTCATTCAGAAGTTATAGAAGTTATAGAAATCATACATTTCATTTCATTCTCCCCTCACCCCTCCAAAACAAAAACAATAAATAATGCTTGTTATTCATCGTCACGATCTTACTTTATACCGAAGTGAAGTATAAAGTAATAAAACCTACAAAATTATCGTGGTTTTGTACAAATGAACCATAAATACACCTAGTTAATAGTTTTGAAAGCAGTATTTTCTTACCTCGAAGAAGCAAAACTGGAAAATACGGATGAAAAGCAGGTCTGTATACATGCAGCAGCTCAGCCGGTGAGAATGTTTATCCTGAATGACCTGGGCATGTGCAGTGGAGATACCGAACTCGCTTATTGTCCCTGGTGTGTTGGCACGGACTCAGTGTTTCTATGCTGTATCTCTAAAGTAAATCAAGCTAAAATGGTTCAAAAACATCATTGCTCCATTCACCTAGTGGTCATTCTGTGAACCAACGAACGGTCTGCAACAGATTTGATTTGCTATAACCGAAATTCGTTATAATGAGGTTCGCTAAAATGAGGGTTTACTGTATTTGTAACTATTATTTTTGTCAATCAGCATTTTTATGGAAAATTCTGGAAAATGAACAGAAACCAGAAACAATTAAAGTTAAAGCACAAGTGATGGGGCTGAGGCCTTTATTACTTATAGTCTATATCCGGGTTTAGTTGAATTCTGGCATTAGGGCAGTTACAGTTTCCGTGGGAAGAATGCTTCTTACACTTGAAGCCACTTTTAATTGAAGATTCCACGCTATTTACATATCATAGGAATAAAATATATAATTCCAAATAATAATGTATAACAGATTAATTTAAAAGTTTTTTTGGCATGGGCAAATGTGAAGTACTGAAACTTGCCCTTAATCCCCACCCTGCTCATTTATTTTAGAAATGAATAATGCAATTATGCAATGGAATGATATCAATGATAATAATTATACAAATGAATAACTGTGTTAAAAAACTGCAATTCGCCTGAAATTTAGTCTACAGTACTGTCATTGTATTTCAGTGCCTGAAGTATTGTTGTGATGAAAGGTCATCCACCTGAAATGTTAACTCTGTTTCTCTCTCCAGAGATGCTGCTTGACTGCTGACTATTTTGTAGCATCTTCTATTTTTCCTTAAATTTGGCTTACTTGGTCATATTCAATGTGAGTGAGATAATTTCAGCAACATGTTTCTAATATATTGCCATAAATATATGCATGAAATTGTAAATGCTAAAGTTGATATTCAATATGTTTCCACTTTAAATCTTTTTTTAATACATTTATAAACAGATCCTGTGGCAATATAAGCAACTAAACTTTGATTTATTGAAGCATATGGATGACTATAATACTGTATATTTGATTTAAACCATTAGCGCCTCCTTACATAATGTACCTTGACGAGGACATTAGGACAATCCTGATAAATAGGCAGACAGA
Source organism: Rhinoraja longicauda (assembly GCF_053455715.1). Taxonomy (NCBI): domain Eukaryota; kingdom Metazoa; phylum Chordata; class Chondrichthyes; order Rajiformes; family Arhynchobatidae; genus Rhinoraja; species Rhinoraja longicauda. Next base: position 45,666,115 of record NC_135955.1, on the reverse strand, counting down.
TGCAAACTGACTTACCGTAAATGATATCGCATTATTGCTCAACTGAAAATTAAAACATTCTGTATGTTCATAATGTTTATCCGAAATATGATGTACCCCAGTCATCTGAGAAAATAAGTTACAGACAGGCTTTATCAGATCGAGGGGAATGCATTGGCGTCTGGGAATTCTAGTAATTTTTAACTTTTGAATCATTTATTTAACAAAAGCTTGTCAGTTTGATGTGAACTTATAATAAGAAGTGTTTCTGTAAATCGTTTCACAGTAGGTTAATTCTCCATTTACCTGCAGAAACTTCCTCATTCTTTTTGACGTCACACATTCATTCCAGCTTCAGTTTCTATTTACTTTTGTCTTTCCTGAAACTAAGGACGACGTGTTGCTCATTGGCTCAGTTCCTTTAAAAAGTGCGTCCCCTATAACAATCCCAAAATGAACAATGGTTAAGGCCATTGATAGTTTCCCGAAGTATTTTTTTAAATTGATGAAGTGCTTCGGAAGTAATTAGATCCATACCTGGCATCATTTATTTTGATGCTATAACTGAGTTACCGATGCGATTAATTTCCGTGAAAGCTTTTAAATTGTCCTGATACCGATTAATTATCTTGTCTGAAATTCTGTGAAAACTCCTATTTCAATTCTCAATTTCAAAGCAGATGTATGTATAAGGCAGAACGTATAAGAGTGGTAGAAGCTTCCATAGATCTGAATGTGGGACCTTAGCATAGAATTCCAAGCACATTTGCCTTAAATTTCTTCCTCAGATATTGTCTATCCTGCGTAACGTTATTTATACACCATAAGTTCAGCAATAGTGTCAAGCATTTCCAGCTTTGCTGTGAAATTGTACAAATTAGTGCTCAAAAACATCTGAGGCTATATAAAGTTCTGTTCCACCTTGACCAGTTGTCAGTCTAGGATTTTATAAAACTCAATCTGCAGTAAAACCGGGAAGTTGAAATGGATTACCCTGACATGAATGAACACTTGGGTTAACATTACAGCTAAAACAGGATATGAAAATATTTGAGCCAAAGACAGCAAAGCTCAGCTGCACAGTATCTGTTGGGTAATAAAGGATTGATTTGGTTCCAATATGGTTAGTGAGGCATGTACATATTTTGTAAGACAAGCCACACCTGTTCCCATATTGGGAAGGAAACTAGCATATTGAACATTTTGTAAGCAAGAAATATATGGAGGGAGCGCATCAATCATTGTTCATTACTGTTTTGATACTGACATTGCCAAATTGAACTTCAACAATGTTGCTAGAGCATAACACATATGGACAAACCAGTGTTTATCAACTGGAAGGATTTCTTCCCCCTTCAAATCTACACGATATGAAAGGATCATTGATTATTTGCAGGTGCATCATTGATTGATTTGAGGAGTGATGGCTAGTATGACTTCTTTCCAGGCCTCCCGGCAGTTTGGGAAGTCTGCTGGGAGTACTGATGCAGAAGGAAGTACTCACTTCAAGGATTCAGCAAATAATATTGCTCATGCACACGATACTTTAGTTACCTTTCTCCCAGGAATGTAACATAATCGAAAAGACGAAGTGAGGGACAGCACTACAATCTAAAGGGGAATGGAAGAAAAAAGGGAGGAGAAGGCTCCAGGCATTTTAACTCAGGAAGCTGTTCTCCTAGATATACCACTGTGAGGAGCATGACAGAAGACTCTGGTTCAGTAAATATGTCCTCAGTGATTAATACCTCAACTTCAACCACCGAGCAGGGTCAAAACCATATGTCAATGACTATTAAGGCCAAGTTAGTCAATCATTTTTAAGCTTCCAGCTCTTTCTTGGCTGAGGCCAAGAATATCTGCATCATATTGTGATTTACAAATTGTAAAATCACTATGGTATTAGAAAGTCCACATATGCCTTCTACTTCAAGCCAGGAGAACTCTTCTCATCTTCCCAGCAGAGCAGCTGTGAAATAATTCCAGTAACTCCAGTTCCCAATCCGTGCACTCAAGATAATGTTATATTTATAATTATACTCCAAACGCTAGCAGGACATTCATAGCAAAACCACTGGCACGCAGCAGCAATGCCTCTGCTGACTGAGCGATGGAGAAGGCTTGAATTACATTGGCAATCATATCTCATATTGTACTACATGCTTGAGCTATAAACAACCTTGCAATTTTAGGCCTCTGACCTTGCCAACAAATGAAAAGCTGGAGGATTAAGCATGAGAGTCAGGAAAGAAGACGAAGTGAAGTTTGTAGAGGAAGAAGATTAGAGTACAAGCAAAGTGGGGAGCCAAATTCCTGGTTAAGAATTTCTTGTCAGCGATGGAGAAATGATAAGATTATGATTTCAATATGCACATTGTATAATAGTTCCCATCTTACTTTTCCTCGATTTTGGACATTCTACTCTCTATTTGACCATAATTTAGAAAAAAACACAACAATAAATCACCAGTCTTGAATGTCCAAATTCCAAGCCAATTAACCTACATACCTGTACGTCTTTGTGGTGTGGAGGGAATCGAAGATCTCAGAGAAAACCCAAGCGGGGAGAATGTACAAACTCCATCCATGGGATCGAACTCGGGTCTCCGGCGCTGCAAGTGCCGTAAAGCAGTAACTCTACCGCTGCTCCACCGTGCCGCCCACGAGTTGCCACTCTCTTTGTAGAGCAAACAATATATGCCAAGTGACCATTTGTGGTTTGCTACTTACCAAGACATACGAGTATGCAAGGAAATAGGAGCAGGGGTAGGCCTCCTGGCCCCTCAATCCTTAACCGCAATTCAGTATGATCATGGGTGATCAGCTCCATGTCTCAGCTCCTTTTTTGCCAACTTTCTATGGTCCTGAATTCCTGATCTTTAAAAAATGTATCTACCTCAAACACCTCCAGTAAGCTAGCCTCACAATCTTCTAGGGACAAGAATTCCAGAAAAAAAGGGACACAAAATACTGGAGTGGGTCAGTGGGTCAGGCAACATCTCTGGAGAATGTTTCAGGTGATGTTTCAGGTTGGGACCCTTCATCTGCCTGATTCTTTTTGGAGGGGAGAAGAAACCTGGGAAAAAGGATAGGTAGGACAATGAGTGACAGGTAATAGGAAAATAGAGGTGGGGGTGGGGTTAGATAGGTAGATGTTTAGAACAAATGGCAGACATTAAAACAGAAAGTGTGCAACAAAAGGATTGAAGTTGCAAATTGTGAAGTTGGAGGAAGGGACGTGGGTAGTGGGGAGGGGAGGGGGGAAATAGGTGCAAGATCAAGTGGGGCACAGGGGAGGGGGTGGGGCATGAATGAAAGGGAAGGCTGTTATATACCCAAGTGGAATATGATGTGCTGTTCCCCCAGTTTGCATGTGGCCTCACTCTGGCAATGAAGAAGGCCCAGGACAGAAAGATCAGTATGGGAATGTGAAGGGGAGTTAAAATGGTTAACAATCAAGAAATGCAGTAGGACTTGTTGGACTGAGCACGTTTTTGGTGAAATGGTCGTCGAGTCTTCGCATGGTCTTGCTGATGCATAGGAGGTCACATCAATAGACAATAGACAATAGGTGCAGGAGGAGGCCATTCGGCCCTTCGAGCCAGCACCGCCATTCAATGTGATCATGGCTGATCATTCTCAATCAGTACCCCGTTCCTGCCTTCTCCCCATACCCCTTGACTCCGCTATCCTTAAGAGCTCTATCTAGCTCTCTCTTGAATGCATTCAGAGAATTAGCCTCCACTGCCTTCTGAGGCAGAGAATTCCACAGATTCACAACTCTCTGACTGAAAAGGTTTTTCCTCATCTCAGTTCTAAATGGCCTACCCCTTATTCTTAAACTGTGGCCCCTTGTTCTGGATTCCCCCACCATTGGGAACATGTTTCCTGCCTCCAATGTGTCCAACCCCTTAATAATCTTATAGGTTTCGATAAGATCTCCTCTCATCCTTCTAAATTCCAGTGTATACAAGCCTAGTTGCTCCAGTCTTTCAACATATGACAGTCCCGCCATTCTGGGAATTAACCTAGTAAACCTACGCTGCACGCCCTCAATAGCAAGAATATCCTTCCTCAAATTTGGAGACCAAAACTGCATACAGTACTCCATCGGACTCTTTGAGGTTAGAGGAGGGGCATATGAACCTCTATCTCACCTGGAAGGACTGCTGGGGTCCATGGATGAAGGAGGAGATATAGAGACAGGTGTTACATCTCCTGCAGTTGCAGGGAAAAGTACCTGGGGAAGGAGTGGTTTCAGCAGAAAGGGATGTGAACCAAGGAGCTGTGGAAAGAGCGGTGTCTGCGGAAGGCAGAACATGATGGAGAAGGACAGATGTGACTGGTGGTAGGATCACATTGTAGGTGGTGGAAATGCCAGAGAATTATCTGTTGGATGTAGAGGCTAGTAGGGTGAAAGGTAAAGATGAGGGGAACTCTAGTGGGAGGGGGAATGAGAGAGGAACTATAGGACACAGAGGAGATGCAGGTGAAGAATCTATCTATTACAGCAAGGGGAAACCACGCTTACTAAATAAAGAGGACATCTTGGATGTCCTAGAATGGAAAGCCTCATCTTGGGAGCAAATGTGGCAGAGACCAATTGGCAGTAGGGAAGAGCATCTTTGCAAGAGGCTGGGTGGGAGGAAGTGTCGTCCATTTAACCGTGGGAGTCAGTAGGTTTGTAGTAGACATCAGTCGATTGTCTGTCCCCTGTGATGAAGACAGAGAGATCAAGAAAAGGGAGAGAGATGTCAGAGATAGTCAAGGTAAATTTGAGGGCAGGGTGTAAGTTAGTGGTGAAGTTAATGATATCAATAAGTTCTGCATGGGCGCAGGAGGCAGCACCAAAGCAGTCGTTGATGTAGCAGAGAAAGAGTTTGAGGTTGGTGCCAGTGTATGCCTGGAACAAGGGCTGTTCGACGGCATAGTTGGTGCCCATGCAAGTGCCCATTGCTCTATGTTAAAGGCATAAGTTAGGTTAGTCCTCTGTTGAGGACCAACTGTTCCGTATCCAAAAGAGGGAGGTCATGGGGGACGGTGAAGACACAACAGGGGTGAGAGGTGGGGTCAGAGGGTGCAGAGGGATGGGGGGTGGTGCTGCTTGGGTGAGGTACCATGGGGAAGATAATGGGGGCTGAGAGTGGAGGGGTGTGTAAGGTGGTGAGTGGGAATTAGGGGAATAGCATGGTTAGTATAGGTGGTAGCGCAGCATGAAGTGGTGCCATTACTGATGTTTCCCATTGGAAGGGGGGAGCAGTGGGACCCAGGAGAGGCAGCAGGGGAGTCAGTGTATGTGAAGCTGCTGGAGCCTGTATTTGGGCTTCGGACCATGGTTAGTTGATGGTTTCAGCCTGCTGGCGGCAGGGCCGGATTAAGCTAGTGCGGGGCCCGTAGCATATGTTTTAAAGGGGCCTTGAATACGGGACAAGGTGACGTCACCCCCCCCCCCCCCCCCCACGGCCCACGTGATCTCACCCACCCAGTAGATAGAGCTCTGGGGGCTAGTGGTATCAAGGGATTTGGGGAGAGGTTGGGCATGGGTTACTGATTGTGGATGATCAGCCATGATCACAATGAATGGCGGTGCTGGCTCGAAGGGCCGAATGGCCTCCTCCTGCACCTATTTTCTATGTTTCTATGTTTGTCGTGGTGGAGAAGCTTGTGTGTTCCTGAGAGCCTGTGAGTGATGCCGTCCAGAGCTATGCTCCTGGTAGGGTCACCCATGGCGGTAAGGCCGAGGGGGAGGTCCCTGACAACGAGCAATCCAACCAAGACCAAGACCTCAACGGTGGAACAGGCGGAGGATGATGACTGACTTTAGTGGAGCGTCACAACGGCTGGGAAGGCGGATGAAGGCTGCAGCAGAAAAGGGTCCCCGGTCGTCTTGGACTCCATGCCACTGGATTCTGACCCAGATCTGTCAAGGACCATGTGGTGGCTATCTGTGCACCAGTCTCCCCATGTTAAACAAAGTCACGCACAAGTGTCCTCCATGAAGGGACAGTCATACTCGCTTCGAGTGACCGCCGATGATGAATTAAGATCACCTATGGTGTATCAGGAAAACAGGATACTCAATCTTAGCTGTGGACTGCTATCCTATGAATAAGCTGCAAAATGACTTCCACCACTTGTTCGCACAGCAGTGAAGCTTTTTGAAGAAAAGTGGGTTGACTTCCATCAGCCGACAACAGAACTGGCCACTCAGAAAACCTTCCCTTTTTGATGTGTTAAAATAATCAACAGCAAATGCTGTTTAATGCTGGACCAATGATGATCAGTGGGCAGCACCATTCATTATTTTGGCCTCCATGGTGTTCATCTTCTTTGTCTTCCTCTATTTCTTCGGCAGCCCCTTGGGATCAAGGATGACATACTCCGACCAACGAGGACAAGCATGCTGTACATCTTTTTTTTATCACCCTATCCAATTGTCTTGCCACTGTCAGGGAGCTATGCACTTACACACCAAGACACCCCTGTGCATTAGTAATTATGGGGGTCCTGCCATTTACTGCATAAATATAACTTGGAGCTCAATATTTGGGACAGTGGTCTGGGAGAGGACATGGGTTTGCTTGTCCTTCCAGTGAATTTGGAGCAATTTGAGGATTTGGCAGAGACTTTTCTTGGTGTTTATCCAGTGAAGTGAGGTCCTGTAGATAGTTTGTCACAAAAGCACAGAGGAAAGCAGAATTTACTGATGCCTTGTAGACCAGGTAGTTTTATGACAGGCTCAGGCCGGAGGCAGGTATTATTGCAATGTTTAAAAAACATTTGGGCAGGTACATGGATGGGATAGGCTTCGAGGGATATGGGCCAAATTAAGGTAGATGGGACTAATGTAGATGGGATGTGTGGACAGTGTGGGCAAGTTGGGCCAAAGGGCCTGTTTCCACACTGTATTATTCTATGACTCTATGACTCTAAAGTTCTCGATCTTCAAACACCCATTACCTTAATCAAGCAAAGACTTTGTTTGCGCTTTGATGGTAGTGATGATTTACATCATTGATAGTTGTTTTCCAGGGTCCTGCCATGCACCATTATGGTTGGAGAGTAGTGCAGTACAGCAGGGGTAGGGTAGCAGAGGACCTTTGGCTTGTGAATGGTAAGTGTAAGGCCCATTTCCTTTTACATTTCATTCGTAGGACATGCTTGGCCTTGGTGCAGCTCTTTTAGATGCCTGTAGATTTGTTTCTTTTCTCTTGAAGAAAGTTGAAGCTTCCCATCCAGGAATGTCTTATATTTATAGATCTCTGAGTCATTCTTTTTGGACCAGCTGTCAAGCTGTGGCCGAACCCAAGCAGCAGGCTGGTTTGCCCGCTGCAAAACCGGGAACCCGCCTGGAGAGTGAAGGCCAGCAAATCCAGCCACTGTGAGCCCGGTCCCTGCTCACCCTGAAGACAAGTCTACTCTGCCATTCAATTATGGCTAATCTATCTCTCTCTCCTAACCCCATAACCTCTGACACCCTTACTAATCAAGAATATATCTATCTCTGCCTTAAAAATATCCACTGACTTGGCCTCCACGGCCTTCTGTGGCAAAGAATTCCACAAATAAATCAGAGAGGAGGATAGGAGGAGTCGGCGATAGTGGCGGACACTGGACAAAAGGCCCGGTAAGAAGAACAGGGTAGGGACCTATCTTTCTGCGCCCTCAAGGTCACCTATGTGAGAGGCACCCCCCCTCCCCGGGGAACAAGGGCTGAAGAGGGCCGGTCAAGGACAACGGTTCACGGGACAACCGAAATGGAGGTGATAGCTGCAACAGGGCTTTGTGGGCAGCTGCAGCTGGGATGGTAAAGTGGTACCAAAAGAGCGATCTTGCATAAAGAATCAGTGGGCTGTAGTATACATTCTGTACTAATTGGGGGATTGTGCTTATGTACGGTGATAGCCTTGCTGATTTGTCTGCAAAAAAGGTTTTTCACTGTACCTTCTTGGTACATGTGATATTAAAGAAACCATTGAACCATTGGTTCTTCTTGTTCCTGAAACCAAGATTCTGCTGGTGGATTTCAGTGCAGTCCAGTAGCTTTAGTTTTAGTTTTAGAGATACAGTGTGGAAACAAGCCCTTCTGCCCACCAAGTCCATGCCAACCAGTGATCACTCATACACTAATTCTATCCTACACACAAAGAACAATTTACAGACACCAATTAACCTACAAACTTTCAAGTCTTTGGAATGTGCGAGGAAACCAGAACAGCCGAAGAAAATCCATGCGGTCACAGGAAGAATGTCCAAACTCCATCCAGACAACACCCATAGTCAGGATCGAACTTGGTGCTCAGGCCCAGTAAGGCAGCAACTCTACCACTGCACCACTATGCCACCCGTGTGGACTTTGCAGCTTCTGTGAACTGTCAGTTGACAGGTCTTTTTGTCAGGGCTGTTTGATAAGAGCCTGCTTTGTGAGCTTCTTGAGAGCTTTGACATTGATCTTCTTGCAGTAACTCTCCTGTTGACTCATGGTTGAACAAGAATTGCATAAACTCTCGTGGAGTTCCCATTGCATGCTTTTCCAGTCCTGTTCAAGTTCATGACAAGTAACTTAATCAGTCATTCACAGGGAACTTTAAGCAGAATATTGATGTAGGAATTTGTTACTTTTTTCACCCTGAATACTTTACATTTTGCAGCAATATCAAGGCAAGAGGGAAGCATGGGTCCCAAACTAAGGCAGATTTGCCTTGGGTGTTAGATTTTCCTGGAGGAGGCAGTCTCACTCTGTTGCAGCATCAAATGCTGCTTTCATTCTCATCAGTAATTAACTGTCGAAAGGTTGAATGTGTTCAAGTTTTTATATAAATATGCATTCACTGGACTATTCCAATCTTGGGTTTCTTTGTGCAACCAGGCAACATGTATTAGGTTGGAATCCGACAGGCCCGTAACTATAATACAAATGCAGAACTAAGGAAAAGTGTGCTGAACACTTTAAATGCCTGCCTTTGTTCAAAAAAAATACTTCTTTTGGCAGCTCTATGTCTGTTTAAGCCATTTCTTCAGAATGCGCACTACAATTCCATTTGTTGGAGTTTGATTAACTGTCAATGGATCCTCAGTGGTTTTAAGCGCTCAGTCATTGTTTAATCCGCAGAACCAATTATTAGTAACTACACACTGGAGAAGGGACAGGGGAGGAGACGAGAGGAGTTTTAATTAGGGCTACTGTTTCCAGCCACTTGGCAAAGCTTCCGTTTTGCCTTTGTGCTGGAGTTGTTTGATGGCTGTTGGAGTGTGTTTGTTCGCTACATTTGCACAGCCAGTCCTGCTGCCCTGCACCCATGGCAACGCCATTGTTTATATCTGGGTGACATTCGAAGGTAGCTTAGGAAAACTCCGAAAACTAAGCAGAACATTGCCAGTGACTTTTAAAAAGCAGTACTAGGCTCATTGCAGGCTTTAGATTAGAACACACTTTGACTTTCAAAGTACAATCTGGGATATTCTTTTTTTTCTCTCTTCTGTTGACACCCCAATTCTTACTTTTTACGTGTAGTGAATTTAAACTGAAAACCACATCCTATGAAAATGCAATTAAAATAGCTAAACAAGTAACCCAAAACCCATAGTTAATTTTCCTCGCCACCTACTGCTACATTCCCTGAAATGGTATTGAAATTAAATTGTATGAATGTTAATGAAGAGATGATTTACATGATTTTGTGAAATTATTTTGCTGCTTTAATGGAGCTGTTAGCAACTCCATTAAGATTGCTAATTGAAAACACAGTGTGTGCCGTCCACATCCTGCACTGCAGTGACCTCCACCATCAGGAAGGACAAGGACAGCATGCTCATGGAAACACCAACTACAGGTTCACCTCCAAGGCATACACCTATGGCTAGATTTCCCAAGACAAACAACATTATGGAAGTCACTTCACAAGAAGGATTGTTGTGAGGGCGGAACTCAGGAAAATTACAATTACCAGGAAAATGATAGTAAGGAAATTGGTGGACATGTGATCGCTCGTCCTCGGATTCCTCGCGGATCCGTTTACAAGTCCTAAATTCTGCGGCTAGTTAGATAGTTGATGAGTTGTGTGATGTCTTGAGAGGTCGGGAGCTTTTCTCTTGAAGGTTGGGAGGTGTGGGTTTTGTAGTCTTTTGCTGGCAGCCATGATGGTTTGTAGTCCTTGTTGCATCCACCGGGAGGAAATGTATCTCCCCTCTATGACTCTACCTCTGATGATATCACATTTCCCCCTCCCCTGACTTGAGGCCTCTGGACTGGGGAAGGAGGCCCACAGGACGTCTCTTCGGGAAAGGGCATCTGCATTCCCATGTTTCCGACCTGCCCTGTGGACAACCGAGAAGTTAAAAGCCTGGAGGCTGAGAAACCATCTTGTTACTCGACTGTTCGTTTCCCTATTTCTTGACATCCACTGCAAAGGAGCATGGTCTGTGAGTAGAGTGAATTTGCGCCCAATAAGGTAATAGCGAAGGGTTTCAAGGGCCCACTTAATTGCCAGACATTCTTTCTCCGGTGTAGAGAATCTTTTCTCATGGGCCAAAAGCTTTCTGCTACTGTAGAGGATTGGGTGCTCCTCACCCTTCTGTATCTGAGAGAGTACCGCCCCAAGACCCACCTCTGAGGCATCTACCTGCACAACAAACTCCTTGTTGAAGTCTGGGACGGCCAGAACTGGGTGGGAACACAATGCCTTCTTCAGGCTGGTGAAAGCCTCCTCTGCTTCCTGTGACCATTTCACCATTCGGGCTGTCTTTTTGTTGTCAGATCTGTTAGGGGGGCAGTTAGATCAGAGAAGTTGGGAACAAAGCGTCTATAGTAGTTTGCAAGGCCTATAAAGGATTTTTACTTGTCTCTTTGATACAGGTCGTGGCCAATCTTGGATGGCCCTTAGTTTAGCATCTTGAGGTTTAACAAGGCCACGCCCTATTGTGTAACCAAGGTACTCTGTATCACTATAGGCTAGCCTGCACTTGCGGGGATTGGCTGTGAGACCTGCTACACGAAGAGCATCCAGTACCTTCTGTACTCGGGGCAAATGACTTTCCCAATCTGTGCTATGTATCACTATGTCATCTAGTCAGTGCACCATTCAAACATTGAGAGCATCCTAACATACTGTGTATGCGTATGGTACACCAGCTGCACAGCGGCTCAGAGGAAAGCGCTCCAGAGGGCCATTGACAACGCCCAGAGGATTGTCGGCTGCCCTCTACTTACCTTGGAGGACTTACACAGTTCCCGCTGCATCAAAAAATCCCAGAGTATTATAAAGGACATTTCCCACCCCGGACACTCCCTGTTTGAACTGTTACCGTCAGGCAGACGGTACAGATCTACAAGGACAAGGACAAACAGACTTAAAAATAGTTTTTACCCCACTGCTATAAAGGCACTAAATGTAGCCGCCAAGGAACGCAGGGGCGATACATAATAAGAGACTGTGAAATCGACAGAAGGATGTAGGGTTGGGTGTTTATGCGTGCTATTTTCATGATATTTATTTTAGTTGTTTATCTTTTTTAAAATATTTTACCTTGTATGTATCGTTAGCTTTTAGAAATGTTTGAATGGTGCACTGACTGGCTGACATTTTACAATTTCGTTGTACATGGCTCATGTTACAATGACAATAAAGGAACTATTCTATTCTATTCTATTCTAAATAGGCTGCAGCATATTCTTTGTGGGGCCGCAGGACCCGGTCCATCAGCCACTGGAAGGCGCTCCGTGTAGACCAAATGGTAACTTGGTGTACTGGAAAAGCCCTTCACTTGTTGCAAAGGCTGTTTTCTCTCGGGATTCTAGGGAAAGCGGAACTTGCCAGTACCCCTTTGTGAGGTCAAGGGTTGTGATGTAGCGAGCCATTCCCAAACGGTCTATTAGTTCATTTACCAGGGGCATGGGGTAAGCGTCGAACTCGGACACTTCATTTAGTTTTCTAAAGTCATTGCAGAATCGAGTCGACGTATCAGGTTTGGGGACCAGTACAATTGGGCTTGCCCAGGCACTATGGGATTCTTCAATAAATCCTAGTTCAAGCATCTTTTTAAACTTCCTCTCTAATTGTTTCCTTATGGGCTTCTGGAACTCTATAGGGCCGCTGATGGACTACCTTTCCAGGCTTAGTGCGAATTTCATGTACCACGAGATGTGTAGTGCCCGGCTTGGCCGAGAACACATCTTGGTTACGGTCAACCAGCTCCATGCACTCTTGACGTTGCTGGGGTGACAGCTCTGGGCCCACCTTTATGTCATCTCTTGGTGGTGCTCCTGACTCTTTTGGGGGTAAACAACTTAATAGAACCTCTGCCGGGTGCCATTTTTTCAACAGGTTCACGTGGCAAGTCTGTTCTGGTTTTCTCCTTCCCGGTTGCTTTACCTTGTAGTTTACCTCTCCCACCTTTTCGATGATTTCGTATGGCCCCTGCCAAGTGGCTAAAAATTTACACTCAACTGTGGGCACCAGAACCAGAACCCGATCGCCTGGCTGGAACTCTCGGGGCTGTGCAGGGCGGTTGTAGGATGCTTGCTGTTCCCTTTGAGCTTTTTCCATATGTTCTCTGACAATAGGATAGATAGTAGCCACTCTGTCTTTCATGGCCTCCACATGCTCAATAACAGTGCGGTGAGGACAAGGCTGTTTTCCCCATGCTTCTTTAGCTAGGTCAAGAAGCCCCCTGGGTTTGTGACAGTATAGGAGCTCAAAGGGTTAGAAGCCTGTAGAAGCTTGGGGCACCTCCCTAACTGCAAACATCAGGTACAGGAGGAGCTGGTCCCAGTTGCACCCATCTCTTTCAATTGACTTCCTTAGCATGGCTTTAAGGGTCTTGTTGAACCTCTTTACTAGACTGTCAGTTTGAGGGTGGTATACTGATGTTCTGAGGTGCTTGATCCTTAGGCGGGAGCACAGGCCCTTGGTGACACGAGACATGAAAGGGGTCCCCTGGTCTGTTAATATTTCTTTTGGAATCCCTACTCTACTGCACAGGAGGAACAGTTCCTTTGAGATATGCTGGGCTGTAGCCTTTCTGAGGGGTACAGCCTCAGGATAACAGGTAGCAAAGTCTACCAGGACCAGAATATACTGATGCCCCCGAGCACTTTTGGGTAGGGGGCCCACAATATCTAACCCAATCCTTTCAAAGGGGACTTTAATGATTGGTAGTGGGATAAGGGGATTCCTAAATGAGGGCCGGGGGGCAGTGAGCTGGCATTCTGGACAACTACAGCAATAATTTTCAACTTCTTTGTGGATGCCTGGCCAAAAGAACCTCTGCAGAATTCTGTCTTTTGTTTTTTCCACTCCTAGATGTGCCCCGAGCAAGTGTGTATGGGCCAGTTGTAACACTGTGAGACGAAAAGCTTTTGGCACTAACAACTGCTCTGTTACCTCATCTTGCCCTTTTTTCATCTGATACAGAAGCCCATTCTTTATAGCAAAATGAGGGTAAGTTAAACCACTTCCCGGCCCCTGGTCCACACCCTCTAGTACTCTAACATTTTTTAAAGCATTTATCAATGTAGGATCTTTGAGCTGAGCAGTACCATACTGGCCTGAAAGCGGGGGTGGTCTGTCTGCTACCCGGTTGGAATCCTCACTTGATGATGGCCAATTGTTTCCTTGCGGCCCCTCCCCTTCAGAAGCCGGCCCCGTATCACTGGATGATGCTACCGCGCCCAGGAGAGCATTTACTGGAGGAGAAGTAGGCGTTAAACTAGCACTGGACCTATTCTTAGGACTGCTTCTCTTATGCTTGTTCTTACCTCTGGGCAGTGATGTCTCCCTAGATCGTCTCTCTTGTATTTCCCTCCAGAGTCTGTGGAACAGGGGGCAGTCTCGTCCTATTAAGAGTGGGACTGGCAGGGCATCCAAAACCCCTGCGTTGACTTCACATATGCCTTGGGTTGTGACTAGCTTCAAACTACTAGTAGGATACCCACGAGTGTCACCATGGACGCAGGAGACGGGTCGGGTCTTTTCCTGCAGCAAGTCTGTTTCATCTATTAAAGATTTGTGAACTAGTGTGAAATTACTCCCCGAGTCCAGCAAAGCTTCCACATCTTGGTTATTTAGCTTCACAGAGCACATAAAAGCTGGGTGTTCAGCACCCTCCATCAAGGCAGCATAAAGGTTTGTGGGTTGGCTGCCAGAGGAGTCTGCAGTGGGCATCAATTCATCCACTTTGTCACATTGCCATGACATATGACCCATTTCCCCACATCTGTAGCATCTTCTGGTGTCCCTGTCCAGGATTTTTCTCCTTCGTTCAGCCTGATATAATCCCTGTACATTAACCTGTCTGGTTGGGTTGCCCTATATGGGTTTTTGGGGCTGTGGCCGAGGATTTGCTTGACGTCCTTGAACGATAGGTTGCTCTTTTTTCCCCATACGGAGCATTTCATTAGTAGCCTGAAACTGTTCGACTGCATCCACTAAGGCACTAGCTGCAACAGGAGCACTGTGGCCGATAACCCTTTTTGCCTCATAGGGCAGAGCACGTAAATATCGATCCACAACAATGGCTTCCAAAATGGCTACTGCAGAGTTTTTATCCGGATCAAGCCACTTCTTTGTAATATGAATAAGTTCATGCATCTGAGTCCGGGGGGGTTGGTCATTCCTAAAACCCCAATTATGGAAACGCTGAGCCATTCCAAACTTTGTAAGTCCTATTCTGCTCAATATTTCCTGCTTCAAGATGTCATAGTTATTCGCTATTGTACTGTCCAAGTCTTGAAAAGCTTTCTGTGATTCCCCGGCTAGGAACGGGGCTAGGATACCAACCCACTGGTCTTTAGGCCACTTTTCTCTGGTTGCAGTAGTCTCGAATGCATGGAGATAGGCCTCTGGATCATCGGTGGGTCCCATTTTAGGAATAAAATCACTGGCACGGACCCTTGGGTTGGTGGTTGATGACTGGATCCTCTGTAACTTAAGTTCCTCTTCTTTCAACATATTGGCTTTTCTTTGTTCCTCCAAAAGAGCCCGGCTCGTCTCTATTTGGATCTGGTTACTCTGAGCCAGCATCTTCAACATTTCCTCCATGTTGTTCTCACTGGTTCTCAATTGTGCCAAGCGGATAGTCAAATCACTGATGGACATTCGTACTCACCCACCCCTCCTTATCTGTCATTCTCCACCATTGTGATGTCTTGAGAGGTCGGGAGCTTTTCTCTTGAAGGTTGGGAGGTGTGGGTGCCGGAAATGAAGACAGAAAAGTTCTTGTTTTCAAACTTAAATTCCATATATTTAGTCTTTTCCAAAAACAGGTAAACTTAATTGTTTGCAGACAGGTACACAAAACCAAAACAGGTAGTTAAATCAAAACTGTAGCTTGCTGCCTTCTTACAAAATATAACTCAATCTCTGCTCCAGTCGTTGTCTCTCTCTTAAATATACTGCTTCCCTTCCCTTTTAGCTCTCTCACTGAGGCAATCAGCTCATCTGGTTCAGCTGGGCAGCAATCAGTGTCAGCAGTAATCAGTGTCAGCAGCAATCAGTGTCAGCAGCAATCAGTGTCAGCAGCAATCAGTGTCAGCAGGGCAGGCAGCCCTGCTGACTATGGGTTTTGTAGTCTTTTGCTGGCTGCCATGATGGTTTGTAGTCCTTGTTGCATCCACCGGGAGGAAATGTATCTCCCCTCTATGACTCTACCTCTCATGATATCACAGTTGGTTTTAATTTCAGAAAGTTGCCTAGATTCAGGAATGGCTTCATTAGATTAGAAAACAGGTAGGTCCACTATTCAAAAAGGGAAGGACGCAGAAAGAAGGACACTATAGGGCAATTAGATTAACATTGATCACAGGGAAATGTTAGGATCTTCCTTGAAGGTTAAAGTAGAGCACTTAAAAAAATCTCGGTATGTTGGCAATGTCAACACAGTTTTGTGGCAGGGAAATTATATATAACCATTTCACTAGAATTTTTTGAAGAATTAACGTATGTTGTAGATAAAGGGGAACAGGCAAATGTAATCTATTGGTGTGAGAAGGAGATCACTGGCTGACAAGAACCAGGAGGTCAGATCACTTATTGGTCAATAAGTGTGTAATGAGTGATGTGCCGTAAGGGTCATTCATGGGCCACGTCCCTTTACAATTTATGTAAATTGCTTGGATCAAGCCACCAATGGCATGGTTACTAAATTTGCTAAAGGTACAAGATAGTTAGGAAAATAAGTCATGCAAGGGACGTACGAAGGTTACAAAGTGATGTAGATGCATTAACTTGCAAAGATCCGGCCAGTGGGTAATAACATGGGGAAATGTGAAATTGGTCATTTAGAGTCAGCGTCATACAGCACGGAAACAGCCCCTTTGGCTCAATGTTGAGGAAGGAACTGCATGTATGGTGAAGGAACAATGCGGTATGTACATTGACTTCTCCAACAAGTAACCCTTGCTTTCCCTTTCTCTCCATCCCCTCCCCCTTCCCAGTTCTCCGACCAGTCTTACTATCTCTGACTACATTTTATCTTTGTTTGCTTTGCAGTTATCTTCTCCCAACAAACAATGATCTATTCTGTGTGTTCCTTGATCTCCATTTCCTTTGTCCTGTTTTCACACCTTACACTTCCTTATTTTTACACTTCCCACTCCCCCGACATCAGTCTGAAGAAGGGTCTCGACCCAAAAAGTCTCCCATTTATTCTTTTCAGAGATGTGGCCTGTTCCGCTAAGTTTCTCCAGCATTTTGTGTCCAATGCCTATGCCGAACCAAGATGTCTCATCAACACTACTCTCTGCTGTCCATGTTTGGCCCATATCCCTCTAAACCTTTTCTATCCATGTTCCAGTCCAAATATATTTTAAATGTTATTATAGTACCTGGCTCAACTACCTCCTCTGTTATCTTGTTCTATACACCCACCATCCTCGGTGAGAAAAAGTTGCCCCTTGCGTTCCTGTTAAATTTTTCCCCTCGCATCTTAAATCTATGTAATCTGATTCTTGATTCCCTACTCTCAAAAGACTGTATATTCACCTTATCTATTTCTCTTATAATCTTATACACCTCTATACGATCACCCCTCATCCTCCTGCACTCCAAGGAATATAATCCTAGCCTCCCCAACCTCTCCCTACAGCAGAGGCTCTCAAGTCCTGACAATGTCCTCATAAATTCCACCAGGTGGCATTTAGCTTGTTCTTTAGCTTGTTTTATGTAGGGGTGGGGGGGAAGTTGGGGAAAACCTTTTTTTCTGATGTCTTACCTCAACGGAGATGTGATTTTTGTTCCGTATCGTATCTCCGTCTGCACTGCAGCCTAACATCGAGGAGTTGGCGGCCTTTGCTGGAGACCGATTTTGAGAGCTCCACCGTGGGGAGCCTATGGATCTTTAGCATTGCGGAGCTCGCGATCCCTTTGCCAGGGATCGATCTTGGAGCTCCAACCATGGGTGCTTGCAGACTTAACATCACTGAACCCGCTGTCTCTGGTCAGAGACCGACTTCAGGAACTCCAAGCCGCGGGAGTTTCGACCGTCTCGACGCGGGAGTTTCGATCGCCCCGACGCAGGAGTTTCGATCACCCCAACATGGGGGCTTTGACCGTCGGCCGCAGGAGCTTCGATCACCCTGACGAATGGTTCGACTGCCCCGACTGCGGGAGAATAAGAGGAAGGAGATTGGACTTTATTTGCCTTCCATCCTAGTGAGGATCGTGGGGAATCCACTGTGGTGGATGTTTATCATATCATATCATATCATATATATACAGCCGGAAACAGGCCTTTTCAGCCCTCCAAGTCCGTGCCGCCCAGTGATCCCCGCACATTAACACTATCCTACACCCACTAGGGACAATTTTCACATTTACCCAGCCAATTAACCTACATATACCTGTACGTCGTTAACTTTTATGTAGTTATGTGTCTTGTTGCTTTTTTTTTCATATGGCTGTATGGTAATTTGCATATCACTGTACCTTAATTGGTACATGTGACAATAAAAGACCTTTGAAACCTTTGAAACCTTTAAATCTTATCTGCACTCTTTCCTGCTTAACAACATCCTACCTATAACAGGATGTCCAAAACTAAACATATTACCTCAAATGTGGCCTCACCATTGTCTTGTACATCTGTTTCATAACATCCCAACATTTATACTTAGTACCCTGACTACTGATGGCCAATGTATCAAAAGTCTTCTTGACCACCCTATCTACGTGTGACACCACTTTCAAGGAACTTTGTGCCTACACTACTAGATCCCGCTGGTCTACAAGACTCCTCAGGGGCCTTCCATTCATGTGTAGGTCCTGCCCTAGTTTGACTTCCCAAAATGTAACAACTCATACTTATCTTCCATTAACCTTTCCTCAGCCCATTTGCCCAATTGATTAAGATCCTGCGTAATTTTTGACAATCATGTTGTTTTTGGCAGAACAAATAAAACAGAAACACATGCAAATTTTGAGAGATTGCAGAGCTCTGCAAGTACAAACGGCTTAGTGCATAATCTGCGAAAGATTAGCATAAAGAGGAAAGGTAACAGAACGGTTTGAAGAAGGGTTCCAACCCAAAATGTCACCCATCCTTTTTCTCCAGAGATGCTGCTTAACCCGCTGAATTACTCCAGTACTTTGTATCTATCTTAGGACATTATTATTTATTGTGAGTGGAAATTAATGTAAATGCAAATTAAGGAATGTATTCTTTAGTTACATCCGACGTTGTTAAGACTTCACGTGGTGTACTGTGTACGTTGTTAAGACTTCACGTGGTGTTCTTATTTAAGTAAGGATGTACCTATTTTGGAAAGTATTCACAGACGCTTTATTATATAGATTTGATACCTGAAATGGGTGGGTAGTCTTATGAGTAAAGATGACACAGACAAGCCTGGATCCAGGGTAGGTCAGAGGAACCTTGTCTGAGAGTTCCTGAGATGTTTTGACACAATGGATGTCAAGAGAGGAAATTCTGTTTTAGGAGAATCTAGAACCATGGGTCACTCTTTTTAAAAATGTGATTAAGACAGACGTGGTGAACATTTTTCTCTCAGAGGACCTTGAATCTGAAACTTTCTTCCTCAAAGGGTGGTGAAAGGAGACATTTAGTTTACAAATTTTAGCTCAGAATTATCAAAATATTAGATAAGAAAGGGGGGGGGGGGTTAAAAGTTATTGTATGGAATGAGCAGCTGAAAGAATCAAATCAGCCATGATCTTCTTATATTCAAGATTCAAGATTCAAGATAGCTTTATTGTCATCCAAATTGGACGAAATTCAGTCACCCACAGTCCAACAACAAAAGCATCAAAATAGGCATTAAAATTACACAACCCCCAAAACACACAAAAGAAACATCCATCAAGAAAACATCCATCACAGTGAGTCTCCTCCAGTCCTCTCCTCACTGTGATGGAAGGCCACAATGTCTTTTCCCTTCTCCTGCTGTCCTCTCCCGCGGTCAGGTTGTTGTGGTTGCAGGCCGCGCCGGACGGTCTGCAGCGGACCAAGCCTAAGGTGAGTCGCAGCCGCTCCCACAGCCTCCGAAGACGGCCGGCTCCGCCGATGATAAGTCCGATCCGGGGCGGGCGAACACGCTGCTGCTGCAGCTGTTGCTGCACGTCGGGGCGGTCGTGGCTCCCGACATTGAAGCCCCCGCCCAGCAGAGAAAAATCCCGCGGCCTATTTTATGGCACTCCTAACTCACATATTATGTGTTGTATCATCTTGCACATTCCTAGATTTACCTTGCTTCACTCCTGAGAGGCCTGGCTTTAAATTGTAGCTCAGACTCAATTGTTCTGACCACCCACCATATAGAAATGGTTCCTCTCAGTTTCTTTAATATTTTGAAGTCAACCACCAAAAATCTGGGAAACGCAACATTAAGTTTGGCTACTTCTCTTCATACAATAGCCTTTGGAATCTCATGTTGCTCTGGTGAATCTGCATTGTAATCGCTCCAAAGCATGCATAAACTTCTTAAGGTTTATTGTCCAGAACTAGTCAAAGTCTCTGAGTTGTGGTTAACCAAGGTTTCGTATCAAAATAACAAAACTTCAACCTGCTAGAAATCTACACCTTTGGACTTGAAGGCCTCCATTCCATTAGCTTCCTGTTATTCATGTTGATAACTATTTCAATAATTTATGCACATGGTGCTCTTTATTCCAATGCCAATTTCTAGTTTTTCACCTTTTAGAATTATTCTGTTCCATCCATCTTTGATTCAAAGTGGATCGCCTCTCCTTTGCCTGTATTTATCCTATTTTCACAATTCTGTGTTTTTTCAAACTCTATTGCAGTTACTATATCCTATGCTTCCATCAACAGTATCGCCTTGTACATTTTGTACACTTGGTAAATTTGGAGAAATGTCTTACTTTCCTATCAGTTAAGTCTTCAATATCCATTGAGAACACCAGAGGATGTCTGTGTTTGTTTGTTTGTTTGTTCGTTCGTTCGTTCCGGTGAAGGCGCTGTGCACACGGCAGCCAGCCAACAGTCTCTTGTCTTTTTCTTTTTGTTTTCCCTTTTAATTTCAAGTACCTTGTGTGTTGTGACTGTCGGCAGACCAATTTCCCTCCAGGGATGAATAAAGTTTTATCGTATCGTATTGTATCGTATCGTATCGTAGACTGACTCAAAACAAGGTTTTTTGGTGCATTCTTGGTACACATGACACAAATGAACCAACACCAATTCCAACACCATTACCTCTCACTCTAACTCATACCTTCCTTCTTCCTTCCTTCATACTCTTCCCTCAGTTCTTTAGTGTTGACATTCAGCCAAAAAACCTGCTCATTAGAGCCACTTCGTTGCTCAACGAAACAGAAGAGGAACAGAAAAGAAATGTTAAAAACTATATTTTAAAAAACTATCTCAGGTGCGTAAAACCAGAGTAGTTTTTCTTCTATTTATTAAGGAACAAATTTAGGGTGGCACTGTGGCGCAGTGGTAGAGTTACTGCCTTACAGAGCCAGAGACCCCAGTTTGATCCTGACTATGGACTTTGGGTAAACGGAGTTTGTATATTCTTCCTGTGACTGCATGGGTTTTCTAGATGCTGGAGTCAATTATAAAAGACGAAATTGTGGAGCATTTGGATAGTAGTAACAGGATCGTTCCGAGTCAGCATGGATTTACGAAGGGGAAATCATGCTTGACTCATCTTCTGGAATTCTTTGAGGATGTAACTAGGAAAATTGACAGGGGAGAGCCGGTGGATGTGGTGTACCTTGACTTTCAGAAAGCTTTCGACAAGGTTCCACATAGGAGATTAGTGGGCAAAATTAGAGCACATGGTATTGGAGGTGGGGTACTGACATGGATAGAAAATTGGTTGGCACACAGAAAGCAAAGAGTGGGGATAAATGGGTCCCTTTCAGAATGGCAGGCAGTAACTAGTGGGGTACCGCAGGGCTCGGTGCTGGGACCGCAGCTATTTACAATATACATTAATGACTTGGATGAAGGGATTAAAAGTACCATTAGCAAATTTGCAGATGATACAAAGCTGGGTGGCAGTGTGAACTGTGAGGAAGATGCTATGAGGTTGCAGGGTGACTTGGATAGGTTGTGTGAGTGGGCGGATGCATGGCAGATGCAGTTTAATGTGGATAAGTGTGAGGTTATCCACTTTGGTGGTAAGAATAGGAAGGCAGAGTATTATCTGAATGGTGTCAAGTTAGGAAAAGGGGACGTACAACGAGATCTGGGTGTCCTATTGCATCAGTCACTGAAAGGAAGCATGCAGGTACAGCAGGCAGTGAAGAAAGCCAATGGAATGTTGGCCTTCATAACAAGAGGAGTTGAGTATAGGAGCAAAGAGGTCCTTCTGCAGTTGTACAGGGCCCTAGTGAGACCGCACCTGGAGTACTGTGTGCAGTTTTGGTCTCCAAATTTGAGGAAGGATATTCTTGCTATTGAGGGCGTGCAGCGCAGGTTTACTAGGTTAATTCCCGGAATGGCGGGACTGTCATATGTTGAAAGATTGGATCAACTAGGCTTGTATACACTGGAATTTAGAAGGATGAGAGGAGATCTTATCGAAACGTATAAGATTATTAAGGGGTTGGACACGTTAGAGGCTGGAAACATGTTCCCAATGTTGGGGGAGTCCAGAACAAGGGGCCACAGTTTAGGAATAAGGGGTAGGCCATTTAGAACTGAGATGAGGAAAGACTTTTTCAGTCAGAGAATTGTAAATCTGTGGAATTCTCTGCCTCAGAAGGCAGTGGAGGCCAATTCTCTGAATGCATTCAAGAGAGAGCTAGATAAAGCTCTTAAGGATAGCGGAGTCAGGGGGTATGGGGAGAAGGACGGAACGGGGTACTGATTGAGAATGATCAGCCATGATCACATTGAATGGCGGTGCTGGCTCGAAGGGCCCAATGGCCTCCTCCTGCACCTATTGTCTATTGTCTATTGTCTATTGTCTATGGGTGCTCCGGTTTCTTCCCACACTCCAAAGACGTACAAGTTTGTAGGATAATTGGCTTCTGTTAATTGTAAATTGTCCATAGTGTCTATGATAGTGCTCGTCTACAGGTTTATCACTGGTCGGTGTGGACTCAACCGGCCGAAGGGCCTGTTTCAATGCTGTATCACTAATAGAATATTCTCCGTCCTGTTTAAATGGGAAATATGATACAATGAGCATCAAAACATCAAACCTTTGCTTCATTTTCAAAATATTAAATTAAGAAAAAAAAAGGATCAATTTCACAAGAATAGGCTCAACACCCATCAGATGCCTGAACAACATATAATACTAATGTAATTTTAAGGAATTTTCTGGCTCCAGTCATGACATCTCTGTAAGCAAAAACTGTTTACTCCTGTACTCTTTTTAAAATCGCACAACAGTTGCAAGTGCTGACTCAACATCCTGCTCATACTACTTATTTCCTATTCAATCATATACAGCTGTTTGACTGGTAGCCATTAGCCATCACCATGGACATATTCTGCAAACTGTGACTAACCTGCAAGGTTTTATTTTACAGATTTTGCATTACTAACCACAGAATATATCGTGCTGTTTAAAGTTCCCAAAACATTGGAGAATCACAGGTATGATTAAATCTAAAGGGTCTGTACGATTGTAATTATGCCTTCATCAGAAGTGCAAAGGCTATTTCAGGCTACCATCCCAGGCAATGGAAAACTGTAATCACGTGGGTATCATATATTTTTCATGCACCTTTGGATGATGAGCCTATTCTTATGAAATTTATTAAGTTTCTCCTGATTTCATATTTGGAAAATAAAGCAATGGTTTGAAATTTGGGTGCTCATTGTATATATCTCCCATCTAAAAGAAATGGGTGAATATTTGTTTCTGAATTGTGCAAACAAAAAGATTTAGTTCAGAAACATTGGCAGAAAAAATTAAACCATTGCTTAATTTTCCAAATATCAAATCAGAAAAAAGATCAATTTCACAAACTTGTCAGTAGATAAAGTATAAAAGTTGTTCCAATTTTAGATTCAATAAAACTACTAAGCCACTTCAGAAAAAGTGAATAAGAGCATAGTCACATTGGAATAAATCTCTAGAATGCTATATTTCTTGAAACACCAGATGGCGCTTTTTAAGGGGGCATGAACAGACTGACAAGTAAGCACGACATTTTTACTTAATGAATTTAAGACTGACAGAAAGATTTTTTAAAAATCTGTCAATATTAATAAAATTATATACATGATTCTTGCTACATATTTCAAACTTTCGGACAGGAACAGTGAACTGTTTTTATTGACACAATAACTTGTCATGTTATTTTATGCTGGGGAATTCGGGATGGTCTATCTAAAAGGCCTGTCCCACTTAGGCGATTTCTAAGGCGACTGCCGGCGAACTAGGCTGTCGCCGACAGTTCGCCGGGGTGTCGCAGGCATGATCGTGAGGAGTCTTCAAAGAATCGTAGTGGATCTCAGTGCTTCGCTGAGAAATTTTCCGGGTTGAAATTTCTCGGCGACAGCTGGCTTGTCGCCAGGTATCGTTGCTTATTGCGGGCACTGTCGCCTGCTGTCCACAGGTTTGCTAGGTTGTCGCGGATGCATTTAGAAGCACGTAATATTAAATTAAGTAAATTAATTTGAAGATACCTTAAAATACTTGTGTTTAACCAATTTATTTACCGCCAGGACATTTGACAGGTAGATTGGAAGCGACAGTTTGACGGTCAGGTAAGAGTGGGAATTTCGTGATGTTTATGGCCATCAGCGATTACTTTTAAAGTAGGCTCCCAACCTAGATATGCAACCCAGAAACCAGATTTGGATCTCCCGTACATTTTCAAAGAATGCCCACACTCCGCACAAAAATCCATTTAACCACGTTTTAAATTAAATTTCTTAGTACTGCTATTAGTAAACTGGAAGTCAATCCAGTTTATGCCTTGTTACCGTGAAGCTTGGTTTTCAAGTAACCCGGGCAAGATGTTATATTTCAAAACTCTCAAGTAATTACAGACTTGTTAGTGATTTCAGCGAAAATTAGGACGCCGGAGAAACATTGATAAGCGTGGGAATTTCGTCAAGTTTCCAAAGATGGTGTAATCTCTTAACCAGGTGCTAGTTTCATTAAAAAAGTAACTTGTATCGACCTGACTTGGCATTGTCGTGGTTATTGTCGTAGGGTTAAAGAATATTTCGGCAATCTGCTACGACTTTGACAGTCGGCGGCAGTCGCCTAAAAAATCGCCGAAGTGGGACAGGCCCTTTAGACAAATAAAAATGCTTAACTGTTTGTAGAGGGAGAGACGGTGATTTATATTTTAGATATTTTAGCACAACATTTTTGGGAACGTCTGAGCATTTTTTTGCAATGCGATTTAGTTCCTTGCAGAACAGTTTATATTATCACTTGCAGCATCAAATTTGTCTCATCCATGCTTTTGGGTTTGTTTGGGTTTAGGTTTAGGTTTATTATTGTCACATGTACTGAGGTACAGTAGAAAGCTTTGTTTTGCTTGCTATCCAATCAGATCAGATAATACTATCACATCGGTCCGAACACAATCACCTTCTCCCTGTGACTGCGTGGGATTTCTCCTGGTGCTCCGGTTTCCTCCCACACTCCAAAGACATACATGTTTGTAGGTTAATTGGCATTAATAAAGATTGTAAATTGTCCCTAGTGTGTAGGATAGTGCTAGTGTGCGGGGATCGATGGACGGCCTGGACTCGGTGGGCCAAAGGACCTGTTTCCACGTTGTATCTCTAAACTAAACTCAATACCATACAGAGCAAAGGGGAAGATACAGAGTGCAGAATATAGGTACTCAGCATTGTAGAGTATCAGTTCCAGATGTTTCATGATGTATGTGACACTTAGAACGCCAAAGCTTATTTAAAGAAATAATTTCCTTTAATGGAGTAAGGCTGCTGCCTGATTACTCATGCAATGCAACATGTCTGCACACATTTTGTCTTTCTTTCATCCCATGCAACTCAAACTCAGCAGCTACAATACCTGTGAGACCACTGAACTATCATTCAGCTTCTGCTGACTTCGAGGAAGCAGAGATCATTTTGCTAGACTATCTTATTTTATACCCTTGGGGGAGTGTCCAATTATTACTGGACTTCACCTTTCTGTTGCAATTATTGCTAGACAGGAAAGTCGATCAAAATCAGTGCCAAGAGAAATAACAAGATCACAGTTTGAAACTGTGCCAAACAATTTGATTATTTATTTGTTAAAAATGAAGATCATTTTATGAGCTATTTTTCAACATTATGAGAAAAATAATTTGTGGAACGTGTCACAGAGTTGTAGACTTCTTTGGAGTTTAGTTAAAAGTTGTAATATTTGCTGAAGTAAGTACTTGTTATTGGAGATTCCATAAGTATTTGTGCTATGTATTTGAAATAATATCACTGCAAGCAAGCCCAAAAGTTTGCGGCTGTTTTATTATGTTTAACGTCCACTTTTGGTCCAATCCATGGATTTTCTGTTAATAATAGGAGACCATTGCTTGGGTTAACATGTTAATTCAATATTTTAAATGTCATGATATATTTATTGATATATGTAGTGAAGCTACTTTACAAGTACAAGGAAGCACTGTTTTAGTAAAATGCATGCATCCTGATTTATTGAAATGGTATTACCATTTTGTAATACTTAACTTTTGCATGACAAAACAGACTGAGCTACTTTTTTTCTGCTGCCCCACAATTGTTTTCCTCGGTAGTTACATTTTTTTCTAATGTTCAAAGCAATGCATAATCACTGTTTAAAAAAATAAAGGACCAACATAGAAATAAGATGACCTCCTCTGGCCTATGCCTTCCTGGAGGATTAAGGAAATTATAACTTATTCAGCTATTCACCGTGTTTAAGAGCATATTGATCAGAAGAACTGCCTGACTCTGATGTCTTTCATCTTGGAATTTAATACCAACACTCCCTTTCCAAGTTTGCACTTGTGGAGTTGCCATTGGTTTGATGCATTGAAACGAGACCAAAAGCAGTGAAATCATGCATTTAGAAGAAATGGAAAATAATTGTAGGAAGGAAAGGATTAACTAAGGAAGAGTAGATCAAAAAAATAATAAACTTCAAGATTTGGAGTGGTTAAACCATTGCTCTCCAGCTAACAGTTGAAATTAATTGGCATCTGATTAATCCAAATTGGCTCAGTTGCAGAGGCATTTGATGAAGTCTTCTAAGGAGACCTCCCGTGGTATTAATGTCACATTTTAACATAGCTGATTTAAGATGAATTGATTGTGCATTCTTGGACTTATTTAGTTTAATCATTTCTTTTAAATGAACATAAATGCCAATCAAAAGCATGAATTATTCGACAAAAAACAGAATTTCTCAAGCTGCTCTTTTGACCCTTTGATTACATTGATGGAAAAAACAGACTATAAATCGAAATGAAAAATGACTACCCTGGAATATATAATTATCTTATGAAATAAACCTACTTAAAAACTAATTATATTTGAGATATTTTTACCAATATTTCTTCGCACATAATTCCAAGTAAAATTTCTATGACTTGATAAAACAATGAGATAATATGAAATACATTTGATGTATTTCCTGGAGCTTTTCCCACCATAATTTTACAAGAGTTTTGAATCAGTTTAAACTGAATGGTTGAATTTCTTCTAAAATTGTTTAAAAAAAAAGAAATTCAGCCAAATTAAATGTCGCTCATGATATTTGAATGTAATTTTGGGATCCAAGGAATAGTGCAGAATATAATGATCAAATGTTACAATTTTTTTCTGGTGAATCTGCATCCCTCACTGACTTGCCAGGAAATTCTGGATGCACGTGTTAGAAACATAGAAACACAGAAACATAGAACATAGGTGCAGGAGGCAGCCATTTGGCCCTTCGAGCCCTGTGATCATGGCTAATCATCCACAATCAGTAACCTGTGCCTGCCTTCTCCCCATATCCCTTCATTCCACTAGCCCCTAGAGCTCTATCTAACTCTCTTTTAAATTCATCCAGTGAATTGACCTCCACTGCCTTCTGTGGAAGAGAAATCCACAAATTTACAACATCCTGGGTGAAAAGATTTCTTCTCACCTCAGTTTTAAATGGCCTCCCCTTTATTCTTAGAATGTGTCCCCTGGTTCTGGACTCCTCCAACATTGGGAACATTTTTTGTGCATCTAGCTTGTCCAGTCCTTTTATAATTTTATACGTCAGATCCCCTCTCATTCTTCTAAACTCCAGTGAATACAACCCCAGTCTTTCCAATCTGTCCTCATGTGACAGTCCCTTCATCCCAGGGATTAACCTCGTGAACCTACGGTGCACTGCCTCAATAGCAAGGACGTCCTTCCTCAAAGTAGGAGACCAAAACTGCACACAAAATGCCAGATATGGTTTCACCAGGGCCCTATACAACTGCAGAAGGCCTTCTTTACTCAAATCCTCTCATTATGAAGGCCAACATGCCATTAGCTTTCTTCACTGCCTGCTGTACTTCCCCTTTACCTAATCTGACACCATTGAGATAATAATCTGCCTCCTTGTTTTTGCCGCCAAAGAGGATAACCTCACATTTATCTACATTATACTGCATCTGCCATGCATCGGCCCACTCACTCAACCTGTAAGTCACCCTGCAACCTCCTAACATCCTCTTCGCAGTTCACTGCCACCCAGCTTTGTGTCATCTGCAAACTTGCTTGTCTTACTTCTAATTCCATCATCCAAATCATTAATATATATTGTAAATAGTTGTGGCCCCAGCACCGAACCTTGCGGCATTTCACTCTCCACTGCCTGCCATTCTGAAAAGGGCCTGTTTATTCCTACTCTTTGCTTCCTGTCTGCCAACCAATTCTCTATCCATGTCAATACCCTGCCCCCAATACCATGTGCCCTAATTTTGCTCACCAACCTCCCGTGTGGGACCTTATCAAAGGCTTTCAGAAAGTCTAGATACACTACATCCACTGGCTCCCCTTCATCCATTTTACTTGTCACATCCTCAAAAAATTCCAGAAGATTAGTCAAGCAGGATTTCCCCTTCATAAATCCATACTGACTTGGACCAATCCTTTTACTGCTATTCCAATGCGCCATTATTACCTCTTTAATAATTGAGTCCAGCATCCTCCCCACCATCGATGTCAGGCTAACTGGTCTATAATTCCCCGTTTTCTCTCTCTCGCTCCTTTCTTGAAAAGTGGGGTTACATTAGCTACCCTCCAATCCACAGGAACTGATCCTGAATCTATGTTAATATGTGTGAATACAGAAACCCTGAACCTCTTGAGTAGTCTTCAGCACTGTAATTCCAACTCTCTGACAGTGGATTCCTCATGAAATCCAGTAGTAGAGTGCTAATTCCTTGCAGTTTACCCGCTGAAATACAGGAAAATCTGCTTGCTGAATGTTGCCACGTTAGATCCAGTGTAGTTTCATCAATGAGGTGGGTTTGCGAAAGAGGTCTCACAAAATATCACCAGCAGGCAGTATTAACGAAAACCCAGAGATATTCTGTCAATATATAAAGCGCAACAGAATAACTAGGGAGAGATGTATAGGAAAGAAAACTGCAGATGCTGGTTTAAATCGAGGGTGGACACAAAATGCTGGAGTAACTCAGCGGGTCAGGCAGCATCTCTGGAGAGATTTCCACCACCTCCAACAGGATCCCACTACTGGCCACATCTTCCCATCTCCACCCCTTTCTGCTTTACGCAGAGACCGTTCCCTCCGAAACTCCCTGGTCCACTCGTCCCTTCCCACCCAAACCACCCCATCCCCAGGTACTTTCCCCAGTAACTGCAGAAGATGCAACACCTGTCTCTTTACCTCTACCCTCGACTCCATCCAAGGACCCAAACAGTCTTTCTAGGTGAGGCAGAGGTTCACCTACACCTCATCTATTGTATCCGCTGTTCCAGGTGTTATCTTCTCTACATCGGCGAGACCAAGCGCAGGCTCGGAGATTGTTTCGCTGAACATCTCCGCTCAGTCCATCTTAACCAACCTGATTTTCCAGTGGATCAGCACTTTAACTCCCTCTCCCATTCCCAATCTGACCTTTCAGTCCTGGGCCTCCTCCATTGCCAGAGTAAGGCCCAGCACAAATTGGAGGAACAGCGCTTCATATTTCTCTGGGTAGTTTACATCCCAGCAGTATCAACATTGACTTATCTAACTTCTGATAGTCCTTACGTTCTGTCTCTATCCCCTCCCCCTTCCCTGTTCTCCCACCAGTCTTCCTGTCTCCTACTACATCATATCTTTGTCCCGCCCCATCCCCTGACATCAGTCTGGAGAAGGGTCTCGACCCGAAACGTCACCCATTCCTTCTCTCCAGAGATGCTGCCTGACCCTCAACTTTACGAAACCTCAGCTTGAGTAATGCATGCAGTTCTGGTCACTCACTGATGAAGGATGTGTTTACATTGAAGAGGGTGCAGAGTAGATTCACCAGGATCTGACCCAAATGAGGTTGTGATGAACCCAAGACCTCATCTGAGTTTTGAGGAGAGACTGGGGAGAATGGGAATCAAGTCTCTTTTTACTGGGGCAGAGGAGGTCAAGATGAAACTGCCTGAGGGGCATGGATAGGGTAGGCTGCAGGAATATCTTCCACAGAGTTAGACAGAACCACTACAGATTTAGGATAAGTGGTAAGAATTTTAGAGGAGTTCTGAGGGAGATCCAGAGAGTGGTGAGTACACTGTCTGAGAGAGTGATGGAAAGAGAACCACTAATAGCATTTAAGAAGTGTCTAGACCAGTATTTTTTACCACCCTGGCATTGATGGCTGAAAGATGGGATTAATCTGGATCGGTGCTTTCTGGTCAACATGGATATGATGGACTAAATGGCCTGTTTCCCTTGTATGTTTCCATTCCTTTCAATTGTGAGGATGAAATCGCAAACCTTGAGTAAATAACATTTTTTTAATTCACTAAGTTTTAAAAATCTACTTCTTTTATGTATTTGACATTATAACCAAAATATTTAACAGTTAATTTTTAATAGCTTTTGAATGTTTGTAAATGTCGATGTCATTCACAAATATTCAATGGTGGTCACAGATTTGACAGTGAGGCAGACAGAACATTGTTTAACCAGATATCAAAGCAAAGCAATGTGTAGATGAACCATTTATGATCAGAGGTCTGAGTGTTGGAGGGGTCTCACCAATCAGGTCATTACAAGAAGAAGGGTTGAAAGAAGGGCTCGACTCAAAATGTCACCCATTCCTTCTCTCCAGAGATGCTGCCTGTCCCGCTGAATTACTCCTGCATTTTGTGTCTATCTTAAATATTACCAGCTTGCTGGATTATATCGCTAACGGAAGATCTGATCCTTGTGTTCATCTGCACAAATTGCTGTCCATAATTTTAAACATCTGAAAACCGCAGGGAGTTTGATTCAGATTTTTCAATGGATCCTTCTGGCAGTCAAAGAGTGGATTGGTCATGGTTGTTCCAATTTATGTTTCCTTTCCTTATACGCTTTAATTTGTGTACTTGCTTAAAATAAATTAGTCCTCAAGGGGGCAGACTAGTACCACAGCTTGGTAAATCATGTGGCTGCTGAATGAAATTGAGCTGAATGCAGCTAATAAATAGTATAGGTAACCATATCCCATTGATAAAGTTTATTTAATTGTGAAGATTTACATTTGTGTTTGCACAGGTATAAAAGTAAAATAACAGACAAATGGTTAAAAAAGCTATTTTCTTATCAATAATCTATTTTCATTGGTTAAACAGAGCTGATCAAGAAAGTACATGAATTAATAATTGAACATTTTTACAATACATTAGAATCAGTAAAGGAAATATTTCCTCTAATGATATATAATTAATCCTCGCTTCAATTACAAGCTTAAACAGAAGCATGTTAGATTTGTACAATAGTCTTGACAAGCAAACAAAAATCAAACAGTAAAAGTTTCTGCAAATTTACTTTGAGTAAACAAACATCCCATTTACAATCTACTTGCTTAGGTGTTTGACAACATTCGGGATGTCTATGAGGATGCTCTCGATCTTCTACAGATGCACTACAGAAAATGTACTGCTGGGATCAGTCTCAGCCTGGTCTGTAGCCTTGCTCTTAACCACCTGAACCTGCAGAAAGTGATGAACACAGCCCAGGTCATCATAGATAGACACAAAAAGTTGGAGGAACGCAGCATCTCTGGAGGAAAGGAATAGGTTGACGTTTTGGGTCGAGACCCTTCTTCAGACTTCTGCTGGCCAATTCACATCTTTGTGATCAAATGGTTTGTGCAGAGGGCATTGTCATATAATGACTTGTTCTATTTGTGTTTATCTGTTTTTTCGGAGTTTAGTAGCAGAGGGTTTTTGGAGATGAAAAAGAGAATAAAAATGGCTGCACATGGCTCAGACTGTCTCTGTATGGTCACAACACATCACATTTTACAATGTTAATAACTTTAGCATGAGTCAAAGGTGTAGCATCAAAGCAACCAGAGGATGGAATTATCCAACCACTAAACAGCAAGTTTCACATTCATATTTTCAGATGTTATAGAGGAAGGCCATTTGGCCCATCAAGTCAATGTCAGCTCAGTGAAAATTCATTCTTATTTTACTCTAACCTGGTAGCTTACACATGCCATCAACTCTACCCCGATTTTCCTTCCACTTGCCTATACTGGTGATAATTTACAGTAACCATTTAACCTACCAGCACATCCTTGCGATGTGAGAGGAAACTACAACACATGGTGGGAAATTAGTCACAGGGAGAATGCACAAACTCCACACAGATTGCACAGGAGATCAGGATCAAACCCAGATCACAGGAGCTGCGAGGCAGTAGTGCTAACCACTGCAGCCTTTAAACTATTCCTTTAAATAGACTGCTGAATGTGTATTCAGCTGTACAAGGTTAAGTGAGGGCATCAGCTGGACTCATAAAGACTGAATTTGGCAGCGCTGATATCAAATCAGCATTTTGAGACAGAGCTGAGGAAAAGGCATCTGCAGTTTTACACATACACACACACACACACACACACACACACACACACACACACACACACACACACACACACACACACACACACACACACACACACACATATATATATATAAAACAAACACACATAAAACAAACACACATAAAACAAACAATAATAGTGCAAAGACAAATACAATTCCCCAATGTGAGGAGCAGAGTTGCAATAGTGCAAGATACACTAGTCAAACTAATTAATGCATGGTCCACATTGGTGGCTCATATATACATGGCATCTGGGGTCCTGGAGGCATGTATATGCCTGCGATTCACATATTAAGGCAGTAGACAAGTTGGCCCCTTGTATGGAGCCATCACGATCTGTTTATAACTTGAGCATCACACAATGAGCTCAAATATTTCAACTCGCCCTTGTTTCCTGACATTATTCCTGGAAGCAGATACAATTGAGTTGCATTTCTGCGAGATTTGTATTTCTCTTCATGAGATTTTTTGCATTATTGAATTTGCATTTTCTCAATTACAGCTGTACTAAAATACCTTTCAATTTCTTTGTTCTTCCCCTATTCACTTTAGTATTTTTCTTCTTCAGGTATTTATTCATCTAATTTATTCTAGATTTCTTGACCTGAAATATCACCTATCCATGCTCTCTTGATATGCTGCCTGACCTGCTGAGTTACTCCAGCACTGTGTTTTTTTGTGTATTAACCAGTATCTACAGTTCTTTGTTTTGTTTCTTTTTTGTCTTATATGTATCAAAATGAACCTATTCTATGTATTCAGACATTGAGTAAAACAACACTTTGATCAGCAGTTGAAATGTGTGTGACTGTGTCAAAGAAACCATTTTTATTTGTATACTCAACAGAATCTAGGACAGTCCCTTCCCAGGTCTTATCTGCAACTAAGCCATCCTATCACCAACTAAAGACTGGTCCTGACCTACCATCTACCTCATTGGAGACCCTCGGACTATCATTAATCAGTCATTACTGAACTTTATCCTGCACTAAACGTAATTCCCTTTATCCTGTATCTGTACACTGTGAACGGCTTGATTATAAGCATGTATAGTCTTTCCACTGACTGGATAGCACGTAACAAAAATGCTTTTCACTGTATCTCAGTACATGAGACAATAAAATAACGAAAACTGAGCGTGTGAATAATAATAGGACTATAATGCAAACTTCCCATAGGGATTCAAAGACTGCCCTCACTGTCTCAAAGTGTGTCAGAGTGAGGGAGAGTGCCCTCTCATCACTCTGGGCCATGGAGGGCACAGTTCGGAATCAACGTTACAAACCCCACAATGCCCCTGATGGATAGCGTACAGACAGCATCAATCCCACCCAAATATGGCACATGCACACAGGTCATCATATCTCTTACCTCTTAAACTTAAATGTAACACAGACACCAAATAATATATTGTAGCGACCATAGAGAGTGGTCCTAGTCGTCGAACCCTCAGATTGGCCAGCAAGGTCACGTGTGGGTGCGACCATAAGGATTGGTCCAGAGAGCGACACCGCTGATTGGACAGCGTTGTCATGTGCGCTTTTGGCGCCCGAAAAGAGTCAGTTGGGAGACGTCTTCGAAGAGAACAGTTAGTTTTAATGGTTGTCTGTAATCTTGTTAAGAAAACTTTGTAATCGAATATTGCTATCGCAATAAACTTCTTCAACAAAGAACAAGTTTCCAGACTCGCCATATTGGTGACCCCGACGTGATCTGGGCGATCACCGACCATGAATGAACACGACGCCCCGTTGTTGGCTGCTGCGCCCGGCGCACCGGAGCTAAGCGCAGTCAGCGTTCACCTTCCATCGTTTTGGACACATCAACCACAATCTTGGTTTGTCCACACCGAAGCCCAGTTTCACTTAAGAAACATCTCGGTAGATGCGACAAAATACTACTACCTCGTCAGCGCTCTATCGCCGGAGACAACCACACGCATGATGCGGTTCATCGTAAACCCTCCCGCGGAAGACAAGTACGTGGCCATGAAGGCACTGTTACTACGAACCTTCAGGTTCAATAGGCATGACCGAGCTAGGAAACTTCTGCACCTACCAGATCTCGGAGATCGGCTGCCGTCCGTTCTCATGGCTGAGATGTTAATGCTAGCAGGTGAACATACGGAGTGCCTCATGTTCGAGCAGGCATTCCGAGAGAAGCTTCCCGAAGATGTCAAACTTATGCTCACGGATTGTTCTTTTAAGGACCCCGTGGCATATGCAGAAAAAGCTGATGCGCTCATGGCGTCCAAATCGAAAGGAAGCGGTTCGATCAACAAGGTCTCGACATCAGTGACCACGCCACAGCGACATCAAGATGGCGCCGCACCTCCCGCCATTTCTCCAAAAGCCCGCCAAAGGGATCCGCACAAGCGTGGCTGGTGCTATTACCATCTACGATGGGGTGGAGAATCCCGCAAATGCCGCTCACCTTGTACCTTCTCGGGAAATGCCTTGGCCGATCGTACATAGGGGCAGTTGCGATTGGCCAGAACCGACGCCTCTACGTCCGAGACCGATTCACGGACACAGAATTTTTGGTGGACACGGGAGCCATTGTCAGTATAGTACCACCGACCGACCTTGAGACCAGATCGGGTAAGACAGGTCCTACCCTCATCGCGGTTAATGGCAGCCCCATCCGCACGTTTGGTACGCGGAAGATGTCCCTGGTTTTAGGCCTCCGCACATATGAATGGCCATTCATTATAGCAGACGTCAGCCAAGCGATCCTAGGCGCAGATTTTCTCTGGGCCTTTTCACTGGTCCCTGACGTCCACGGTAACGACCTCCGACCCTCCGCCAGTGATGAGCCCGTCGCTTCGACAACCGCCACCCCGCCCAGCCCAACTGTCCAGGACGTAGTCGCGGCCCCCGACTCGTATGCTGAGGTCCTGGCGGAGTTTCCAGAGCTGCTCGTCCAGCGTTTCGATGCCCTTTCGGCCAAGCACGGCGTTGTCCACCACATCCGCACCGAGGGTCCCCCCGTTTTCGCTCGGGCCCGGAGGCTACCGCCCGACAAGCTGGTGGTGGCGCGGGAGGAATTTAGGAAGATGGAGGAAATGGGAATTGTCCGTCAGTCCGACAGCCCGTGGGCCTCGCCGTTGCATATGGTCTCCAAAGCATCTGGGGGGTGGAGACCATGTGGCGATTATCGGCGTCTCAACGCTGTCACCATGGCTGATCGCTACCCCATACCGCACCTGCAGGACTTCTCGTCTGGGCTGGAAGGTGCGGTGGTGTTCTCCAAGATCGATTTGGTGCGGAGATACCACCAGATTCCTGTGCGGCCGAAGGACATACCAAAAACTGCCACGATCACTCCGTTCGGGGTGTTCGAATGGTTGCGCATGCCTTTCGGTTTAAAGAACGCGGCACA
The DNA here is from genome assembly GCF_053455715.1 of Rhinoraja longicauda. NCBI lineage: Eukaryota > Metazoa > Chordata > Chondrichthyes > Rajiformes > Arhynchobatidae > Rhinoraja > Rhinoraja longicauda. The sequence goes on along the minus strand of NC_135955.1, from coordinate 45,630,309 downwards.
GGCTTTCCAGCGACTGATGGACCGTGTGGGTCGGGGTTTACCCTTTTTGTTTATTTATTTAGACGACATCCTGGTCGCCAGCCCCTCAGTGCAGGAACACCTGGTCCACTTGCGGACTGTATTCCAGTGGCTCCAAGACCACAGGCTCATCATCCAACCCTCCAAGTGTCAATTCGGCCTCCCTTCTCTCAATTTTTTAGGGCACAGAATCACCCCTGCCGGCGCCTCCCCTGTGCCCGAGAAGGTGGAGGCTATTCGAGCATTTCCCCGGCCCACCACAGTGAAAGGACTACAGGAGTTCGTAGGCATGGTTAACTTCTACCATAGGTTCGTTCCGGCAGCTGCGCGGGTCATGCGCCCGCTCTTCCAGTGCCTTGCGGGTAAACCTGTAGAGTTGATATGGTCCCCGGCTGCAGAGTCGGCTTTTACAGCAGCTAAGGCAGCATTAGCAGACGCCACCATGTTGGTCCACCCGAGCCCCTCCGCCCCCACGGCCCTGACGTTTGATGCGTCTGACGTGGCGGTGGGTGGGGTTTTGGAGCAGCAGGTCGGTGGCCTTTGGCAGCCCTTGGCGTTTTTCAGCCGGCAACTGAGTTCGGCTGAGCTGAAGTATAGCGCCTTTGACCGAGAGCTTCTGGCCCTCTACTTAGCTGTTCGTCATTTCAGGTATTTCCTTGAAGGCCGCCCATTTGTGGCCTTTACGGACCATAAACCATTAACTTTTGCTTTTTCCAAATTGTCCGACCCATGGTCGGCCCGCCAACAGCGGCACCTGACTGCCATCTCTGAGTTTACCACCGATGTCCGTCATGTCGCCGGTAAGCTTAATGCCATTGCTGATGCCCTGTCTCGGCCTGCTGTTTCCCCCATTTCGGCGGTGGACTGCGAGGTGGATCCCCAGGAGCTTGCGGAGGCACAGCTCCTGGCGGACACCGCCCCGGCATACCAGTCTGCCACTTCGGGGTTGAAGTTGGCTCAGGTGGCCTGCGGGCCAGAAGGCACAAAAGTCTGGTGTGATGTTTCCCTTCCCCGTCCCAGGCTGGTAGTGCCGCCCGCCCTTCAGCACCGGGTTTTCGATGCCATTCACGGGCTGGCGCACCCGTCCATCCGCTCCACCTCTGCCTTAGTAGCCGCTCGGTTTGTGTGACATGGCCTGCGTAAACAGGTAGCTGTTTGGGCCCATTCCTGCGTTCCCTGCCAGACCGCTAAAGTCCAGCGCCATGTCCAGACCCCGGTACAGGAGTTTGAGGTCCCAGCGGTCCGTTTTTTCCACATTCACATGGATTTAGTCGGGCCCTTGCCTTCCTCCCGGGGCTACACCCATCTCCTCACGGTGGTGGATCGGTTCACCCGATGGCCAGAGGCTTTCCCATTGTCAGATACCTCTGCTGCCTCTTGTGCCAGGACTTTGGCCCTCCATTGGGTGGCACGTTTCGGGGTTCCGGCTGTTATTACCACTGACAGGGGGCCACAGTTCACTTCGACCCTCTGGGCCACGCTGCGGTTACAACACACCACAGCGTACCACCCCCAGGCTAATGGACTTGTGGAGAGGTTCCACCGTCAACTCAAGGCGGCCCTCAGTGCGAGGCTAGAAAGCCCGGACTGGGTAGACCAACTTCCCTGGGTCCTTCTGGGCATCCGGACTGCTCCTAAGCAGGATCTCGGTGCTTCGTCCGCGGAGCTAGTATATGGCTCGCCACTTCGAGTACCCGGGGATTTGCTTCCGGACCCCTCCGGCCAGCTGCCTCCAGTCCCGTCAGTCTTGCATCGCTCCGGGCACGCGTGGGTTCCCTGGCCCCGGTTCCGACTTCACGTCATGGGTGTACCATGGTACACGAACCTGCCCTGAAGGACTGTGAGTTCGTATTTCTGCGTAGGGATGCCCATCGTTCCCCGTTGCAGAGGGTCTATGAAGGGCCGTTCCGGGTTTTGCGTAAGGGAACGTTCACCTTCACCTTAGACGTGGGCGACAGGAGTGAGCTCGTCTCGGTGTCCAGGCTTAAACCTGCGCACTTGGATCCGGACCGCCCGGTCCTGGTCGGCCACAACCACCTCGGAGAGGCCGGCCTCCGGCAGTTCCGATCAGTCCAGGCCCCCCCGCTCCGGCAGTTCCACCAAGTCCGGAATCCCCTGCTCCTGTGGTTCAGGCTGCCCCTCTCCTTACTCGTTCTGGTCGCGAAATCCGGCTCCCTGCTAGGTTCCGTACCTCTGGTTCTGGGGGGGTCATGTAGCGACCATAGAGAGTGGTCCTAGTCGTCGAACCCTCAGATTGGCCAGCAAGGTCACATGTGGGTGCGACCGTAGGGATTGGTCCAGAGAGCGACACCGCTGATTGGACAGCGTTGTCATGTGCGCTTTTGGCACCCGAAAAGAGTCAGTTGGGAGACGTCTTCGAAGAGAACAGTTAGTTTTAATGGTTGTCTGTAATCTTGTTAAGAAAACTTTGTAATCGAATATTGCAGTCGCAATAAACTTCTTCAACAAGGAACAAGTTTCCAGACTCGCCATAATATACATAAAATATAGCCAAATGCTTCAAACAAAACTGTAAAACATTCCCACCAAAAATAGCTATTTATCTGACGGTTATCTTTCTCAATGCAAATAATACAGTTTGCACTGAAACTCCTTACTACATTGTTTTTACTTACTATATATTTTATATCATAACTTTTTATATTTATATCTTGTTATATTACTTACTCCATTTGTTTAAGTGAAAGGTGGGACACTTGTGGATCTGATACAAAGTCATCAGGTTGAACTGATGACTGTGGAGTAAGGTTTCTCGAATGGACTGGTGATAATAACAGTAAGCTCTGTTTTCAACAAATCCAAGTGGACTCTGACATCTCCATCCATCAATAACCTGCACTCTACCCTAATGTGGTGTTTCCAAACAGGAAAAGCAGAAATGTAAAACCTTTGTCTCCATTTGTCAGCCTTTTCAATCCATTAAACACAGGGGAAATTGCCCTTTCCACCAAACTGTTTAGGCTGGCTGCTGCAGAACCATACACACATATTTGATTCAGCGTCATTGCAAATTCAGCATGAGTGCAAATTCAGGATGAGTGAAGTTACATTTATTCTCCACCACAAGCAATCCTGGAAGACTATGCATCACAAAGATTATTTTCAAATTTAAATTAATCTCTTGAGATGCAGAAGTATTGATAGGAACTACCATCACTTTGAATGTGTTTATCTCAAGGTCAAGATCAATTTTTTCTATAAATGGAATCACAAAAACCACATGCATCTTCGACTCTCAGTTGTTCCATCTGTGGGCATGGGTTGAAAAGAACTGCTGGTACTCTTAACATTACTTACATTCCTCTGTACTGTCATTCAAATGCTTATCCATTCCAGGCCACCAGTCAAGCCTTTGGCAACCTATTTGATCTGTGATTGACCTAGCCTGCTTTATGTAAGGTCATTTTTAATGTGGTGAAATTAGGTCTAGATCCTCAAAGAACTATACTAATTTGGGTGGCTAGTTTGTACCTTTTTCTGTATCGTGTTAACAATGTGTTATCCATGCATTCTCTATCCCATCGCTGCTGGGTGGGTACATGTAGGTTTGGTCATATCTCGTCATGGTGGTAAGCTGTTGGGTGGTGCCTGGCAAAGGGGTTAATATATTCCAACAGTGACACAATCTAATCCAGGACTGCTGTCTCACATGGCAATATACTAACTAGTAGATGACACACTGCAGTCACTTTCTAACTGCATTGACTATTCTCATATTATCTGTCGGCATATGCAAGGATGCCATCTGAGATAGTCCCATGTGCAAGCAACCTCCACCCTGTGAAATGACTTGGATGTAAACGTGGATGGATCGGTTAGTAAATTTGCAGATGACACCGAGATTGCTGGGGTCACAGATTGTGAGGAAGGCTGTCAAAGTATACAGCGGAATAAAGATTAGCAGCAAAACAGGGCAGAGAAATGGCAGATGGAGTTTAATCTGAACAAGTGTGATGTGTTGCACTTTGGGAGGTTGAATGTAAGGGGGAAATATATAGCTAATAGCATGTCCTTTAGCAGTACTGATGTACAGAGGCACTTAGAGGTTTAACTCTATTACTCCATGAAAGTGGCATCACAAGTGGATAGAGTGGTAAAGAAGGCATATGATATGTTTGCCTTCATAGGTTGTGGCATTGAGTATAAGATTCAGGAAATCATGATGCAGCTTTATATGTCTTTGGCTAGACCACATTTGGAGCATTGCCCCATCACAGGAAGGATGTTGAGGCTTTGGAAATGGTGCAGATTTGCCAGAATGATGCCTGGATTAGGTACAGGCAGAGGTTGGACAAACTTGTATTGTATTCTCTGGAATGCTGGAGGTTATGGGGAGGTCTGATGGTAGTATGCAAAATTATGAAAGGTATAGATAGGGTAGACAGTCAGAACCTTTTGCCCAGGATGGAAATATCAAGTAACAGAGCGCATAACTTTAAGGTGAAAGGGTCAATGTTTAAAGGAGATGTGTGGGGCAAGTTTTTTGACACGATACGATACGATACGATGTGATAAAACTTTATTCATCCCCGGAGGGAAATTGGTCACAAAGGGCGGTGAGTGCCTGGAACGTGCTGTGGTGGTGGTGTTGGTGGTTGAGTCAGATATGAGAGTGAATTTAAGAGACTTTTGGAAAGGCACACGAATATAGAGATATGGATTATGTGCAGACAGATAACAGTTGGTCTTGGCATCATGGTCAGCGCAGATGTTGTGAACTGAACAGCCTGTTATTATGCTGTACTGTTCTATGTTCTTTAAGTTCTATTCCTAGAAAACCATCCTTATTGCAAAACCCTTTGAATCCCATGTTTTAAGTGGAGATGCGTTCCTCCGGGATGTTTAACTCTTAACAGTGTTGATAGTTCCGCAGTTGCTGGCACATGGCAGGGGGCCACTTACGAAGTGACAGTTTTCAGTGCAAATTTCCTAAGTGGTCAGCAGCTGCATTTGAAGATGCCAGCATCTGCAGATGTTATAGCACGCACCACGGTTTAAGTGGTTGCAGACATTCTTCTCCAGTAGCACATCTTTGTAAAATATCAAATTTCACAACCAGTGAATTTCTTTTTCCTGATCCTTCAGGTTTACTACTTGCATTTAAACTGCTCAGATGTCTTGAGGGTAAATAACATGGAAAATATAACAAAATAAACTGCTGGTCAGCACAATGAACCTATGGCACGAAGAAAAAATCATATTACCTGCACGTGTCAAGAAATGCAAACTGAAAAAAATACAAATCAACAACATTTGTGGTTTCTTTAGCATTTTGAGTTTATTTTCATTCTTAATTATTTTTTATTAATATTTCTCACATAAATTTCGTAAAGGTAAATTTTATTCTATATCTGATTTTTAGGTATCAATTGTGAATTCCATGAGGATAAATTTCTGTATCCCGAACAGCCATAAAGTAGGTGTCACCTGTATTCAACAGATGCATCCTGCAGATGTCTATGGTTCATCAAAATTGTTAATTTCCCATAGTTCAGGTACTTATCAAACTTCATCACTCTCCAGATGAAAGTTAAACCTTTCTCATTTAATTGTGAATATATTGTTTTGTTTTGGAACGAGGCCTTGCATGCCAAACTAATTGGTTGCTCATCTCCATCTGCCATATGATGTGTCAAAACTACAGGATGGATCATAATGAACAAGAACTCACAAATTCAGAAACACCCGCTTCATCTCTTGGAACACAGTTTCTTATTTCCATTTCGACTTCCATTTCTTCTGTGATTCAGTAACTCAGAAGTCCTACATCTTTGGTTAAAGACAACAGCAAAGGTTCATAGGTTTGAACATTTGTTACCTTCCAAGTTGAGCAAAACAAAATCACCTGATAAAGGTTTATCTTATAACCTAATGGCGCCATTTGACTCCACTACAGGAACAATTGGAGCAGCCAAGTCAGAAAATGTATCCTATTCAATCCTAGCTGCTTTCTACATTACCTGCAGCTCTTCCCCAACATATTTCTTTCGAGTGGAGTACAATGCGTGTTCAGTTTAGATTTTAGTTTAATGTAGTTTGTTATTGTTACGTATACTAAGGTACAGTGAAAAGCTTTTGTTCGCTTGCTATCCAGTCAAAGAAAATACTATATGATTAAAATCAAGCCATCTGCAGCACACAAGTAAAGGATGAAGGATACAACATTTAGTGCAAAATAAAGTCCATTAAAGTCCAATTAAAGATAGTTCAAAGGTCTCCAATGATTAAAGATAGTTCAAAGGTCTCCAGATGGGAGGTCAGGAACATAGACTAGCTGAGGAGATGTTGTAAGACCCAGAGTTACTCCTTGAGTTTCATTGCTCTATTTGTCAAATATAATTAATATTGGTGTGCGTTTTCATTGACAGCTCCTTTCTGTCAATGTATAATGTACATTTTGCACGTTTTGAATGTTTCACAAAATGCTGGAGTAACTCAGCAGGTCAGGCAGCATCTAGAAGAGAAGGAATGGGTGACGTTTCGGGTCGAGACCCTTCTTCAGACTGATGTCAGACTGATGACGTTTTGAATGGTTCACTAATATTTTGAATTAGTCTATAAATGATCTATTTAAGTCCCATCTTTTTCATCTGGTTCACGTTCAATGTCCACAATTCTCCCTTCCAGGTTTCACATTGCTTGGTTGCTTGATTTGCCATGTTTTTGCTTTGCTGTCAACAAAACCAATTGTTTCTTTAATATCTCAATAATATCTGAGATAAGATTCTTCAAAGGTCACAACATCAATCCCACACTAAGCTCACAGTCTTCTGAGATTTGCTCTACCTACATCATTCTCTCAGGGAACATGAAACAGTACAGTCAATGCCCTTCCAAACACATCCTTGGGATGCATTCAATCTAATGAAATCTGCTCAGTTTATTAACCAATCTGTCATCGTGAATGTATTGTGTAGAGCTCTCATAGATAACCACGTTACGACTTTGGTCTCACCTACATATTTCAATATTGCGGATCATATCTAAGTTCGACTCAAAAAAGGGAAACAAGATTAAGTAGCAAGGTGGCACTACAGTTACCATTACTGCCTCCTGCCTCCAGGAACTTAGATGTGTGGTGTGTGGTGTTTGCAGTTTGTGTGGTTTTCCTCTGGATGCTTCTATTTCTTCCCAATCCCAAAAACAAGCTGGTATATTAATCAGCTATTCTAAATTGCTTTGTTATGTCCGTAAGTGGTAAAAGATTGGAATAGGGTTGTTAGTAGGCAAGGGAGAGACAATAGAATTCAGGGGCACATAGGAACAATGTGAAGGAATAGTAAATGGATGGGATTGCTCTGCTGGGAGCTGGCATAGGCTCAACAGCCAAATGTTCTTCTAAAATGTTGTGATATTTATGCTAGATGGCAAGGACCTGAATATCAATCATCACATCATCTCCCAGCCTCCAATACTCACCCCCCAGCAAGTTAGGATTACACTCCTGTTAACAAATATAGACATTTAATTTAGTTTAGACATACAGTGTGGAAACAGGCCCTTTGGCCCACCGAGTCTGCGCCAACCAATGATCACCTGTACACTCGTTCTCTCCGGCACACTAGAAACAATTTGCAGAGGCCAATTAACCTGGGTGCCTTTGGAATGTGGGAGGAACGTGGGAGCACCAGGAGGAAACCCACGCGGTCACAGGGAGAACATGCAAACTCCGTACAGATAGCACCCATTTTCAGAAACAAACCCGGATCCTTGGCACTGTTGTGCCTTATTTTACATTCATTCAAGGGATGTGGATCTTTCAAGCTGAGTCTGTGTTTAATTTCCGATCGCTAGCTGCCCTTGAGAAGGAGCTGATGAGCTGCCTTCCTGAATTGCCACCGTCCTTGGGGTGTGGGTATACCCACAATGCTGTTGGGGAGAGAGTTCCAAGATATTGACCAGCAATAGTGAAGGAACGGCGATATATGTCCAAGTCAGGATTGGATGTGGCTCAGTGGGCAACTTCAAGGTGGTGGTGATTCCATGCTTTTGCAGTCTTTGTCTTTCTAGCTGGGAGAGGTTGTGGGTTTGGAATGTGCTGCCGAAGGATTCTTGATGAGCTGATGCAGTACATCCTGTAGAGGGTACAGGGTAAGTATGTTACAGCTGCAACTCATCCAGGCAAGTGAAGTCTTTTCTTTCACCCTCCTGACTTGAGCATTATAGATGGTGGGTAGGCTTTAGGGACCTAGGAGGTGAGTTACTTGCTGCCATATTCCTTGCTTCTGTCCTGCTCTTGTAGCAACAATGTATATACTTTTGTGTTCTTGTTCTATGTCTGTATGAAACTTTGCAAGTCTTCATGGTACAGCAGAGGTCTTTATTACATTACCTCATGCTGGCAGCAAGACAACTAAAATGGCTGCAACTACACAATCTGACTGCTCACTCCACACTGTGCACAGCCAAGATAACTATGTACAAAACATCTCCCTTTGTCCTGTGCAGCGCCACCTGCTGCACGGGAGGAGCAACGGGTCCTCCCACCCCACACAGTCCATCAAACATCACATATATGTCTATGTCAATTTAGTTGCTTATCAATGGTAGTTTCCCAAGCATTGACCATGGGGGATTCATTGATGATAATGCTATTACACAATAGTGGGTGATCGATTTTCTCTTCTTGGATTTTAACATTGCCGAGCACTTGTCTAACATAAATGAATTTGCCACTAATCAGCCCAGGCCTGGATATTGTCTAGGTCTTGCAGCATTTGGTTGTGGGTCATTATCTCGGTTATCGTGAACGGTGCTGAAGATTGTTCATCAGTGAACATCCGTACTTCTGACCTTACAAAAGAAAGAAGGGCATTGAAGAAACAACTGAAGATATTTGGGCCTAAGACACTACCCTGAGGAACCCCTGCTGAGATGTTCTCTGGCTGAGATAATTGATCTTCAATCACCGCAACCATCTTTTTTGAGTTAGCCGTGATTCCAACTAGCGGAGAGATTTTCCCCTGATTCCCATTGACTCCATTTTAACCAAGGCTCCTTGATCATCAAATGCTACCTCGATCTCAAGGGTAATTACTCTCACTTCACCTCTGGAGTTCAGCTCCTTGTTCATGTTTGGACAAAGGCTGTAATGAGAATAGGAGCTGAGTGTCTTTGTTGGAACACAAACTGTGCTCCTGTGAGCATGTTATATAGTCCTATAGTCATGAAATGCTTTGAAAGGCTGGTCCTCTCACACATCAAATCCAGCATCCCTGCCTCACTGGACCCACATCAATTTGCATACAGGGTAAACAGATCCACAGAGGACGCCATCTCGCTGGCTCTTCACAGTGTCCTGACTCACCTGCAGAGACAGGGCACGTATGTGAGGATGCTATTCATTGACTATAGCTCTGCCTTCAACACGGTCATCCCCACCAAGCTCATCACCAAACTCCACCAGCTAGGCCTCAGCTCGTCGTTATGTGACTGGATCCTGGACTTCCTGCTGGAGCGACCGCAGGCAGTGAGAATGGGCCTGCACCTGTCCTCCACTATCACCCTGAGTGCCGGCACACCACAGGGCTGTGTTCTGAGTCCCATGCTCTCCTCTCTAATCACACACGACTGTGTTCCTGCATTCAACACCAACACCATTGTCAAGTTTGCAGATGACACAATGGTGATTGGGCTGATCACCAACGGTGATGAAACAAAATACAGAGCGGAGGTGCAGAACCTGGCGGACTGGTGCTCTGATAACATCCTGTCCCTAAATACCACCAAGACCAAGGAGCTGATCATCAACTTCTGTAGGTCACACAACGGGGAATATGCCCCGATCTTTATCAACGGGGACAGTGTGGAGAGAGTGTCCAGCTTCAGGTTTCTGGGCACTCACATTTCGGAGGACCTAACATGGTCCACTAACACTGCTGCGCTGGTCAAGAAGGCAAAGCAACGACTGTTCTACCTAAGAACACTGAAAAAGTCTGGTCTACCCCAACAGCTGCTGACGACTTTCTACCGCTGCACCATAGAGAGCATCCTAACACATGGCATCCCTGTGTGGTATCTCAGCTGCACGGAGGCAGAGAGGAAAGCTCTTCAGCGGGTAGTCCATAGAGCTCAGAGGACTATCGGAACACAGCTACCAGCCTTGGAGGGCAACTACAACACACAATGCCTCAGAAAAGCCACCAGCATCCACAAAGACTCTTCACACCCCTGCAACAGCCTGTTCGAACTTCTACCATCGGGCAGACGATACAAGGCCTTCTACGCCCGCACCTCCAGACTCAGGAACAGCTTCATCCACAGGGCCATAGCTGCTATGAACCGGTCCTGCTGAGCCGGATGGTCACATCGCACAGTGATCCGGCACAGATCTACTTGGACTTTATTCTGTTATAAAACTGTTCTAATTTGTTTCATTGGGTTGTTTAAATTAATACTGACTAGCTAATTAATTTATTGCATCGTATGGGAGGCGCATTCCCAATCTCGTTGTACCCCTGTACAATGACAATAAAGATATATTGTATTGTATTGTATTGTATTGTATTGTATTGTATTGTATTGTATTGTATTGTATTGTATTGTATTGTATTGTATTGTATTGTATTGTATTGTATTGTATTGTTGCTAAGCAAGTGCTTGGTAGCACTGCCAATTATCCCTTCACCACTTTGCTGATGATCAAGAGTGCACTAATGGAGTGCTAATTGGCCAGATTGGATTTGTCCTGTTTTTTGTGGAGAGGACACACTTGGACAATTGTCCACCATGTCGAGTAGATACCAATAATTGTAGCAGTGCTGGAACAGCTTTGTCATGGGGCTGCAAGTTCTCGAGTACATATCCTCAGTGTTATCGGCTGAATTTCTATCAGCGTCCACCTGAGCATATTGTCTGGTTGCATCATGGTCTGGTTCGGCAACTTGAAAGCCCGGGTGCGGAAAGGACTGCAAAAAGTTATGAACACTGCCCAGTCCACCACCGGCTCTGATAAGAGTTGGTCAGCATCATGTGCGGAACAAACATTGTGGGCTGAAGGGCCTGTTCCCATACTGTGTCCTATATTCTATGTATTAAATTGTAGTGGCCTGTCTCCTTCACACTGATAAGCTACTGGGGAAGAGAAATTCACATGGTGCATGGAAAGCTGTCAGTATCATTCTAATCATAAGCAGCTTCAGTTTTACACCTCAATTTTATTTACAAACAAGGTTTCAAGGAACAGATTGCTGTTTTCTTTCCCAACAGATTCATGTCCCCATCAGAAGTACAAAGTCAGAAAATAACCTCTGCAGTGCTGCTAAAATTAAAATGCCACTCTCCTGGAAGGCACTAACTGTTACAGACAGCTGAAGTAGAACATTTTGAAATACAATAATGGAAAATACTTTCTATGCCTAATTTACAATAGAATCAGAACGCTTCCTCACTCTCAATAAATTTCTATTTCCATTTTCTCTTTAATTAACTGTACTCAATCTCATTGCAGATCTTTATTAATCATTGGACAAAGCATCTTTCTTTGTTCCTGTCAATGGACTGTCTTTGTTCTTTATAGATTAAGGGCAGTGGCCTGGAAATTAATTCTTATCCAAGTGAAAGCACTAAACCCGCAGTATACAGTTAACACATTCCTATTCAGGTCGCTGTGGCCGGGTTGTGATATTTAACTGCAATCCTCATGAAAATGTATAGGCGTATTTTAAATTTGCAACTTTCCATTTTCCACTTGGCTGACCAATTAACTGTGATTAGTTGGTCAATTCTGTGCACCTGCCAACCTATTCATGTGTGAACGTACAGAGCACGTTACCGCAGCACGCATCATTTCTGAAAATGACCGTCTTGCTTAGCTTTGAAATACTCTGAAGGAGGCAAAGAAGTGGAGGACCGTACTCCATGTTAGGGTCTGTTAGACATGGGACATCTTTCAAGAATTATAGGATAGGGGTTAAAGCCAGTAATACAAACAAGAATCTTCCTTAAATAAATTGTTTACATGTAACTTCTCAGCAGGCTGATGGTTCACAGCAGGAGGCCCCTTAAGAAATATGCTTAGGAAACTGACAAGGCAATCTCATCTATTAATACTCATAAATTATACTTTATTACACAATGTAACATTCATCAATTCTGCAAGGGCATTAAAACCCAATCATTGAATGGGGAATATTCCAATTCTGCACCATTGCAACTATGCAGCAGAGACAGTAAATGAGTTTTTAGGTTAATCAGCCCTCATTGAAAGGACCGAGGAGGAGATTGGGGAAGGCATTAAGAACCCATCTCCAGTATTAAAGTATAGTGAAAGATATATCCTTGCCACCTAAAACACAGTTCAAGACATATATGTTTCATCCATTAATATATTCTGGGTGTTTGTATATCCAGGAATCCACCCCTCAACACTAAGAACACAGGCATTTTGAGGTCTGGTACAGAAACAAGGAAATACAGATGCTGGTTTATACCAAAGATAGACATGGAGAGTTGGAGTAATTCAGTGGTTCCTGAAACATCACCCATCCTTTTCTCCGGAGATGCTGCCTGACCCGTTGAGTTACTCCAGCACTTTGTGTCTATCAAGGGTGTCTCTGGTGTTGTGCTCGGATCCTTTGGGACTGTCACTAGTATTTGAATATGCAAAGCTGTCAATTGAGATGTGCCCCATTGTAACCCATCTGTTTAATTTTGTTTAGTTTAGTTTAGAGATACAGCGTGGAAACAGGCCCTTCGGCCCCCCGAGTCAGCACCGACCAGCAATCCCCACACATTAACACTATCCTACACACACTAGTGACAATTTATACTCATACCAAGCCAATTAACATACAAACCTGTACGTCTTTGGAGTGTGGGAGGAAACTGAAGATCTCAGAGAAAATCCACGCGGTCACAGGGGGAACGTACTATGCACTTATTTTACGCTTTAGAGTCCTTTTGGAGTGCTTGGTTTTGATGTAATTATACTGTATCATCTTGCAAAAAGCAAATGCACAGGCAGGATTCAGGTCATTCCTGTAGATACAATTAACTGCAGGTGCTGGTTTAAAAAACAAAACAACACAAAGTGTTGGAGTAACTCAATGAGTTAGGCAGCATCTCTGGATAATATGGATAGGTGATGTTTTGGGTTGGAACCATTCTTCAGACCCGGCTCAAAACTCCAGCACTCCGCGTCTTTTTCAGGTTTTTCCAGTCTCTAAGGCATGCAAATGTGTAATGTGCCTGAAGTTCAGTATGTATTTGATAAAATGCAAATGAGGTTTCAATCAATGCCATGAATAATGTAGGCTTCATCTTTAAAGACAGGCATACTCAATAGCACAGATCTGACAGAGATAGATGACAGCTTGGAGCATATCTAGAACAAGGTAGTTGAAATCATTAAGAGGTTGAAACATGTCTGAAAAGTTTCCCAGAAGAGGATTTGATGAAATATGATATGGAGCAGCATATCATATGTAGTAGATTCTTGTAGAGAACCAGTTAGGTATAATAGGTAATGCAGATATCGGCCCACATTTGGGACATGCTTCTGTAATAGCCTTGTGAGATGGGGAGGGGAGTCTTGGTGTAGGATCTTATGCTGATTTATTTAATTAGAATCCTCTTAGACTTTGACTTTCCTGAGAAAGATTTCAGTGTGAAGGCCAAAAGAGGATGTTTGTTAAGAGGATATGTTTCAGGAGTTGTAGGATCGGAGTAACAGCCAAAATATTAAAGCTGACTATGTAATTATGACCATTGAGTCAGGAGTGTTTTATTGTCATACAGTATGTCCCAGAGAGAACAATAGGCTTCTTACTTGCAGCAGCACAACAGAATATGTGAACATAGTACACTGTAAACAATCTAATAAACGAGAAAATAAGTTCAGGGTCTATGTACACACATACATACATACACACACACACATATATATATATACATATGCATACATATACACATACACATATATATATAAATATATATAAATAACTTAATTACAGAGATTCTCCAGATTGTCTCCATGAGAGAGACAATGGAGTGACTGGTAGATGATCATTCAGCACATTCTTCCTAGTCTAAATATGCAGCTTAATTAGAATAAATGTCAAGACAGAGCAGCATTGTTCTTATGGACATTTTAGGTCATGAGATGAAAGAATTTCTTTGGACAATGTAGCAAAGTTCACATGTCAAGCTTAACATTCATAGTGCAAATGGGAGGGAAAATCTTCCATGATGTTCATTGATATGACTCAGAAACAAAAGTAATCGTTAAGTATAAAAGCATTCTCAATAAAAATGATAAGGGTAATCTGGACTCTGGAGCATGCACAAGGTGTATCATACTGCCAATAATGGATCAGAGGAATTTTTTCCTCTTCACTGCCCAGAATAACAGCCCAGCACATTGTATCAAATATCCTTTGCAGAGAGCTTGTCTAATTTCATTTCTATTGAAATGAATGAGCTAACATGAAGGAGATTTCATTGCAGTTCAGTGACCCGCTCTGCTAAATTACTGCTCACAGAGCAAAGAGCAACCTTTATGCACATGGCTTGAGAAATGTTACCATCGTGCTGCAGCCTCACCAACAAATAAGCACATGACCTCCTTTCTTCTCTGGTTTGAAACAACAAATATGGATTAGCATAAATTCAGTGATCAGGCTGATTGTGTACAGAAAGATTAGCCTTTTAGTTTGATTTTACTAAGGGTGCAGAGACCTACTGACATTCATAGCTTTAGCTTTAGAATAAACAGTTGCATTTGCTGACTTTAGAATAGACAGTTGTATTTGCTCACTCTAAAGCTGCTTGGTTCATACTTTCTAATCTAATTATTCGCTACCTCTACAACTAATGGGGATTATTAAATGTGGTATTAATTTCATGAGTCAGTTATTACAGGTTGACATTGTAATGCCACGTTCTTCTCTGCCAATTTTTGTTTTAATCTAAAAGTTGTGTTAAGAGCAGAAGGCATCCTCAAGAGACAAATTAAGAGTGTTTAATTGCCATATGTACCAGCCACAGAACAATGAAATTCTTACCTGCTGCAGCTTGACAGGTTCATTAATGCAATAATACACTCTTAATGTACAATAATCAAGAATAAAATAAATTAATAATCAGTAATACTAGGTACCCAGTGCAAAAAACAATGTCATGGTGCAACCAATACAAAATCCATAGAAGATCATAGATGCTAGGTAGTGGCTAATGTTGTTCAGTGTTCAGGACCCTGATAGTTGTTGGAAAGAAGCAATTCTTGTAGTGAGATGATTGTGTGCAGTTCTGGTCGCCCCATTACAGGATGAATGTGGTGGCTTTGGAAAGGGCACAAAGGAGGTTTGATGTCTGGATAAGGGGGTATTAGTTACAGGGAGAGTTTGGACAGACAAAATCTGTTTTCTGTGGAGGTTGCAGTGAGATCAGATAGAAGTATATACAATTATGAAAGGCATAGATAGGGTAAACAGTCAGATCCTTTTATGCAGGATGGAAGAATCAAATAGTAGAGGGCATGGCATTATGTTGAGAGGGGCAAATTTTAAGAGAGATGCGCAGGGCAATTTATTTTGCACAGAGGGTGGTGAGTGCCTGGATCGAGCTGCTGGGGGTGGTGTTGAGGCAGATACATTAGAAGCATTTAAAAGACTATTGGATAGGCATATGGATATACAGGGAATGGAGGGATATGGGTTATGTGCAGGTAGACAAGAGTTGGTCTTGGCAGCACGTTCAACACAGACATTGTGGGCCAAATGGCCTGTTCTTGTGCTGTACTGTTCTTTGTTCTATAATGTGGCCAGGGTGGTGTGGGTCTTTGATGATGTTAGCTTATTACCTTTATATAATTTCAAAGCCTTGCAAATGCTTTATGGATCGATGTTTTTGTTCCTTTCACCAATTGGAAATCTGTGCTTCTGCCAACAGCACTGGCTCTTATTGATAAGGGGTGAATAAGGTCCCCTTTAGACATTAAAAGCAAAACAAATTGTTACCTAATCTTCACATATTCAAAGCTCTGCAGCTCAATTTTGCCAGCTGATTGAAATGCCAATAATATTGCTGGAAAAATATACCTGATAAAAACTTGACTGAGAGAAAAGGAGTTGATATGTAAGCTGAAGATATACACAAAATGCTCAGGTAACTCAGCGGGTCAGGCAGCATCTCTAGAGAAAAGGACGAGGTAACATTTCGGGCCGAGACCCTTTTTCAGAATGAGCTCAGTCCGAAGAATGGTCTCGATCCGAAACATCACATGTTCTTTCTCTCCAGAGATGCTGCCTGACCTATTGAGTTGCTCTAACATTTTGTGTTTATCTTGGGTGTAAACTGTATCTGCAGTTCCTTCCTACACATGATATGTTAGCTGGATTGTTATGATTTGCACCAAAATGGCAGAAACACATGATGAATGGTCTTCGACCAGAAATATTAACTTAGTTTCATTTTCACAGATGCTGCCTGACCTGCCGACCCATTTTCAATATTTCCTGATTTCAGATTTCCAGCATCTGCAGTTTTTTGATTATCAGTGGTTATAATTTCATTAGTGAACAGTACAGCTTTGGCTCACTTCACAGATCATGCTTATTAAGCAGAGTTGGTAGATTTTAAAATTGAGTCATTTAGCAATGTCTGCCAAAAAGGCGATATTGCAGAGATTTTGATTAAAAAGCCTATATTATCCCCTCCCACCCAGAAAAATGGTTTGCATCAACAGTAAAATGTGGAAGAATCATGTTCCCCTTTGTCTTCTGCCTGCACCCTAACTGTTTCTACCCATCTTTCATTCTTGACCGCACTGGGTGCTCATTTCCGAAAGTACAAGAATCAAGAGTGTTTAATTGTCATATATACCAACAATGGAATAATGAAATTCCTACAGGCTGCAGCTTAACATGCCCATAAATGTAATAACACACAGATAATATATAATTAGTAAAAATACAAACAATTAATAACTGTAATACTAGGAAGCCAGAATATTGCAAAAACCAAAGTCTGTCGTGAACCCAAGGAGGCAGTCCAAAGGAGATCATAGTTGCGGTGTTCAAGAGGCTGATGGTTGCTGGGAAAAAAGCTGTTCTTAAACTTGGTTGTCACGATTTTCAGACTCCTTCCCAATCATAGTAGCCGAAATGAGGGCATTGTGGTGGGTCTTTGATGATATTGACTGACTTTTTTAAGGCAGCAGCTCCTATAGATCCCTTCAATGTTAGGAAGAACAGTATCTGTGAGAGTGTCTTCCATTCTCTGGAGTCACCGTAGACACATAGTGCTGGCGTAACTCAGCAGGACAGGCAGTATCTCTGGAGAGAAGGAATGGGTGACGTTTCGGGTCGATGAGATCGAGAGATGCTGCTTGTCCCACTGAGTTACTCCAGCATTTTGTGTCTATTTTCGATTTAAACCAGCATCTGCAGTTCTTTCCTACACATTCTGAATTCTCTGTTGTTGCTGGACATCTGATAATCTGTTATTCAATTTAGAACTCCCAGTGTTTCAGCATCTGGCTCACCAGGTGATGTTTGCTGCATTCCTTTTTAAGTCACCAGGATCCTCATTTCTATGTTCCCCCTCAACTTATGAGGATCATGATACTTATGTTCCCTCTCAACCCACTGGGTCTCTGGTCCCTGTGCTCTCTTTGAATGCACTGGGGCCCGGTTCCCCTGCTCTCTCCCATTCAACCACCTTCAGCTCTCGTTCCTGTGCTACCATCCAACTCACAGTTCCTAAGCTCTCTTTCACTGGGGCCGCAGTACGTGCTTGTTTTCACCTACCTGGACCTTTATTACCAAGGTTCCTTTCAATTCAATGGAGTCCCAGTTCCGTTGCTCTCTTTCACATACGAGGAACCCAGTTCCTGTGCTCCCTTTCAACTCATAGGAACCCTGGTTCCTGCACTCCCTTTCAACACCAGGATCACTGGAATTTTTTTAATACTTTGTGTAACGGTTAAAACAACCGTGAAGTTCAAAGTGGGTTGAAGCATCAACATGAATAACAATCATTAGTCTCAAAAACCTGTCAGACTTGCACCAAAGTCCTGAGTATGCTCAATTACCTCCACATTCAAAAGGTAAAATACTCCAGATACTTGAATTCTGAATTTTTTTTTAAAATGCTGAAGTACTCCAAATTATAGTGACCATCTATTTCATTCCGAAGGTAGACACAAAATGCTGGAGTAACTCAACAGGTCAGGCAGCATCTCGGGAGAGAAGGAATGGGTGATGTTTCGAGTCGAGACCCATCTTCTTGACCCGAAACATCACCCATTCCTTCTCTCCAGAGATGCTGCCTGCCCCGCTGAGTTACTCCAGCAGTTTGTGTCTACCTTCAGAATGAAGTAGATGGTCACTATAATGTGTCTACCTTTGATTTAAACCAGCATCTGCAGTTTTTTTCCCTACACGTCTACTTCATTCCGATCTTCCCATGTACCTCATTATGGCCCTTGTACTTTAAAAAAAAATCTGCACTTTCTCTATAGTTGTAACACTATATTCTCCATTCGAATATTTTTTCTCTTTGCATTACCTGTTGTACTTGTGCATAGCTTGATTGTGCTCATGAATGGTATGAATTGTTTGGATAGCCCACAAATGGATATTGTTCACTGTATTTCAGTGCATATGAAAATAAACCAATACCAATCTGTGACGAAAAGCAGTTAATGTTTCACGTGATGATTAAGCATTGGAACTGATCAGCACAGAGGCCAAGGTTAATGAGAAATAATCTGGCTTTTCTTAGTATGACGGCTAAAAGATTTACATTTTGGATCTCATCTGCATAGATCACATTGGTCTCCCAAGTCTTCACTGACTGATGGTTTGTTGTAAGATTTTGGTTGGAAGAGGAATAGCTATCAATAACTAGTTCTGATCTTAGGATGGAAGCTTTGGGGTATAAGGAAATAGATGAATGAGAAATAATGGATCAGCAACAACTCAACAATAATCTCTGTTTTTGTTTATTTGTGGAATAGACGGGGGTATTTTCAGTAACAGAGGAAACAAACTATGAAGATTGTTGGTACTGGGGCAAAGATATGGTAATCCAGGCCAACCAAAGAATGGAGGTTGATTTACACTCAATGGAACTTAATGTGGTTGACTCGGAAATGGTGAAAGATGGCATATCCAAATGCGTACCAAAAGTACACAGTCTGTCCATCCTATATGGATTGATAGAATGAAAATGATGAGAGTACTGGACATTTACTGTAGTGTTTAGCTGAGGTTTTAATGCAATCTGAAAAAAACCCAGGACCTGACATATCCATCCACAAAATTTCCACAAGCGTATCGTAAAACACATCCTGACTGATGGAGATGACACTAACTCTGCTTTAGTTCTTATGTCTTAACTTTCACACCCTTTGTTAGAGTCATACAGCATGGAAACAAACCCTTTGGCCCAACTTGTCCATGTCGACCAAGATGCCCCATCTACACTAGTCCCATATGCCTAAGTGTGGCCCATATCCCTCTAAACCTCTCCTATCCATGTACCTGTCCAAATGTATATTAAATGTTGTTATAGTGCGTGCCTCAACTACCTCCTTTAGCAGCTCGTTTTATGTACCCACCACCCTAGGTGTGAAAAGGTTGCCCCTCAGATTCCTAATAATTCCCTCCCCTCTCACCTTAAACCTATGGCCTCTGGTTCTTGATTCCCTGACCCTGTGCATTCACCTTATCTATTTCCCTCACGATTTCATACACCTCTGTGATCACCCCTCAGCCTCCTGTCCTCCAAGGATAAAATCTTAGCTTGCCTAACCTCTCCCTGTAGCTCACGCCATTGAATCCTGGCAACATCCTCATTCTTTGCACTTCTTTGCACATCTTCTGCAATTTTCTTTGCACTTTTTCCATCTTAATGACAACATTCCCATAGCAGGTAGATCAAAACTGAACTAAGGCCTCACTAATGTGTTGTACAACTGTAACATGACATCCCAACTATTATACTCAATACCCTGACTGATAAATACCAATGTACCAAAAGCTCCTTGACTATCTGTGATGTCACCTTCAGGGAACTACCTCCCTGTATTCCTGGATCCCTCTGCTCTGCAACACTACCCAGGGCACTACCATTCACTGTGAAGGTCCTGCCATGGTTTGACTTCCCAAAATACAATACCTCGCACTTATTTGCATTAAACTCCATTTGCTGTTCGTCAGCCCACGTGCCCAACTGATCAAGATCCTGCTGTAATTTCTGAAAACCATTTTAACTATCTATGACACCACTCACTTTAGTGTCATCTGCATACTTATAAATCATGTGTTGTACAATCTCATCCAAGCGTATTATTCTGAAATGTGCTTCAGGCTCTTCAAGTGGGAGTTTATTGCTGGCAGCATGAAATATTTTGCACAGAACATCTTCTTCATCTGGAAGCATTAAAGGCTGTCTACACTGAAGGAAGATGCTCTCAATATTACAACAAACAAAGACATCCTTTGATCATCCAAACAAATTAGGACGTACTGTATGTGCCGGTGGAATAAAAAAATAAAAGATTGTTCAGCATATTTTTAATGTTTACTAAGCTCTGAGATTCTTTGCAAGATAGAAATTAACAGACAAAGAAAGACACAAAATGCTAGAGTGACTCAGCAGCTCAAGCAGCATCTCTGGAGAAAACAGGTACTTGTCTGAAAAAGGGTAATGACAGATTTTGCATTGGTTTATTGTGTCAAATAGTACAAAAATTACAAAAAATGTGGCTAAATTGAAAGCAGGCAGACATTTACACATCATTTAGTTGCAATATTTGTTTTGTCTGTTTAAGTAACAAAGGAGTGTGTTGTAGTAACAAGGAACTGCTGATGCTGGTTCACCAAAGAAAGACATAAAGAGCTGGAGTAACTCAACGGGTTTGGCAGTATCTCTAGAGAACATGGATAGGTGATGTTTCGGGTCGGGACATTTCTTCAAACAATCTGAAGAAACGTCTGAAATGTTACCTATCCATGTTCTCCAGAGATGCTGCCTGACCTGTTGAGTTACTCCAGCACTTTATGTCTTTCAAAGGAGTGTAGCAGATGGCCATGCTCAAAAGTAAGCCATCACCTATTATGGCAGGACCTGACATATCCATTTAGCAGAGAGCACAAAATATATCTCAGGTCAGCATGGAGCCAGTTGCAGGTCAGTTCAATGTGCAATAAGGACACCTGCAGCCAATTTGTATTTTGATGATCATTCAACAATAGAGCGATTAAGATATGGGATCTTACTGTCATAAACCGAACAGAGCTGAAAAAGTCTGGAATTCTTTCCAGCAAGATGTTTCTCTGCTTTATGTCAACTGTGATCCAGAATACCATTGTAGCAGTGGAACTAAAACAATTGCTGATTAGTATCAGTAGACTATTCAATCTACTAGTATTCAACGTGAAAGATAACAATCACATCTGATTGTTACTTACCATCAGCAAATAATTTTAAATGTATCGAAAATCTTGGGGTTGTGTTTCCCTTTCTGAGTTAGTCCTTGGTTCGGTCAATCTCTTTTCTCAAATCAACCTCGGTAAAGAACTGGGGCATAGAACTAAAGCTTTCTGTCGGTGATACATTGCACAGATGAAAATGAAATGTTACATATGAAGTGAGCACTGATGTATGGAAAAGGGAGTGTACTAAGAGTGAGACCTACACAAAAAAATATGAACAATCAAACATTTACATTTGAACATTTGAACTTTAAAAATTTCCAACAAGAATCTATTGCATACATGAATGAAATTGGGGATTTAAATCTTTCCTTTCTCAACTAGAAACTTTGATTGAGAATAAAATATTTATTTTCAAGACTTGGGGGTTGCCAGCAGAGTCAGCATTTATTACCCATCTCTAATTGCTCCCGTGAGCTGAAGAACGAGCGATTATTTCCAAGTCAGGATTGTGTACAACTTAGAGAGGATACACTGGTGATGGTATTCCCTTGCATTTGCTGACATTTTCCTTCTTGGTATTGGACATTGGTTTGGGAAGTGTTGTTGGAGTAATTGCAGTGCACTTTCTTGGATAAAACACAGCGGCCTCTCTGCGCTATTGCTTGATCAAGCAATCTGCTTTGTCCTGGATGGTATTGGTGCAGTATTCATCCAGGACTGTGGAGAATATTCCCTACACTTCTAACTTGGATACGCTTAATGGTGTCAGGAGGCAAATCATTAGCTGCAGGATGTTTATTTTTTGATCTGCTCTTGTTGCTAAGCTATGTATGTGGCCAGTTGAGTTTCCAAACAATGGTGATCCCCAGGATTTTGATAAAGGGGTTTCAGTGACAGTATTGCCATTGAATGTCAAGAGTGGATGGTTAGCATTGCTGTAGTTGCAGATGGCCAGTACACAGCACACATTTTATTTGCCACTGATCACTGCCTGTAAGTTGTGTAGATCTTGGTATATGCAGACATGGACAGCTTTAATTGCTGAGGAGCTGTGAATGGAATTGAACATTGTGCAAACATCATCAAATGTCACCAACATATAACCCAGAAAACAATACAATATTGAGATGTATTTTAATGGCAATAAACATAAAATGGTCCCAAGCAGTGCAATCTCCACAGAAGCTGCACCATTTTGAGCTTTAAGACTTAAGCTTGGTTGCTCATCATGTATGATGCAAAAAAAGTAAATGGTGAAGCAGTTAAAGGTGATTGGCACTAGAACATTGACAATTGCACATATAACATTGGAACTTCTGCTGTGATATCCTGGCGCTGGGATTGTTGGCTTCCATCAACCACGTGCAAAATATTACTCCAACAACATTTGTTTCAACAGAGTGCCAAATGATTCACTTGTTTAAATGCTGCCTTGGTGTGAAGGACAGTCACTCTCACTTTGACTTTAGGACAGCTCTTTGTTTCACATTTGGACCTAGAGTGAGATGAGGTCTGGCACTGAGTGGTCCTGGTAAAACACAGCCTGGGCAACATTGAGTAGATTATTGGTGAGGAAGTGGTGAGAGCACAATCAATGACAGCTTCCATCACTTTGCAGATCGGCAGGAGTGGGCTGATTGGCCAGTATTAAATTGAATTGAATTGAATACTTTATTGTCACATGTGACAACTCACAGTGAAATTCTTTGGTTGCATACTCAAGGTGTGCAATAGTCGCTACGTAAAGGGCGTTGATTAAGTTACAAAGTATTCCACGCCAGGAACACTCTTGTTCTCCCTCCCCTCCCTCACGGCGGTTCCCTCTTTTGTACTCCAATAAGCCAAATTGGATTGTTCCTGCCTTTTGTGAACAAGCCACATCTAGGCAATTTTCTACATTGTCTGGTAGATGCCAGATATATAACTGCACTGGGACCACTTGGACTAAAAGTGCAGCTAGTTCTGGAGAGCAGGTTTCCAGTACTACAGGTTAGACTTTGTCTGGTCCCATCGTCTTGATTGATTCCAGCACTTCTGCCTTTTTTCCCCTCAATATTCCTGTGATATTCATTTGAAGAGTTGACAAATGTTCATAATTTGCAAACAGGCTGCTAGTATGAAGCATTGGTAGAGATGTTTAACTGGCATGAAGCGCTGGAGACTAGCAAACTCTGGAGATTAGTAATCCCTGGTGACTAGCAAACCCTGGAGATGAGTAGCAAATTCTGGAGATTAGTAACTCATTGTGTGGTGTGTGTCAGTATCATGGTGTAAATTAAATCCGCAGGTTTTCGGTTGATAATCTCAACACTTAGTCTTAGATATATTTCTATATTTCCAATTGGAGCCAGAAAGTTTAAGACTCAAAATTTTCTGAGGGAATGCAGCACCTGGGACTATTTTACTTCTACTGCTGTTGAGGTACATCTCAATATTGGATTTCAGTTAAGAACTGGAAAGAATGTTTGGTCTGATTCATATTTTGGTGGGAAGCCACGCTAAAAGTGATTGTTGCATAGGAAGGAACTGCAGATGCTGGTTTAAGATAGACACAGTCTGACTCTCAGTCTAAAGAAGGGTCTGGACCCAAAATGTCACCTATTTCTTTTCTCTAGACATGCTGTCTGACCCACTAAGTTAAAAGTGGTTGAACGCTGGTTCAAAATATCTGATAGTCAACAAGTATAATTTTTATAAATGGTAATTTTGTACAAAATCTTTTGTTCATATTGTTTATATTTTGATATATCCTATCTACACGCACACTTCAGGATTGTTGGATTTACTGAAGATTTTATTTTCCTGGGCGGTAAAAAGACAGAACAAATTAACTTTTAATAGAAGCAGATTTCTGAACAGACATTAATTTGGAGCGAGATTCATATATTTTAGTTTAAGCACAATGTGCACTGCCAGATGTATTTAACTGCCCTTGTGATCTGTATCACTCTTTTTGATCATTAAATATCACCAACATTTTATCTTAAATAATAGTCTGCCAGAAACTATAATTTTCCCATTTCTTTTCAATAAACATTGAGGAAAAACACCACTCCTTTTCAGAAGGCCCATTTTATATACAATGTGAAGGAATTTTATTTTACCATTCATGATGCAAAATATTCCAGGGAATATATGCCAAGTACTGGTAGGGTTAATTTTTACCATCTGGGATTTGCAGAATCCATGTTTAAATGAAGGAGAGGGTGTTTTTAAAAATGTGGTTTTATGTTCAGGGGTGGCCATTGTTCGGCTCCTCTCACTGCATTCAAAAGGGGGTGGTGCTTAGTTACAACTGTGTCTGCAGTGACGGAATATAGTGCAGAGTACAGGCAGCAGGAATTCACACTGAATTCAGCACTGTGTCTTTGATAGTGTCTGTGCATGCGTGTATTTCTAATTTGTTCCTTTGAATTCTGATCTTCAACAACATGGGGAAGAAATCCAAAAAAGGATGTGATTTTAAAGCTGTTTTGAGGAAGAACTGGTTGCTCATGAGTACAATTCTCGCTGTAGTGTTGGGTAAGCTTTGCATGTAGGCTCCTGAATTTTTTGTTTGTGTACAATGGTCATTTCTTCATAAAGGAAAAGGTCTGAATAGATTCATGTTAGTGGTATTACAATATAGAGTTCTGTATAAAATATAGCTATATTCTAGATCTTATAAGTATTCATATCACCGTGCTAATATTAACACCTGCTAGAGCGGCTGAATGGTTTTTCATGCTTAAATTGATTGTTGACAAATTATGCAGGATTCCATTATCACATTGTCCCAAAGCTTTTTAAACCTACACAATAACAAATGCCAGATAGCATATTTTATGAGTTGTATGTGTATCATTGCAATGAAATATCTAGCTCTTGCCAGTAAATGTAAGAGTTAATCAGCCCATCACAAGAAATGGTATTTTGCAATTTTATTCTCTCTATTTATTCTCTTCTCTGTTAATTTAATTCATTGAGTTATCAATTACTTAATATTCACTGAAGGTAAGCAAACAATCTCTTCCGAGGTTGAAGCCACGGCCCTCTGTACATAACTGTTGGGAAGTATTCAGGAGTGTTTGAATTGAAATTATCTCAAATATGTGGAATTGATTTGCAAACAAAATGATGTAAAATCTACAAAAATAATTTCAATTTCATAGTAAGAGAAGAGTGCGAATGAATGAAGTAATATATGCTCTTTTTTCTTGTGTTGTGAGAATATCTACTTTCCGTCTTTTGGGGAAAGGTACATTATCATTTAAGAGTAGAGAGAGAGAGAGGTAGAGAGAGAGAGAGAGGGGGAGAGAGAGAGAGAGAGAGAGAGAGAGAGAGAGAGGGAGAGAGGGAGTGAGGGAGAGGGAGAGAGAGATAGAGAGAGATAGAGAGAGAGAGAGAGAGAGAGAGAGAGAGAGAGAGAGAGAGAGAGAGAGAGAGAGAGAGAGAGAGAGAGAGAGAGAGAGAGAGAGAGAGAGAGAGAGAGAAAGGGAGAGGGGGGAAAGAGAGATAGAGAGAGATAGAGACAAAGGAGCGAGAGAAAGAAAGAAGGAGAGAAAGTGACTGAGCAACACCAAAAAAGAAAGAAAGAGAGAGACCCAATTGACTTGAAAAGCTTTTCAACTTTTCTCCTCAGGAATAATAGAGGCATGAACAAAGAATATGGTAACAAATTAATTCTGTATTAACTGATATACAGTAAATGATTTCTAATTGGATTTGGGCAAAAGCTGCAGTTCTTTCTTATTTAACTTAATTATAATTTCATTGATAATTAAAGTAAAATTATTTTTTAAAAATCATTATAGCTCATAAACATTACAATTATTTGTCTAAATTTCACAAATAATGGCTAAAAGCTGTGTGCATCAGGATTTTTCTCTTAATGTAATTCTATAAAATTGATTTCAGAGTATTATTGCAAAAAAATAGTTCTTCCAAAGTGTCCAATCATCAACCCCAAATTTACTTACTAACTATCCTCCTTCCTTCAATACCAGATTCCCTATTATCTGTATGTAACTTTCACTCCATGTCTTCAAAACGCACGTTATCACCTGAACATCTGCAACTGGTAACTTTATTAGTACATAATGTATGCAAAACAAACAGTCAAGTCTGCTCTCTGGAGGAAAATAAATTTATTAGGTTGCATTTATCAGAGCCCAATTCTACTCAGTATTGTTTGCACAGAATTCATTTGATATGGTATTGTAACTGACCCGCATTCCAATGTTAATACATTACGATGAACTGCCCCTTTGAAATGAGTACTCAAGATTATCTGTGATCACATCAGAGATTTAAATTTTAAGTTTGCTCTGATAGATGTGGCCCATATTTCATCCTAGCAGAAATGAAGTGTGACTAGAATTGTTTTGTCATTGTGTATGTATAATATATGATCTGTAAGGTAATTTCCTTACAGTAAACCCTTGTTATAATAGACTATAGGAGGGTAATTGTGTCCATTATTGCCGATTTTCCGCTATAACAGATTGAGGTATTGTCATTGTATAAGTCGTTGAAACAAACAACTGCATTTGCTGGTTAATCCACAAAAGGACACTAAGTGCTGGAGTAACTCAGCAGGTCAGGCAGCATCTCAGTCCGCCGAGGCCTAGGCGATCTCCCGGTTGCTAAACACCTTAACTCCCCTCCCATTCCCATACTGACCCTCTCTGTCCTGAGCCTCCTCCACTGTCAGAGTGAGGCCAAACACAAATTGATGGAACAGCACCTCCTTTTTTGTTGGGCAGCTGACAACCCAATGGTATGAATATTGATTTCTCTTACTGGTTTTATGCCTCATTGTCACCTGCCCCTCAGCCAACAATGAACCATTCTACATTTCCTTGATCATCGTCTGTTTTGATCTGTAAACATAGAAAAATAGAAAATAGATGCAGGAGGAGGCCATTTGGCCCTTCGAGCCAGCACCGCCATTCATTGTGATCATGGCTGATCATCCACAATCAGTAACCTGTGTCAAACCTCTCCCCATATCCCTTGATTCCACTAGCCCCGAGAGCTCGATCTAACTCTCTCTTAAATTAATCCAGTGATTTGGCCTCCGCTGCCCTCTGTGGCAGAGAATTCCACAAATTCACAACTCTCTGGGTGAAAAAGTTCCTTCTCACCTCAGTTTTAAATTGCCTCCCCTTTATTCTAAGACTGTGGCCCCTGGTTCTGGACTCCCCCAAAATTGGGAACATTTTTCTTGCATCTAGCTTGTCCAGTCCCTTTATAATTTTATATATCTCTATAAGATTCCCCCTCATCCTTCTAAACTCCAGTGAATACAAGCCTAGTCTTTTCAATCTTTCCTCATATGACAGTCCCGCCCTCCCAGGGATTAATCTCGTGAACCTATGCTGCACTGCCTCAATTACAAGGGTGTCCTTCCTCAAATTAGTTTTCACACCTTACCCCTCCATATCTCTAGTGTCCCCTCCCAGACTGAAGGAGGGCCTCGACCCTAAACATCACCCATTCCTTCTCTGCCTGCCCCGCTGAGTTACTCCAGCAATATGTGTCTATGTCTGGTGAACATGGATAGGCAACGTTTCAGGTCAGGACCTTTCTTCACACTCTCGGCCCGGAACCTGGCCTGAAATCCAGGTGAGTTGACGGCCCCAGCCTGCTGGCTGCCGGGGGAGAGGTGAGGATCGGCGGAGTCATTGGTTGTGGCCCGTGGGTGGCCGGTGTGCAGGGAAGGGTTGGCGGTGGCAAGCACAGCCTGGAAGCGGCCGAGGAAGCTGTGTGAGCTGGCAGTGGCAGCAGTAGGTCTGGCCGGGGAGGCGGTGCGGGTCGGGGGTGCCTCTGGTAGTGTATCAATAGGTCTGTCCGCTATAACCAAAATCCATTATAAGGAGGTGCGTTAAAACAAGGGTTTACTGTACTTGGAGATACTTGGAGAAAAGTTGAAGTACAGTTTTGCAGGAATAAACAAAAAGAGAGTTTGCTCAGTTATTTCGAGCTTAACAATGGAATATGGTTGCCTGCCTTTGATGAAGTGCAGCGATGAGCTTTGGAATAAAGGTATCTATAGTTTGTGAGACTGCAAGCTCCAAAGGCAAAGATGAAATACCATGTTTCTGTTTAGCCAAGTCGTTAAAAACAGGTAAATATATCTGGAAATGTCTCAGTATGCTAGGCAGCAACTGTGGAGAGAGAAAAGAGGATGCTGTCAGACCATACTGAGCTGACAGCCAGCAGCAAAGCGTATGTCATTGACTGACCTCTGATCCGACCTTGGATTCACCACTGAGTCCTGTGATGTTCCTGAATGACCCTGAGCTAATGTGCCGATCCACTTCATATCCAATTCCTCAGCTTTAAGCACACATATATGAACTAGAATATGCCACCAAACTTCATTAAGGAGATTAAATTAATGTTTTAATTTTAATTTATTTGAATTAATATCAAATTTTAATTCATTGACATAGGTTAACTGTATTTTAAATGAACTTACTTTTTTAAATCTTTTCTCTTTTTTTCAATTGTCTCTAAGGGTCATAACTGATTGTAAAACAGCAGAGACATCTGAAACTATTGGAAAGGCTTTCCAACAGCACAAGCAATTAGAAGGCATTAGAAATGTTGGTGGATGGGTTACATTTATGCAGTCTGAAGCCTCGTTGCACTTCTGCTTTCAGAATGGCCTTGACAGGGACACCTGACGATCATTGAGAACTGTGTGGTTGCAAAACATGATGAAGTTTGTGGTGGAGGTGGAGTTGGGGAGTCAGGGAGAGTGGGGGGGGGGAGAGAAAGCTTTGTCTGTGATAGACGCATGCCAGCCAATATTAAATTTTGTTCCTTTGTATTCATTATAATGTGGTGTGTGTATATAGAGAGAAGGATGCTACTCCTTCCAGAGAAACAAATGGGTTGGAACAAATGGAAGCCCCAAGCAATGATTGATTGCACAATATATCTTAGTAGTTTCAGCAAATGTACTGTGATTGGATTTAGGATTTTGCTGCCCTTTAGATACAGATAAATAATTAGGAATCCAAAATTAACCATTACATTCCTGAATGGGTAAATGAAATTGAGGAGAAGATATCGTCATTTAGCATCTAATTGTAATATGTGACATTTATATGCTTTAGCCCTTCCACACATTTGATATGGGAAGAATGATAAGTTAAAGAGTAGGATTTGCGAGTTGTTTTTGATTTTGCATTGTTTTGCTTTAACACATGGCTGTTCAGCAATTTCCATTGGACAACTCTGTTTTAGATTTATCGATACACAGTCCGAATTTTAGTTTATCAATCATAAATCTAATTCTGTTCATTTTCATCAATTAATGCAATCAAGAAATTATTTCTTACATCTATTTATCGGTATCACACATGACAGAATGTAAAACAGAAAATGGTAAACACAAAGTTATGTAGTTAATATAATACTGATAAAACGTACATATGTAAACACTGAATTGTGTTCTCAATCAGTAACTGAAGTTCATTTTCGTAAAGCACGAGACCTTTGGCCATTTCATTCTGTTGACGCATAAAGAAATCCAGATGTAACAATACCATTCAGTAAATTTTAGCTAAATATTATCCTGAAAACTTAGCATTGTAAATGTTAAAGATCTGTGTTGAAATAAGCTTGGAGAAATGTTGGCACTCATATATCTCAAACGAGGTAATGGTTAAAAATCACGCCTATGAATCAACAATCAAGTACAATAATAAAATTACGATTATCTTTTATTTACAGGTGATCAATTGATATTCTGATCCATTACGATGAAGGGATTTAAAAAAAAAATTTGCCTAAATATTTCAGAGAGGAACATTAAAAACCTGCAAACAAATGTTTGATGGAAAGCTGTTTAGGACATGTATTTTATATCTATGGGATCAGCAATAAAAGGATTAGGCTGTAATTTTTTGTATTGGATAACAGACCAAAAACAGAGGGAATTAGGTCCTTCAATTGCAAGTTGCCTTGAGAGAACAGCAATCCCAAAAATGTGAACATCTATCAGAAGAAGCGAAAGTGACAATCTTCACTAGAAAAATCGGACATTTAAAGATGACCATAGGAATTTGATAGAGGAGACACAGGAATATAAGTGTCAGCAAATAACGATACAGCCGTATAGGATTTTGGTAAGGCCGCACTTGGAGAATTGAAAGTACTCCATTACAGTAAGCATGCAGAGGCATTTGTAAGGGTGTAGAGGTGGTTTACCAGAATGATGCCCTGAATTAGCAGATGTTAGCTGCTTGAAGAGGTTGGACAGAATGGAAATATCAGGGCATGGGAACTACAGGGTATATCTTTAAGATGGGAGGGGTAAAGTTTAAAGGAGATGTGTGTGGCAATATTTTTGTTTTACACTGAGGGAGGTAGCTGCCTGGAATGTGCTGTTCGAGGTGTTGGTGGAGGCAGATACACTGGTGGCATTTGCAAGACATTTGGATTGGCTCATGGATATGCGGGGAATGGAAGGATATGGATTATGTGCTGGCAGATAAGAGTTGGTTTTGGCAGCATGTTGGAATAGGCATTGTGGCCAAAAGTGCCCATTTCTGTGCTGTCCTGGTCTATGTTAATTCCAAATTCAGTAGTTTGGACAGGAATTCACATTTGAACTTATTGGAGGAGCATAGTCATGAAATTTTGAACATTCTGCACATCCAAAATTATATTTTAGAAGAGTCTTGGGTGAGTGGGGATGTTATGCTCCCAACATCTCTTTGCATGTCCCTTGGAATGGCTTAGAGGCACAGCTGGTAAATTGCCAGGGAACTGGGCTCAAATCTGATCTCCAGTGTGTGGAGTTTGCATGCTCTCATGTGGTAGTATGGGTTTCCTCCAGGTGCACCAGTTTCCTTTCTTAATTAGCCGCTGCAAATTGCCCGAGTATTTCGGTGGCATTGATGAGATTGTGAGGAGATTAAGAATTGGATTAATGTAGGATTAGTGTTAATTGGCGGCTAATGGCTGGCAAGATCGGATGGAAGACCTGTGCAGACTTTAGCGGCGGGAGAAGTCTAAAATATACTGCTAAATTCAAAATAAATATTTCAGTATGTTATTTATTCTTATGAGGATGAGAATATTTAAATATTACATTAAAATATATATATATATATATATATATATATATATATATATATATATATATATTTAAAGGGAATCTACAAAAGCACACAGGGGAACAGGAGCACATTGGCTTTTTATGTTTTTCTGTTCATTTTCAGGAAACAAATGAATTTAAGTTTGTTTCATGTTCTTTTTTGAGTGCTCATTGTATTTGTGAAATGAAATATCGCAACATTTCTCTACTAGCCTGTTTAAAACAAAAATAGATACATCATCCTACCTGAAAAAAACCTGAATAAATGCACCTTCCACTAGTTAGCTGCCCAAATGATAAAATCTACCCAGGTTTTCTCCAAGTATGTCAAAATTGCATTTGTACAGAAAAGACAGTATGAGACCAATCTTCTGTAAATTATTAAGGTCATTTGATGTAATGACAAGCCCAGTACAATGGAAATGAATAGAAGCAAAAATAAACAAAGACCTCAACTGTTCCTAATAAATTAAATGAAAATTATATGCAAGTTGGAAAATATAAATCAGCACTAACATTTAACTTATTATTTCCATGCTGCAAATTTGACCATGTCAACAGAAGTTACCTCGTATTAAGACCAGGAATATTCATCCTCTAACTTGAACTCGCTGCAGTATAGTAACACAATAGTTCTATTACTATGGATGGTTGCCAGTAAGTTCCCATTACACTGGCATTGAGACATGAGTTCAAATTCCCATGTTGGGGAATTTAAATTCTAATAATTAAATAAATCTGAAATTTGAATAAGATGTTCAATTCAGTAATGAAAACCATATCTCCATCAAGATGTTGTAAATACCTATTGGGTCTCTGCTGTCTTTCAGGGAAGAGAATATGCTGCCTTTACCCCATTTATTTATATGTGGCCAATGAAATTATATGTGGCCCGGGTTTGAGCTTGACCTCGGGTGCTGTCTGATTGGAGTTGGCATGTTTTCCCTGTGTTGGTGTCAGTTTCCTTCGGGTGTTCCTGTTTCCTCCCACATCCGGAGGACATGCGGGTTTGTGGGATAATTGGCTTCTACAAAATAGCTCTAATGTACAGCGAGATAGTCATAGAGTTATAGAGTGATACAGCGTGGAAACAGGATCTTCGGCCCAACTAGCCCACACTGGCCAACATGTCCCAGCTACACAGATGAGATGGTGGAATAACGTAGAACTAGTGTGATTGGGTGATCAATAGTTGGCATGCTTGGTGGGTTGAAGGGTCTGTTTCCATGCTGTATCTTTAAACTAAACTAAACAGTGATGCCAACTCTCAGTGCCTGTTGGCTCAATATTTTCTCATTGTGCCATGAACTCTACACAACATCTTATTGCTGGTATCCAGATAGACAAAGTTCCTTGTTTTGTGGAAAATCAAGCCTGTCATGTAAATGAGGGATGGAAATGATCAAGGAGTTGAATGATAGGCACATTTTAGAATTCCTGAACACTTTGTTTCATAATTTTATGGTAACTGGAAAATTATCCATTGAGGATTGACCTAAAATTATGTGTTAAATTCCAGTTTAGAAATGTCATCCTGGATTAATTCATAATACTGGCACCTCTGCATTAGTAGATTGCAGATTCATGTTTCTTCACGGATTAGAGTAATTGATGAGGTGTAAAACAGAAGTCTTTACTTTCCATTCTGGTAAGACTGAAATATCTCACAATGTTTTTAAAATAAGGGTCCGATAATGTAAATAGTCTTACAGCACAGAAACAGGCCTGCAGCCCTCGTGTCCATGCCTACCAAGATACCACATTATCCCATGTTTGATGCATATCTCTCTGTCCATGCACCTGTTCGTTTGTCTTTTAAATGTTATTATTGTACTTGCCTCAACTATTTCTTCTGCTCGCTTGTTCCATTAATGTACATACCACCCTCTCTGTGAAAAAGGTTGCCCCTCAAATTCATATGAAATCATTCCCTTCTCACCTTAAAAATATGCTCACTAGTTCTTGATTCCCCAAACCTTGGAAAAAGACTATGTGCTTTCATCCAAACTAGGCCCATCGTGGCTTTGTACACCTTTATAAAAATGACCTCTTAGTCTTCCATGCTCCAAGGAATAAAGGAATTATCTAATTATATTGCTCCGTTCACCTGTTCTATAACACTTCCCAGGACGCTACTCTTCATTGTGAAATTTCTACCCTGGTTCAACTTCATAAATTGCAACACCTCACATTTATCTGCATTAAGTAGGAAAAAAAACTGCACATGCTGGTTTAAATCGAAGGTAGACACAAAATGCTCGAGTAACTCAGCGGGTCAGGCAGCATCTCTGGAGAGAAGGAATGGGTGACGTTTCAGGTCGACCCTTCTTCAGACTGATGTCAGGGAAGGGGGCGGGACAAAGATAGGATGTAGTAGGAGACAGGAAGACTAATGGGAGAACTGGGAAGGGGAGGGGAAAGCGAGGGACAGAGGAACTATCTGAAGTTAGAGAAGTCAATGTTCATACCGCTAGGGTGTAAACTGCCCAAGCGAAATATGAGATGCCGTTCCTCCAATTTGTCCTGGGCCTCACTATGACAATCGATGAGGCCCATGACAGACAGGTCAGACTGGGAATGTGAGGGGGAGTTGAAGTGCTGAGCCACCGGGAGATCAGGTTGGTTAAGGAGGACTGAGTGAAGGTGTTGAGCAAAACGATCGCCGAGCCTGTGTTTGGTCCCGCCGGTGTACAGAAGTTGACATCTGGAACAGCGGATACAATAGATGAGGTTGGAGGAGGTGCAGGTGAACCTCTGCCTCACCTGGAAAGACTGTTTGGGTCCTTGGATGGAGTCGAGGGGGGAGGTAAAGGGACAGGTGTTGCATCTCCTGTGGTTGCAGGGGAAAGTACCTGGGGGGGTTTAGGTGGGAAGGGACGAGTGGACCAGGGAGTTACGGAGGGAACGGTCTCTGCGGAAAGCAGAAAGGGGTGGAGATGGGAAGATGTGGCCAGTGGTGGGATCCCATTGGAGATGGCGGAAATGTTAGAGGATAATTTGTTGTATATGACGGCTGATGGGGTGGAAGGTGAGGGCAAGGGGGACTCTCTCCTTGTTACGAATGGGGAGAGGGGGAGAGGGGGAGCAAGAGCGGAGATCTAAAATGGAAGAGGGGAACCCTCATTTTCTAAAGAATGAGGACATATCTGATGCCCTAGTATGAAACACCTCACCCTGGGCGCAGATGCGGCCTCTTGTCGGGTACGTCAAACAATCCCTGTTCCTGGCATACACTGGCCCTATCCCCGAACTCTACCTCTGCTACATTGACGACTGCATTGATGCTACCTCTTGTACCCATGTAGAACTCACTGACTTAATCAATTTCACCATAAGTTTCCATCCTGCTCTTAAATATACTTGGACCACCTCCGACATCTCCCTACCGTTTCTGGTCTCACCATCTCCATCACAGGAGATAGACTAGTGACCGACATCTACTACAAACCCACTGACTCCATAGCTGTCTTGACTACACTTCTTCCCTCCCTTTTTCCTGTAAAAACTCTATCCCCTACTCCCAATTCGTCCGTCTACGCCGCATCTGCGCCCAGAATGAGGTGTTGGGAGTAGGGTACTGGTATTGGGGGTAGGGCAGTGACATGGATAGAAAATTGGTTGACAGACAGGAAGCAAAGAGTGGGGATAAATGGGTCTCTTTCAGAATGACAGGCAGTAACTAGTGGGGTACCGCAAGGCTCGGTGCTGGGACAGCAGCTATTTACAATATACATTAATGACTTGGATGAAGGGATTATAAGTAACATTAGCAAATTTGCAGATGATACAAAGCTGGGTGGTAGTGTGAGCTGTGAGGAAGATGCTATGAGGTTGCAGGGTGACTTGGACAGGTTGTGTGAGTGGGCGGATGCATGGCAGATGCAGTTTAATGTGGATAAGTGTGAGGTTATCCACTTTGGTGGTAAGAATAAGAAGGCAGATTATTATCTGAATGGTGTCAAGTTAGGAAAAGGGGACGTACAACGAGATCTTGGTGTCCTAGTGCATCAGTCACTGAAAGGAAGCATGCAGGTACAGCAGGCAGTGAAGAAAGCCAATGGAATGTTGGCCTTCATAACAAGAGGAGTTGAGTATAGGAGCAAAGAGGTCCTTCTGCAGTTGTACAGGGCCCTAGTGAGACCGCACTTGGAGTACTGTGTGCAGTTTTGGTCTCCAAATTTGAGGAAGGATATTCTTGCTATTGAGGGCGTGCAGCATAGGTTTACTAGGTTAATTCCCGGAATGGCGGGACTGTCGAATGTTGAAAGACTGGAGCGGCTAGGCTTGTATACACTGAAATTTAGAAGGATGAGAGGGGATCTTTTCAAAACATATAAGATTATTAAGGGGTTGGACACGTTAGAGGCAGGAAAATGTTCCCAATGTTGGGGAAGTCCAGAACCAGGGGCCACAGTATAAGAATAAGGGGTAGGCCATTTAGAACGGAGATGAGGAAAAACGTTTTCAGTCAGAGAGTTGTAAATCTGTGGAATTCACTGCCTCAGAAGGCAGTGGAGGCCAAGTCTCTGAATGCATTCAAGAGAGAGCTAGATAGAGCTCTTAAGGATAGCGGAGTCAGGGGGTATGGGGAGAAGGCAGGAACAGGGTACTGATTGAGAATGATCTGCCATGATCACATTGATTGCTGGTGCTGGCTCGAAGGGTCGAATGGCCTATTCCACCTATTGTCTATTGTTCCATAATAGGGCATCGGAGATGTCCTCATTCTTTAGGAAATGGGATTTCCCCTCTTCCATTATAGATGAGGCTCTCACTAGGGTCTCCTCAATATCCTGCAGCTCCGCTCTTGCTCCACCTCCCCCCATTCGTAACAAGGAGAGAGTCCCCCTTTTCCTCAACGTCCATCCCATCAGCCATCGCATACAACAAATTATCCTCCAACATTTCCGCCACCTCCAACAGGATCCCACTACTGGCCACACCTTCTCCCCATTTCCTTAACTCCGCTATCATTAAGAACTCTATCTAACGTTCTCTTGAAAGCATCTAGGGAATTGGCCTCCACTGCCTTCTGAGGCAGAGAGTTCCATAGCTTCTCAACTCTCTAAGTGAAAAAGTTTTTCCTCATCTCCGTTCTAAATGGCCTACCCCTTATTCTTAAACTGTGGTCCCTGGTTTGGGCCTCCCTCAACACCGGGAACATGTTTCCTGCCTCTAGCATGTTTAATCCCTTAATAATTTTATATGTTTTGAAATCCAAAAATGTATCCATCTCAGTGATATTTCTTCGGAAGATGGGTCAAAATGTGGCTGTTGTAGCGAGTCTGGGTCAAATAGTCTGAAGAAGGGTCTTGACCCGAAACGTCACCCATTTCTTCTCTCCTGAGATGCTGCCTGACCTGCTGAGTTACTCCAGCACTTTGTGAATAAATTTCTTTGGAAGATGATTTGTTGGCTGTTAATTGAACTCTATGATCTTTGCTTTTTCAGCTGAATATGATAGCGATAGAATATGCTTCAATTTATGAGAATATAGCAGGGATTAACTGTGGAATATAGCAGGGATTAAATGTGTTATTCACATAACACGTGAATAAAAGAAATTCAGAAAAGATGTCCCTTCTGCAACTCTCTTGAATAAAAAGATAAATCACACCCAAAGCATTGTTTTAAGTAGAAGAGGTGTGAAAATATTTTTAAATACAGATAATTTGCAACATTTAGTTTAAATGGTTAAATCTGTTAATTAAGTCCATTGTTGAGAAATAATAGTAAGAAGAAATTGTGGTCTGGCAGAAATAATGTTATAAATTGCCTGTTTGGATCAATTGTGGTGATGTAAATGGGCTGAATTATGTTGAGTGATAGCCAATGGGTATGAAGGACAATAGACACAAAACGCTGCAGTAACTCAGCAGGACAGGCAGCATCTCTGGAGAGAAGGAACGGGTGATATTTTGGGTGGAGAACCTTCTTCAGGCTGAGAGTCAGGAGAGAGGGAAACGAGATATGGAAGGGTACAAAGAACGTGTAAGGTGTGAAAAGAACAGATCAAAGCAGACCATGCTCCGGGAAATGTGCAATGGTTCATTGTTGGATGAGGGGAAGTTGACAACGAGGCATACAAACAATAAAATGAATCAGGAGGACAGTGAAACTAGTTGGAGAACTCGAGAAGGAAGCCACCAGCTATCAGACTCAGATTTCTATGCAAGCACAAGTCAATGATATCCTAAAGGTTAAATGCTGACAAGTATGACTCCTCACTCTGTAGCTGGATTCACCATTGAGAATGCACTTTCCATCTGTCCTGGAACTTATACCAGGAAAGGTTGGCATAACATAAGGTTATAAGATCTTAAGTGATAGGAGTAGAATTAGGCCTTTTGGCCCATCAAGTCTACTCTGCCATTCAATCATGGCTGATCTATCTCTCCCTCCTAACTCCATTCCCCTGCCTTCTCCCAATAACCTCTGACACCCATGACAACGTGGCCAATCCTATCTACTAGAATGTGGCTGTCCACACTGGAAAAAAATGTAAGTATAGGCTAAGGCTTTACTTATTTTACCTTAATGCTTTCTTATTTATGTGTTAATTACATTTATTAGTTTTGTGTTTATTTCTTTTAATTATTTGAATATGTTTTTAAATGTTCCTATCGAAGATATTTACATACTGTTAAATTCTGTTCAACAGTCTTAGAGAGTGGGTGAGTGTTGCCACTCAAAGGTTCAAAGATCAGACTGATATAATAGAAAAAGGCTCACACTTCAGTCACAGTGTAAATCAAGTTTATTAGCAATAGGGAGTAAGCATCTACTCATCTCGGTATGCGCATGGCCCCTTTTTATACAGTACTTGTCTTTCTCTCTCTCTCTCTGCCCCCTTCCGCAACGCAGGTCACAATCCAGCCAGTTGGTGAGGTCTTCCAGTCTAAATCAAGTTTATTGGCAATAGGGAGTAAACATCTACTTATCTAGGTATGCACAGGCCCTCTTCTACAGGAGCACACCTCCCTCTCTCAA
Organism: Rhinoraja longicauda; assembly: GCF_053455715.1. NCBI lineage: Eukaryota > Metazoa > Chordata > Chondrichthyes > Rajiformes > Arhynchobatidae > Rhinoraja > Rhinoraja longicauda. Next base: position 45,591,804 of record NC_135955.1, on the reverse strand, counting down.
TGCCCCCTTCACAGGTGCCGGGCGCGATCCAGCCCGTTGGTGATACTTCCCTTCCGAGAACAAAGGAGCATGCAAGAGACGTCTGGTTTGTACTAAGTGACCGCCATAACACTATGTCTAGCCAATATCATTCCGAAATGCACCGTTAGTCCCCCAATGGCAGGGGCACACAGTCTTTCCTGCCCACCCTTGATACCAAGCTAAGCGCGACTACCTATTTGTTAACTACAGCCTATTCACACGCCAGGCTCTCTCACTGCAGCGAGTAAGCTCACCTCCTTGGATGCCAGCAGGGTGTAGAGAATGAAACAATTCAACCCTCTGCAGGCAGAAGAAAGAAATGCGGGTGGGTGAAAACTAAATACAGTGACATCAGGCAGGACAGGACAGGCAAGGAAATTCTGGCCCAATCTGTAAACTTTAGGTACAGGTGTCAGGGGTTATGGGGAGAAGGCAGGAGAATGGGGTTAGGAGGGAGAGATAGATCAGCCATGGTTGAATGGCGCAGTAGACTTGATGGGCCGAATGGCCTAATTCTGCTCCTAGCACTCATGATCTTATGACCGTATGCATTGTTCTGTTCTTCATATTCTGGGTGAGACTGAGAATTTAAGAATTGCAGTTCTTTAAATATGACATAAATATATTAAGAAATTAAAAAGCATAAAGATTTCTTCGAGGTAGCATTAGCAATAAGGTAGAAATACCTTATCAAGAAGGATATTTACTTAATACATTTATTGTGGTGGGTGCAGAACCTGTTCCATGATTCATACTTTATTTTTGGCAGAGAGCAGGTCAAATTTTTCCCAGCATACAATTCAATGGTGATGTTAGTATCTGAGGCAAGAATCTATCCGAGACTATATTGGTAAGGTATTGACGGTGTGCTGAAGCATTCAGCATGGGCAAAGGTTGACATCAATGGGTGTACTATGATGGGTGGATAGAGCTGCCATGTTAGAGCTCAGTGCTTGAGTGCCCTCGCCCTTAATCTTGTACAACTGATCGTGTGCTTTACTGCAAACAAAGCACTCCCCTACACTCCTAGTTGATGGATTATCAACTAGGTTCAGAGTAGCTGCAGATCACACAAGACTGTAATCATTTTGCAGTCTATTTTTTTAACATATTTTTTTTAACTATTAAAATGAATAAGCAAGTTGTAAGCAACACTGAGTTCGTCCAACATTTTATTTTAAGTGCTGAGACATCTGAAATTTTGCTATAATCAAATGCTTCCCCACGTATTTGCATTATTGGAATTTCCTTCGCAATGCATAACATGTTTTGGAACATGTTCATAAGTGATGCAACACAGGACAGGCTGCTTAGAAGGGAAGGAGAAGAGGTGAAAGGACCCTTGCCATCGGCCAGATATGTCCTGTGCAAGCCTTTCTGCACTTCTACCTGAACCTCAGTGAGAATCTGTGCATGAAATGTATGAGCCTGTGTAAAGGGATCCTAATTGAAATCTGTCACTTGCTGCAGTCATAATGCACCTTTCCCTTATGAGATGCTGTTAACATTAAATACTGCCTGACAAATTAAATTAGTGATAGTCAGGTTTTAAATTGCATTTTGCTGCAGTGTGCAGCCACTCAGCAGTATGTTAGCCAAGGTTGCAATCATTTGTAATTAGTGGTCAGTAATGTGTTGGCATGTAGTCTGAATCAAATAGACACTATTTGATTTTTATAGCTGCTTTGAGGACTTGTCAATTTAGTTCCCATTGACAAATGCAAAATTTCACTCCTTCGTCATATGCTTACATTTTGTATTATTCTAGACATGACCTTTAAAAGGAAACAGAATAGGATTAATCTGCTTTAAATCCATGTTTCCTTGCGACCATGAATCAAAGCATAAGTAATGGATTGCATTGGTATTCCCAGGTCCTTCGGTGCTGAGAGTGTAGAATATTATAATAGATCATTTCCCAAGGGCTTCTCAGTTGAACTGAATGAGTTCCTTCTAACATTAGAGGTGATACGGTGAATTCTGATAAGATTGAAATCCTCTTATATTAGTCACTTATACTGTACATCAATGCATCCTAATGCACCACATGAAGGCTTGGTCCCTGCCCTCCTCTCTTTTCCCGCCTTCTCCCCCTACTTCAATCAGTCTGAAGAAGTCTCGATCAAAGCTCCATTCCCTCCAGAGACACTACATGACCCAACATTTTGCTCAAGATTCCAACATCAATAGATTCTTGTGCATCCTTAAAGATTCTTGCCAAGACAATGCAGCTAATATGAATAGCTTTAATGTAAATGAATATGAAACTTTAAAATGAAAATCAATTAAACAGAAATCAAGCAAACCTCCATTGATAAGACTGTCTTGAATAATTCTGAAATAACTAACAACATACAAGCTTAAGGCACAGAGAAATACAACAAAATACCCAAATGTAGCAGATTTAGATGTTTCACTGAAAAGTTCAAGCGGAAAATGTTAAATCGGATACCAAGCAATCGAGTTGCAGCATAATTTGGTTAGGGCCTAAAAGAGAAAAACAGATGAATCTTACTAAGAATCATTATTTAAGCTGCCTAATAAAGTATTTATGCTTTGACACAATTTATATATGACAGTACCCTACTTCATTTTTGCATTTTTTACAGCTGGAGGATGAGGTTATATTCCAAATGAGATTTATTATTCAATAAAACCTCTGATCAGAATTCATCTTTGAGAATTTCAGTTCATATCCTTTAATCAATATTTTCCATTTTGTTTTAGAAATGCTATTTGATTGTCTATGGAAAGGATACTCATTTGGTCCATTTAGCTCTTCTTTCATTAAAATCTATGCTTCTCCATTTAGCTCCTCTTTTATTAAAATCTATGCTTTTCTATGTTTACGTTTACTTGGTTTTAAAGTTGCATTTCAGAGAGACTAGTATTATAAGTTAACGTGTTAATGGGCCTCTGTGGGCCTTTGTGGCCATCTGCAGCTGGGACTGTAAAATGGTGCCAAAATGGTGCCTCTTGCATATCGACTCAGTGCGCTGTTCTGTACATTCTGTACTAAACAGGGGATGGTGCTTATGTATGGTGATCGTCTTGCTGATCTGTAATCAAAAGGAGTATTTCACTGTACCTTGGTACACATGATAATAAAGAAATCATTGGATTATTGTTGTAGGGCTCGTGCCTCTGCTTCATTACCTATTGAAATACGACCCTGACTGCCTCCTACATGAATCAAGGGTTTGATCTCACTTTTTGTTTTTCTCCAGCTGACTTAAAGCAATCCCATAATTTAGCATCTGGCAGGGAATGGTAAACATATGCAGTTCATTTTGGGGAATAACAGGTGCATAGCCCATTACTTCCAGGAATTAATCTGTTATATTCCATGTTTCCTTATGATACTGAAAGAGGTAATACATCCCTTTGAAATCAATGGCAGTTAGTAGATCAATCCCACTTCCAAAATAAAATTTCCTGCAACCTATTCTACCATCAACTACCCTCAGATTACACCACCTACCTATACACGGGGAGCAAATTGAAGTGACCAATTAATGTATCACCCTGGATGTCTTTTGAATGTAGGAACAACCAGGGCACTTGGAGGAAATGAGGAGAATTTGAAAACTCTCCACAGAGGTCACGACTGAACTGCAGCTCTGTGATAGTAGTTTTACCAGCTATACCAACAAACTGCGCAGAGTTGCTGCCTTACAGTGCTTACAGCACCAGAGATGCAGGTTCAATCCCAATTATGGTTGCTCTCTGTCTGTACATTGTCCCTGTGACTGCGTGCGTTTTCTCCGAGATCTTTGGTTTCCTTCCACACTCCAAAAACGTACAGGTTTGTAGGTTAATTGGCTTGGTATAAGTGTAAATTGTCCTTAGTGTGTGTCGGAGAGTGATGATGTGTGGGGATTGCTGGTCGGTGCGGATCCGGTTGGCCAAAGGGCCTGTTCCAGTGCTGTATCTCTCAACTAAACTAAAATCAGATCTCCCAGAGAAACCTTCTGTTGGGTATGTCAGAGCTCTTTCCCAGCCAATTTTATTCATTATCAGATCACTGGATCTACTTGCCAGACATATTAAACACAAATTAATTTATATTAGTTTTTATAACCATTGATTTTCTTTTCTGCGCAATCTTAATTGACTTGGCTTCACTAAAGAGTTTGAAATTTCAATTTAAACAGTGACAGAAATTAATGCAAATAAATAATGAACTAATGCAGCAGTGAAAGGCAAATACAGCATTATGAAATTTAGCAGTGATCAATCTGAACCATCTTTCTATTTGGTCTGACCCGTTGGCCTCCATTAATAAAACAGCTCCATCCAGCATCAATTGGCCATAAACTTAAATGAATATTGTGCTTAATCATCGCAATCTATTGGAAATCCTTTTCTCGATCAGATATTGATTCTGTTTCTTTGAAGAAGCGAGTAAACTCTAAATTGCATTATTTAGGGATGATATACATTTTTTTTCTGATCTCCTTTACAGCTTTTACTTTTAACATTTTGTCCTTTCATTCTGCTTCACATTCCAAGTCAAATCAACAATCTTACAGTTACATCTGTCCAGTGGAAATAGAATAGCAGACCCATAAATGTTTCAAGTCAAGTCAAGTCAAATTTATTTGTCACATACACATACACGATGTGCAGTGAAATGAAAGTGGCAATGCCTGCGGGTTGTGCACAAAAAGAATTACAGTTACAGCATATAAATAAAGTTAATAAGTTACTATTAGTGTCGACAAAAATTTAGTCTCTGGGGTTATAAAAGTTGACAGTCCTGATGGCCTGTGGGAAGGTCAGTTTATTGTCACATGTACCAGTTAAGGTACAATGAAATTTGAGTTACCATACAGCCATACTAAGTGAAAAGCAACAAGACACACAACCACATAAAATCTAACATAAACATCCATCACAGTGGATTCCACATTCCTCACTGTGATGGAAGACACTAAAGTTCAAACTTCTTCCTCTTTGTTCTCCTGCGGTCGGGGCAGTCAAACCATCCACAGTCAGGGCGATCAAAGCCCCCGCAGCCGACGATTGAAGCCCCCGTCGGGGTGATCAAAACTCCCGCATCAGAGCGGTTGAAACTCTCTCCGCGGCATGGAGCTCCCGAGTCGGCCTCTTCTCACCAGAGAACGCGGGCTTCACGATGTTAAAGTCCACAGGCCCCGTGGTTGGAAATTTGATCCCCCGGCAAAGGGATCGCAAGCTCCGTGATGTTAAAGTCCCGCAGACTTCCCCGGCTTGGAGCGCCGGGTCGGTCTCCAAGAAAGGCCGCCATCTCCACGATGTTAGGCCACAGTGGGGACGGAGAAACGATACCGGAAAAAAAATGCATCTCCTTCGAGGTAAGAGATTGAAAAAAAGTTTCCCAACCCCCCCAACAAACCAAGGAACACTAAAATATATGTTTTAACACATACTAAAAATAACAAAATGAAGAAAGGACAGACAGACTGTCTGTGAAAGGTGACCTAAAAAGCCATTAACATCTCCATTATTATTTGTCCTGAAACCAGAGCAGGCCTCTTAAAAAGACCCGAAACATTACCTATCCATGTTGTCAGCCTGACCCGCTGAGATACCCCAGCACTTTGTGTCCTTTTAAAAAAAAAAATTTAATTAATTTTATTTAAATTTTAACAAAACAAATACATGTATGAACTCATAGTACACGATGGTACCTACATTATAAATTCGATTATACATTTTAAATTCGATTATACTTGTATTGTTCTGTATTATCTCCCCACCCACAACCCCCCTCCCCCCACCCCCCAGTTAGAAAAAAAGAGGAAAAAGGAGAAGAAGAAAGATAAAGAAATTAAAAAAAAAAAAAAAAAAGGAAAGAAAGAAAGAAAGAAGAAAGAAGGAAACCTGGAGACAAGGAAACACTTCCGGCTAATTTCTTATTAAATTCTTTTTAGGGGTATCAAAACAATCCTGAAATTAAATATTTCCAATTCTTAATCTTAGTTTTAAAGTGAATGGGTTCCAAAGTTTAAAAAAGAAATCATATTTATTTCTCAGATTATAAGTAGCTTTTTCTAATGGGATACAACTACGCATTTCTGCATACCATCTTGCAATTCTTATTTCATTGTGGTCTTTCCAAGTGCCGCCACACATTTTTTTGCTATTGCTATTGCTATTTTGAGAAATCTTTCCTGATATTTATCTAAAATTAATCTTGATAATATTCCTTTAGTATCTCCCAATAAAAACAACCTTGAATACAATGGTATGGTCTTATTCATCAATTGTTCCAAAAAGTTTTTTAGGTCTTTCCAAAAAGGAGTTACCTTCGGAGCACTTTGTGTCCTTTTGTGTGAATCAGCATCTGTAGTTCCTTGTTTCTACTCCCAAGACTTGGAGATTATTTGAAAATGATAGTCAATAGTCAATAGTCAATAGTCGTTTATTTGTCACATACACATAAATGTGTAGTGAAATGAAACATTACCCGCAGTTGAAACACTAAGACCAATAAGAATAATCAATAAAAATGCAATAACACATACAATCATACACTAACACCAAACAAAAGAAACATCCATCACAGTGAGTCTCCTCCAGTCCCTTCTCACTGTGATGGAAGGCCAAAAATGTATTTTCTCTTCCCTGCCGTCTTCTTCCGCGGTCAGGCTGTTGAACTTGCCACGTCGGGGCGGTCAGGGCTCCCGACATTGGAGCGCCGCGCCGGACGGTGAAAGGTCCGCGGCCTATTCCAGGCCGCGCCGGACGGTGAAAGGTCCGCGGCGGGCCGACCCAAGCCCCGCGATTCGGGGCGGGCGAACACGCTGCCTCTGACGCTGCCGGAGCTCCCGATGTCGGCCCCCATCCAGGGGCCTGCGGGCTTCCGACGTCCACGCGGCCCGCGCCGGAGCCTCCGGACACGAGTCGCAGCCCCAAGTTGCACATTTGTTTTTCCTCAGTAGAGATATAAACCATTTTGACTAATATTCCATGTATTTACTCATTTAATGAATTAGCAAGTGAAGACTCCTCTGATTCATTATCTATGTCCTACATTCCCTTGCATAGATGGATAAGAGAAGGGGATGGTTCACCTTTAGCAAGTTTGTTCTCTTGGTCTGTGTGACTGGGTCTGCAGGATGCCTGGTGGTCACCAAGAACAAAGTTGGAGCAGCAAGAACTAAAATAGAGTAAGCAAAAAATCATGGGTGCAAGGAAGATGCCCCATCATGGAGACATGCAAACTGAATGAATGGACAGGTCAGAGTTGTGAAAAAGAAATACTTCTGTGTTAGGAAATTATTATCTGGCATCTTTTCATGACCAAAGGAAGGTTTTCCATTCAATGAAGTGCTTTTCTTAATGTAAATAAGATCCAAAAACAGATCATGTTGGTGATCGTATAATCTGTTTTAATTAATCCGGAACACAAAGAGAACTCATTTACTCCACCTCAGATTTTTCCATGGGATATTTGTGGAAGATAGGGCTTCAATTTTACCTCTTCTGAAGCCCCAAGAAAATATTCCTTCAGTTTTGCACTAGAATGTCAGCCTACATTACAATATATCATTTTGATTTTAACACCATAAACCATATATGTTCCTTTTTTGATCTTTGTAAACCTAAGCTACTTTATTTTATCAACCCCATTGGAAGATAAGGTCATAAGGAATAGGAGTAGAATTAGGCCATTCGGCCCATCAAGTCTACTGCGCCATTCAATCATGGCTGATCTATCTCTCCCTCCTAACCCCTTTCTCCTGCCTTCTCCCCATAACCTCTGACACCTGTACTAATCAAGAATCTATCTACCTCTGCCTTAAAAATATTCATAGACTTAGCCTCCACTGCCTTCTGTGACAAAGAATTCCACAGATTCACCACCCTCTGACTAAAGAAATTTCCCCTCGTCTCCTTCCTAAAGGAATATTATTTATTTTAGCAACGTGTTTATCCAACTATCCTTCGAATGCTACTCGCATCAAGTACTTCATGTGGTGATGAGTTCACTTTCTAGCCATCCTCTGGGTAAAATCTTTCTAAAATTATTTTCTGAAATCACAATAATACATTTTGCACTGCAACAAATTATTGCTAGCAGTCAAAATGGCCTCTGTAATGCTCCACATAATTTTATAACCCCTGAATAATCCGTAACATTTATCAATCAACAGTGTTAAAAAACATTCTCTCTCATTTATACATGAATTATAACCCATGCAAAAGACAAACTGAATCCATTCTTCTCTTCATGCAGAATCTTTGAATGCTCATTATTGAATAATTATCACAGTAATCTAGATTAAATTGCCCAATTACTCCTCAAAATGACACCATTCTAAGCAATCATCTGGGAAAGTCGAAACATATGTAGCTCTATCAGCACCTTCGTCTGTTTTTCCATTCAATTAACTTGTTGTCAAACTATATCTTAACTCCACATATCTGTGTTAGTTTCAACTGTTTTCAGGCAACAGAATGGTCTTGTCCTCGGAGTGCAATCCTGACCTCCCATCTACCTCTTTGGACATCCTTGAATTATCTTTAATTGGACCAGTTATATCTTTGCACCAAATGTTACACCCTTTATCCTTTATCTCTGTGCTGTGGACAGCTTGATTGTATTCTTGTATAGCCTTTTCTCTGACTGGATAGCACCCAAACAAAGCTTTTCACTGTACCTTGGTAGATGTGACAATAATAAACCAGACTAACTTTGATTACCCTTACCAATGAATGATTGTGCATGCAATTACATTCTGAATCATAGAATTTTTCTCAATTGTTCACAATCTTTAAAAATGTTTGTTGTGAACCTTTACACCATATTAATGTACAAATTACGCTGACAAGAACTCACATGGGCCTAAAGCATGCTGTTAATTTGATGATTGCATTTAAATTAAAGACATAAAACTTGTCTTTCATAACTTCAGGACATTCCAAAAAAAATTATGCATTGCCATAAAACTGAGGCAGGCTTCTTGCCAATTCAATTGCAGACGCATAATACAGTGAATACTCACCATTTTATTTTGGATACTTAGCAATTTGTCTGAAAGACAAGAAAGTATTGGTGCTCAAATTAAGAACTGCTGTTGTCTGTTATGTTGATGTAAAATTAGATCAACTTTGGTTTAATGAGGAGTGCATACAAGGTGTACCTCAGAATGAGTGATCAATCCGGTGACAATACAAGGCAGGACTACTTGCATGCCAGAAGACATAAACAGAGCTAGATGATTCCACAACGTAACATTCACTGGTATTACCATCACCGAATCCCTCACTGTCGGTATCCAGGGGGTTATCAATGACCAGAAACTGAACTGGAGAAGCCATATTCACAATGTGCCTGCAAGACCAGGTAAGAGGCTAGGAATCCTGTGGTGAGTAACTCACCTTCTAACTCCCCAAGGCATTCCACTATCTCCCAGGCTCAATTCCGGAGTCTAATAACGTATACTCTCCAGTTGCCTGGATGAGTGCAGCTTCAATAACACTCAAGAAGCTCTACACTATACAGGACATTGCAGCCCACTTGATAAGCACCTAATGCACAACCATTAATTCACTCCACCACAGACGCACATTAACAGCAGTTTGTATCATCTACAGGATGCACCGCAGCAACTCACCATAACTCCCATAGACAACATCTTCTGAGGAAGGGTCCCAACCTAAATCGTTACTGATCCATGTTCTCCAGGGATGCTACTTGACCCGCTGAGTTACTCCAGCACTTTGTGTCCCGGAATGGCGGGACTGTCATATGTTGAAAGACTGGAGCGACTAGGCTTGTATACACTGGAATTTAGAAGGATGAGAGGGGATCGTATCGAAACGTATAAGATTATTAAGGGGTTGGACATGTTAGAGGCAGGAAACATGTTCCCAATGTTGGGGGAGTCCAGAACCAGGGGCCACAGTTTAAGAATAAGGGGTAGGCCATTTAGAACGGAGATGAGGAAAAGCTTTTTCAGTCAGAGAGTTGTGAATCTTGGAATTCTCTGCCTCAGAAGGCAGTGGAGGCCAATTCTCTGAAGGCATTCAAGAGAGAGCTAGATATAGCTCTTAAGGATAGCGGAGTCAGGGGGTAGGGAGAGAAGGCAGGAACAGGGTACTGATTGAGAATGATCAACCATGATCACATTGAATGGCGGTGCTGGCTCGAAGGGCCGAATGGCCTACTCCTGCACCTATTGTCTATTGTCTATCTCTCCTGGCTGGAAGGGCAGGGAAATCATATGAGCCCCACCACCTGCTGATTGCCCTCCAAGTCACGTACCATCCTGACATGGGAATATATCACTTTTCCTTTACTAACACCTGGTCAAAGTGTTGGGACTCCCTCCAGAAAAACACTGTGGGAATACTCACTCCTCAAAGACTGCAGTAGTTAAAGAAGGCAGCTCACTACCACAATCAAAGGTGGAAAGAGATGGGAAGTTAAAAGTGGGCTTATTCTACAATTCCCACATTCCTTGTGTGAGTAAAATAAAAATGAACCAAAACTATTTTTATCCTTGCTCAACATTTTACTGACCAACTTGCTTAATTATTTAATGCTAAGGCTTCATATATGTTTAATTGCACACAGGGATGGTATGTGTCTTTTTGGAAGTTGACTTGAAATGATTTGTGAAGTACATTTTATTTGACAAGCATATCTCTGGAACTACACAGGGCCTATAAGTTAAAGACACCATGATTTAAGGTCATCTTCAATTGCATTGAGCAACTGCTGCCCTCCAGTCTCCACTGGGCCCCACATATGACAGCATGCACTTGTGATATGCAGAGCAGTAACAATGTTTAATTACGTAGCAAGTCTATCTCGTAATGTATGTAGCTTAATTACACTGTGTAGAAAAAACAACTGCAAATGCTGGTTTAAATCAAAGATAGACACAAAATGCTGGAGTAACTCAGCGGGTCAGGCAGCATCTCAGGAGAGGAATGGGTGACATTTCGGGTCGAGACCCGAAACGTCACCCATTCCTTCCCTCCCAAGATGCTGCCTGATCCGCTGAGTTACTCCAGCATTTCGTGTCTACCCTAGCTTAATTGCATTTAAAGGCAACATGCCAATTTTTGGTGAATTTGTGCTAAAGACACCAGCCCTATGTTTTAATGGGGAAAAAAAATCAACTGCAAATTGAAATCATGTCATGGTTAAGGAGGAGCATTTTAAATTTACTTTTGGTGCAATCAACGGGAGAAAATAAAGTAGTGGGAAATATACATTTATGAGTGAATAGGCATCTGATCATAAAGTTCCCAATCATAGGTTGCTAAGTAACAGATATAATAAGGACAACGGTAAATAATAAAAATGAATGAAACGTTCACATACACCACTGAATATTTATGATGTACTTAGCATTATAATGAATTGGAGGGGTACAAAGTTTTATATGGAGATAGCATTTCAGCAAAATTCAAATATAGGATGTTTTCTGAATATAGGGACATTGAAGTTGAAGTTAAAGAAGCAAAAGCTTGGGAACATGTTTAAATAGAAAAGAATGGAACTGCGAATGCAGCTTCAACCAGAAAGATGGAGGGTGGTGTTTTTAGGGCCCGACATGCTATGGGTTAAAACTATCTCAATGAAATTCCCACAATGTGAATACATATAGCAAAAATATATTTTAAAATCACATTAGTCGAACATCATTAATTTATATTTTTTGCCATAAGCCAACAAGAGACCAGTAATGAAAGTTATAAATTTCCATTGAACAAATAATAATTTTCATTTCTTCAGAGAATCCTAGAAAGGTTGCAGCACAGGAGGAGGGCATTGGCCCATTTATCCAGCCAGTCCTTTAGTCTAGTTTATTGTCAGTGTATCGAGGTACAGTGATAAGCTTTTTTGCTGCGTGCTATTCGATCAGCGGAAAGACTATATATAATTACAATCAAGTTGTCCACAGTGTACAGATTTAGGATAAAGGGACTAACGTGTAGTGCAAGATAAAGTCCAGTAAAGTCCGATTAAAAAACAGTCTCAGGGTCTACAATGAGGTAGATGGTAGCTCAGGACTTCTCTCTGATGATAGGATGGTTCAGTTGCCAGTAAACAGCTGGGAAGAAATTGTCCCTGAATCTGGAGGTGTGCATTTTCACACTTCTGTACCTCTTGGCTGATGGGAGAGGGACGAAGAGATAGTGTCCCGGGAGAGACTTGTTTTGATTATGCTGTTGGCCTTGCCGATGCAGTGTGAAATGTAGATAGAGTCAATGGAAGTTGGTTTGCGTGATGGTCTGGGCTGTGATCACAATTCTCTACAATTTCTTGCGGTCTTGGATAGAGCTGTTTCCAAACTATGCTGCAATGCATTCTTATAAAATGGTTTCTTCAGCGCATCTGTAGAAGTTGATGAGAGTTGGGGACATGCCAAACTCCCTAAGCCTTCTAAAGAAATAGAGGCGCGGGTGTGCTTTCATGGCCATTGCTTCAATATTGCATTCCATGTCAAGTTGCTGGTGATATTTACTCCTCGGAACTTGAAGCTTTCAACCATCTCTATGCCTGCCCTTTGTCCATGGCTGTGCATTGTTTTCCTATTTAGTAATCATCTGTTCCCTTTTGAATTCTGCAAATGAGTCTATCTTTGCCATCCTATTCTGACAAATCATTCCATATTCTAAACTTTTTAAACAACTGACATGAGAAAAAAGTGCTGAATTATTTTTAAAAACTGCAAAAAAAAAGCCTCTTCGTGTCATGTTTGTTTTTTTGTTGCAGTCAATTGAATTTTTTGTCCTTTATTTCTTAATCCTCTGTCAATGGAAACATTTTATGACCTTTAGACATATTTGAAGCTGAATTGCTGTTGTTCTCCAGAACATGTGCAGCAAATGTCACACAAATAAATAACATGACATTGAATAGTTTATTATGTTAAATGCATCATTTAATTGAAATCTATTAATTATAGCTTAACAACATTGATACTGGACTTGTGGGTACATCTGACAGATTTGTGGAAGTTCAACTGTGGAGAATGCCATCACATACATGCATTCTGTGGCTCTAGTCTAGAGTATAGATTTGGAACTGGTTAACAGACCTCTTGCATTCAAACACTGTGTAATCAATTCTGTTGCTTGCCATCTTAACATTTTGTTTGTCCTATCAGTTTTCATCCCCTGAGACTTGGAGCAATTCCAAGGTTGTGCAACCATCATCTGAGGAGGTGAAAGGATATTTTCAGTAATTGATTTTTAATTATACACAAACCACAAATATACACTGCATCTTCTTGCATGAGAGAGGGCTAATGTGTCTGTTTAACTCCGTGAACAATAAAGGACAAAGTGGATTCCCCCATGAGATTGCCAAGAATTATTGGCATACATGTTATGAACCAATTGATAAAATGTACCATGATATTTGTGTTTTCTCTTGAATTCTGAACAGCAACTACATCAGAAGTGGGAAATGGGTGTGCAGTTTTTTGGCCATTGTTTGAAGAAGTGCTCTAATTGTCTGCTAAATGACTGCCACCATTTTACTACACAGCTTTTATTTCAGTTTCATCCGAGTAGCTGCAGATACCAAATAAGGCTCCCAATACAACTAACCAGCTCTAAATTCAGGCCAATCCTGGTAGATGGGACAAGAAATAGCCTTTTGGAGTTCCCGAGAAGAAAGGGGAATTGGAAAGGGCTATTTTTGGACTCCTCAGAATATAAAAAATAACACCACCTGTAGAACAAAGCCTATGGGTGTGTGCTTCACTCCATCATACTGTTTCAGCTGCAGGACCCAATTTGCATTTGATTTTAGCTACCTACTGCCTTAGAGTTTATTTCTGCAGATCTGGGGTACGTTTGGAGAGAGGATTGCAAAAGACAGAGAAGCCCATGTAGAAAGAATTGCTGAACTGTTTTTGGTATCCATCCTTTCTGAACAACAAGGAACCCTTAAGTTGAGCTAACGTTTTAAGTTCAATTGTTTGGCAGTTTTAATGTTTCCCAGGTCAGTGATTTGTTTTGAAATATTCTGCCCTCTTTGCTTATTAATAGTCCATTTATTTTAATGTGTCGCTTTGAAGCTAGCAGTACATTAAATCACTGCTTTATCTTCAGAGCCATCTGAATCAAGTTGATGACATAAAAGGCTGGAGTAACTCAGTGGGTCAGGCTGCATCCTTGGAGAAAGTGGATTGGTGACATTTCTGGGAAGGGTCCCTTCCCGAAGGTTACCTATCCATGTTCCGCAGGGATTCTGCCTGACCCGCTGAGTTACTCCAGCATTTTGTGTCTTTTCTTGGTAAGCCAGCATCTGCAGTTCCTTGTTTCTGCATGAAGTTGATTTTGGATATATACGAGGTTGTTCGGGTGTGCATAAATGTAGCACTGGTTTTATGTGCTGCTTTATTAGTATGCACCATCAAATGCCATTAAAATGTCTCCACTCTGCAACTTTCACTCTGTCTTAGATTGTCTGTGGAAATAAAACACTATTGCGAGCAGTCCCCTGAGCAGTCCATGAGGTAGAAATTCATTCTTTGTTTTTTTGCGTTAAAATACACGAGGAAACAACATAAGCAAAATTAACTCTGCTACTGCAATTTGGTTCCATTGATACACTTAGCATTTAAAATAAAGGAAAGCTTTCTACCCGCAAATTTCTTGTAATGAAATGCAGATGTGGAAAGGTCTGCAAGAACAGCCGAGGCCTGAAGATTCACCAGACCCAGATGAGGTGTTTGGAGGGAGAGGGAGCATCACAATGCACAGGTATCTTACCTGGTGAGACCCAGGAGGAGCCAGGCCTGGAAGCACCCCAGAGAGTCGGAAGCCTCCAAGTGGCACAACTAGTCCCTCAGAACAGATCTCTGGAGAAGGTTCGAGTCAAATGGCCACAGGCCTGCAAGACGGCAGTCTGGCATCAGTTCGGCGAGGACGCCGACAAGGTGCTAGAAGCAACAGCGAAGGGAGTCATGGATCGAAGGCCAATCATCGTCAGCCTAGCTGTGGAAAGGTTTGGAGCAGTGGAGAAGAAGCCTGCCAGGACACCCTTCACCATGAAGCAAAGAGCAGCAAAGATCCACAAGATCCGGTAGGAGCTGAAGGCCCTCAAGAAGCAGTACAAAGAGGCCAGTGAGGAGAAACGTTCCCCCTTGGCTGAGCTGAGGAGGAAGCTGCTGACACTCCATAGAGCTGAGCGGCACCGAAGACGCCGGAAGGAAAGAGCCAGGAAGTGAGCATCCTTCATAGCCATCCCCTTCAGCTTCACCAAACAACTGTGAGGGCAGAAGCGCAGTGGGGGTTTGGCTTGCTCTAAGGAGGAGATCGACCGGCACATGCAGACCACCTACAGTGCAGCACGAACTGGGCCAGTGCAACATCCTGATAAAACCACCTCCACCCATCAAGGAGTTTGACAGTAGAGAGCCACTCCTGAAAGAAGTCCAGGACATTGTGAAGAGAGCAAGATCTGGCTCAGCCGCTGGCACGAGCGAAGCCTTCTACAAGGTCTACAAGAATTGCCCCTTGTTACTGAAACGGCTGTGGAAGATCCTGAAAGTCATCTGAAGGAGAGGGAAAGTGGCACAGCAGTGGCGATTCGCTGAAGGAGTCGGGATCCCAAAGGAAGAAGATTGCAAGAGAATCGACCAGTTCAGGATCATCTCATTTCTAAGCTTTGTAGGCAAGATTTTCTTCAGCATAATAGCGAGGCGGCTGACCAACTTCCTCTCCAACAATGGCTACATCAACACCTCAGTGCAAAAGGGGGGCGTATCTGGAGTGCCGGCGTGCCGAGAGCACACGGGAGTGGTGACCCAGCTCATCAGAGAAGCCAGGGAGAACATGGGAGGCCTGACAGTACTCTGGCTTGACCTGGCCAAAGCCTACGGCTCCATCCCGCACAAGCTGATCCAGACAGTCACGGCCAAGCATCAGGTGCCGGCCAAGTGGAAGATCTCATCCTGGACTGTTACAACCAGTTCAGCATGAGAGTCTCAGCAGGATCAGTAACATCAGAGTGGCACAGACTGGAGGTGGGGATCATCACAGGCTGCACCATCTCTGTGATCCTTTTTGCCTTGGCGATGAACATGATCGTCAAGTCTGCTGAACCAGAGTGCTGGGGCCCTCGGACCAAGTCAGGAATACGCCAACCACTAATCAGGGCCTTCATGGATGACATGACTGTCACCACTGTCAGTGCCGGGAGGCAGGTGGATCCTGCAAGGGTTGGAGAAACTGATTGGATGGGCAAGGATGAGGTTTAAGCCAGGAAAATCAAGGCCACTGGTGCTGAAGAAGAGCAAAGTCCTGGACAGGTTCTGCTTCAGCATCGAAGGGACACCAACCCCAACACTCTCCCAAAGGCCATTGAAGAGTCTTGGCAAGGTGTTTAACAGCAGCCCGAAGGATACAGCATCGGTCCAGGCAACCTGTCAGGAGCTGTAGACCTAGTTGAGTGCGGTGGACCGGTTGGGGCTTCCCGGTAAGTTCAAGGCATGGATTTACCAGCTTGGTATCCTGCCAAGGATACTCTGGCCACTGCTTGTCCACGAAGTCCCAATCTCCATCATAGAGAGCTTGGAGAGGAAAGTCAGCAGCTTCCTCAGGAGATGGCTGGGACTACCCAGGAGCCTTAGCAGCATCACCCGTTACGGTAATAACACCAAGCTCCAGCTGCCCCTGAAGTCCCTAGAGGAGGAGTTAAAGGTGACTCGGGCCAGAGAGATGATGTTGTACAGGGACTCCAGCGACCCCAAGGCGGCTCAGGCAGGGGTGGAGGTGAAACCTGGGAGGAAGTGGAGAGCTGGTGAAGCTGTGCTGCAAGCGGAGTCTCGGATACTCCACAGAGTCCTGGTGGGAGCAATGACTCGGGGAAGAGCTGGTCTGGGAACCTTCCCAACTTCCCAGTTTGACAAGGCCAAGGGGAAGCAGAGGCGCAGGCTGGTCCAGGAGGAAGTGAAGGCAGCAGTGGAGGAGGAGAGGTCCAGCAGAGCAGTTGGCTTGAGGCAGCAGGGGGCCTGGACAAGTTGGGAGCAGGCCATGGTCTGAAAGGTCACATGGACTGAGCTCTGGCAGGCTGAACCACAGCGTATCAAGTTCCTAGTCCAGGCAGTGTACGATGTCCTGCCCAGCCTATCGAACCTCTTCATCTGGGGCAAAGCAGAATCTCCGGATTGTCCGCAATGCTCAGGCAAGGGGACGTTGGAACACATCCTGAGCTGCTGCCCAAAGGCTCTTGGGGAGGGCCGGTACACCTGGCGCCACGACCAGGTTCTGAAACCCATTGCAGAAGCCATCAGCATGGGAATCAGCAGCTGCAGGCGAGCACGCCCCACCACCCAGATGATCACCTTTGTGAAGGCTGGAGTGTAGCTGCCAAGAACCACAGCAGCCAAGAATCCATCAGGAATCCTGGCGACTGCGCGGGACTGGCAGCATTCTGTAGACCTGGTGAACCAGCTGAAGTTCCCATGGCACATCGCCACGACCACCCCGAGGCTGGACATCCTCCTGGTCTCAGAGGCGACCAAAAACATCGTCTTGTTGAAATTGACAGTGCCGTGGGAGGACCCTCTGGAGGAGGCCCACGAGAGAAAGAAGACCAAATACGAAGAGCTGGTCATAGACTGCCGTGAGCAGGGCTGGAAGGCAAGGTGTATGCCCATCGAGGTTGGCTGTAGAGTTTTCCAGGGCAATCGCACTACAAGGCCTTGAGTGCACTGGGCATCACCGGAATGGAGAGGAGAAGAGCCATCAAGAACACCACAGAGGCAGCGGAGGATGGCTCTGGATCAGGAGAGGATGTCCATGGGGAGGAGCGAATGCCACCTGAACACGTCGTGGTCCGATCAACCATGGCTGGGTCGCCCGGGCGAGGGTGTCTGATGTTGAAAGATCCGAAACCTGATGATGTGTTCAGGAGCGGCACGGTAGCGCAGCGGTAGAGTTGCTGCTTTACAGCGAATGCAGCGCCGGAGACTCAGGTTCGATCCCGACTACGGGTGCTGCACTGTAAGGAGTTTGTACGTTCTCCCTGTGACCTGCGTGGGTTTTCTCCGAGATCTTCGGTTTCCTCCCACACTCCAAAGACGTACAGGTATGTAGGTTAATTGGCTGGGTAAATGTAAATGTAAAAATTGTCCCTAGTGGGTGTAGGATAGTGTTAATGTACGGGGATCGCTGGGCGGCACGGACTTGGAGGGCCGAAAAGGCCTGTTTCCGGCTGTATATATATGATATGATATGATATGATCAAGAGATGTATTTATCAATGTAAAGTCTGACTCTGCAGTTCAATATCTAATTATACAATAATCAAATCCAGCGACATAACAATAAAGTTACCTTGATTTTGACTGAATCCTGCACTCTATTTGTGTCCTCTTGTGCTTGTCCAATCTGCCTGAAGGCAGTCCGAGACAATCAAGCATGTTTTGTTTATTTTCCTCGAAAGAAGCATAAGACACTAGACTTATTAATAATTTGTATCACCAAACTATCGGAGAGGAGCTTTGTAGATGGATGTTTGAACACTAGTGCGGGATTGATACTCAAGCAGTCTGTTTTAAATTACCCCCAGGGTTTCTGCACAAATAGATTTGGCCTCTGTAGAGTGATTATGAATGTTTATTTGGTTATCATTTCGGTAAGATGAAAAACTGTGGACTGTTCGTACCACAGCACTTCAACTGCAATCAAACTCAAAACCAATGCAGTGCACCAAAAGCCATTAAAAGGCCCCAAAATGTGACAAACCTCAAACATTAATAGAAATGACGCAAATTCTCTGATGCTGATCATTTGGCATTTCTTGTTACAGGTATAGTGACGGGACTTCTGGTTCGGCGGTATGCCGTATTATCAAGCTTGGACAAATTCTACTTTGGGTTTCCTGGAGAGATCCTGATGAGAATGCTGAAGCTGATTATTTTACCTTTAATTGTTTCCAGTATGATTACAGGTAAGCCATCTTATTAAGTTACATTATTGAAGAGATTATTGGAGTCAAGGAGACCGAGACATTTTCATTTCAACACATGAATTTAAAAATGGAACATCCATTAACTTGCTGAAATTTTCTGATTTCCTGCCTTTGATTAGCATTTTCACACCCGCATCCTCTAACCTCATCCCCATTCCACCTGGATCTGAAACTAGTGTTCCAATTTGAATACTATTATAGAACAATTTCCTTTTGTGTATAATTTAGGCATAACTTCAATTTAAACCAGCATCTGCAGTTCTTTCCTACACACTTTGGATTTAATAGTTTTACTGTGAATGCCTGACATGAGAACTGCATTCGTAAATTGTACTTTGTTTTCAGATTACTCTTTTAAAATAATGTTGATTACATGTAATAACAATGAAAAGAGGGAACATTACTTTTTACAGTGCCGTACTATGCCTACCTGAAAGTGTGTTGTTTTATTGCTACTAGGAGAATGAGAGCTAATTTGATAGAAGTATTAAAAAGTAACATGCAATAGGACAGAGTAGAATGAAACAAACTTTTAACTAGTCAAAAAAAGGTAAAGAACAATGAGAAGTTAAAGATTAATTTTAAAAGATTTAGTGAAATGAGGAAAAAATGTTTTATGTCAAAGGTTTATAGGTTGATTAGCATTATTGAGGGAATTAAAAATTGGATCAAGTTCTAATTATAGTTGAATTACGTGATTGAAGAGAGCAATAAAGTGATATGATTTTAAGGAGATCAATACAATTAGATTTATTACCGTTTTGGATGATAAACATAAACATTGCCTGTTTTTGCCAAATGCCCTTCTGCATTGCAACTTCCAAATAATTCTAAAAAAAGATTTCCTCACACAAAGTGACAAATTGCAGGGACTGTGTACAAACTCCAGGAAGTGCAAATGCTTTGCAAACATCATGCCCCTTCAAAAAGCAATGTGATAATTTAATAGATGATTTGAAATTCATTGAGGAAGTAAATAGCAGAATTGACAAAGGAGAGTTAGTGGATGTTGTTTAATTTTATTTTCAGAAGGCATTTGACACGTTGCCACACGTGAGACTGCACAACACGATGAGAGCTGACAGTTTTAGAGGGAAGATACTAGCATGGATAGAGTATTGGCTAAATGGCAGAAGGCGAAGAGTGGGAATAAAGTGGGCTTTCTCTGGTTGGCTGCCAGTAACAAGTGGTGTTCCACAGGGGTTGATGCTACTTTTCATGTTGTATATTAATGATTTGGATGATGGAATTGATGGCTTTGTGGCCAAGTTTGGGGATGGTATGGATAGGTGGAGGGACAGGTCATGTGGAGGAAACAGGGACTCTGCATAAGGACTTGGAAGAGTGGGAGATTGGGAGAGTGGGCAAAGAAGTGGCAACTGGAATACAGCCTAGCCAAGTGTGCAGTCATGCACTTTCAGAGTAGGAATAAAGATGTAGATTATTTACTAAATAAGGACAGGATTCAGAAATCACAGGTGCAAAGAGACTTGGGAGTGCTGGTGCAGGATACCCAAATGATTAATTTGCAGGTTGAATCGGTAATAAGGAAGGGAAATGCAATGTTAGCATTCATTTCAAGAGTACGAGAATATAAAAGCAGGGATGTAATGCTGAGGTTTTATAGGGTACTGGTCAGCCCACATTTGGAGCACTGTGAGGAGTTTTGGACCCCATATCTGAGGAGGGATGTGCTGGTGTTGGAGAAGGTCCAGAGGAGGTTTACAAGAATGACCCTGGGGATGATTGGATTAACATATAATGAGTGTTTGACAACTCTGGGCCTGTACTCGCTGGAGTTTTGAAGGATAAGCCTCATTGAAACAAATAATGAAAGGACTGGATAGAGTGGATGTGGAGAGGATGTTTCCACTAGTGGGAGAGTCTTACACCAGAGGGCACAGCCTCAGAATAAAAGGATGTACCTTTAGAAAGGAGATGAGGATGGATTTCTTTAGCCAGAGGATGGTGAATCTGTGGAATTCTTTGCTACAGATGGCTGCGGTGACAAAGTTTAGGGATATTTTAAAGTTAGAGATTGATAGGTTCTTGATTAGTGAGGGTGTCAAATGTTTTGGGGAGAAAGCAAGGGAATGGGGTTGAGAGGGAAAGACAGATCAGCCTTGATTGAATGGCCTAATTCTGCTCCTATAAATAGTTGATTGTTGGTGACATTACTGAAAGAGTACCATTTGTCAGAACACCGGGAGAATTCCTTATTGATCTGTTTTTTGTCCTCACTGGTACACTTGTCTGGCAATCTACATTGATGTTTAAGGACTACCAAGGAACTCGAACTCAGAAAAGGTAGAGCAAAACCAAATGACATTTTGGTAAAAGAATACACCTTCAGTTAATGCTATTTCTAATATTACAATTATTTAAAAGCTATAGAAAATCAGAAGTTTGTGAGATCAAAATCACTCCAAATGAGTAGATAATTCTAGATGATGCTTCAAGATGGTTTTAAGCATGCCCTGGATTGTGCTTTTTGTAATGGACTTTAAATAGGGGACCTATTAGCCCCCTTGGGTGTCTTTAAGTGACATTATCCAAAGAAAATCTCATGTACCATTCAGGCATTTCTCAGAACATTTTTTTTCAACTGACGTTGCGTGATCATATTGTCAGCTGTGAACCTTGCAGCGTAATACATGGCTGCAGTGTTTTTCTATACTTAAGACTACAAACAATGTTGCTCCAAGATCATGATAACAGTCATCTACATGTCAACACGTGACAAATTAGGATTTTTAAAAGGATGAAGAAAAGTATTTGTGGAATACATTGCAGTAGATGGGTGCCCTACAGGTTTAATTTTACCTAGTTTCTTTCAATAAGTAACAAATTGAAATTATCTCCATATATCTTTAATAAAAACATTATGGTAACCAGGTTCCCAAATCATTCTCTACAGGAGTTGCTGCTTTGGATTCAGACGTCTCAGGAAAGGTCGGAGCACGGGCAGTGGTGTATTATTTTTCAACTACCATCATTGCTGTGATTCTAGGTAATAAGCCATGCAGTGAAGTATTGTGTGTCTGGTAACATTTTTTGGTCTCTGAAAGTCCATGAAGAATAAAGTGCTGTTCTGTCACTGTTTGGGGAACGAATCAGAAAGAATCCAAAAGAGAAAAATATTTTCTCCCAAAAACTTCAGGCCTTGAAATTTATCCTATCGTAAAAATGCATGCATAAACAATAACATGGAAGATCGGTGCTAGTTGAAACTTGGTGAGTGATTTTGATGAACATAACTGGTATGAGGAGCTGTATTGTACAGTTGTGCAAACTGAACTAGATTGGAGGACTTGGGTTATACTAGACTGAAGGGCTTGAGTTATGAACTGAATCATGTCCTGTCATGGCTAAAATTCTAAAAGTGGAGGTTCTCAAACAGAGTGACTGGTGGAATTAATGGAGGGGCGAGGTGTGAACCATCATGGAGAACAGTTGATCATGGGAGCAAGCACATGTTTCTCTGACACTGCAATGAAGATTGTTGTGGCAGAAGAGAGCACAGAGAAAGTGGATCAGTGCAATGATGGCCTCCTCAGCAGAAATGCAGAAAGATCTTGCTTCAATGATCTCTGCCTTACCAGTATTACATCTGAGCAGAGTCAAACAATGTCTTCCTTAATGTGAACAAGGTGTATTCCTTTTAAGTCATGCGCAAGTGGGCTTTCTTCCTTCTATTGGACCTTATATTTCCATAGATGCTTTTGTACACAGTGGATAATCAACACAATTACTTTGTGTCCAGCATTCGTCTTGCAAAGGAGCTTGATGCACACTAAAGATCTGGCTGTAATATACTGCTCACATTTTGCCATGAAGCTTACGCTAAAATTCAAACACTAGCATGTAAAATGAAATCGACCTCTGATTAAACTTAGTGCATTCAGAAAGTATTCAGACCCCTTCACTTTTTCCACATTTTGCTATGTTACAGCCTTATATTAAAATGGATTAAATTCATTTTTATCATCAATCTACACACAATACCCCATAATAAAAAAAGTGAAAACAGGTATTTAGAAATTTTTGCAAAGTGATTAAAAAGAAATAACTGAAATATCACATTTACATTAGTATTCAGACCCTTTGCAATGACACTCAAATTGAGCTTATGTTCATCCTGTTTCCATTGATTATCCTTGAGGTGTTTCTACAACTTGGAGTCCACCAGTAGTAAATTAAATTGATTGGACATGATTTGGAAAGGCACACACCTGCCTATATAAGATCCCACAGTTGACAGTGCATGTCAGAGCAAAAACCAAGCCATGAAGACGAAGGAATTGTCCGTAGACCTCTGAGACACGATTGTGTGGAGACACAGATCTGGGGAAGGGTATAAAACAATTTCTGCAGCATTGCAGTTCCCAAAGAGCACAGTGACCTCCGTCATTCTTAAATGGAAGAAATTTGGAACCACCAGGAATCTTCATAGAGCTGGCCGCCCGGCCAAACTGAGCAATCGGGGGAGAAGGGCCTTGGTCAGGGAGGTGACCAAGAACCTGATGGTCACTCTGACAGAGCTCCAGAGTTCCTCTGTGAAGATGGGAGAACCTTCCAGAAGGACAACTATATCTGCAACACTCCACCAATCAGGCCTTTATGGTAGACGGAAGCCACTCCTCAGTAAAAGGCACATGACAGCTCGCTTGGAGTTTGCCAAAAGGCACCTAAAGGATTCTCAGACCATAACAAAACAAGATTCTCTGGTCTGATGAAACCAAGATTGAACTCTTTGGCCTGAATGCCATCTCATCACCTGACCAATACCATACCTACGGTGAAGCATGTTGGTGGCAGCATCATGGTGGGGATGTTTTGAATCCATTTTAAAATAAGGCTGTAACGTAACAAAATGTGGATAAAGTGAAGGGGTCTGAATACTTTCTGAATGCACTGTATCTTGTCACTCAATAACTAAATTATTGCTGCATTCTACATTTTTGCTTCCAAAGGCAAAAACTACTTGAGATTGCACTACAAGCTTTGCACTATTTTAGCATTTTGCATTCGTCATAGTAGTATGTATTGTTATCATGTGTACTATTTATTCCATGATCTTCATGCAAACACAGAATTGAATTGGACCCTGGTGTAAATGGCAATCAATGATGATGAATTTGAAGGAATGCAAATCTGGCAGACCTTGGAGATCATCATTAGCATTAAATCTTGGGACTTTTTTGTTTTATGTAGATCAGTTTAATTGATATTAATTATATAGAACAAAGTTTTAATGTACTTTCAATGCCAAGCCTCACAAGCATATAATTTATTTCGCTTTGTACAAGGAATTGTGTTGGTCATGACCATCAAACCTGGCATGTCTCAAAACGCTGAAGAAATTGACAGGAGTGGAAGCACCCCGGAAGTCACCACTGTGGATGCCTTGCTCGATCTCCTTAGGTTAGTAAATCACTCAGGATATGCAATTTGTAATCACTTATCTCCAAATACTTTGTCTATAATTAATGAACATAAAAAATTGACGGTCTGATTAAATTTATCTTGTCACTCTATAACTATATTGCTTGTTAAAGCAACATTCTACATTTGTACATATCTTGTTTGTATTAGTTTAAGGGCTAATGATTGCACAATATTCATATCCATTGTAATTCTCCAGCCTACAAACGAGCATGGATTAAAATGTGCCAAACAACATTTGCATCACTAAGGCTTCTCAAAGAGAGACCCTACTCAAATATATCCTTGATGTTCAATGGCATGTCCTTTCCCAAATCACCCACCAACTTCCTGGAGATTACCATTGATCAGGCACGTAAATAAATTAATACAGTGGCTACAAGTGTAGATCAGAGAGTCTATTTAGAGTGGTTCTGTGATCTGCAAGGCAAAAGTCAGGAATATAAAGAAATGTTGTTTCTACCTGGCCAAGCAACTCTAAAAACAGTCAAGAAACTCAACACTATTCAGAAACAGATAGACACAAAATGCTGGACGAACTCAGCGAGACAGGCAGCATCTCTGGATGGAAGGAATGAGTGACGTTTCGGGTTGAGACCCTTCCTCATTCGACCCAAAACGTCACCCATTACTTCTATCCAGAGATGCTGCCTGTCCCGCTGAGTTACTCCAGCATTTTGTGTCTATCTTCAGTTTAAACCAGCATCTCCAGTTCCTTCCTACACCATTCAGAAACAAGCAGGCAACTGAATGGCACCCCATCAACCACCCTAAACATTCATTTACTCACTCACTGGCACACAGTGGTTGCACAGTCTATTCTCTACAGAGGCACTGCAGTTATTAACTTAGGCTTCTCCAACACTATCTCTAAAATCTGCAACCTTTGCGATTAAGAAGGACAAGGGCATTAGATGCTTGGGAATACCATCACCTGCAGATTCACTCCCCAAATACACACATTCCTAACTTGAAGTCTATCACCAGCCCTTCATTGTTGCTGGGTTTCAATCTTGCATATCCCTGGCCAACAGCCCTTAGGGAGTACCAGCAGGAAAATAATGCTTCAAGCTTCCAAATGCTTCACCTTCTCAAGGTAAATCAGGATTAGTTTTGGTAACAAAGCCCAAATCTTGAATAATGAGCAACTGAAAAAAAAATGCACTGAAGTCTCCATTACACCACAATATTTAATCAACTTAATTTTGAATCACGTGATTTTTTGAAATGTACCATTTGAAACATCCATGCAAAGATATTTTCTTTTGAGTATTCTGCAATACATTGATTCTATTTTTAAAAATAGAATTGCAAGCTGGTGATTGAATCAATGCAATGATAGGAAATGATTAAGTAGAAGATTTTCAGGTGAAGCTCCGAGCTCCAAGATTTGATCTTTTGCCTTTTTCTAATAGATTATTGCTGTAACTGGTTATGTAAATCAATATGCAATCTCAATAAGCCAGAATATGCTAAATGCATTTAATTATACTTCAGAAAGATTTACTTTGTTTCCAACGCTTTAAACATTCCATTTGTCACCACCTGGTTAAAATGTAAATTGTAATAGGTTCTGAAAGAATCACCTGTTACATGGGAGTCATAAGGATGCTTTAGCATCATATCCCAAGCCACGTGCTTACATTGTAAGACATTACATTGCATCCTTTACTTTGCATTTTGAAGCAATTCTCATGTAGGTTATTTTGGCTCCTTGCCCGATTCCCTCTATAATATTTACTTGTCAATAGTTCCAAGTGTTTCTCTTCATTGACTCCTAACATTTGCTCAAAGTGTTCAGCCCCATTGTCAGACAGATAATTAACTATTTTGATGCACAAGCTTTCTGAGTATCTGTTAAGAGTTACAATTGCTCAGTAATAAGGAGAAGGGAGCAATGACTGTAAAGACATTCTCAAAATCATAGTGTGCACCCCACTGCACTTTATCTAGTCGCACTGGGAAATATATTATCAGTAACACATTGGTAAAAAACGTACATGGACTAATGAGTTTTGTGCAATTGTCTTTTAAATGTGAATTGCACACTGTCTGATGTCACCGTGCATGACTAGATGACTCAATATGTAATTGTATCCTGCAAGTGAAGGAACCAGAGCACATTCATCGTTCTGTGGTTCAACTGCCCATGAAATACTTGATTGCGTTAAACAATCTAGTTTTTAACAACAACAAAAAATCGCCATTCAGTGGTGCAACACCCAAAAGTGTTGCACCACTGAATGGATTTCTGGATCATTATTACCTTCCTGTGTGTGGAGGTTTCTGTGTGCAAACACTTTAATATTAATGTATTGGCTGTGAAGTGCCTTGGGACGATAGACAATGACAATAGGTGCAGTAGTAGGCCATTCGGCCCTTTGAGCCAGCACCACCCTTCAATGTGATCATGGCTGATCATTCACAATCAATACCCCGTTCCTGTCTTCTCCCCATACCCCCTGACTCTGCTATCTTTAAGAGCTCTATCTAGCTCGCTCTTGAAAGTATCCAGAGAATTGGCCTCTGCTGCCTTCTGAGGCAGAGAATTCCACAGATTTACAACTCTCTGAGTGAAAAGGTTTTTCCTCATCTCCGTTCTAAATGGCCTACCCCTTATTCTTAAACTGTGGCAGCTGGCTCTGGACTCCCCCAACATTGAGAACATGCTTCCTGCCTCTAACTTGTCCAATCCCTAAATAATCTTATATGTTTCAATAAGATCCCCTCTCATCCTTCTAAATTCCAGTGTATACAAGCCTAGTCGCTGCAGTCTTTCAATATATGACAGTTCCGCAATTCCGGGAATTAACCTAGTGAACCTATGCTGCACGCCCTCAATAGCAAGAATGTCCTTCCTCAAATTTGGAGACCAAAACTACACACAGTAATCCAGGTGCGATCTCACCAGGGCCCTGTACAAAGAGGGCGAAGGACCTCTTTGCTCCTATACTCAACTCCTCTTGTCATAAAGACCAACATGCCATTAGCTTTCTTCACTGCCTGCTGTACCTGCATGCTAATGTTAAGTGACTGATGAACAAGGAAACCCAGATCTCTTTGTACTTCCCCATTTCGTAACTTGACACCATTCAGATAATAATCTGCCTTCCTGTTCTTACCACCAAAGTGGATAACCTCATATTTATCCACATTAAACTGCATCTGCCATGCATCTGCCCACTCACACAACCTGTCCAAGTCACCCTGCATCCTCATAGCATCCTCCACACAGTTCACACTGCCACCCAGCTTTGTGTCATCCGCAAATTTGCTAATGTTACTTTTAATCCCTTCATCCAAGTCATTAATGTATATTGTAAATAGCTGCAGTCCCAGCACCGAGCCTTGCAGTACCCCACTAGTCACTGCCTGCCATTCTGAAAGGGACCCGTTAATCCCTACTCTTTGTTTCCTGTCTGCCGACCAATCTTCTATCCATGTCAGTACCCTACTCCTGTCTGGGACATCATGGAAGAGATGCAAAAGTCTTTTTTCCCCAATAATATGTGGCCAACAACATATTTTACAGTTCCCTTATGTGTGGTGTGTACTGTCATCTTCTTTGAGAATTCTGAATGTACAAAATCTTTGCAGGATATCAGGAAGCCAAATGCCTGCATGTTTGTTCGTAAGCACACATCCACATTCCTTTGAAGTAATCTTATAACTGTAGCGCATCTTTTTTTTTAAACATAGGAATGCATTCCCAGAAAACCTGGTCCAGGCCAGCTTTCAACAGGTAAATGATTTACTATTTTCTCCATGTACTTCAAAGCTATCAGAATCAGCCAGTTGCTTGAGATTGAATTCTTTTTTTTAAATTGCAATTGGGTAACTGATTGAAAAGTCAAAATTTACCATTATGAAGACATCATAAAAATAATTAATTGCAAAATCTTGCTGGATATTATAAATAATGTCATAAATAATATTTCAGGAATATCAGTAGCCAGATAATGCAAGTGATGCCACATTCATTTAGATGTCTCTTATGCTTGATGAGGCAGTACAAAGTCATCTTAAATGTCAAGTCTAAATCTAATAAAATTGCATCATCTGCACATAAATAAAACCGTGATAATAAATCTGCAACATTTTATGCTTGCGTCTACGAATCATCAGTGAGCACATTTTGCATTCATGTATGAAAACAGAATGAAAGTTTACCTTAGAATACTTGTATTTCCTGACATTGTTAAAGTAGTGCAACAGGAACTTGTCGTGTTAATTGTCTTCCCGTAAGTGCATTCCAATTGCGCTGTTGCATCCATCTGTTAGCTTTTCCCGAGTGAACCTGCTGTCATTTTAGGTCCACCAGGAATCATTACTTCCTTCTTTCATTGATTTAATTCTCATTAAATTGTTACAATTGCGATTCTCACTTTAAAGATCAAAGCTGCAGTCTGGAATGCTGGGTGGATGGCCTTGATGCCACCAGGGAAAAGCCTCAGTGAGCAGTCATTCACGATGTGTGGGATGGTCTGGTCTAGATATCCGCATTCGCAAGCAGGGCTGTCTGTCATCCCCCACTTGTGCAGGTGATGGGCTGGTCTTGCATGGAGGGTTGAACTATCCTGTTCAGGGTTAGCCATTGCTTGCGATCGAAGTCAAATCCCAGTGGTTTCACTGTGGGATCTGGGATGACCTCTCCATTGTTGGTGTTGGCATCTTTCCAGGCTCTGCCTTTCCAGGCTTGGGGTCAAAGTCTTCCAGGGATTTGGCTGAAGACCAGAAGGGTTTGCCGGACTTCAGGCACATGTTGGGCAGATTGTTCAAGTCAGCATGGATGGGAAGGTCAGGGTTAGCCTCGATGGTGCACCAATCATTCACCATCCTCTCCCTTCTACGTATGCTGGGAGGGTCGATGTGAGAGAGGACAGGGAGCCACTGCAAAGGTGTTGACTTAAGCGTCCCTGTGATGACCCGCTTTGCAGAGTTAAGGACAGTGTCAACTCGTTTGGTGTGGCAGCTATTAGCCCAAGCTGTTGAGCAAAACGCGGCTGTTGAGTAGACTTGGGCTAAGCTTGCAGTCGGGAGGGTGTGTGCATTGGATTTACAGCTGTTGCCTGCAAGTTTCCTGATAATGTTGACCCTTGCACAAGTGGTGAATTAATTAACATTATTTACATCACCATGCCAAATTAGTTATAAGTGAAATCGATCAGGAACTGGAAAAGCACTTAAAAGTTACTTTGGAAAGTGACAAGCAGAAAAAAAAATCTTGTCTTTGGTGAAAAATTGTCTATGGTGTCTTACCTCCCCATAGTAATCAGACACCATTGTCTCCAAAGAACATAATTCCCAGCAGGTGGCCATAGTAATTGACAAGCTATTGGTTCTATTGATACTTGTTCATTGATACTCTAATATATAGCATAACATACAGCCGTTAGTATTTTTAGTTTGTAGTAATAAAAATAAACTTAGAGCTATTAAAAAGATCTTTATTTTTGAAAATTTAGCAAAAAATCATTGTTATTAACAGACTGAAAGTCTATTGTAATAAACCTCTTTTCCCCATTCCCCACAATTGTTTTAAAACCTGATTTTTTATAATGTGAAGAACACACAGTACTGGAGTAACTCAGCGGGTCAGGCAGCATCTCCGGAGGATATGGACAGGTGATGTTTTGGGTTGGAGCCCATGTGAGGTTTCTTACGAACACAACCATTGCGTTATGGCATAGCTCTCTGTACTGTAGCTCCAATGTTGGAACTGGATGGTTTCCAGAGTCAACAGCTAGGAGAGCTATTTATCTAGCAGGTGAAAGTTTGAACTTCCACTTCTATAATGGAAATCTATAACCATGTCATTTCTCTCAAGTTATTCTGTATTTGCTCAATTGGTATTTGGGTAATTTTTTTAAAATGTTGATCTGAACTACTTTACCAGTTATTTACACTGTGTATTAATTGATCTGCCCTGCCATGTCAAAAACAAGCTATGTGTAATTTCCTTTTCCTGTTAATTTCCAGTATAAAAGCAAGCGACAGGAAATTGAACCTGTAAACAATGCCAGCGTTACCACTGGGGTAACAGTTACTGTTATAATGACCACTCAGATGAATGAGGTAACCTTGCTTCTTTGCTAGTCATTGCTATCATAATGCTTGATGAATACTTTTATCAGATAATTTTTACATCGGGTTTTTTAAGAGTGTTGGATTTGCAATTAATTGATCTAGAATATGGAACATAGAACAGTACAACACGGGAACAGACCTTTCAGCCCACAATGTCAGTGCTGAAAATAATACCAAGATAAACTAATCTTGCCTGCCTGCACATGATCCATATCCCTCAATTCTCTTCATATCCATATGCCAATCTAAACGTCTCTTAAAAACCACTATTGTATCTACCTTCACCACCACCCTTGGCAGTGCAGTCCAGGCATCTATGACTCTCTGCCTTTTGATAATTCCACTTTGGGACAAAGGTTCAGACTGTCTGTCCCATTCATGGCTCTCCTAATTTTACACATTTCTAGGATCATAGAACACCAATACATAGCAGGAAAGAATGAAGAAATGAGCAAAGTAAACGTGTCGTTTAGAAAGGTCAGTTTGTCTATCCAATGCATTCTATCTTAATTATTCCTCCCATGATGGCCCATCCACATTCAACAGGAATGTTGACAAGTGCTGATAGAAAAGAGTGCTGCAAATCTTTACATTCATTTGCAGAGGCACCTTTCCTGAACTGCAGAGACATGGCTGTCGTTCCTGAGAATCACAGTAATATTTATATCCAGAAATGGTCTGCAGTTTGAGAGTGGGGAGAGGATTCTGGCATGATTCTGTGCATTTGATCCTCTTTAATTTACATTTCAATAATATTTACAAGTTCTGCTGGAAACATGCAAGTCCATTAGTGAGTTGCTAAGGGCGCCATCAGTGGAGACACAAGAGATTGCAGATGTTAGAATCTGGAACAAAAAACAAATTGCTGGAGGAACTCAGTGGGCCGATGAGCAGAGTCTGTGGAGGGATGCAGAGTCTTCACCCAAAATGTTGACACTTCCTTTCTCTCCACAAATGCTTGACCCATTGATTTCCTCCAGCAGTTTTTTTTTGTGCCATCAGTGTATTGATTATCATAAATAGTTAAGAAATAGAAAATTAGACTATGATTTTTAATTTAAATCCTATCACAAATCTTCACAGAATAAAACCAAGGACTACAAGGTGGTTGGCATGTACTCTGATGGAATCAATGTGCTGGGGCTTATTGTCTTCTGCCTAGTGTTTGGGATTGTCATAGGACAAATGGGAGAAAAAGGAAAAATTCTGATGGACTTTTTTGATGCGTTGAATGAAGCCACTATGAGAATAGTGCAGATCATCATGTGGTGAGTAGGATGTAGTACTGAAATTAAGTTCTGCATTATTTATACATTATCTTTTTTATAATAAGTGAAAGAGGCATCAACACCATCGCTAGATTGGCTTTTTCCACCGAACAAATACATTATTTTACCACTTTATGTGATGGCTCGCTCTGGTAATCAAGTGTTCATCGAGGCTGGTGAAGCAAGATCTTGATTTGATGATCTTTATCATTCCTTTAGTGGCACTTCCAAATTCTTGGAAATGCAAGTAGTTAAAAGACACCACAATGTTCAAGCACCTCAAAGGGCCCATGGATCAAATCCCTGGCCAACCTTCTGTATTTGACAACTGAAAGTCCCTGTCGGTCATATCTAGGAAGGTTAAGCAAATAATCAAAATGGAAGATAAAACCACTTACTCTCTGAATTAAGACCCCAGGAAGTTGGCTGCTACAGTGCAGCACTGTATACGGTGTACAGCACGGCTACAGAACTAATACAGAGGAGAAGGTGCTTGGGAAGCTGAAAGGGCTGGCGGTGGATAAGTCAACAGGACCAGATGGACTGCACTCCAGGGTTCTGAAAGAGGTGGCTTTAGAGATTGTGGAGGCATTGATAGTGATATTTCAAGAATCACTAGAGTCAGGAGTGGCTCCAGATGATTGGAAAATTGGCAATATTACCCCACTGTACAAGAAGGGAGCAAAGCAGAATAGTGCGAACTATAGGCCGGTTAGTCTGACTTCAGTGGTCATTATAAAGGAAGAGGTTATGGAGTACTTAGAAGTTCATAATAAAATAGGCCGAAGTCAGCATGGTTTTGAGAAGGGGAGATCTTACCTGACGAATCTGTTGGAATTCTTTGAAGAAGTAAATAGAACAGACAAAGACTAGCGGAGTTCTGCAGGGCTCGGTGTTGGGGCCGCTACACTTCAGATTGTATATTAATGATTTGGATAGGGTGTTGACGGTTTTGTGGCCAAGTTTGCAGATGATACGAAAATAGGTGGAGGGCCAGGTAGTGCAAAACAGGCAGGGACGCTGCAGAAGGAATTGGACAGGTTCAGAGAGCGGGCAGTGAAGGGGCAGATGGAATATAGTGTAGCAAAGTGTGGAGTCATACATTTTGATAGTAGAAATAGAGGGGTCGACTATTTTCGAAATGGGTGGAGAATCTAGAAATCAGAGGTGCAAAGGGACTTGGGAGTGCTGGTGCAGGATTCCTAAAAGGTTAATCTGCAAGTTGAATCGGTAGTAAAGAAGGCAAACGCAATGCTAGCATTTATTTCTTATCATTTATCTCTTATCATTAAGAGGGCTAGAATTAAAAAACAGGGATGTAATGCTAAGGCTCTATAAGGTGCTGGTCAGACCGCATTTGGAGTATTGTGAACAATTTTGCGCACCATATCTGTAGAAGGATGTGCTGGCCCTGCAGGGGGTCAAGAGGAGGTTTACGAGAATGATCCCAGGAATTAGTGGGTTAACATATGATGAGTGTTTGACGGCACTGGGCCTTTACTCGCTGGAGTTTAGAAGAATGAGGGGAGACCTCATTAAAATGTACCGAATAGTGAAAGGCTTGGATAGAGTGGATGTGGAGAGTATGTTTCCATAGTGAGAGATTCTTGGACTAGAGGTCATAGCCTCTGAATTAAAGGACATTCCTTTTGGAGGGAGATGAGGAGGAATTTCATTAGTCAGAGGGTAGTGAATCTATGGAATTCTTTGCCACAGAAGACTGTGGAGGCTGTCAATTGATATTTTTAAGGCAGAGATAGATGGATTCTTGATTAGTACAGGTGTCAGGGGTTATGGGGAGAAGGCAGGAGAATGGGTTAGGAGGTAGATCGGCCACAATTGACTGGTGTAGTAGACTTGACAGCCGAATGGCCTTATTCTGCACCTATCACTTGTGACCTTCGTGCATATATTAAATCCAGTTTAACAGGAACATACATGATTTCCAATAATTAACTATTTTGCTTTTTTAACTTTAATTTGGCCTTCTTAATTACTTACGATTCAATGTGAAACTCTTCTGTTTCAGTAGTATTGTTCATCTAAGAGCAAATAAAATAATAATTTCTGAAATAACATATTGCCGGATTTATAACTATACCAAAATTAAGTTGAAATTACTTTTCCAGTATAACCATTTGTCAATGACTTGTTTCAGGTATATGCCAATTGGCATTTTATTCCTGATTGCTGCAAAAGTAGTCGAAGTGGATGACTGGGAAATTTTCCGCAGACTTGGGCTTTACATGGCCACAGTTCTGAGTGGGTATGTTTCATGTTACTTTAAATAGCTTTTAGAAATGTTTGAATTGGGTTGAAGAAAGAGTTCTATTTATTGAATTGTTGCAGAGAAAAGAAGTGGACCTAAAGTTATAGAGTTAAATAGTGGAGCTAAGTTGAAATCTTGAACTTTAGCAGTTGAATAACAAGCTGCTCTGTATTGAATCTAAAAACAAATGGTTCGGGTGATCATTGCTGAGGTTCGTGTGTTAAATACGTGGAGCTGACTCAATGCTGAACGTACAGCTTGAGTAATATAATGTTCGATACAGAATAAATTTATCAGTTTGTGTATTCCATTCTATAAAACCAGGATCTGGCGATTGAGGAAAGGTATTTGTGGTGTTCCTCACACAACTGAGGATCATCTACTGGGATTGGAATTGGGACATACTGCAAAGCCAATCGTGTGTATTTCTAGGTGTGCTCCCTGCTGAAGGCACAGTGGTATAAAAGTAAACTGAGTTTTATCCTCTAGCCAAACTATGCTTTGCTGTGTTGAGATAATCCATAGAAATAGCTTTCAGTCCATAAGAGTTAAATGATGTCTGGCAACAACAAATTCAATTTATGAAGTACCTCTAAGGCAGTAAAACTTTCCAAGGTCTTTCTTTCCTAATCCATTTATGTTTATTAACACGAGCTGGTAAATTCTCTTGTGTCTTTGAACCCATCTGGTTCTGCGAAGTAATGGATCTCCTCGAATCTCAGCTCCATGACTTTGGCTGGACAACAGGGACAGGGCATTGTGTTATTGAGGTCCTCAAGTAAATAATGTTAAATAACTCTCTGACATTACAACGTGGAATGGTCCTACTTTAGCTTTTATTCACTTTTAATTTTTTTCAACCTGCATTGTAGTAAGCTCTGGTTCATCATGTTTCTCAATCTATCTGCCCACTTTGACACTATCCCATTCCTTCATCATTCATCGATTTGCTACTGCTTGATTCTATTTGGTTCTATTTTTACTTGGTTCTATTTTAAGTATTGAATTATAGACATAGAATCACTTGCAATATGTCTTCCACCATCCCACAATCTCTTGCTTCTCAGGATTGCAACATTTTCCTCTCTCCTTCTCTGTTTTCATCTCTTCCCTTTCTCTCTTCTTTTTTCAATTAAAGTTTCCTGACTTTTCAGCAGTTGGGAAACATTTCAGTAGCTTGTGCGACTTACTCTGAAACAAGCAGCTGGAATGCATGTGGCAATTGTTGCACAAGGAGTATTATTTCTCTACATTCAATATACATAAGGCTACTAAATTTCAAATCATTTTTGTTGAAGATTTAATCTATTTAAAATATGGTTATGAAAGATAAATGTCCATAAATATACATTGTTGTTTTATAGATTAGCCATCCATGGAACAATCATCCTACCCATGATCTACTTTATTGTGGTACGGAAAAACCCCTTCATATTTATTGGAGGGATGGCTGAGGCATTACTGACTTCTGTGATGATTTCATCCAGGTAACTGTGCAGATTCTAATAATTTGATACAATCATCTAAGCAGTATGAATTGTTTATGAATCAAAATTTATAGTGCCTGGAATGAAATATTTTCCACTATAACCTAAACATAATTTGAGGCCTGCCCATTGCAAACCAATTGAAATTCAAAGCACTTGACTAGGAAATTAAAGTGACCAGACAGAATATGTTCCTTCACTAACAAAATATAATTTGAGGATGGAGACACAAGAGACTGCAGATGCTGGAATCTGGAGCAAAATAAAACAAACGACTGGAGAAACTGAGCAGATTGAGCAGCATATCTGGGGGAAAGGAACTATTGATGTTTTGGGTCGATACTCTGCATCACATATGAGAGTGGAGAGGGCAGATAGTTGAAAAAAAAGGACTGTAATGCTGACTGTCCTAAAGACACTTCCATTGACTGTGCCAAGATCCTGCTTTAGAAAATATTGTATCAGCCATATATTAAGAAGCTGGTGTAGCTAATGGATATCAGATGTATGCAAACTATGCTGAACAAAGCTATGGCATCAAATTGGATGAGTTTCCATGCTTTAAGTAATGATCAGGGATTCAGCAGGCCTCCCCCCCCCCCCCCTCCCCAACCTCCCCAATTTCCTATTGTTTAGAGATCATTAAATATTTGTAGAAAACATGCTTATTGTTTCCTACGTTCTAGTCACCTGGTCATTGAAAGCCATTTCCAAAGATTTAGTGATTCTTCTGATGTGTAAAAAATGCAATGCCATCTCATCTCATAGTAATATAATAATCGTAATCACAAAATATTTTAAGATAAGATGTGAAAATTAATTACCAAGATAGAGGACAATTGCACTGCAGGATTGTAAGTGAGCCATAGTATTTTTCTTCTACCATGTCTCTCTAAGTATCTTATACCATGACTCTTCAAGAATCATCAGAATGTATTGAAAAAGAACAAGCTGCAGTTGGCAACATAGCACAAAATGATGTAGATTTCCCTTTATCCAACACTGGATACTCTCGGACATCAGTTCAGAGGGCTCTCTGAAATCCAATATTATTAACACATTGGTGAATCAGCAAATCATGTTGAAGAATTCTCATAGACAGCAAAACAAGTGATATAAAGTAAAATATTTAACTAGTATTACAAAGGTGGCTACCGACTGGATGATCAGCCATGATCACAATGAATGGCAGTGCTGACTCGAAGGGCCAAATGGCCTCCTCCTGCATCTATTTTTTATGATCCCAAACATTGTGCATTTTGCTCCACAAATGCTGCCTGACCCGCTGAGTTCATGCAGCAGTCTATTTTTGCAAGAAGAAGTGTTGATAGATACTGCAGTTTAACCTATGTAGACAGGAACTGCAGATGCTGGTTTATACCGAAGATAGACACAATCTGCTGGAGTAACTCAGCAGCAGTGTCTCTTGAAAAAAAGGATGTATCCTTTTCGGGTTCCTTTCCGGACCAAAAATGTCATCCATCCTTTTTCTCCAGAGATGCTGCCTGACCAGCTGAGTTACTCCAGCACCATGTGTCTATCTGCAGTTTTACCTGATCTATTTAACCAATGAAATATATACTTAATACATAGCAGGAGATTATAAAGGTGTGCAAAAGCTTGTTTTACTGAGAATGTTGCTGATGCAATAATATTCAATCTTATAAACAGCTCAGCAACTTTGCCAGTGACTTTCCGATGTGCCGAGGAGAAGAATAAAGTGGACAAAAGGATCACCAGATTTGTGCTGCCAGTGGGAGCCACGATAAACATGGATGGAACAGCTCTGTATGAAGCAATTGCCGCCATATTTATTGCTCAGCTGAATGACTACCCATTGGATGCAGGACAGATCATCACCATCAGGTGTGATCTTTATCTCAAGCTTTCGTCAAAGTGTAAAGATATTTATTGCTTATTTTTCCAAGGTGACTTCGGAAGATCGATTCATTGTCAATTGCTCAAAGTCAATAGATCAGATCCAGATCTATTGTATACCACAGAAATTAGTTCAGACGGGGGTGTGCACATAGTGGTCACCAGGTAAGAGTAGCTAGCCCTCCCTAAGTCTGCCAACGTTTAAGAAACAAATAGGCAGGTACATGGATAGGTCAGGTTTAGTTTAGTTTAGAGGTAACAGGCCCTTTGGCCCACCGAGTCCGCACCGACCAGTGATCCCCGCACATTAACACTATCCTACACACTAGGGACAATTCACACTTATACCAAGCCAATTAACCTACAAACCTGTACGTCTTTGGAGTGTGGGAGGAAACCGAAGATCTCGGAGAAGCCCCACGCGGTCACGGGGAGAATGTACAAACTCCATGCAGCCAGCACCTATAGTTGGGATTAAACCCAGATCTCCGGCGCTGCAAGTGCTGTAAGGCAGCAACTCTAACTCTGTGCCACTGCACCATGTAGAGGGATATGGACCAAACGCAGGTAGGTGGGACTAGTGTAGATGGGACATATTGGCATAAGCAGTTACTTGTTTCTACCCTCTTAATCTGACATTCACACTTTTAGTGGAAATTCTGTTTAGAACAGGAAACCAGACTATTGGACAAACTGTTCTCTGATCAATATTGTAATGCCACAACATTTCTCCAATCTGATTGAAATTGGGAATTTTCTAGGGTTTTCGGCTCAATGATATCAGTTTATATAATTATCCACTTTGAAGGAGTGTGCTAAACCTGGACAGGGTGTAGCAGGGTATTACATGTTTTCTTGCTGATTAATTGCTAGGAAGCATGACCACGTGATTTTCATCTGTGCTTTTACATGCGTGTGTCTGCTCATTTCTAGTATTACAGCGACTGCGGCCAGCATAGGAGCAGCGGGGGTCCCTCAAGCTGGAATGGTCACCATGGTGATTGTTCTCACTGCTGTTGGATTGCCTGCTAACGATGTCACACTAATCATTGCCGTGGACTGGCTGCTGTAAGTGCCCGTGTGCGAAAAAAAAATCCCACTCGAAAGAAAATTCTAACAGTTTTACTTATAATTTAGCTTTAATTTTTAGAGATAGAGCATGGAAACAGACTCTTCGGCCCACCGAGTCTACGCTGACCATTCATCTCCCGTACACACTAGTTATCCCACAACTCACTAGGGGAAATTTACAGAGACCATTTAACCTACAAACCCACAGGTCGTTTGGATGATTGAGGAAACTGGAACACCCAGAGGAATCCTACGCAGTCACAGGGAGAACGTGTAAACTCCACACAGACAACACCTGAGGTCAGGATCAAACCCGGGTCTCTGGCGCTGTGAGGCAGCAGCTCTACCGATGCACCACTGTGCCACCATCATTCTAGAAAGAGAATTGAGAATTGTTTACAATGGGTAGATGCATATTATTTTTGAGCATTATTGTTACTTTCAGAATCATAGAGTTGTTTCAGCACAGAAGCAGGACATTCAGCCTGTTGTGTCCATACCAGCTTCATGGAGGGCATTCCCACCAGTCCCATTCCCCACCCTCATCCCCATTTATTCTCTCTGGTGTCCAATCAATCTCCTTGTCAAGGCATTGATTCTGCTCCCACCATGCCCAAGGGCATTGAATTCCAGATTATAAGGGCT
Organism: Rhinoraja longicauda; assembly: GCF_053455715.1. Lineage (NCBI taxonomy): Eukaryota > Metazoa > Chordata > Chondrichthyes > Rajiformes > Arhynchobatidae > Rhinoraja > Rhinoraja longicauda. The sequence continues at coordinate 45,552,696 of NC_135955.1, read as the reverse complement.
TCTAAATTTGCACGCTTTGCATTCATTAGGTGACCGACACTCTCCACAAGAGCTGGGGAATCCATTGCCTTTCATGTCTTAGAAAGACAGCAACAAGTTAAGGCCACCCAGTTTTACAAGGTTCCTCACAGGGCCAGGATCCAATACACCACATCCAATATTTAAGAGGAACCTGAAGGGAAATGTCTTCACTCAGTGGGTGGTGGATATATGGAACGAGTTGCCAGAGGAGGTAGTTGAGCCAGGTACTATAACAGCATTTAAAATACATTTGGACAGTTGCATGGAGAGGAAAGATTTAGAGGGATGTGAGCCAAATGTGGGCAAAATGGGACTAGGTTAAATAGGGCATCGTGGTCAACATGGACAAGTTGGTTGAAAGGCCTGTTTCTGTGCTGTATGACTCTATGACATTCCCTCAGCGACAAGAAAAGGTTCCCAGTTCCTCAGTGAATATGTTGTATGTGCCAGAGTGTCAATGTGAAATAGGCTGGAAGCTGTCAGAATGTTTTCACCCTTCATCCTTCAAAACTTGCCCATACCTGACTGCACCATGGACTTATTTATAATAATAACTAGTCTGTGGGTTAATAATTAACAGTTAATTCATTGCTTGTTAACTGCTCCCTTGATATTTGATTAACAGTTGTTCAAACAGCACCGGAAAAGTGTAATAGCAAGATTCCTGTCCCAGCTTAAATGGTTATTGAGTGTCATCATTCTTAAAAGAATGCTACATTCCAAGTCAAGAAGGCCAAGGGTGTGCAAGTTTGGAGATTGTTGTGTCCTTCACAATTGCACTATTTACAAAAGCCTGGACTTTTGCAACAGTGGAGAAGTGGTTCTGACTTAAATTGGACTTGGAATTAATGGAGGAAAGCGTCAGCAACCTCCAGTCAGAATCTGCCAAGTTTGATGCAGGGGATATTATTAATTAAGTTATCCTTTCTTTATAATAGTCTGTCCCCTTATCTCCTACTACCCACATCCTAATGGAGAAAAACTCCCTTAATCCATCATGTAAGATTATTAAGGGGTTGGACACGTTAGAGGCAGGAAACATGTTCCCAATGTTGGGGGAGTCCAGAACCAGGGGCCACAGTTTAAGAATAAGGGGTAGGCCATTTAGAACGGAGATGAGGAAAAACTTTTACAGTCAGAGAGTTGTAAATCTGTGGAATCCTCTGCCTCAGAAGGCAATGGAGGCCAATTCTCTAAATGCATTCAAGAGAGAGCTAGATAGAGCTCCTAAGGATAGTGGAGTCAGGGGGTAAGGGGAGAAGGCAGGAACAGGGTACTGATTGAGAATGATCAACCATGGTCACATTGAATGGTGGTGCTGGCTCAAAGGGCCGAATGGCCTGCTCCTGCACCTTTTGTCTATTGTCTATTGTCTATCATCTCATTAACAATATGCCCACACAATATCCTTCTTACGAATGGTGTCAATAACTAGAACTTGATTTAAATTTGAGGCAGGCACAAAAGAGCACGTCTCTGTCACACCATGCGTCTAATTGCTGTGAATAATAAAGGTCAAAGCCAGTGCTTGTTGTACATTATGAACTTGAAGTCCAAATGAATACAGACTAACCTAATCTCTTCTTACACTCTGCATCCCTTGATTGGTTGCATGTAGCTTTATTTTCTCCAATCTGGTACTTCTCCAAAGTATATTCTAGGGGCTGATTGAAGTGAGTTTGCTCATATTTTACAAATAGGATAGGAAGTGGTTATTTTCTTACAGCAGCTTGGCCCAACTGTGAATATACAGCAGATATCACCAGATAAGATCTACTGTGCCTTGTGGCCATTGATGTCCACAAAATATTTCACCAGTTTTGAATCCAATGAGAGCTACAGATTTAGAATCAAACAGGTGAGTCACAACAATTAAATTAACAAACTAAGTTCAGCCCTTGTCCAAAGCTGTGATGTTTGAAAAATATTCTCAGTCAACTACAGAAGAGTTTAGGGTCCTATTTAGCCAGAGACAGGCTTTATCTCAATCTTCATTCAGAGTATGGCATGTTTTCTTCCGAAGATCGACACAAAATGCTGGAGTAACTCAACGGGACAGGCAGGTTCTCAGGAAAGAAGGAATGAGTGATGTTTTGGGTTTAGACACTTCTTAAGACATTATCATTCTTCAGTGACCCATTCCTTCTCTCGAGAGATGTTGCCTATCTCGCTGAGTTCATCCAGCATTTTGTTTCTTACTTACTTACTGCCCATTATGCCTCCTGGCATGTAGGGCAACAACGAAGGTTCTCCACTCCTGTCTGTTCTGGACTAGTTTCTGGACACTACCCCAGGTCAATTCCATAGTTTCCATTTCCTCTTTCACCATTGACATTCATCCTAGCGTCTGTCGATAGCCCTGGAAGTCCGTCACGCCCACTAGTGTTGATTCCTTCAGTTGTTGTTTCCGTAACATATTCGTTTTACGAGGCGGGGTTGTTAACCCTGGGCTCAACCCCCAACCTGGAGGCATTTTGTGTCTATCTTCAGTTTAAACCAGCATCTGCAGTTCCTTCCTACACATGTTTTCCTCCTATTTGAACTGCCAAGACTCACTCACATTCTGTGATTACCCTGTACCACCATCTGCATACTTTCTATCATATTGCAGCTAGATGAAGATATTTGATAAGAATATACTGTATACTTCTGGTACTGTAATACGAGGTTTTGATGAATGGAGGATATGGATTATGTGCAGAATTGGTCTATGCATCATGTTCAGCTCAGACACTGTGGGCCAAAGGGCCTGATCCTGTGCTGTACTGTTCCATGTTCTAAGGAATATGGCAATGCACGATTGTTAAGATGAAGGAAAAGCCTGCCGATTCTATTAAAAAAAGTCACAATTTTTAAGATTCTAAGTGAATATGCCTCAATCAGAGTGTGCTGTGGAAAAATTAATGGCAGTTGTTGGTAGAGTGTGGAAAACCAAATGGTACCTCTGGGTATTTAAAGAATAATGTGATCAGTTATCGTCTTTCTGAGCAGATCATTGAAAATTTGTATAGCAATGGTTTGTGTTTCAGGCTCCAAAAGAATAACATTTAGTGATGATTCCATCTCCACCTCCTCCCCTCCAGCACACCATGAATATGATTGTTGACAGGCTTTGTGCTTTCAGCACCCAACACTACATCTCCTCAGCAGAACTTCATTGAGCAAGGTGGGCAGTGACCCAAGCCTGTGGCAGTTTCTTCTCCATTTTGGGATTGTGCGCTGATCGCCAGCCAACTGATTCTTTGTTAAACATTTTTGAAGCGTGACAAAATAGTAATGGCACAGCCAGTTAAGCCAGCAGTCAACTGAATCAGACGGCAGCTATCCTTCAGCAACCTAATCCTCTGCTGCTGCACTCTTCTTCCAAAAGTGCTTTCCTCAAGGTCACACTGTGATTTTTATCAGCACATCGTGCTATTTCATTTCAGACAATTTTTACTCTAATCACCACTCCAAACATACGTACAAGGCTAGTATACATCTGCAAAGCCCAGCAACAATTTTTGACCACATGCATAAAAGAAGGGTGCACCTCACCATCTAAAATTTCCAAAAGGAGCCAAAGATCAGCACATGTCAAATCAGTTCATAAGGAATAGAAGTAGAATTAAGTCATTCGGCCCATCAAGTCTACTCCGCCATTCAACCATGGCTGATCTATCTCTCCCTCCTAAACCCATTCTCTTGCCTTCTCCTCAAAACCTCGGACACCTGTACTAATCAAGAATCTATCTATCTCTGCCTTAAAAATATCCACTGACTTGGCCTCCACAGCCTTCTGTGGCAAAGAATTCCACAGATTCACCACTCTCTGACTAAAGAAATTTCTCCTCATCTCCTTCCTAAAAGAACGTCCTTTAATTTTGAGGCTATGACCTCTGGTCCTAGACTCTCCTACTAGTGGAAACATCCTTTCCACTTCCTCTCTATCTGTGCCTTTCATTATTCAGTATGTTTCAATGAGGTCCCCTCTCTTTCTTATAAACTCTAGCGAGTACAGGCCCAGTGTCGACAAATGTTCATCATAGGTTAACCTACTCATCCTGAGATCATTCTTGTAAACCTCCTCTGGACCTTCTCCAGAGCCAGCACATCCTTCCTCAGATATGGTGCCCAAAATTGCTCACAATATTCCAAATGTGGCATTACCAGCGCCTTATAGAGCATCAACATTACATCCCTGTTTTTATATACAAGCCCTCTTGAAATAAATGCTAGCATTGAGTTTGCTTTCTTTACTACCAATTTGACTTGCAGATTAACTTTTTGGGAATCCTGCATCAGAACTCCCTAATCCCTTTGCACCTCCGTTTTCTGGATTCTCTCCCGATTTAGAAAATGGTCTACGCCTTTGTTCCTACTACCAAAATGCATGAATCCACACTTTGCTCTGCTATATAATCCATCTGCCATTTCTCTGCCCACTCTCCCAACCTGTCCTTCTGCAGAGTCCCTGCTTTCTCTACACTACCTGCCCCTCCACCCATTTTTGTATCATCCACAAACTTTGCCACAAAGCTTTCAATCCCCTCGTCCAAATCATTAATATACATATCTATGCAAAATGTTAAGTTTCTCCCTGTATCATAATCATAATCATTGGGTCAGGCAGCATCTCTGGAGAGAAGGAATCGGTGACGTTTGGGGTCAAGACCCTTCTTCAGACTGATGTTAGGGGGGGCGGGACAAAGAAAGGATATAGCTGGAGACAGGAAGACAGTGGGAGAACTGGGAAGGGGGAGGGGAAGAGAGGGGCAGAGGAACTATCTAAAGTTAGAGAAGTCAATGTTCATACTGCAGGGCTGCAAGCTGCCCAAGCGAAATATGAAGTGCTGTTCCTCCAATTTGCGGTGGGCCTCACCATGACACTGGAGGAGGCCCATGACAGAAAGGTCAGACTGGGAGTGGGAGGGGGAGTTGAAGTGCTCAGCCACTGGGAGATCAGGTTGGTTCAGGCGGACTGAGCGAAGGTGTTGAGCAAAACGATCGCCGAGCCTGCATTTGGTCTCGCCGATGTAGAGAAGTTGACAACTGGAACAGCGGATACAATAGATGAGGTTGGAGGAGGTGCAGGTGAACCTCTGCCTCATCTCTACACCTTTTTGGAGTCATGTATTTGAACACATTCCTGTAGACTATCACAAAAGTATTTCAAAAATCTTGCGTATGCACTCTGGATTACTGGATGCTTAAATCTTGCAACAGATGAAATGGCCAGAAAGCAAGTCTGCCTCCCTGTGTACTCTGCTTTTAATCCACGACGTTTTACATTCACTTCCTCAGGGATCGGTTCCGAACAATGGTGAATGTACTTGGAGATTCTTTCGGAGCTGGAATTGTGGAGAAGCTGTCTCGAAAGGAACTGCAACAGATGGACCTGTCAAGTGGCATTGACATAGTCAATCCCTTTGCTTTGGAAACAGCTAATTCGGAGAAAGAAGAAATGAAGATAAAAGAAGCGTATGTGAATGGGGCATTTGTTATAGATAAATCAGACGCAGTAGCTGTCACCGAAACATCCCAATTTTGACTGAATAAGAATGACAATTTGTGATTGTGACATTACAGCGATTACATTGGCAAAACTGTAAATCTGAATTAATTCATGAATTTAATCCCACCAACAACAATATGTTAAGATTAGCATTTGAAAGTGTAATATATACTGACCATTGAACACCATGATAATCAAATGCAAATTATTTTTCCATTAGCTTGCAATCAAGATATGTTAGTGCTCCAGGCTAAATGCATGGAGTGAGATACAAAACAATAACTGTTGCAAGTCAGTTGTTGTTGGAATCAGCTGATTTAAGAATGGGTAATAACTACTTAATGAAATTTTAAAAAAGTTCTATAAAAACAAATAATAGATTGCAAGAATTATTATTGGGCAATAATTGTAATTCTTGGTTCAGGTAAAAATTTATAACTATGTGCATTAGCTTATCATAATTGTCTCAAACTTCAATTAGCTGCATTAACCATTCCAATGAGCTATTATGTTCTAAATGATGTTTCAAATAGTACATGATCTACATTCAACGTTTGAGACAACAATGATTGTGTTATTACATGTGTAGTGAAAACTGTCTGAAATCAGACTTGAGTTAATAATCATGCAATTCTTGATTTGGTGAGCCAGGATGAAAATTCTGGGGTGAGGCAGATAAACCAAAATGATTCAACCTGCATTGGTTATGCAAAAGGATATGACATTACCTTGTAATATATCATGAATTTCTTCAGGGCATTTCTTGCAGTATTATTTTATGGTATTGTAATTTTGGTGGGAAATCTGTATATCTAAACTAGTACATATGTAAAATGAAATTCTGCTGATGTTATGAGAGCAGAATGGGAGATGGCTTAAGGAAATATATCCCAACGGTGTTGGCTCCAGTGTAAACTAAGGATGTCAGCATTATCCAGTTCATTTCATAGGTTTGCAAGAGCACCATTTATCAAAGATGGCTGATGCACAGATACCAATGCCTACTTTAATTGCTGATATTCTAAATGTACATTGGCAGTAGGTGCACACAGCTTTAATTAAAATGTCATATGACCTGATTATACTGGCTACATTCAATGGTGGTGCTGTCAATTTTCAAAACTTAGAACACCACTGAACATATATTGGGCAATAATTGTAAAAATGCACGGTAAGTACTGATGCCACAGCACACTGCTGCTTCGTTGATTAAAAGTGAGGAAAATAAATGTACTCTATTATTGCTAAATGAGTGAATGCATTGACTCTAGGTTGCACTCATCTGCTAACATTTATTATCATTTACTTTTTTGATATTGAATGTCCAGCAGTGGCTGTTACGCTTGGAACTATTTCCCCAGCATAATCTTTCCAATGTAACCAAGCCAATGTTACTCAATGTACATCTCCTATTGAGATTGTGCTTGTACTCTGAGTAACATTGTGTGCCTATTATTTATTCTGAATCTTGTGTTGGCATTCAGTTACCCAAGGACAGCTTTAACCAGTGTCATTATAACCTTCATAACCTGGCCCCATCCTACCTGACTGACCTCCTCCACAGACACACTCCCACACACACACGCACCCTCCGCTCTGCTGCTGCTAACCTCCTGTCCCCCCCCCATCCGGACCAAACTCAGATCCTGGGGGGACAGGGCTTTCTCCATCGCTGCTCCCACCCTCTGGAACTCACTACCCCAAACCGTCAGAGACTCCCTCCTCACTCACCACATTTAAAACATCACTGAAGTCTCACTTGTTCAACACCGCCTTCAATCATTGACCGTCGCTCCACCTTATTCATCCTTTTCTGTTTGTTTATTTATTTATCTTTATGTTAGATCTAATATGTAAAGCGTCTTTGGGTTTCTAGAAAAGCGCTATATAAATGTAATGCATTATTATTATTATTATTATTATTATAAACAAATGTAACTTTGACTTCTATCTACAACATTTGAAGACATTGATCTTGATATTACTCATTTTAATTGGCAGGAGAAGCTAGGAGAAATGGGAACCTGAATATCAGTGCATGGAAAAAAATACTATGTACTCAGTTCTCTTTTTTTAACTTCAACATATACAGTAGGTAATAGGCAGCATCTGTGGAGAGAGAAACAGGCAAGGTTTCATGTCAATGGTTTTTCAGCAAACATTCGGGATGTTTTAGCAAATGTTTGTTTCCCCTTGGTGTCTGTAGGGGATCAACTGTAATCTGATCAGTGTAAGCACGCAAACTAAAATTTAGTACAACTCAATCTTTATTAATACTCAGATCACTTAAAGTGTAAGGGGATTCAATTAACCCTTATGGCTCTCAATGGCCTTGCATTTTACTCACTGTTATAGCTTGCTATTCTTTACAGTACATCATAAAACCCGGGCACTGTTCGAATAAAATGAACTGGCCAGACTCACGCTGCTGGGCGTTAGTCTGCTCTGAGTTCAGAATTTGGTTCTTATTTTGGCAGTAATTCTTCCCAGATTGTTGCTGATAATGTACTCATTTAAAAAAAAAATATGGTTTGACATTAATCTTTCAGAACATTGAGCTCCTCAAACCTCAGCTGAGCCATTTAGGCACGGAGGAGTGCAGAATTGATTGCTGCTCAAGGTTTTCTCCAAGTCTTCCATGTAGGTAATTTATTGATTTAAGCTAGTTACTCTGGTTACTATGGTAACAATTAGCTCTTTTGGCTGCCGTTGAGGCCGTGGTTGCCAGTGGAGCTGTTTCAGAGTTTCTTATCTGACCACAGTTGAGTTGCTGTTGAGTTGCTGTTATCGATTTATTACTCCTCTGAAACCTTCGGTCGCAGCAAAGCCGCAAAATTCCCCACTGGGAATAATGAGGCAGAGAGACTGACACTTTGCAACTCCATTGCCTTTCATGAAAGCCTCGTTTCAATGTGTACTTGTAGTTTGATTGCCTTAGATGACTTCTCAAAAGGTTCCTGATTCATAATTCTGTGATCAATCAATCGCAATGGGAGAACACTCTTCCAATTAAGCGGTTAGCAATTTCCTCAGCATTTTCAAAGAACTTTGCAGACTATTAACTATCCTTGCGTGTGGCTTGTTCAAAAGGAAACACTTCTTTTCTGGCATGGTTGTTTGTAACCCTTTGCAAGCCAGTTTTGTATTGTTCTGCTTCACGTCTCACAATAACCTGTTGTTCGTATAAAATTGGCTGCTTTTCCCATCTTGCTTCGTAGAGGTTTAGCTGCTAGCCATGGGGCTGAGAACTGATGTAGGAAGAAGAAAGGAGAATGAATGGGAGGGGTGATAGCGGGTAATCAAATAAGCAGCGAGTAATCAAATAAGTCCTGTTTGTGATATAAGAAAATAATGTCAAAAAATATTCAGCAGGTCAGTCAGCAACTGTGGAAAAAGAAACAGTTAATGTGTCAGGCATGGTCTGAAAAAAGGATCTCGACTCCAAATGTCACCTATTCCTTTTCTCTAGTGATGCTGCCTGACCCGTTGAGTTACTCCAGCATTTTTTTCTATCGTCGGTTAACGTATCAAGTGTGTCAGGTTCAGATGTCAGACCTGAAACGTGAACAGTTTCTATTTTTTAACATGCTGTATGACCTGCTGAGTATTTTCTGTTACTTGTTCAGATTTCTAGCATCTGCAGTTTTTGTGTTTTGATGTTCAATGCTATTGGTGTCCTGAAAAGCAGGGAAAGATTAAATGACAAAAGGAGTGATGATGGAGGGCAAACACTATTGGCATCAGGACTGGTACAAAACAAAGTAAAGAGGCAGAGTTACTGTGAAGGACAAGAGAAGGATTATAACTGAGCTGTTTAACAAAAAATGGATGTGGTAGATATGAACTGAAATTATTGAATTGTATCTGTAAATTGGCTAATTCAAAAATGAGAAACTGTTCCTCAAACTTCCATTGAGCCTAAGTCAGCAGGACATGGGCACAAAGAATGGGCATAGTAATTAGATATGAAAAATTACTTCACAGTGGCACAGTGGTAGAGTTGCTGCCTTCCAGCGCCAGAGGCCCCAGTCCAATCCTGTCAACAGGTGCTGTCTATACGGAGTTTGTATGTTCTCCCCGTGTCCATGTGGATTTTCTCTGGATGCTCCAGTTTCCTCCCACACTCCAAGTACATACAGGTTTGTCAGTTAATTAGCTTTGATAAAAAATTGTAAATTGTTCCTAATGAGTGGGATGGTGCTAGTGGACGGGGATTGCTGGTCGGCAATCTCGGTGGGCTTATGGCCTGTTTTGCGCTGTGTCCCTAAACTAAGCAAAAAAACAAATTGCAATTGCAGGGTAACCAATGCTTGGAGATTGAGTGAGGATATTCAGTAAACCTATCATTCAGTCTGCATTTGGTCACCCTACTACAGAGGAAACTACATCTTGTGCAAAGAACAACTCTCCCTGCAACCACATTTGTTTTCTCTGGGTGCTCCAATTTCCTTCCACATTCCAAAGACGTGTAGGTTTGTAGGTTAATTGGCTTCTGTAAAATTGTCCCTTGTGCGTAGGATAGAATGGGTGATCGCTGGTCGGCACTGACTCAGTAGGCTGAATGGCCTGTTTCCACGCTGTATCTCTAAACTGAACTAAACTTTGGCCCCTCGAGAATGGGGAAGATCTGAGGTTTTCCTGGCTGCACTACACCACTGAGTTTCACGTGGTCTCCAACAGTGGAATAAGACGTTGCTGGGATTCTCCATCACTGAATACTGGGGGATCTGTTTGCAGATCCTGCATCAATGTAGATCTGGTGGCACACGAACTGCAGATACTGGTTTACAAAAAAACAACATAAAGTGCTGGAATAACTCAGCCGGTCAGGCAGCATTTCTCGAGGACATGTGTAGTTTTGGATTGTGAGCCTTCTTCTGACTGATTGTAGGTGCATGGCTTTAGAACCCATTCATTGGAATAACTATTGAATGACTATTTGAAAGAAATTTGTGCCATATATAATTAACTATTTGTGTTTGCATTAATGTTTTCTGCTATATAGGTGTTTGTTAAATGTTTTGAGGAGATTGTTTATTTTTATTAAAAAAAGCCCGTTAAACTGTCTCATTTCATTTGTAAAAATATCTGGCGGCTTGTCAGAGATGTTCAGAAGCATTAAAGTCCTGACAGTTTTGAGAGACAGCAAAGATGGGAGTAGGGCTTTGCTATCAATCTAAGACATGGGCCTGTTCTGACATGGCCCTATGACCTGATTAAATTATTTGAGGCTCATGTATCTCATAGGGCTAGCCCACCTGCTCCAGGGCCTTCTCAATAAGCAAGATGAGTTGGTAAGTTTGGGTTGTGAGGAATTAGAGCAGTAAGTACAAATGTGGGTCCCATGCAGCAACATGCCAACCATCAACTCTGGTTTTCTTCCGCAAACTACGTGACCTACTGAAAATTTCTAGCATGTTCTGTTTTTTTATGCCAGATTCACAGTTTGCTATTATCCTTTTGACTTCAATTTTATTGTTCATTTAAGTTCTCTCGTCCTCTTTCCCCACATCCTCTGCAATTTGCATTTGAGTTTTTTGTTTACTCACCATTTGGAATACATTGATGCTCTTACTTCGGACTGGAATATATTGCTTCATATTTCTCTTTGCAACCAGGAAAGCAATTGCTATATAGAATTGCCCTGAGCACCTTGCAACATACCATGTTCATTCATTCTGGCATTGTCTATTGCTAGTTAATGAATCAGACATTTTAATACTTAGGATTTATCAGAAAATTCCAAAGTATCGTGACTTAGGAGAAAATAGACATCATTTTGATTCATTCCTGCGATGGACTGGATTCAAGAAAGAAGAAATAAAGAATTGGTAAATGATAGAAGAAATAGGTTATTGTTCCTTGGATTGTTAAACACACTTGAAATATTTAAACGCTGTCCAAAAGGTTTTCTTTAAACAGGAAAAGGGAAAACAAGAATGAACGTCATTCAGAACCAAAACACAGTGAATCAAAGGTTATACTGACAGTTACCTGTAGAGATCATTGCATAAACATTCTGAAGCAAATGTTCAACACAATTTTGATAGAATGCATTTTATTATTTTTTATATATTGAAGGTAAGGAATGTGACGCACTTAAAAATGGATGCAAAATGTGCAGGTTGATGACTCCACCCTCTGGCCTGAACAAAATTTTGATTTAAGTTAGGCTGAATGTTATTCAACTGCTGCCCTTTGAACTTCCACCATAATGTTGGAGTTCACCAGTCAGACTACTGGAATTGACCCAGTTGGCCTGCAAGTAGAATCCCAGCAGGGGAGACAATTCAAAGAGGGTTATCACAGTGGCTGGAAGAAAAAAGAAAAACGAGTAAGTCAGCGGGTCAGGCAGTTTCTCAGGAGGATATGGATGGATGGATGACGTTTTGGGTTGGGACCCTTCTTCAGACATTCCAGTCTCCAGTCTGATGAAGGGTCCTGACCCGAAACATGGCCTATCCATGTTCTCTAGAGATTCTGCCTGTCCTGCTGAGTTACTACAGCACTTTGTGGGTATCTTTAGTAAACCACCATCTGCAGTTTCTTGTTTCTCCATCACAGTGGCTGGTCCTGAATCCAGATTGTTCTGGACCTCGGTTATGTTAACTCTTTCTTGAGTAACGTCTGTGTACAGATTTCTAGTTAGACCACTCGTTGGTTGATACTACCATGAAGAGCCACACACAATGCAAGCTTTCTCCCATTTGCACCTGAATTTTGCATTTGGGGAGCAACAACCAACATGGAGCATTAACCTGCATATTCCAGCGGTACGTTGCCACTCGTGGGGATATGTTGCTGTCCGATTGTCAGGCTTGTCTAAATATTCCATCTAGCAGGCCTTGCACATCATAGCAATGATGGTGTTACCCCAGTTTTCATCAACTGCTCATTATTTACGTGCAAGTTTGATAGCTCTAAGTTGAATTTCTCCCCTTGCTCTTTATCAATATATTTAATTGCGTGATAGTTGGTGATTGGATGACACTTTCCCAATTGCTTTTTGCATAGTTATACCCTTTCTCACCTCTTCTTTCCTCCCACTTTTCTTCAACACTCTCCTGAAATCATGCTACCCGTATGACAATACAGGATTATTAGTCAATGCCTTATCTCCCTTCACTGGTGATTATGCATGTCGGTGACAGCAAACATGAGTGATTGTTGGACTAGAGAGAGATAGCACAATAACATCTGACCGTGTCTTTATCTAACATTGATAAGAGATGGTCTTGTAGTAGCAAAGTTGTCTGATATAATTTCACTAATACACAAGCTAGTTATGCCATTCAAAACACGTACTGCTATCCAAACAACAAGCTTGGGAGGTTTTTAGTTTGTTTACTAAAAGCTATGGAATTTAGTTTTCACAATTGTGCACTACAAACCTGTGAATATCAAGGCTTAGAAATTCCAGTGCCCCGTACATAGTGTGCTTAATGATTGTACCAATAATGCAACAAAGACTGTTTCGGTTGTGGACTCTGCCCTGCAGACGTCAGGAGCTCCAGGACATGAGAAAGAGAAGGATGGCAGCCAGCAAGTAAGTGAGTGAGTTAAGTAGCTGGGCAGAAGTTTGGGGTTGGGGATAACAAGCAAGATCTGGGCTGGTATGGTGGGGTGAAGATCAAACATTGACGAGATCAGAGGCCATTTGGGGGTGAGAGTTGGATGTCAGAAGGATGGTAGGAAGGTGAAGAATTTGTTAAGTCCCATCTGGGAGTATTGGTTGCTGAATAAAAAAACACTGCTGGGATATAACGCAGGGGTCTCACTCCAGTCCTCGTTCTCAGGGTGATCAACAATGGCTTTGTTGATCACCCCTTGGCCCACTTACTCCACAGCACTCATGTGGGATTAATATGGAAACCACAATAAGTGTGCAAGGGTGAATCACACCAGTAAGTTCTCGGTTGAATTTCACACCCACAAATGATGTCTATCATGTTCCATTAAAAAAAAAAAATAAGATTAGCAGACAAGTGGTATTGAAAAAAACTTGCTACACTTTGGAATTGTTGGGACTTTATTTTAAAACAAATTCATTTTGTTGCTTTATAGATTTGTTCTTCAACATTTTGGAAGAACACTTGCAATGTTTTTAAATTTGAGGTAAATCATGTAAAATAAAGCAAGACCAAAGCGAAACAGCTGGTTGGAACGAGAGCAGAGGCAATCTCGCCCATGAATAGCATGGCCTTTCCCAGTGGGAAACACCAACAAGAAGGCAGAGGACCAGATGAAAGTCAAGTAGCCTAGAGGCTGCTGACTGGCAATAGATGAAGGTGCATGGCAGCAATGTTTGTTGGCAGAAGGTGCATGTGGTGAGGGCATTGCAGCCTGTATAGATTAGAATGGTTAGCCTGAATCATGGAGAAGTAGTTTCAGCCAGGGTGGGTGATGTGCTCATCAACTTCCCAGGAACAACTATTTTTCATTTTCACCCCATCTAGCCAGTCCTAAGTTTACTAACTCAGAAGTTTAAGAATTCATATGGGTCTCAGGAATGTAAGCAAACTTGGTATTGAATTATTTTATTATGAAATTCCTGCAAGAAACCAGAGCATCATTTTCCATAAAAATCCACAGCACCAAAATTGTAAATAAGCAGTAATGGTGGCAGAAATATCGAGCTCTACTTTTTTAACAACTCCCCAGCCCTGCTGGGAAGGAATAGTTAATTTCACCTGCTTGCAGTTTACATAAATTGTTTGAAAAGGTCATATTTTGATGCATTTTAATAAACCATCTTATCCACATTATACTGCATCTGCCATGTCTAAACAAAAAAAAAAATGATCGCCGATGCTTCCAGAATAAAACTGTTTAAATCATTTTTACATTTGCAAAATTTGCACTTTGTTTTGATCTTGATATTTTTTTGTGGTAGATAATAGTATTGCATTTTTTGATAAAAATTAGTAACTAAAATATATAAGCATAATTTGTAGAAACAAAACATGTATGCAGAATCATAACATGGAGTTTGTATGCATGCACCATTGATTTAAAGGTACATTTGCTTGCAAAGATCTACATGAACAAAACATAGTACTAGCACTTACATGCACTTCAGCTACTGTTGGATTTTCATGGGAATAACGATTCTGAACAGTGTGTACTCCAAATCTTGCCCAAAGTGTGCAATAAATAGGATTTTTTTTTGTGGAGGTTTAGGGCATCCTGAGTAGAAAAGGCTCACAACAGAAGAACATTTGAAATAATTGTAAAATAACTGCATAAAAAGAGGTGATATTAAAAAATCTGTGATAATGTGGAAACAATCAATAGAAATTATATAGAGTTATTGAAACTCTAAACAATGAATGTCGATGAGACACAAAAAGTTTGATGGATAATTCATGTGTAAGCTTCCGAGGAGCAGAATGTTATAGTGGAGAATATTTGTACATCTCGTTTCCAGTTGAATAAAGAATTCCCGCAAGATGTGTACAATGATTAATTGGGTCAATAATTTCACACAGACACAGATTGGTCTTTTATTTGCATTAACATATTTGATCAGGTATTGATATTCTTAATGCCAATTAGAAACATAGAAACACAGAAAATAGGTGCAGGAGTAGGCCATTTGGCCCCTCGAGTCAGCATCGCCATTCAATATGATCTTGGCTGATCATCCAAAATCAGTACCCTGTTCCGTCCTTTTCCCCATATCCCCCGATTCCCTTAGCCCTAAGAGCTAAATCTAACACTCTCTTGAAAACATCCAGTGAATTGGCCTCCACTGCCTTCAGTGGCAGAGAATTCCACAGATTCACAACTCTCTGGGTGAAAACGTTTTTCCTCATCTCAGTCCTGAATGGCCTACCCCTTATTCTTAAACTGTGACCCCTGGTTCTGGACTCCCCCAAAATTGGGAACATTTTTCCTGCATCTAGCCTGTCCAATCCCTTAAGAATGTTATATGTTTCTGTAAGATCCCCTCTCAATCTTCTAAATTCCAGTGAATACAAACCCAGTCGACCCATTCTTTCATCAGGCCCGCCCGCCATCCCGGGAATTAACCGGCGAATCTACACTGCACTCCCTCAATAGCAATAATGTCCTTTCACGAATTAGGAGACCAAAGTTGCACACAATACTCCAGGTGCAGTCTCATTAGGCCCTCCTTGCTCCTAAACTCGCAATGAAGGCCAACAAGCCATTGGCTTTCTTCATTGCCTGCTGTACCTGCATACTTACTTTCAGTGACTGATGCACAAGCACACCCAGGTCTCATTGCACTTCCCCTTCTCCTAATCTGACACCATTCAGATAATAATCTGCCTTACTGTTCTTGCCACCAAAGTGGATAACCTCACATTTATCCACATTATACTGCATCTGCCATGCTTCTGCCCACTTCCCAACCTATCCAAGTCACCCTGCAGCCTCATAACATCCTCCTCGCAGCTCACACTGCCACCCAGCTTAGTGTCATCCGCAAACTTAGAGATGTTACATTTAATTCCCTCATCTGAATCGTTAATATATATTTGAAAACAACTGGGGTCACAGCACCAAGCCTTGTGACACCCCACTAGTTACTGCCTGCCATTTGTGAAAAGAACCCGTTAATCCCTATTTTTTGCTTCCTGTCTACTAACCAGTTCATCCATGTCAATACCCGACCCCCAATACCATGTGCTCTAATTTTGTACACTAATTCCTTGTGTGGGACCTTGTCAAAGGCTTTATGAAAGTCCGGATACATCACATCCACTGGCTCTTCCTTACCCATTCTACTTGTTACATCCTCAAAAAATTCCAAAAGATTAGTCAAGTATGATATCCCCTTCATAAATCCATGTTGACTTTGACCGATCCCGTCACTGCTTTCCAAATGTGCTGCATTAACATCTTTAATAATCGATTCCAGCATCTTCCCCACTACCGATGTAAGGCTAACTGGTCTATAATTCCCGGTTTTCTCTCTCCCTCCTTTCTTAAAAAGTGGAGTTACATTGGCTACCCCCCAGTCCACAGGAACTGATCCAGAGTCAAGAGAACAATGGAAAATGATTTCTCGGGCCACCTCTTTGAGTACTCTGGGATGCAAACCATCAGGCCCTGGGGATTTATCTGCCTTCAGTCCCAACAGTTTACCTAACACCATTTTCTGACTAATATAGATTTCATTCAGTTCCCCTCTCCCACTAGATCCTCGGTCCCCTGGTATTTCCAGGAGATTGTTTGTGTCTTCCGTAATGAAGACAGTACCAAAGTACTCGTTTAACTGTTCTGCCATTTCCTTGTTTCCCATTAGAAATTCACCTGTCTCTGACTGTAAGGGACCTCCATTCGTCTTCACCTTTTCCTTTTTACATACCTATAGAAACATTTCCTGTCAGCTTTTATATTCCCCACAAGCTTTCTTTCATGCTCTTTTTTCCCCCTTTTAACAACCCCTTTATCCTCCTCTGTTAAGTTCTAACTTTCTCCCAGTCCTTTGGTTTGCCGCTTCTTCGGCCAATTTATATGCCTATTCCTTGGCTTTAACACTGTCCTTGACTTCCCTCATCAGCCACGGTTGAGCCTCCTTCCCAGTTTTATTTTTTTGCCAGACCGGGATGAACAATTTCCGGAGTTCATCCATGCAGTCTTGAAATCTTTGTCATTGCCTCTCCACTGTCAACCCTTTAAGTATAATTTGCCTGTCTATCCTAGCCAATTCCCATCTCATACCTTCAAAGTCTCCTTTATTCAAGTTCAGGACCCAAGTCTCTGAATTAACTGTGTCACTCTCCATCCTAATGCAGAATTCCACCATATTATGTTCACTGTTGCCCAAGGGACCTTGCACAACAAGATCGCTAACTAATCCTTCCTCATTACACAATACCCAGTCTAGGATGGCCTGTCCTCTAGTCGGTTTCTCTACGTATTGGTTTAAAAACCTATTCCGTATACATTCCAGAAAATCCTCCTCCTCAGCGTTGTTATCAATTTGGTTGGCCCAATCTATATGTAGATTAAAGTCACCCATGATAACCGCTGTACCTTTGCTGCATGCATCCCTAACTTCCTGCTTGATGCTATCCCCAACCTCCCTATTGCTGTTTTGTGGTCTGTATATCACTCCAACAAGCATTTTCTACCCTTGGCTATTTCGCAGATCTACCCACACCGATTCTACAGCATCCAAGCTAATGTCTCTCCTTGCTATTGTATTAATCTCTGCTTTAACCAGCAATGCCACCACACCTCCTCTTCCTTTCTGTCTATCCTTCCTGAATATTGAACACCCCTGCATGTTTAGCTCCTAGCCTTGGTCACCCTGGAGCCATGTCTCCATAATTCCAACTATATCATATCCCTTAACTACTAACAGCACATTCAATTCATCCACCATATTTCGAATGCACCTCGCATTAAGGCATAAAGCTTTCAGGTTAATTTTTCTTATCTCCCTTCTACCTTTTGCTTCTGTCCTCCTTTTATGGCCCTCTGTCTCCTTGCATTGAGTCCCATCCCCCTGCCCTATTAGTTTAAACGTGACCTTTCCTACACTCTCTTTCCCGTTAACTGCACACATATGTGTCCACATTGTTGATTCCACCCCCGCACTGTTTAGTTTAAACCCACCTGTGTAGCACTAGCAAACCTGCCTGCCAGAATGTCGGTCCACTTCCAATTAAGGTGTAACCCGTCACTTTTGCACTGGTCACCCCTGCCCCAGAAGAGATTCCAGTGATCTAGAAATCTAAATCCCTGCCCCCTGCACCAACTTCTCAGCCATACATTCAGATCCCCTATCTCCCTGTTCCTACCCGCACTAGCACAGACCTGTCCGCCACTCAGACTGCAAGTGTCGTCTGCCCCGACAGCTCCAAAGAGGGCATATCTGTTTTCAAGAGGTACTTCCACCAAGGTCTCCTGCACTCGCTTCATCCCCTTTCTTCCCGTCTCTACATTCTTCAAACTATTTTTTAATGTTATTAATTATTTTGTTTTATTTGGTGATGCTATGTTTTGTAATTCATCTTTAATTGTTTGTTTCATTTTTGATGCTTTTTAAATATTTCTGAATGTCAGTCCTAGAAGCAGATGTGCCAGCCTGCTCTGCTATTGGGATCTAAAGACTGGACATGTGGAACATTGGGGAATTCAAGTAGCAAGTGCAAGCAGTAGGTCAACGATTGACTCCACATGAAAACACCTAGACTGTCGCAAGATTATTTCCAATGCCCAATAATCTAGCAGTGTGGCAATTCACCAAATATAAACATACTCAAAACTAATTACCTCCCGTAGTCTACAGGTGCAGTTATGACACTAATATATCTCATTCTCATGGTAATTCTGTTTAATCATCTTTTGGCTCCAGGATGGTTGACAGTTTAATTATTTTTAAATTAAAAAGAGACACAGCATGAATCATCAGTGACAGTAATGCCAACGACCTATACTTCATTTGTGTAATGAGCATTTTGACAGCAAGGACCTTTTACCGAAGGAGTTATCAAAATCTTAAATAATTTTCAGGAACAGATGCAGTGTTTACCAGTGAAACTGTATCATGATTTTATAGTTTTAATGCGTTGAATTTACAACACAGAAACAGGTCAGTTTGGTTTATGCAGTCTGCGCAAACATTTATTCACCATACTTCTCCTCCCCAACAGTTATTTCATTCCCTCTGTTCACATATCCTTCTATTTCATTCAAACTTTAAATCTATCTGTTATTCTACCTCAGCCATTCCATGTGATGACATGTTCCATTTTCTGATTTCCCTCTGAGAATGCAGCTGTTCAAAAATTCTTCATGGCCACTAGCTTTGGAATGCCTATAATGGAAACACATGTTGAAGAAACCAAAATACCCTGGTCATAAATGGATATATTTTGCCAGGAGCTCATAAAATTCTGAAAGGTTTATTCCACATTTATCACAGACCCAAATCCAATTCCTGTAGATGGCTCACTTGAATAGTTGGCACCCAGCCCGAAAAGGCAACTGCATTATTGAACAGTGCCTGCCGTATGGATAATCCATCCCTGGAATAGGTTTGGAATCTCTTAAGGCTCTCAGCAAGGTTCATGTTGCCCAGGGGTGCTATGAATGCTGATGATGCATGTGAAGGTTTTGAAGTTTGTAAAGCCATGAAAAAGCAGAAAATTTCATTGTAACTATTTTGATGTCGGGTGAATGTTTCAAATGATGACTGAGAAAATAAAAGCATCCAATTTCTAAATCTTAGTAGAGATGTTATGAGTTTGTAGGGAATTAAATTATTTTATTATAAGTTAGGGCCTTTCATTTATATTGCACAGTGGCACAGCTGGTAGACCTACTGCCGCCCAGTGCCAGAGATTTAGGTTCAATCCTGACCTTGGGGGCTGTCTGTATGGAGTTTGCATTTTCTCCCTGTGACCACATGGGTTACCTCCAGGTGCCCCAGTTTCCTCCCACATCCCAAAGATATGCAGATTTGTAGGTTAATTGGATTTTGTAAATTGCCCCTAGTGTGTAAGGAGTGGATGTGAAAGTGGGATAACATAGAACTAATGTGAATGATCAGAGTGGACTCAGCTGGCCAAAAGCCTGTTTCCATGCTGTATCTTTCAATTTCAAACTTGTTCTAGCACGGATGCAGGCTCTGCCAATTCCCTTTCACATTGTCTTTCAGTGTTTTGGAGAAGGCTGTTTTGGTTTTTGATTTTTAGTGCAGGGAAAATATAGTAGCAGTGATACTCGATCCAGGGAACTCCAATCTTACCTGTTCACATGTACCATCTCCTCTTCCCAACATCAAGACAATGGTAATCACTGAAAAATCCACCATGACTTCCACCATATTATTGGGAACTTTGTGAGTCTCAGAGAATCTTTCCTGCAAAATGTTGCATCTGGGAATTTGAAATAAAGTTTGGATTAAAAAAAAGTCACAAATGCCGGAGTAACTCAGCGGTCCAGGCAGAATCTCTGGAAGACATACATAGGCAACATCTCAGGTCAGGACCCTTCTTCAGTCTGATTATAGTGGGGGGGGGGGGGACAACGCTCAGAAAAGAGGTGGGGGCAGGATGCTGGTGAGGGTTTTTTTATTGGTGGATGGGTGGACAAAAGTGAGAGATGAAAAGAGGGCAAAAGGTTGTTGAGAGGAGTAAAGTATGAAGCCAGAGGAAGGGATGTAGGTGAAAAGCGACAAGGGGAAAGGGAGGCAAGATAGTGGGAGCAAGGGGCACATGTGCATGTGGGCCACAGGGAAGAGAGGGTGAAAAAGGTGTGGGTTTGCGGTAGGGGGGGTGTTGAGCTAATGAGCTTGCATTGGATCAATTCCTTTGACATAGACGATAGTTAGAATCCTAAATTTTCTGCAGTGAACCATTGGTTGAAGCAGATTTAGTTGATCCGCCAAAACATTATGACCACTGACAGGTGAAGTGAATAACATTGGTTATCTTGTTACAATGGCACCTGTTAAGGGGTGGGATATATTAGGCAGCAAGTGAAGTTAGTTTTTGAAGTTGATGTGTTGGATGCAGGAGAAATGGACAGGAGTATAGACCTGAGCAACTTTGACAAGGGCCAAATTGTTATGGGCAGACGACTGGGTCAGAGCATATCTGAAACGGCAAGGCTTGTGGGGTGCTCCCGGTCAGCAGTGGTGAGTACCTTCCGACAGTGGTCTGAGGAGGGTCAAACCACAAACTGACGACAAGGTGTTGGGCGCCCAAGGCTCATGTATGCGCTTGGGCAACAAAGGCTATCCCGTCTGGTCGGAACCAACTGTGGGAAGACGACAAGCCGGCGAAGGGAGTGTGATGCTCTGGGCAATGTTCTGCTGGGAAACCCTGGGTCCGGCCATTCATGTGGACACTAATTTGACACGTGTCACCTACCTGAACATTGTTGCAGACCAGGTACTCCCCTTAATGGTAATGGTATTCCCTGATGCCAGTGGCCTTTCAGCAATGCGCCCTGCCACACTGAGCATATTGTTCGGGACTGATTTGAGGAACATGATGAAGTGTTCACGGTGTTGCCCTGGCCTCCAAATTCTCCAGATCTCAATCCGATTGAGCATCTGTGGGATGTGCTGGATCGACAAGTCCGATCCACGGTGGCTCCATCTCGCAACGTGTAGGACTTGAAGGATCTGATGCTAATGTTTTGGTGCCAGATACCACAGGACACCTTCAGGGGTCTTGTAGAGTCCATGCCTCGGCGGGTTGGCGCTGTTTTGGCAGCACAGGGAGGACCAACAGCATATTAGGCAGGCGGTCATAATGTTTGGGCTGATCTGTGGTATATGACTTTAAAAGGTAATGATGTACAAAAACTGATTGTAGGAAGGCTACAGGGAAAATGTGGTTAGAAGGCTTGGAAATGAACAAGAGCATTCCGTTAGCACAGTGTCTGGTTAACTTCTAAGCCTCATAGCCACCAGATAGACTACGTAGATAAAATCACTGACGTAGGGAATGTCTGAAGGACCACATCTCATGAATGCCAAATTTCTGGGCATCATCCTGCCAGCAGGAATTTAGACACTGTCCATTCAATACTGAAGACTGTTATAACTGGCAAAGCTTCTGTACATGACTTGAATGAAGGCAAGTTTAGAAAGCAATGTTACTAAATTTGCAGATGACACAAACATATGTAAAAAGGATGGTGTAAGGATGATGTAAAAATACTGCAAGGGGATAGAGATAGATTAAGTGAGTGGTATAGGTCTGCAAAATAATGGGGAAAATATAACATTTACCATTTTGGCAAGAAAAATAAAAACAAAGCATCTATATACTAAAACTCTTGTTTGTTTGTTTGTTCTTGAACTACAGCCAAAACGGTACACGATAGCGTGACAATTTTAGGCCCACCTTACTCATTGTCGTCCCTTTGGTGCTAATGAAGAAGTTTCATTGAAATCGGTGTTATATTTTTTAAGTTATTTACATTTTAAAGTTTAAATCTATATCCTAGCGAGGGAGGGGGGAGGAGGGTGGATGAGGAGGGGTTGAGGGGGATGGAGTGGGGGGGAGGGAGGGAGGAGGGAGGGAGGGGAGGGAGGGGAGGGGGAGGGAGGGGAGGGGGGGGGAGGGGGAGGGGGGGGAAGGAGAGGGTGCTGCACCAATGCAGGAGAAATTTGGGCCCAACGGGTCCACTTGGTCTAGTATAATCTAAATAGTAAAAGATCTGAGAAGTAGCATGATTTATGTTTCCTGGAACATCATTTGCAAATGCTAGTGCACAGGAACAGCAAATAATTGGGAGAGGCAACAGAATGTTATTGTTAATATGAATAGAAGTGAAAGCCAAAGGAGAGAGGTTATGCTTTATATATGCAAAGCATCAGCGAGACTACATCATCAGTATGTTATCCGTCTTCTTATTCAACCAAGGAAGTACATCAGGGGTTTGCAAAATGATCACCTGGAATAGACTATGTCCCATGAGAAAAGATTTGACAGGCAAGACGTGTATCTGCTGAATGAAGAATGTGGATGCTTCGGAGAACCTGCAGAAGAGGTTTACGAGGATGCTGCCTGGATTAGAGAGTATTACCTTTAGAGAGAAGTTGGACAAACTTGAATTGTTTTCTCTGGAGCATTGGAGGCTGAGGGGCGACCTGATAGGAGTTTATAAAATTATGAGGCATAAATTGAGGCATACTATAGACAGTCAGAACCTTTCTCGCAGTATGGAAATATCAAAGTCTAGAAAGCATAAGTTGAAGATCAGAGGAGGAAAATTTAAAGATGTGCTGGACAAGTTTTATGCAGATTGGTAGGTGCCTGGAATGTATGGCCAGGGGCGATGTTGGAAGTAGATTTGATAGTGGTAAGAGGTTTTAGACAGGTACATAAATATGCAGGGCAGGTATGTATGGGCAGAAAGAATTTAATTTGGCATTGTGTTTGACACAGGCATGTGGACTGAAAGACCTGTTCCTATGCTTTACTGTTTTCTGTTCTATGAATCAGTTTAAACATAAGATCCAGAAAATCTTGACTGGGTTGATGTGGAAAGGATGTTTTTTTCTTGTGGAAGAAACCAGAACTAGTGGGGTCACTGTGTAAAAATAAGTGCTCATCCTTTTCAGACAGAGATGAAGCAATTTATTTTCACTATGAATCACAAAGGACAGTGGAAGCAAAATATTTGATTATATTTAAGGAAAAGATGTGCATGTGTACGTGGGAATATGGAGCTGAGTTAACAATTCAATACAATAGATTACAATATGAATCACAGAGTCATAGAGGATTATACAGCACAGAAACAGGTCCTTCAGCCCAACTTGTCCATGCTGATCATGTTGGCATAATGGGCAAGACCCTTTTTCACACATTTGGCTCATAGCCCTCTAAATCCTTCCAGTCCATATACCTGTCGAAATGTCTTTTAAGTCGTAATTTTATCCCCTTCTGTGACTTCTACATGATACGGACTACTATGATATGTAGATACGGACTACTATACGAGTGAAAATGTTGCTCCTGTGGTGAAATCTCTCCCCTCTCACGTTAAGTCTATGTCCTTTAGTTTCAGAATCATCTACCCTGAGAAAAAGATTGAGCGTTCAATTTGTCCATGCCCCTCATTATCTTGTACAGTTTAATAGATCATCCTGTACAGCTTAATAGATCATCCCTCAGTCACATACGCTCCAAAGAAAAAAAGTCCCAGACCATCCAAAGTCTACCTATAATGCGTGCTCACAAACCCTGATAACTTCCTGGTGAATCACTTTTATACCCTTTCCAACTTAACGACATCCATCCAATAGCTGGGTAAACGGTACTGCACACAGCACTCCAATGTGGTCTCACCAATGACTTGCACAGCTGCATCATGATGTGTTAACTTTTGCATTCAAGACCCTTGATGGTCAAATGCCTTTTTCACCACCGTGACCATCTGACTCGTCACTTTTCGTGGATGTGGCATCTGTATTCCAGCACTGCTCTCATTTAATGCCAGGTAGACTTAAAAGGTGAAATGATTTACTCCTCCTAATTTTTACAGTTGTGTGTCAAAATGAGCTGCATGTTCTGAGCAGGCTAATGAATGACCCTTGCTCCAAACCAGAAGGACAAGGCAGCATCAGCCACTACAGCAGGAGAAAGGATGACCAGTGAGCAACTACCACTCTAATGCCGAATGGAGGGGTAGTGGTGGTCTTATTCGGCAAGGTAATCAATTGAAACTGGGAACAAGGCAATGGAGAAGGTGGAGAAGTAATTTAATTATTTGATTGACCCAGCATCATGCCCTCAAGGATTGTATTTTACTGATTTGATACCAATTCATGGATTTTGACATGTACCTTGAGATTCATATGTCTCTAGATGACTTGTGTTAAGCATTTTTCCAGCAGGATATCAAAGTGCATTCAAATAAGCCTTAGTAACCTTGCAGATCAGGCAAGACCTCCCCTTCACAAAGCCATGCTGACTTCGGCCTATTTTATCGTGAACTTCTAAGTACTCAGTAACCTCGTCCTTTATAATGGACTCTAAAACCAGCAAAGTTACACTAACCGGCCTAGAGTTCCCACTATTCTGCTTTGTTCCCTCTCTGTGCAGTGTGGTAATATTGGCAATTTCCCAATCATCTGCAACCACTCCTGACTCTAGTGATTCTTGAAATATTACTATCAATGCCTCCACAATCTCTAAAACCACCTCTTTCAGAACCCTAAGTTGCAGTCCATCTGGTCCAGGTGACTTATCCACCTTCAGCCCTTTCAGCTTCCCAAGCACCTTCTCCCTAGTAATCGCCACTCCATTAACTTCCACCCTGTGACTCTCTTGAATTTCAGGCACGTTGCTGGTGTCTTCCACTGTGAAGACTGATGCAAAAAAGGTATTCAACTCCTCTGCCATTTCTTTATTCCCCATTATCACTTCTCCTGCATTATTTTCAAGCAATCCGACTTGCCCTGTTCTTACTCTTTAACTCTCACTCTTTCTTACCCTCACCGAGCACACAGCTAACAATGGCCTGTTTCCTTTATCATCGTTACTTTTTTGCATATCTTTCATTCATTTGTTCTATATCTCTCCACATCACCATCTATATCTCGTTTCCCTTTCTCCTGACTCTCAGTCTGAAGAAGGGTCTAGACCCGAAACGTCACCTATTCCTTTTCTCCAAAGATGCTGTTTGACCCACTGAGTTACTCATGTACAGTTAGTCACATACATCCACAGCCTCAACTTCCAACTACTCAACCATGGTAGACAGATCACATGGGAGGTATTGCAAAGTACTCAAACAATTCCCTCTATCACTTGAAAACGTTGGCAAACAATCGGCAGCTGTAGGCACAGACTGGTGGGGGCCGTCCCCAGGCAGATCGAGGAGGTAGTGCATTACTCTGATTAGTATTTAGTAGAACATTTTCTGTGAAGTTAGGAGCTCAGTCCCATGTTACAGAATATTACATTTCTATGATGTCCTTGAGGCCAGTGATTAAAGGTTGATTCAAATCAGTTTCTGGTCGGTGAGGTATGGGACAAGGTATTGATGATGCAGTTGAATCACCAACCTAAAGAGCCTGTCCCACTTTAGGCGATTTTAAGGCGACTAGGCTGTCACCGACAGTTCGCTGGGTGTCGCGGGCATGTTCGTGAGGAGTCTTCCAAGAATCGTAGTGGAGCTCAGTGCTTCGCTGAGAAATCATCCAGAGTGAAATTTCTCGGCGACAGCTGATTGTCGCCAGGTATCGTTGCTTATTGCGGGCGCTGTCGCATGCTGTCCCCAGGTTTGCTAGGTTGTCGCAGATGCATTTAGAAGCACGTAATATTAAAGTAAAGTAATTTGAAGATACCTTAAAATACTTATGTTTAACCAATTTATTTACCATCAGATTGGAGGCAACAGTTTGATGGTCAGGTAAGTAGCGGCACGGTAGCGCAGCGGTAGAGTTGCTGCTTTACAGCGAATGCAGCGCCGGAGACTCAGGTTCGATCCTGACTACGGGTGCTGCACTGTAAGGAGTTTGTACGTCCTCCCCGTGACCTGCGTGGGTTTTCTCCGAGATCTTCGGTTTCCTCCCACACTCCAAAGACGTACAGGTATGTAGGTTAATTGACTGGGTAAATGTAAAAAATTGTCCCTAGTGGGTGTAGGATAGTGTTAATGTGCGGGGATCGCTGGGCGGCGCGGACTTGGTGGGCCGAAAAGGCCTGTTTCCGCGCTGTATATATATGATATGATATGATATGATAAGTGTGGGAATTTTGCGATGTTTATGGCCATCAGCCATTACATTTAAAGTGGGCTCCCAACCCAGATATGCAACCCAGAAACCAGATATGCATCTCCCGTACATTTTCAAAGAATGCCCACACACTTTTCACAAAAATCCACTTAACCACTTTTTAAATTATTTTTTTAAATACAGCTATTAGTAAACTGGAAGTAAATCCAGTTTATGCCTTGTAACAGTGATGCTTGGTTTTTACGTAACCCATACAAGATGTTATAGTTCGAAACTCTCAAGTACTTACCGACTTGTCAGTGATTTCAGCGAAAATTAGGACGCCGGAGAAGCGTTGACAGCATGGGAATTTCGCGATGTTTCCGAAGACGCTGTAATCTCGACCTGACTCGGCATTGTCATGGTCATTGTCATCAGGTAAAAGAAAAGTTCGGCGATCTGCTACGACTTTGACAGTCGCCGGCGGTCGCCTTAAAATCGCCTAAAGTGGGACAGGCCCTTTAGAGTCTCTTTGACGTTACCCAGATGAGCTCAAAGAGGATTCCTCAACCAACCAGCCAGCAATGAATGATTCCTGTGAATACCAGCTTGCTGGCCTTCTTCTTGCACTTCATTCCCAGTGTCAATGGAAGTTCCACAAGGTATGTAACTTGCATAATTTTGGCTCAAAATGGCTGGGTAGGAATTAAGAGCTTTGCTTGAATATTAACATCATTTTTGATATTTTGATTTTCTTAGGGATGAGTGAAAAGTTGTTTCAACATCTCAATTTGCATGAGATATCTCCTAAAATGATATCAAATCAAAAGTTTGCACAATTGGTGACGTTTGAATTGATTTGAATTTCAACCTTGCAGTTTCACATATGCAAAGTATAAATCTTTGTGCAATATTTGTATTTAATTGACTCAAACCTCACTCTTCAACCTGTAAAATGCTCTCACACGAATTTACAAAGCATGAATTTTTGTATAAATGTAATTGTTTTTTTGTGCATCATGGAGATTAAAGTTTACAGGGTCATATAATACAGAAACAGGGTATATAACCCACCAAGGATAGACACAAAATGCTGGTCGAGATCCTTCTTCAATCTGAATACAGTCAGAATAAACAGAGGGGACTGGTTGACAGAAGCAGGGGATCATTAGTGGATGGGAGAGAGGCTTATGAAGCCAGGTGGGAAAGAAGAGGGATGGAGCTGGGAGCCAGAGCAGGTAGATGATGGATGACGGTAGAGAGAAGAGAATAAGAGGGACAGAAAGCTGCTTCATCAATGACAAAAATGGGAAAGTCCACGAATGGCTGTATGATGTTCAATTCCTTTCACAATTTCTCAGCATTTCTTTGAACCATGCCTCTGTGCAGGACTTAGACAACATCAAGGTATGAGCTGATAAGCAGCAAGCAAAATTGATGTCACCAAAGTACCAGGCAGTAATCATTTTCAAGAAGGTTCTACCCGTGACATTCAATGGTATTGAGTAACCAAACCTCTATATCTTTGGCCAAGTGTGAGGCGATGCATTTTGGTTAGTTAGACTGGGGCAGGGCTTAAACAGTAAATGGTAGGGCCCTGAAGACTATTGGGGAGACCTGGAGTAGATAGCCCCTGACAGTGGCGACACGGGTGGACAGGGAGATGAAGAAAGCATTTAGCAAGGACTCTTTGCCTAGTTATCGAAAGGATGCCATTAAACTAGAAATGGTTCACGAGGATGTTACCGGGACCGTAGGGTTTGAGCTGTTAGGGAAGACTGGATAGGCTGGGCCATTTTTCGCTGGAGAGTAGGAAAGTGAGGAGTGAAATATTTGTCTTGATAATTTCCTAAATTATCTGTATTTCTCCAGATTTGTTGATTTAATTTGTTCTATAAATATTAAATTTAATCTGCTTTCCCTATGGATTTCTTGAAACTTTTGTTTGGCGCAATTTCTATTTATCTAATGGAATTATATTGGATGGGTCATCTTCATGCAACACCAAAAAAAAATCCATTCTCTCCTTTGTTTTCTCTGTTCAAGTCTTCTGTGGGCAATTCAAAGCTTTATTATAAAATAATTTAGTTCCAGAAATTATCCATTGTCATTTCTCACAATTCAAAAAGATTCAGATTGGATTACCAATCCATTTAAAACAATGAACACATTAACTTTTAAACCACAAAATGAGGAAGATGGAAACCTCCTTAAAAAAAGAACATCATGTAAAGAAATCAGCAAAATCACATACGTACGTTTATTTGTAAATGTGAACAAGTAATTGGGTCTATATACATAAAGATCAATGGTGATTGATAAGAATATTTTTGATTTGACTTTAAACATAGCATTTGAATAATTCGGAGTAAGTAAAGAATAAAATAACACAATTAACAATAAATGTACTTAAAAAAAAAATTGCATTGTATATTCATTTGATTTGTCCTTTCGGTGAACAATTTTAGTCAATTATTATCATTGGCATGATAATACAGCATATTTCTGATTACTCATAATTACTCATAATTTTCAAAACTGTTCCCTAACAACATTTGAGGATCAGAACATTTAGGTTTAAATTACGTTATTCTTATATGATTTAAGTATTTTTATACATATATGAAAAACATTGCAAAATAATTTGAGAAAGTGAGGCAAACAGTAAAGAAAATGTAAATTAATGGTCAAAACTGCATTGTTTTTTAAAAATCATTATAAAATTGTATTTTAAAAAAATTAACAGAATGCCTTTCACAACCTCACAATAACACTTAATACATCATTAAAATAAAAAGCTGTGAATTATTTTTTGTGTGATTATGTAGTGCTGTATTTTTGTGCGCTATCCAATCTAATTTCTATGAAAATAAATTTCTATGAAAAGAAATTAATGAAAATTTGAAACTTATGTGGATTGTGAATTCTTGATTATTATTCCAGGGTCCTCTGTGAACTTACATTTAATGCACAGATTATTGTGAATATAAGATGATAAGACATAGGAGCAGAATTATACCATTCAGTCCATAGAGTCTATTCTGTCATTCGATCATGCAGGTCTGGATGCCAATCTGGGATTTTCAGTGCTATCCATGGGCCACTCAGAAGCAAGTTTCAACATACCAAGTTGCAGCACAGCTATGATAATCCAACTTTGTTGATCTAATTTTCAGATTTAGTCACAGATTTCCCCCTTTTCCTGCACTGCCCATTGCCTTACTCCCACATCAGTATTGTTCTCCAACTCAAGCACCTACCAGCTCCAACACCAAGAGAAACACATCATCACTGATCTTCACCTCAACCAATAATCACGGTCCCTGATTATCCAACTCCCACTCTCTCACCATGATCCTCAGCAGCTGACTTTCACCTCAAACACTCTGCATTTAAAACCAATTAATGACTCTCCTTCCTACCCCCTGCCCTTTCTCTCCTACAACCCCCCAGACCTGGCAAGAGCCTTATTTGAATTTATTTCCATACACACATTGCACTAATAAACTTCCCAGTGTCAGAGCTCTGAAAACATCTGCGTTCAGGTGAGGGATAAATATTAGCTAGGATAAAACCCATCTCATTCTTTTACACAGCAATATGGAATCATTACATCTATGTTTAGAGCAGATTAGCCAAGGTTCAATGTTCTCCTCCCGAAACATGTAATCTCTAACGGTATTGCACTTAAGTGCCAGAATCGACCTTTATGCTCAAATCCATGGAATAAGTTTTAAATTCACATGCTGCAGAGAATAGTCACTGCAGAGCAAACAAAGAAAATTGCATGTTGGGACATAAAACTATTGACCAATTATTGAAATGTTTGTTGACATATTAGTATCTCTTTGGAGATTTGTTTGGGCCAAATGCAATACGACCCAGAATAATTTTATTGCAAATTGAAATGGCGCTTCAGCAAAATCTGACTTTACCTGGGGAGGGTGAGCTGAACTGTGAAGGAAGAAATAGAGAGTCAGTTGAGGTGGAAGGGGGATCTGGTTGAGTCACTGGTAGTGGGGTGATGTTATGTTCAGAAGAAGAGAAAGGACTGGGCCAGAAAATCCTTGGACAAGAATAATAATAATAATAATAATGCATTACATTTATATAGTGCTTTTCATACACTCAAAGACGCTTTACAGGGATTTAAAGAACATAGGGAAGTGAATAGATAATAGATAAATAAGTAAACGAACAGAGAAAGGAGACAGAAGGTGAGGTGACCTTCAGTGGTTGAAGGCAGTACTGAACAGGTGAGACTTCAGTGATGTTTTGAATGTGGTGAGTGAGGAGGAGTCTCTGACGATTTGGGGTAGTGAGTTCCATAGGGTGGGAGCAGCGATGGAGAAGGCCCTGTCCCCCCAGGATCTGAGTTTTGTCCGGATGGGGGGGGGGATAGGAGATTGGCAGCAGCAGAGCAGAGGGTGCAGGTGGGAGTGTGCCTGTGGAGGAGGTCAGTCAGGTAGGATGGGGCCAGGTTATGGAGGGCTTTGTAGGTCATGAGGAGGATTTTGTACTGGATTCTCTGGGGGATGGGGAGCCAGTGGAGTTTGTAAAGGACGGGGGTGATATGGTCACGGATCGGGGTGTAGGTGAGTAGACGGGCAGCGGAGTTTTGAATGTATTGAAGTTTACTGATGATTTTTGAAGAAATTGGTAATTGGACCTTGGTGGGGATATAGACTGGTTACAAATTGGTGGATGGAATGGTTGATGGAATAAGGAAAGTGGTGGCCGCTAGAGGGGAATTCTTTGCAATGTATATGTATTTAATTTAAAGACCTGAGTATACTGGACTCTGGAGCCTGGGTCCTACTGAACCCAGGAGTTGGCACCCCTGAACCTTACACTGTAGCAAGCTTTACAAGCCTGCCTTTGTATAGGTGGTCTATAGACCATACATACGTGATCTTAAATCTTGTATGGCATTCCAACGTACTGAATCCCTAGTTGGACGCCACTGCACATATCCAGGCTTTCCTATGCATTATCATGGCAGGCAAACAGAGGACACAAAGCTTTGTAGAAGTGACATTCAGCAACTTGCAATGTCCTTGCTTTTCCTTTTTGATTATTTTTTCATTGAAAATTAATCATGTGGCTTATAACACTCTGGCAGAGCACAATGCAATTGCTCGGCTGACATGTTTCATGAAGAAACTTGGGATGCAAGTTTTAAAATCTAAAATAAAATTTCATAGTTTATTTATGAAACAAGTGATTTTTCTTTTACAGCTTCTGCTTAGGTGCCATTTTTTCCTTAATATTTATGTTCTGGTTTGCATTGCCTTTTAGGAAAGAGCAAACCTCCAAAGCAGTACGATTTAAAAAAAAATCAATAGTTGGTCGGCTTGTTCAGACATGGCTTTCTGGGGCTGACAAAGTGAGCATTGGGTATGCAACATCATGATAGCTGGCAGGCTTGCAGGACAAACAGCTAACTTCACAGCAAAATGCAGGGATAGCAAATTCAAAAAGATTTTATGAGGTTCTGGCACCTTACTCTTGATATTCATTGTAGAATAGATCAATTATAAAGTTCAAGCTTGCAATCTAGCTATTGGGAAAAATTATGGCAGTTTTTCCACAGCCTTTAGCTCTAATTTTCTTTTTAACCTATTCCACCCTATGAGAGTGAGGTACACTTGGACAAGTGTCCGACGTACGCACTGATTTTATGCTTCATTAACTTTAATGGAACTGAAAATCACATGAGACACAAATCGAGTACGTGACTTTAAACTGGACTGACCTCAGAAAGTGGGTTAGCTTGAAAACAGGGGTTCAATGTCGGATGATGAAATTAAGTTTTCAGAAATGCCTCTTAGCACACGAAGAAAATGTAGAACAAATTAATCAAATGTTAATACAGAGGGGTTAGCAAGGGGTGGAGCAATCAAAAACTTGAAATCCAAGCAGCATGTTGCTGTGAAAGATAATCATGACAAAAGTGCTTTTGTATCTTCTCTCAATGGGTTGGCAGAGAATTATTCAGACAGAGGCTAGTGGTAGGCAGATGGGCTGAATATCGTGTGCATTGCCTCCAAGTTACTGGAGAAAAAGCTTCAGGAAATGATTGGTGGCTAGAACAAGGCAGATTATTATCTGAATGGCGTCAAATTAGGAAAAGGGGAGGTGCAACAAGACCTGGGTGTCCTTGCACATCACTCACTGAAAGAAAGCATGCAGGTACAGCAGGCAGTGAAGAAAGCAAATGGCATGTTGGCCTTCACAGCGAGAGGATTTGAGTATTGGAGCAAGGAGGTCCTACTGCAGTGGTACAGGGCCCTGGTGGGACCGCACCTGGAGTATTATGTGCCGTTTTGGACTTCTAATTTGAGGAAGGTCATTCTTGCTATTGAGGGAGTGCAGGGTATGTTAACCAGGTTAGTTCTCAGAATGGTGGGACTGACATATGAAACATATGGGACTGACATAAGAAAAAGGACTGAGATTCAGGACTGAGATGAGGAAAAACTTTTTCACCCAAGAGCCATAAATCTGTGGAATTCGCTGCCACAGAAGACAGTGGAGGCCAATTCACTGGATGTTTTCAAGATTGAGTTAAATTTAGCTCTTAGGGCTAAAAGAATCAAGAGATATGGGGAAAAAGCAGGAACGGGGTACTGATTTTGGATGATCAGCCATGATCATATTGAATGGCGGTGCTGCATCGAAGGGCCGAATGGCCTACTCCTGCACCAACTTTCTATATTTCTAACTGGCCATTTCAAATACTGTTCCTTCTGTTATGTTCTAAAATGATGGGCATCTTCTATAACTATGAAAATCAGATTCTGATGGTAACACTGACATGGCTGATTTTTTGAAATCTGAATCTGCACAGGATAGGTCAGATTAGGTCAAACTTTCTGCATTCTCATTCTAGGATTAGGAAAATCCAGGCAAGTGGAAATATATGATATCCTTTAACATGGGAATCACTAAGTTCCTCCACCAATTGTCATTCCTTTTGCCCCTTGCAGCTCCAGTTACTCTGAAACAGTTCACCCGGTCTTCAGCTTCTACTTTCAAAACACATGGTATAACAGGTAGCTATTTATTCTTGATGTCCAAACTTTCCTGCTGCTGCCTAAATTCGATAAGTGATGAGATCCAGGAGACATGTAAACCTCTGGGAGTGAATCATTTTGTATTGATGGCAATAAGAATAAAATAAAATACAAAGATAAGAATCTGCAGATCATGCTGATTCTCCTCAACTTATTTCAAATAAAGATTTGCAACTACAACAAAGCAAGTTAAATAGTAGATTGGAGCAGAAAAAAAAAACTGATGGAGGAACTCACCTACTTGACCCACTGCGTTCCTCCAACAGTTTTCTTTTTGTTCCAGCATCTGGTCTGTTGTTTCTCCTTAAATGGTAGATTACTATTTAATTACTTTTTTTCTATAAACAAATAATGGATTGTTTTAATTTTCTGTTCCTCCAGTGAATATCGAACAGGTTAATAAAACTAATAGAAATTATGTTTGCACAATATTTGAGCACTTCCCAAGAATTTCTCACAATTTATGCACAAAACCTCAGCTTCACAACTCCTGCACTGCACAATTTGAGAAGAGCAAGCCTAAGGCTAATGTCCCAGCAAATATGATGAACCATGGCACAAGCACAACACTGCTTGTTCTGAATTGGGCATTATTGGTTCCAGATCCTCAATATCTTGCTCTGCCTATTCCCCACTCGAAATAACTCATGTATCTCAAACCATGGTATCATAATAACAAAAAAACTAAATTGATTATTGCACTTGATTCTGAATGTGTCCGACATCCTGTATTGAAACAAATTTGGGCCTGAAAGATATTTTATTTTCAAAATAATCAGAAAGTAAAATCTTGCAAATGTTATACAATGGAGGGCAAATAAATTAATTGGCACTGCAAATGTTGCAATAGTTTTAATATTCTGGCTTGTAGTGGAATACCCAGAACTAAACTAAGATTGAGGTAAGAGAAAATTGGGCAGTCAGCTTTTCAGCTAACTGCAGGTGCTATAAATTACTTAAGGCTAGGGAAGAGATATTCTTGGCTTTTGGTAGTGATGCGAATTAAATCAGCTACCCATTCCATTCTTTGTCTGACAGTCCATAAATAAGCATGGAATGCATGCCCTTGTTTTAAGGAGAGCCACCTAAAAAAGCTGTGCATTAAAGTTGGTATATTAAGTCAGCAAATCCTTTAGTTAGAAAGGATTATATATTGAGTGGCCCTTGAACAGTGCTGAGCTGACAAGCTACTGCTGGTTTAGTCTGTTGTCTTTTGCCAACTAACATTAATCAGCAATTAGGCCTCTTGAGGACATGAAACCATCAGGAATTTTCTGCCCTATTGGTGCAGTATAAAATTGCAATTCCTAACATTCCATATTGATGCAGTTAATGACCTAATCTAACTTAATTTAACAAACCAAAAAATAACTTAAAAATCCATATGACATGAAGCCAAACCAGTTATTCAAATCTAGTGTATCAGTGTACAGCAATAATATTTTATATTACCCACAACAGTTCACTCTGAATGTGAAATAATAGCTGATAAGAGAACTACATTACACGTTGTTGACAGAATTATGCTTGTTTATTTGTCCATGTCCTGTAGGCCCAATTGTATCCAGGAGGATCTTGCTCGTAGTAGTCTGTGCTTGACAAGCTGTTAAAACAATTAAAAAGCAAGTTTTTACTTCCCGATAAAGTTTAATAGATGAAAATAGTTAACATGTAAAAGATCTAAAGAACATTTGAGCAGCAAAAAGCTTAAACATGTGAGAAACAATGTATAGTAAAAACAGTTATTTTTATGATGTCAGTTTCCTTCTAGAATAAAATTATTTATTTATTAATTTACCTATGTAGGCTCGAATTAAAATGGCACCTGTTATAGATGAATATCAACATCAGTATGCAAAGTCTGGAAAGTCAATTCAATTAGAGGACATGGTTCAAAAACACAATGCATAATTTATATTTGACCACAAGGACATTTACGGACTTCACTGAATATAATTGAACACTGAGACATATTCTTCTGCTCTGTTAAAAGTAGTTGAAAAGTACCCAGGTATGATGTGGCCCTTTGATTCCGATTTTATGGGCAGCAGATTCTCAAACAGATTTAGTGATTTGGGGAATATCATTATCCTTTATCAAAAGTTAAGGAGAAGTTAAAATAATCAGAAAACTTTGTCATGTTGTTGATGGATAGAATTGATTTGAAGAAATTGGGAATATGACTTGGTCATGTGGGTCGAGATTGCTCCAGAAAATGGAAGTCATTGCTTGGATTGTAGATATAAATGGAGTGCAGCAAGTTCAGTGCACTATGGTAGACACAAAATGCTGGAGTAACTCAGCGGGACAGGCAGCATCTCTGGAGATTTGGAATGGGTGAGGTTTCAGGCCGAGCCCCTTCTTCAGAACTATTATGTGTGATCAAAGTTATAAATACCTATCAAAAATAGTAATGCTGGAAGAACTCAGCCGGTCAAGCTGAATCTGTGGAAAGAGAACCGAGTTGACGTTTCAGGTTGAAGACCGTTCAGCAGAATATTAACTGGTTTTCTCTTTCCACAGATGCTGTACAAAGTTTGCACAGACTGCAAACTTACTGCAAGCATTTCACCCTTGGCAGTCATGATATCCAAAC
This sequence comes from Rhinoraja longicauda, assembly GCF_053455715.1. Lineage (NCBI taxonomy): Eukaryota > Metazoa > Chordata > Chondrichthyes > Rajiformes > Arhynchobatidae > Rhinoraja > Rhinoraja longicauda. Next base: position 45,516,343 of record NC_135955.1, on the reverse strand, counting down.
ACTGACACTCTTAATCTCTCTCGCTGAACAACCTGGTATACAACTAGATACAGCAGGTATCAAGGGATATGGGGAGAAGTTGGGCACAGATTACTGATTGTGGATGATCAGCCATGATCACAATGAATGGCGGTGCTGGCTCGAAGGGCCGAATGGCCTCCTCCTGCACCTATTTTCTGTTTCTAGGAGTGAATTAGAGGGAAACGTTAGCTTGTATATCTTAATTCTCATGGAGACGATGAATGATTATGTGTGGGCATTGCAATAAGCATGGCTGAACATATTGAAGATGATGGCATTATCACACCTAACCCTTGTTCTCAAATCCCACATCTCCCACCTCTTCTGATTGACAAGAGACTGGAATTGTGTACTTTTATTTCACTACTCTACGAACTTAAATTTGTATCAATTTCATTTCATGTATCCAATTATTCCAACCAGGTAGATTCATACTGGGACAGCAAGAAGACAGTCATTTCTTCACCTAATTTAACAATAGTCATAATTAGGTCAGATTCAAATATGTTTAACTTTGAGGTAGACACAAAATGCTGGAAAAACTCAGCGGGTCAGGCAGCATCTCGGGAGAGAAGGAATGGGTGACGTTTCGGGTCAAGACCCTTCCTCAGAATGAACTGTTTAATTTTGAGGATGGTTTCAAGGTGAAATGCCCTTATGAATACTCTGAATGAAACAATGAGCACATGGTTTACAACTGGGGCAAGGAAAAAGGGTTGGTGCCAACCAGAGGGCACCAGCCCTGCAGCAAAAAGCTTAGATAGGATTTTGAAAGTAATCTTTGGAAGAAAACTGATGGGTATGACATTGAAATGCCAGGTGCATTGAGGAGTTTGCAAGAAAGACTAAACGGAATCAATGAGAATTAAATAATCAAGCACCATTGTGTTTTTCAAAAACCATGGAGCCATTATGTTCTTCTGAGGAACCGCCAACCAATTCTGTTTGCATACTTGTGGACCCTAACTATAATGCAGCACCTTTGATGAAAGTTGAAATTTCAAAAACAGCATGAGGAGCAGCTTTCCAATGCTCAAGTCCTACTGTGGGAGAGCAGCCTGGTATAATGCTGGAAACTTAGTAAGATTTTAGAGTCCATTATAAAAGACAAGGTTTCTTAGAAGCATGATAAAATAAGCCAAAGTCAACATGGATTTGTGAAAGGGAGATCTTACCTGATGAACCTGTTGGAATTCTTTGAGGACAGACAAAAGAGAGTTGGTGGATGTGGTTTACCAGGATTTTCAGAAGACTTTTGATAAGGTGCCGCACGTGAGGCTGCTAAAGAAGACGAGAGCTCATGGCATCAGAGGGAAGATACTAGCATGGATAGCAGGTTGGCCAGATGGCAGAAGGCAGAGAGTGGCAAAAAAAGGGGCCCTTTTCTGGTTGGCTGCTAGTGACTCGTGGTGTTCCAAAGGGGTGGGTGCCAAGGTTGCTACTCTTCAAGGTGTATCTAAATTATTTGGATGAGGGAATTGAAGGCCAGGTTTGCAGATTATACGAAGATAGGTGGAGGGCAGGTAGCGTAGAGAAAGCAGGGACTCGGAAGAAAGACTTGGACAGGTTGGGAGAGTGGGCTGAGCAGTGGTAGATGGAATACAGCATAATAAAGTGTGGAGTCATGCATTTTGCGAGTAGGAATAAAGGCATAGATTATTTTCTAAATGGGGAGAGAATTCATAAATTGGAGGTGCAAAATGCTGGTGCAGGATTCCCAAAAAGTTAATTGGAAGTTGAATCGGTAGTAAGGAAGGCAAACGCATTTATTTCAAGAGGGCTAGAATACAAAAACAGGGATGCAATGCTGTGGCTTTATAAGGCACTGGCCAGACTGCATTTGGCTCATTGTGAGCAGTTTTGGACCCCATATCCGAGGAAGGATATGCTGCCATTAATGAGGACCCAAAGGAGGTTTATGAGAATGATCCCAGGAATGATTGGGTTTCCATATGATGAGCGTTTGATGGCACTGGGCCTATACTCGCTGGAGTTTAGAACGTTGAGGGGGGACGTCATTGAAACTTTCCCAATAGTGAAAGGCTCCACATAGAGTGAATGTGGAGAGGATGTTTCCACTAGTGGGAGAGTTTAGGACCAGAGACCACAGCCTCCGAATAAAAGGACATATGTTAGAAAGGAAATGGGAAGGAATTTCTTTAGTCAGAAGGTGATGAATCTGTGGAATTCATTGTCACAGACGGCTGTGGAGTCCGTCAATGGATATTTTTACGGCAGAGGTTAACAGATTTTTGATTAGTAAGGGTGTCAGGGGTTATGGGGCAAAGGCAGGAGAATAGGGCTGAGAAGGAAAGATACTTCAACCATGATTGAATGGCAGAGTAGATTTGATGGGCTGAATTACCTTATTCTGCCCCTAGAATTTATGAACTCAGTTTGCTGGTATGGTGCAGCAGTATATACAGTATAAGCCAAGGGTCTTTTGGCAGTTCTGCAATTCACCAACAGATTAGTATAACTGCTGTAGTACTACCTGGAGGAGTAGCATTGCCTCAAAACCAGCTGGCATGATGACAAAGTGAAAGACCACTAGAATGTTTTAAGGAGTAAGTGTTAGGTGCCTTTTGTAGGATTTGGGGATTCTTTCTCTGGAGCTGTGGAGCATCATGATTTACTGAGACCAAATTGAATTTCATTCATTTTCGGCTTTGTGTTGTAGCATAGTTAGAAACATAGAAACATAGAAAATAGGTGCAGGAGTAGGCCATTTGGCCCTTCGAGCCTGCACCGCCATTCAATATGATCATGGCTGATCATCCAGCTCAGTAGCCTGTACCTGCCTTCTCTCCATACCCCCTGATCCCTAGCAAAAAGGGCCACATCTAACTCCCTCTTAAATATAGCCAATGAATTGGCCTCAACTACCTTCTGTGGCAGAGAATTCCACAGACTTACCACTCTCTGTGTGAAGAAATGTTTTCTCATCTCGGTCCTAAAAGACTTCCCCCTTATCCTTAAGCTGTGACCCCTGGTTCTGGACTCCCCCAACATCGGGAACAATCTTCCCGCATCTAGCCTCTCCAACCCCTTAAGATCCCCCCTCAGTCTTCTAAATTCCAGTGAGTACAAGCCCAGTCTATCCAGTCTTTCCTCATATGAAAGTCCCGCCATCCCAGGGATCAATCTGGTGAACCTTCTCTGTACTCCCTCTAAGGCAAGAACGTCTTTCCTCAGGTTAGGAGACCAAAACTGCACACAATACTCCAGGTGCGGTCTCACCAAGGCCCTGTACAACTGCAGCAGAACCTCCCTGCTCCTGCACTGAAATCCTCTTGCTATGAATGCCAACATGCCATTCGCTTTCTGCACTGCCTGCTGCACCTGCATGCTTGCTTTCAATGACTGGTGCACCATGACACCCAGGTCACGTTGCATCTTCCCTTCTTCCAATCGGTCACCATTCAGGTAATACTCTGCTTTCCTGTTCTTGCCGCCAAAGTGGATAACCTCACATTTATCCACATTATATTGCATCTGCCATGCATTTGCCCACTCGCCTAATCTATCTAAGTCACTCTGCAGCCTCCTAGCATCCTCCTCGCAGCTAACACTGCCACCCAGCTTCGTGTCATCCGCAAACTTAGAGATGTTGCATTCAATTCCCTCGTCCAAATCATTAATATACACTGTAAATAACTGGGGTCCCAGCACTGAGCCTTGCGGTACCCCACTAGTCACTGCCTGCCATTCCGAAAAGGACCCGTTTATTCCTACTCTTTGCTTCCTGTCCGCCAACCAATTTTCTATCCACCTCAACACTGAACCCTCAATACCGTGTGCTTTAAGTTTGTACACCAATCTCCTATGTGGGACCTTGTCGAAGGCCTTCTGAAAGTCCAGATATAACACATCGACTGGTTCTCCCTTATCCACTCTACTAGTTACATCCTCGAAAAATTCTATAAGATTCGTCAGACATGATTTGCCTTTGGTAAATCCATGCTGACTTTGTCCGATGATTTCACCACTTTCCAAATGTGATGCTATCACATCTTTAATAACTGACTCTAGCATTTTCCCCACTACCGATGTTAGGCTAACTGGTCTATACTTCCCCGTTTTCTCTCTCCCTCCCTTTTTAAAAAGTGGGGTTACATTAGCTACCCTCCAGTCCTCAGGAACTACTCCAGAATCTAGAGTTTTGAAAAATTATCACTAATGCATCCACTATTTCTGAGGCTACTTCCTTAAGCACTCTGGGATGCAGCCTATCTGGCCCTGGGGATTTATCTGCCTTTAATCCATTTAATTTACCTAACACCACTTCCCGACTAACCTGGATTTCCCTCAGTTCCTCCATCTCTTTAGACCCCCGGTCCCCCGCTATTTCCGGCAGATGGTTTATGTCTTCCTTAGTGAAGACAGAACCAAAGTATTTGTTCAATTGGTCTGCCATCTCCTTGTTCCCTATGATCAATTCACCTGTTTCCGACTGCAAGGGACCTACATTTGCCTTAACTACTCTTTTTCTCTTGACATATCTATAAAAGCTTTTGCAGTCTGTTTTTATGTTCCTTGCCAGTTTTCCCTCATAATCTATGTTCCCTTTCCTAATCAAGCCCTTTGTCCTCCTCTGCTGGACTCTGAATTTCTCCCAGTCCTCTGGCATGCTACTTTTTCTGGCTAATCTGTATGCTTCATCTTTTGTTTTAATACTATCCTTGATTTCCCTTGTTAGCCACGGATGCACTACCTATGCAAAGATAACCACAATTAGTACTTTAGATTCCATTGATTGTTTAGTTGAGTCATTGATTAAAGATGTAGGACGAGGGAACACTTTCTCACTGCAAGTAACATGGCAAAATAGAAACCAGTCAACTTTCTTGAAACTGTAAGTGCTGAGATTTAAAGGTTGCTGAAAATCCTGCTTTTTTTCCAGGCAAACAAAGAGATCAATTTGTTAAGAGATTCAGCATTGAAACAAGCTCTTCCGCCCACTGAATCTACGCCGACCAGCGATCACCCAAACTAGTTCTATCCTATACATTAGGGACAATTTACAGAAACCAATTAACCTACAAAGCTGGAATGTGGATGGAATGTGGGAGGAAATGTGAGTACCTGGAGAAGACCCACGTGGTTACAAGGAGAACATACAAACTTCGTACAGACAGCACCCATAGTCAGGATCAAACCCCGTGTAATCTCTGGCGCTGTAAGGCAGCAACGCTACCGCTGTGCACTGGTATTGGCTAAACAACAGCATAAAATATCCAATTCCAAACATATGGTTGAACAATGCAAATTTGTAGTATTCAGATTAAATCATTGTGAAGTTTGTTGCAGGTTAGAGAAGCACTGCTGAAGCTTCCGAGGATAGTGCGAGCTCTGAGGAGATGTTGTGGGATCATATAGTTTACTGAATCCAACACTTAAAGAAAGTTGCTTCATGCAAAGAAATTAAATCTTAAGTAGACATTTGACATCACTCATGCAATGGAGAAAGCAATCAAGCAAGCACAAGATTTGCAATGTCATCCAGCGGAGGCTTGGATTGTTAACCTGGCACAACTATGACAATTTGATTCTATGCCATCAACAGGGCTAAGGAAGAATCACCCAGTGAGAAAATGTTATTGCTCCACCTGTATTTAACATCAAATCGATGAGTGGATCTGTTTTCCACAATTCTGTGAAAGAACAGAAGCAAAGGAAAACTGTAGCAAATTCATGCATTCAACTAGCCCTCAAAAACCCCCAAATAGTGTGCACAATCTCAGTGAAGGTGGTGGTGACTTAGGTGGAGCATCTAAACTGATCCTGTCAAGTTAGAATTTGACTAGACTTTTCTGTACTTCAGTATACATTAGAGTCAATGGAAATCAACAATGCTGCTGCAAATTGGGTGATCCTTGAGAAGGAATTTAAATGGCAGTGAAAGTTGAATGAATCATTCACCAGCCCTTTTAGCCACCTGGAGAAAGGATCAAGGTAAGGAGGATATGCAAGGTTTGAATTGATTGACCGATTATCCAGTTAGATAAGGTAGAGATCACGGACAATAAGGAACTGTCGACATCAACAGTACTTGACAAGTACTTTCCTCATGAATTTATAGCACAAAAGACATGAAAGTCGCCATTTATTTAATTTTTTTTAAAGTTAGGGTTAAGGGGTTCTTATTTTATTTATGTTGATGTTGTTGTACTGTTCTGTCTATATCTCTGTGAAAACTCAATAAAAACATGAGAAAACAAAAAAGGCACCACTTATTTGAAGGATAATGCTGCATATCAGCTTTGCAAACATGATGGTAAAGCAACTTGAATGAAGAACACTATCAACGGAACCCTGCTAACCATCTTCTGCACAACTATGGACTTTTACCTTGTTTTTGCATTATGTATTGTTTTGTACAGTCTTTTACTTTCACCATCTACATCAATGATTTATAATTTCTGTACAAGATGTTTTGTGTGTTGTCTGAGCTTAGTAGCCTAGCCTGCTGTAAGATTTGTATAGTACCTATACCTCACCATACTTGTACATATGACAATAAACTCGACTCAACTTTACCATCTGTGTGAATTTTTTGGACATAGAGACATGTAATTTATCTGGTTCTCAATCATGCAAGTTTATCACAAAGAGTGTGAACTTAAATTAGTTATAGTAGTTTTGAAAATCAACACCTATCTCTCAATACATTCATAAACACAATGATTTACATGTAATGGGAAAGGATGCAAAAGACCACAAAGGATTATAAGAAAGGGATATTGATTGAATTGGTTGAGATAGATGGCACTAACAGAATCAGTGGAGATCATGAGATTACAATCAAGAGGCAAGTTAAAGTAACTGCTGTTGGATGACCTGTTTACTCAACTAGAAGGGCAGTTCTTACCAGCTCTTGACATATCTGATATTCACAAGGAGATCAAGTTAAGCAAAGACTTAAAGAAGTATTCAATGATTTTGCTTAAGATTCAAGCATCGGCAGACTCTTATGTCTCCATGTCTCATTTCAAAGTACACTGTTTCAAAACAATTGACTTCTATTTAGTAAAGCATCAATCCTGGGAATATTTGAGAGAACAAAGTAGTTTGATCCAAGATCTCCTGGATCTCTTAGGTTATCCAGCCAATTGCTAAAACTCTTAAATAAATAGTATTCTGAGAAAAAGAATAAGAACATAAGTAGAATCAATAAGTTTTGATAAGCAGGTAGCAGGAGTATGGCTGAGAAAAAAAAATTGCTGCCTCAGAGTAAGCCATCTGGACTTTGATAGGACTCCACTCAGTTGAGGAAAGGTTGAAACAATGTCGGATGCATCTCGTCTAACCAGTTCGACAGAGCTAAAGGGTGCCTTTATGAGCTTTTCTGCTCACTTTAAGATTCCAATATGATTTGCTAAATCACTAGACAATATGAAAGCAGACAAGGTTATAAGAATATATATTTTAGGATTAAAGTAGTCACAGTAAAAACCACAGGGTGATATTTATCATAATCCAGTGAAGCCATTTATGCTGTCCTAGTATACACAGTTCAGTTTAGTTTCAGTTTAGCTTCTTGTCAAGTGTACCGAGGTACAGTCTAAAGCTTTTGTTGCATGCTATCCAATCAGCGGATAGACAATACATGATTACAATCGAGCCATTTACAATGTATAAATACATGATAAGGGAATAACAGTTGGTGCGAGGTAAAGCCAGTAAAGTCCAATTAAAGACAATCCAAGGGTCACCAATGAGGCGAATAGTTCAGGCTGTTCTCTAGTTGTGGTAGGATGATTTAGTTGCCTGATAACAGCTGGGAAGAAACTGTCCCTGAATCTGGAGGTGTGTGTTTTCACACTTCTCTACCTTTTGCCTAATGGGAGAGAGGAGAAGAGGGAGTGGCCAGGGTGCGACTAGTCCTTGATTAAGCTGCTGGTCTTGCTGAGGCAGCGTGAGGTATAAATGGAGTCAATGGAAGGGAGGTTGGTTTGTGTCTGGCCTGCCTCCACAATTTGCTGCAATTTCATGTGATCTTGGATGGAGCTGTTCCCAAACCAAGCTGTGATTCATCCTGATAAAATGCTTTCGATGACACATCTGTAGAAGTTGGTGAGAGTTGTAAGACATGCCAAACTTCCTATGCCTTTTAAGGAAGTAGAGGTGCTGGTGTGCTTTCTTAGAAGTTGCTTCAATATGGGTGGTCCAGGAGAAGTTGTTGGTGATATTAATAATAATAATAATGCATTACATTTATATAGCGCTTTTCAAACACTCAAATACGCTTTACTTTGATGCCGTCAATGCAAACTAGGGTATGTGTAACTGCTTTGTTTCCTGAAGTCGATCACAATCTCCTTTGTCTTGCTGACTTCAGTGACTTTGGGTGTTGGTGTTATTTTGTTGTAATTTACACAGAATAAAGGAAAATTGACTGAAAAGTGATTGTGATGCAAAGCCTCAGCAGAACAATGTTATTCACAGCCAAAGATATTTAGCTATTTTTTGCAAGATCAGGATTGCAAACTTCACAGGGTTATTTTTAGTGATTCCAGATGGATACCACAAGTGGCACTTACATTTTCTCATTAGACTATGTTCTAGAAAGTCAGAATGCAGATGCACCGAGCAGACCTACAGTTGGTGTAGTCCCATATGAAATTGTATCATGGCTGGAATACATGCCAGGCACAAAACAGGTTGCTACCACGATGATTTGCAAACCTTCCCTCTCTCGTGGATGCATGGACACATCCAGTGTAGATGCAAAGATAAAATAAAGGTGATACATTGTTTTCATATTATAGCAAAATGGACAAGTACAAAGACTAGTGCAGTTCTTTATGGATCCAGGGTTGTTGTTCCACCACAAGAAAGAGCATACTAATGTAATGTAAGCATAATCATGTAGGTACACATTCAAACTAATTAGTGTCATTTCAATGCATATCTACAGCTTGTGACTATTTCAGAATTATTTTTGCTCCACATGGTCTTCCAGAGTTACTTGGATTTCTCAGAGGGAATGAATACAAACATGTGCACAGAACTCTATCCCATCGGGCCTCAAATAGTTTGACAGAAGGAACCAGTGTGAAAAGTGGAAATTTAAAAAAAAAACTGCAGGTGCTGCAAATCTGAAATAAAAACAAAAAAATACTGGAAACATTTAGCAGGTTCTTGAGCTTCCAATTATCTTTCACTTTAATTCTCTATCCTATTCCTTATCTGAATGATCTATACACTGTTACAAGACTCAATGCAAATTTGAGGAACAATATCACATCTTCCATGCAGGCACGTTGCAGTCTACCAGACACAATATTGAATTCTCAGTTTTTCTTTTTCTGCAAACATAGTCTGGCCTGCAGTCTTTTCCATAGCCTTGCTATTAACACAATGCAGGAAGTAGCATGAAAAGTACTTCAAACTACAATACAATACAATATATCTTTATTGTCATTGTACAGGGGTACAACGAGATTGGGAATGCGCCTCCCAAACATTGCAATAATTTAATTAGCTAGTCAGTATTACTTTAAACAACCCAATGAAACAAATTAGAACAGTTTTAAAACAGAATAAAGTGCAAGTAGATCTGTGCCGGATCACTGTGCGATGTGACCATCCGGCTCAGCAGGACCGGTTCATTGCAGCTATGGCCCTGGGGATGAAGCTGTTCCTGAGTCTGGAGGTGCGGGCGTAGAAGGCCTTGTATCGTCTGCCCGATGGTAGAAGTTCGAACAGACTGTTGCAGGGGTGTGAAGAGTCTTTGTGGATGCTGGTGGCTTTTCTGAGGCATTGTGTGTTGTAGATGCCCTCCAAGGCTGGTAGCTGTGTTCCGATGGTCCTCTGAGCTCTATGGACTATCCGCTGAAGAGCTTTCCTCTCTGCCTCCATGCAGCTGAGGTACCACACAGGGATGCCATGTGTTAGGATGCTCTCTATGATGCAGCGGTAGAATGTTGTCAGCAGCTGTTGGGGTAGACCAGACTTCTTCAGTGTTCTTAGGTAAAACAGTCGTTGCTGTGCCTTCTTGACCAGCGCAGCAGTGTTATTGGACCATGTTAGGTCCTCCGAAATGTGAGTGCCCAGAAACTTGAAGCTGGACACTCTCTCCACACTGTCCCCGTTGATAAAGATCGGGGCGTATTCCCCGTTGTGTGACCCACGGAAGTTGATTATCAGCTCCTTGGTCTTGGTGGTATTTAGGGACAGGTTGTTATCAGAGCACCAGTCCACCAGGTTCTGCACCTCCGCTCTGTATTTTGTTTCATCGCCGTTGTGTTGTCTGCAAACTTGACAATGGTGTTGGTGTCGAATGCAGGAACACAGTCGTGTGTGAAGAGAGAGTAGAGCATGGGGCTCAGAACACAGCCCTATGGTGTGCCGGTACTCAGGGTGATAGTGGAGGACAGGTGCGGGCCCATTCTCACTGCCTGCGGTCGCTCCAGCAGGAAGTCCTGGATCCAGTCGCATAACGACGAGCTGAGGCCTAGCTGGTGGAGTTTGGTGATGAGCTTGGTGGGGATGACCGTGTTGAAGGCAAAGCTATAGTCAATGAATAGCATCTTCACGTACGTGCCCTGTCTCTCCAGGTGAGTCAGGACAGTGTGAAGAGCCAGAGTTAGTTACTGCTAATGTAACTGCAATATTCACTCATTTGGTCCCACCATATCAGAAATATTCCATTTATTCTACCAACCAACCCCGCACTATTTCCATTGCTGAAAACTAACTTGCTTTTTTTCTTTCCCATTTCTGATAAATGGTTTCTAACCTCAAACTGGCTTAGATTATTTCCAGCATTTTTTGCTTTTACTTCAGTGTGAAGGTTTGACTGAAATAGATGGCAAGAAGTGGAATTGTGACAAAAATGATATATTTATTCATTTATTACCAGAAAATACCATATAAATTGTGTGGCAGTACTTTGGGCCCAGTGATCATAATTATTTGTTTCTGGACAGTTACAGGAAAAAGATGGAGAGAAAGGAACTGCAATGTTGGAAGCTTAAGCAAAACACAAAGTGCTGAAGGAAAGTGGGTCAGGCAGCTTCTGTGGAGGGAATGGATAAGTGACATTTTGGGTTGTATCCAAAGCTTGCCTATAGTAGGGAGGGGAGAGCTGGAAAAGAGAGGTGGGGCAGAACAAAGCCTGGCAAGTGACAGATGGATACTAGTGAGGGAGATTTGATTGGAAGATGGGTGGAGTAAGTAACAGAGGTTAGAGATGAAAGGGGTCAAAAGGGAGTCACATAAAGAAGAAGAGGAGTGAAATGTAAAGCCAGGGAGAGGGATAAAGGTGGAAGGGTTTGGGGCTAAGGGGCAGGATAGTGGGAGAAATGGGTGCACACCAGGGTGGGGGTGGGTATGGCACAGGAAAGAAGGGGGAAAGTTTCAGTTACCAGGCTTTGTCCCACCCACTATCTCCCTCCCCACCTCCCTCCCCACTCCCCAACCATTACAATTATTGTAAAGATAGATTCTGACTCAAAACATCACCTACCCATTCCCTCCACAGATACTGTCTGGCTTGCTGAACATTTTGTGTTTTGCACATGGAAAAAGATAGGATTAACTGATCGACAAGTTAAAGTCCCAAAAGGGGCAAGGTTAATTTTGATGGCAGAAGCAGAAACTTGCAAACATTTGGGAAGAGACTGTTAGCAGGGAAAAGGACATCTGGCAAAGGAGGAGCTTTTAAAAGTGAGATGGAAAATGTTCAGGGCCAGCATGTTCATGTTAGGTGAAGGACAAGACTGGCAGGATTACGGAACCCTGGTTGATAAAGGATATTGTGGCTCTGATCAGGAAAAAGGAGTACTATGTCAGGCACAGACAGATGGAATCAAGCAAAACTCTTGAAGACTTTAAGGGATATAAGAATACATTTAAGAAGGAAATTTGGAGAGATAAAAGGAAACATGCGATACCCCTGACAGATAAGGTAAAGAAATATTCTAAAAAAAATCCTCAAGTATATTAAGAACAAAAGAGTAACTAAGAAGAGATTACATCCATTTACAGATCATTGTGGGAATCTGTCTGTGGAGCCATGAAGAATGAGCAAGGTCATCAGGGATAGTAGTAGTAATTAGGCCATTTGGCCCATCAAGTCTACTCCACAATTCAATCATGGCTGATCTATCTCTCCCTCCTAACCCCATTTTCCTATCTTTTCCCCATAACCTCTGTCACCTGTACTAATCAAGAATCTCTGCTTTAAAAATATCCACTGACAACCTCCACAGCCTTGTGTGGTAAAGAATTCCACAGATTTCAGGTCTTAAATGAATATTTCTCGTCTATATTTACCACGTAGAAACTTCTGAGAAGAGAACAGTGACATCCTGAGGCATATTGACATAATGTAAGAGGCAGTCTTGAAGCAGATAAAGGTGGAAAACCCACAGGGCCAGACCAGGTTACCCTGGGTCCTTGTGGGAAGTGAGGGAAGAGATTGCTAGGGACCTGGTCGAGATTTCTGGTATCTTTGTTAGCCACAGGTGAGGTGTCGGAAGACTGGAGGATGGCCAATGCTGTGTCTTTATTTAAGAAAGGTTGCAAGGACAAGCCAAGGAACTACAAGCTGGTAGGCCTTACGATCAGTGGTGGGAACATTATTGGAAGAGATTCTGAGGGTTTGAGTTTAGTTTATTGTCCCATTTACTGAAGTACTGTGAAGAGACAGGGTTTATTTGCATTCAGGAAGGCAGTGACTGATTAGGGATAGTCAGTACAGATTAGGTTCATGGGAGATGCCATGCTACAAATCCCTTGTGATGTCATGTCACAAATTTGATTGAGTTTTTTGAGAATGACCAACAGAACTGTTGACGGTAGGGTGCTGAATGTTGTCTATATTGACTTCACCTATTTGTACCACTTTGCTTCCTGAAGTTGATCACTATCTCCTTTGTCTTGCTGACATCGAGAGAAAGGCTGTTGTCTCGACACCAGGACACGAGGTTCCCAATTTCCTTCCTATACACCGTCTCATCATTATTTGATATCCAGCCCACAATGGTGGTGTTGTTTGCGAATTTGAAAATCGACTTAGATTTGTGCCTGGGTGCACAGTCATGGGTGTAAAAGGAGTAAAGAAGGTGACTAAGAACTAACGCACCCGTGTTGAGGATTATTGTAGAGGATGATTTGTTCCCTTTCCTCACGGATTGGGGTCTGTTGGTCAGGAAGTCGAGGATCCAGTTGCAGAGATGAGTGTTGACACCAAGTCCCATGAGTTTGGTGATAAGCTTGGATGGTATAATGGTATTAAAGGCAGAGCTGTAGTCTATGAATAGGAGTTTAACGTAGGTGTCTCTCTTAACCAGGTATTCTTGGGATGAGTGTAGGGCTGGGGCGATGGCATCGTCAGTGGACCTGTTGTCTGGAGAACATGGATAGGTGACATACAGGTCGGGACCCTCCTTCAGACTGATTCAGACTGCTGAGTAACACAAGCATTTTGTGTCGTTTCACCTTAAAACTAAGCAGCAATGCCATTCGTCTGCATCACTGAGCCCTTCTTCACCTGCTGCTGCACTACCTGGTTGAAGTGGTTGTTGTTGCGGCTCACATTGTAGCCCCTGGCCGTTAGTGCTTTCTTCAGGCTGCTACCATTGACAGGACGTGCTCTATCACCATGGGGCTCTCTCCCTTCTCACCAGCTACCACTTCTCCCTGGCAACCATCGCTTCATTCCACCTTGGAACATGTTGGTTACTCGGGAGGAGGAGGCAGTGGTGGAGGGGGAATTAAGAAGTGAACAAAGCGATGGCCAACAGGAAGAAGCGGTAGCTGGTGAGAGGGGAGGGAGCTCCATGGTGATCCAGCGCATACTGAAGAAAGCACTTTCGGCTACAATATGAGGAGATAAACTAAAAAGTAGGACCTCAAAGGTAATAATCTCTGGATTACTACCAGTGCCACGTGCTAGTCAGAGTAGGAATAGGAGGATATTTCATATGAATACGTGGCTTGAAAAATGGTGCAAGGGGGAGGGATTCAAATTTTTAGGACATTGGAACCAGTTCTGGGAGAGGTGGGACCAGTACCAAACAGGACGGTCTGCACCTGAGCTGGAATGGAACCAATGTCCTAGGGGGAGTGTTTGCTAGTGCTGTCGGGGAGGATTTAAACTAATGTGGCAGGGGGATGGGAGCTGGAGCAGAGAGACAGAGGGGTGTAAAATGAGGGTAGAAGCAACAGGTAGCAAGGTGAAAAGTAAAAGTGGCAGGCAGACAAATCCAGGGCAAAAATCAAAAAGGGCCACTTTTCAACATAATCGTACAAGGGGTAAGAGAGTTGTAAAAACAAGCCTGAAGGTTTTGTGTCTCAATGCAAGGAGTATACGTAATAAGGTGGATGAATTAAATGTGGAGATAGTTATTAATGATTATGATATAGTTGGGATTACGGAGACATGGCTCCAGGGTGACCAAGGCTGGGAGCTCAACATCCAGGGATATTCTATATTCAGGCGGGATAGACAGAAAGGAAAAGGAGGTGGGGGTAGCGTTACTGGTTAGAGAGGAGATTAAAGCAGTGGAAAGGAAGGACATTAGCTTGGAGGAAGTGGAATCGATATGGGTAGAGCTACGAAACACTAAGGGGCAGAAAACGCTAGTGGGAGTTGTGTACAGGCCACCTAACAGCAGTAGGGTGGTTGGGGATGGCATCAAGCAGGAAATTAGAAATGCATGCACTAAAGGCGCAGCAGTTATAATGGGTGACTTCAATCTACATATAGATTGGGTGAACCAAACTGGCAGGGGTGCTGAGGAAGAGGATTTCTTGGAATGTTTGAGAGATGGTTTTCTAAACCAACATGTCGAGGAACCAACGAGAGAACAGGCCATTCTAGACTGGGTATTGAGTAATGAGGAAGGGTTAGTTAGCAGTCTTGTTGTGCGAGGCCCCTTGGGCAAGAGTGATCATAATATGGTAGAGTTCTTCATTAGGATGGAGAGTGACAAAGTCGATACAGAAACAAGTGTTCTGAACTTAAAGAAAGGTAACTTTGAGGGTATGATGCGTGAATTGTCCAAGATAGACTGGCGATTGATGCTGAAAGGGTTGACGGTGGACATGCAATGGAAGGCATTTAAAGGTCGCATGGATGAACTACAACAAGTGTTCATCCCAGTTTGGCAAAAGAACAAACCAGGAAAGGTAGTGCATCCGTGGCTAACAAGGGAAATCAAGGATAGTATTAAAACAAAAGATGAAGCATACAGATTAGCCAGAAAAAGTAGCATACCATGGGACTGGGAGAAATTCAGAGTCCAGCAGAGGAGGACAAAGGGCTTAATTAGGAAAGGGAAAATAGATTATGAGGGAAAACTGGCAAGGAACATAAAAACAGACTGCAAAAGCTTTTATAGATATGTCAAGAGAAAAAGATTAGTTAAGGCAAATGTAGGTCCCTTGCAGTCAGAAACAGGTGAATTGATCATAGGGAACAAGGAGATGGCAGACCAATTGAACAAATACTTTGGTTCTGTCTTCACTAAGGAAGACATAAACCGTCTGCCGGAAATAGCGGGGGACCGGGGGTCTAAAGAGATGGAGGAACTGAGGGAAATCCAGGTTAGTCGGGAAGTGGTGTTAGGTAAATTAAATGGATTAAAGGCAGATAAATCCCCAGGGCCAGATAGGCTGCATCCCAGAGTGCTTAAGGAAGTAGCCTCAGAAATAGTGGATGCATTAGTGATAATTTTTCAAAACTCTTTAGATTCTGGAGTAGTTCCTGAGGACTGGCGGGTAGCTAATGTAATCCCACTTTTTAAAAAGGGAGGGAGAGAGAAAACAGGGAATTATAGACCAGTTAGCCTAACATCGGTAGTGGGGAAAATGCTAGAGTCAGTTATTAAAGATGTGATAGCATTACATTTGGAAAGTGGTGAAATCATCGGACAAAGTCAGCATGGATTTACCAAAGGCAAATCATGTCTGACGAATCTTATAGAATTTTTCGAGGATGTAACTAGTAGAGTGGATAAGGGAGAACCAGTCGATGTGTTATATCTGGACTTTCAGAAGGCCTTCGACAAGGTCCCACATAGGAGATTGGTGTACAAACTTAAAGCACACGGTATTGTGGGTTCAGTGTTGAGGTGGATAGAAAATTGGTTGGCGGACAGGAAGCAAAGAGTAGGAATAAACGGGTCCTTTTCGGAATGGCAGGCAGTGACTAGTGGGGTACCGCAAGGCTCAGTGCTGGGACCCCAGTTATTTACAGTGTATATTAATGATTTGGACGAGGGAATTGAATGCAACATCTCTAAGTTTGCGGATGACACGAAGCTGGGTGGCAGTGTTAGCTGCGAGGAGGATGCTAGGAGGCTGCAGAGTGACTTGGATAAATTAGGCGAGTGGGCAAATGCATGGCAGATGCAATATAATGTGGATAAATGTGAGGTTATCCACTTTGGTGGCAAGAACAGGAAAGCAGAGTATTACCTGAATGGTGACCGATTGGGAGAAGGGCAGATGCAACGTGACCTGGGTGTCATGGTGCACCAGTCATTGAAAGCAAGCATGCAGGTGCAGCAGGCAGTGAAGAAAGCGAATGGTATGTTGGCATTCATAGCAAGAGGATTTGAGTTTAGGAGCAGGGAGGTTCTGCTGCAGTTGTACAGGGCCTTGGTGAGACCGCACCTGGAGTATTGTGTGCAGTTTTGGTCTCCTAACCTGAGGAAAGACGTTCTTGCCTTAGAGGGAGTACAGAGAAGGTTCACCAGATTGATCCCTGGGATGGCGGGACTTATATATGAGGAAAGACTAGATAGACTGGGCTTGTACTCGCTGGAATTTAGAAGACTGAGGGGGGATCTTATAGAAACATATAAAATTCTTAAGGGGTTGGAGAGGCTAGATGCGGGAAGATTGTTCCCGATGTTGGGGGAGTCCAGAACCAGGGGTCACAGCTTAAGGATAAGGGGGAAGTCTTTTAGGACCGAGATGAGAAAACATTTCTTCACACAGAGAGTGGTGAGTCTGTGGAATTCTCTGCCACAGAAGGTAGTTGAGGCCAGTTCATTGGCTATATTTAAGAGGGAGTTAGATGTGGCCCTTTTTGCTAAAGGGATCAGGGGGTATGGAGAGAAGGCAGGTACAGGCTACTGAGCTGAGTGATCAGCCATGATCATATTGAATGGCGGTGCAGGCTCGAAGAGCCGAATGGCCTACTCCTGCACCTATTTTCTATGTTTCTATGAGCCACAACAACAGCTGCGTCAACCAAATGGTGTGGCAACTTGTGCTAGTGCACCTCGTAGATGTCAGAGGCTCGGCTGGAAGTTGCTATCCACCACCTTCCTCGTTCTCCCTTGCCTTCCCAGTGTTGCACAGACAGTGACTGAAACTGGAAAAACAGCGAGCCCGGTCTTCGCTTTTATGTCTATGAAACGGATACAAAGCCCTCGCCATCCTCCCATTGCATTAACACAGATCGTACAGGAAATGGGACCACCAATTGTGAGTTGTTTACGTAAATGCGTGTTTACGGAAGTCGCCTATAACACAAGTCGGGGAGGGCCTGTAGTGACAACAGTCAGTTCCAGCGTTAAGTCTAGAAGTAATTGATGTGGGGTAGATTTTGACTCTCTGTCCGGGAATATAATTTAGCAGTGTGGATCATCTTTTCCCTATCAAATTCATTCAAGTTCTATTGATTATACTGGATTATTTTTCTCTGTAATAATTTTTGTTCTTGCATTTCAACACAAAAATCTGTTGGCATCTTTATTTCACTATGTCTTATTGGAAAGATTCTTGCAACATCCTTTTGTTTTGTGATGAACATCGCCACCTTCTGGCAATGATTTTCTCCATAACTAAGACTCTCAAATGGTTCCCGAGCATAACCTATTGACTGTTTTCCTGTGGTCATTATTTGCAATTTCGTAATTATCTTATTCTGGTTTTTAGAATTGTTATAACCTGCCCGTTTAAGCACTTTACAGTAAATAATTCAGGTATTTTGATGGCATTTTAAAAATATTGCAATGTCGTCTTTCTGGCTGGGCAATATGTGAAAACAGTTACAGTCAGAGAACTCTAATGCTTTAGTACTCTGAGCAAGGATACTATAGTTGCCAGTTTTACTCACTATTTACTTTACTTATGCCTTTACAATTAAATCACACGTTGGATCAAAAACATGATTAGTAGCATACCTGTCTTTAATAGCATTTGCTGCTTTTCTCTCTCGGGTCTTGTGACGAGCAAATGAAATTAACATTCTTCTAAGGGTCAGATCAATTTAAAAAGCATTAACACTTAATACTTGAAAAATCTTGCTTCTGACAGATTCCTCATAATTAATATTATAATAAAACAATTACTTTCTAATGTTACTGTTGCAAAATCCCTTCCTGCATCTTGCAATATTTCTACTTTAAATAGTTTTCTAATAAAATATACAATTAATTTGACAATTAATTAAGAAATACCAGGGCTATTAATTCATTAATTAATAATTAATTGTTCCCCTTTAATCTACATTTTATCATAAATCCATATTTGATATTCTTTGATATATATGTTACTGAACATAATTGTTATCTTTTGATGTGAATATATATTTAAATTCAGGTTTGTAACTTTCATAGCTAACCACAGATACTTACCGCTGAGGCCTTTTCCTGTGCATCAATACTAGCCAACAGATTTTGTACTCTTTCATGGATTCTATCCCATGCAGGGTGACTCACTGGATCAAAATAACGCCTATTTAACAAATAAACAAGAAAAATCAGAACAAAAAACTGAGAGAAGCACACCATCACTGGTCTTCTTTGCAATTAATAAATTAAGGGAAATATCTTGAGAACACAACATATATTTTCCTTGGCAAAGATTTATTCAGTAATAATTCCCTAGTAAACTTATCCTGTTCCCAGAGAAGAATCCTGCCTAATGAGAACAGAGTCTGAAATAAAGCTGCAAATTAGTAATTACAGTGCTATCACAGGTGTATCATATACACAGGAAAACTGATTGTAACTATTTTTGCTGGGAGATACTGTATTTTAGGCGTCTAAAAATCACTCACACTGTAAGATTAAAGACATCATGCCAGCTCCCTACATTCCTTTTTTTGAAGAATATAAAAGTAACTGATGATATAAACTTCAAGCATATTTGACACAGTCTCTTTTATTCATCATCAATTCAAAGTAACTTATTGAAACTGGTAGTGTAACTTTTTAGGTATTTGATCTTGCCACTACCATTATTTCAAGCAGAAATTGCTTCACGAGCAAACTAAAACGAAACAGCAAGAAAAGTAGGTGATCTATTGCGAGCTTAGTTGCATTGATGATATATTTGATTTTATGCAAGAAATGAGTTTATAGACTGACTTGTGTTTAAACTCTGTTGGTATTAAACTCTGTTGAAACTCTTACTGATGAAAGATTGAATTAAGGATGTAACTGCACTTTCAGGTATATGGAAAAGTTTCTGAGTTAGAAATGTAGTGTGATTTGAGAAACAGGCATTCGGGAGGTGAACTGTTGTTGAATGTGCCTGATTGTGTGGCCTAAGAGACTATATTATTGCTGCTGGATCACGAAAATAATTGGTCAGATAAACTATTTACTGTTTCATGTTGGTTTAGGTGGCACCAGAGAATTGGGCAGATCTTAATGTACCTGAAAAGGCAGTCAGTAACACTGTAAACAAGTATACCTTTACTTCAGACAGAAACAAAGCTTTTGGACCAGCATGGGAAAATGGGGCAAATGCATGGGGAAATTGGAAGATCAGCCACTGGGATATTCCACTTTCATTCTGTAGATCTCAGTCTTGGTGTTGGACGTGAAGAGAGAAACCCTATTTTCAAAAAAAGAGGAAGGCTTCCTCGAAATATCTGTCACTTTCTTCCCCATCAATATTGCTGGTGTTGCAAGCCAGAGTCTACTACCCAAGAGACAAAATCTATGGTAATATGGATAGGAAATATACTGGGGACTCAGCAAAAAGCAAGCTGCTGGGGGAACTTAGTAGATCAAGCTATATCTGTGGAGGCAAAGAAATGTTAGTTTTGGGTTAAGGTCCTGTACCAGAACTGAGAGTGGAGGGGGATGAGGTGGAGGAGTGAGGCAGAGCTGGTAAATGATGGATCTAGGTGAGATGTGGGAGCTTGGGCCGAGAAGCCAGTAGGAGGTGAGTTTAGAGATAAAAGCTGGTGGGTGATGGATGGAAAAACATAAGGAAGAAGATTAGGGGGATGGAGTTAGGATTGGGGAGAGGAAGTGGATTGATATGATTTCCTGCCTAACCTTAGATGAAAACATGCAATAGAATCCTTTAGATTATATGTAATCTTTATTTTGTTTTTTGTGATCGTCTTCAATCTACCCTCTTTTATCATTACAAAATTATTCTACATTCAGGCGGATTACTCTGCCTTTAACCGAGATCCCCTCTCTTGTATGAACTATGTACACTCAATTATAGTTGCTCCTTCTCTTGACCTTTAATTGTTCCCAAAGTTCTCACTCCGAATACTTTCATAACATTGCCTCCCTTTATTTCCACACCCCATCCAGACAAATTAATTAGAATCATATGGCACTGAAACGGGCCCTTTTTCATCCCATCTCATGCATGCCAATGTAATGCTTCTCTAATCTAATTCTATTTGCCTGCATTAGCTCCTTATCCCTCTACACCTTTCCTATCCAAGTACCTGTCCAAGTGCTTTTTAAAAGTTGTAATTGTATCTGCCTCCACCACCTTCTCATGCTCCTGCACAATCTCTGTTCTCCAAATCTAACCTTTTTGTGTACCTGCTTACTATTCCATCATGAATTACAGCAATTTCATGACCAGGTCTGATTCTCTGGAAACAACCCAAAAATGAATTTAGCTACTTTGCTTTTACATAATTAAAAAAACAATTACTAATTGAAATATTAGGTCACCATTCCTAATTCCTTCACTGTTGCCTATTACTTTATGCATATTGTGCATTGATATTCTTTCTTCTCCTCTATAAAATGAAATATTAGTTGATGCAAAGATAAGGAAGTCATAGGTTATTTGTGTTCAGATATTGAAAAGCAATAAAGCTGTAGATGCTGAAAATGTGAAATGAAAACAGAAAATGCCAAAGACATTCAGCAAGTTCGGAAGTAGCTGACGTTGGTCCATGGAGGTATCTGTTTCCATTGATGCTATCTGACCTGTTGAGCATTTTATGCTTTTTTACAAGAATATTATGTTTTACATTTTTGATTAATGGAATTATTATTCTCTGCAAAAATAATCATAGTTATAACTACAATAATTACCTGTTGATATTACTGGGTGCTTTTCTTTGTGAACAGATAGAGGGTGAGGATTGATCATTTGGATTATCTCTTAAAGTTGAATTCAGTGGATAACTAATAAGATCCTCTGTATCTTTAGACAGTTCTTCCCAACTAATAGGTTCTCTGAAACTTGAACTCTTTAGGATTCAGAAAGATACAAGCATTATTTATTTTATTAATGAAAAATTAAATTCAACATTGCCAAAAAAGGTTTCTTCTAACATTTTGGATATTCTAATGCATTCAGGGAAAAATAAAACACTAGTTTAAACTTTGCAGATTTATTTTACTAATTACGTCTCGTGCATTCTGTGTGGAACCATGAAACCAATCTGCCGTACATCTATGATATGACTAAAGACATCATTCCTTTGGTGATGCCCAGAATTTATAGAATGACAGAGTCATACAGTGTGGAAACAGGCCCTTCGGCCCAACATGCACATGCCAACCAATATGCCCCATTTACACTAATCCCAACTGCCCGTGTTTGGTCCAAATCAAAACCTATTCTATGCATGTACCTGTCCCAATGTTTTTTTAAACGCGTGATACTACCTGCCTCCACTACCTCCTCTGGCAGCTTGGTCCATATACCTACTACCCTTTGTGTAAAAAAAGTTGCCTCTCAGGTTCCGATTGAAACTTACCCCTTCATGTTAAATGTATGTCCTCTGGTTCTTGATTATCCCACTTTGGGTAAAAAAAATCAGTGCATTTACCCTATCTATTCCTCTCATGATTTTATAAATCTCTAAAAAAAATCACCTCTCATCCTCCTGCACTCCAAGGAATAAAGTCCTAGCCTGCTGAACCACATCCTATAGCTCAGGACCTGGCAATCCTCATAATCTTCTCAGCACCCTTTCATAGAAACATAGAAAAATAGGTGCAGGAGTAGGCCATTCAGCCCTTCGAGCCAGCACCGCCATTCAATATGATCATGGCTGATCATCTAAAATCAGTACCCCGTTTCTGCTTTTTCCCCATATCCCTTGATTCCTTTAGCTCTCAGAGCTAAATCTAACTCTCTCTTGAAAACATCCAATGAATTGGCCTCTACTGCCTTCTGTGGCAGAGAATTCCACAGATTCACAACTCTCTGGGTGAAGAGGGTTTTCCTCATCTCAGTCCTAAATGGCCTACCCCTTATTCTTAAACTGTGACCCCTGGTTCTGGACTTCCCCAACATCGGGAACATTTTCCTGCATCTAGCCTGTCCAATCTTATAAGAATTTTATATGTTTCTATGAGATCTCCTCTCATCCTTCTAAATTCCAGTGAATACAAGCCCAGTCGACCCATTCTTTTATCAGATGCCAGTCCCGCCATCTTGGGAATTAACCTGGTGAACCTACTCTGCACTCCCTCAATAACAATAATGCCCTTCCCCAAAATTGCACACAATACTCCAGGCATGATCTCACCAGGGCCCTGTACAACAACTGCAGTCGGACCTCCTTGCTCCTAAACTCAAATCCTCTCGCAATGAAGGCCAACATGCCATTAGCTTTCTTCACTGCCTGCTGTACCTGCATGATTATTTCAGTGTCTGATGTCCAAGCACACCCAGGTCTCGTTGCACCTCCCCATTTCCTGATCTGATACCATTCAGATAATAATCTGCCTTCATGTTTTTTCCAGCTTAACACTATTTTTCCTATAACAGGGTGAGCAAAACTTAACATAATATTCCAAATGTGGCCTCAACAATGTCTTGCACAACTGTGACATAACCCCCAACTGTGACATAACCCTAAGTTCTATACTCATTACTCTAATGAAGGCCAATGTACCAAAAGCTTTCTTTACTACCCTACCCTATGCCACTTTCAAGGAGCTATGTACCTGCAGTTCTAGATCCCTCTGCTCTGCAACACTCCACTGAGCCATGTCATTCACTGTATAGGTCCTACACTGGTTTGTCTTCCCAAAATGTAATGCCTCACACTTCTCGGTATTAAACTCCATTAACGATTCCTCAGCCCAACTGCCCAACCAATTAAAATAATTTCTGCTAACCATCTTTGCTATCTACAAAGCCACCCACATTGGTCTCATCTGCAGACTTACTAATCATGCCTTGTACGTTCTCATCCATCTCATTGATATAGATGTCAAACAGCAATGGACCGAGCATCAAACCCTGA
This sequence comes from Rhinoraja longicauda, assembly GCF_053455715.1. Taxonomy (NCBI): domain Eukaryota; kingdom Metazoa; phylum Chordata; class Chondrichthyes; order Rajiformes; family Arhynchobatidae; genus Rhinoraja; species Rhinoraja longicauda. The sequence continues at coordinate 45,492,879 of NC_135955.1, read as the reverse complement.
GCCACACCACAAATCCCAGACCTCCAATCCAAAAAACAACCTTCCACCATCACCCTCTGCTTCCTTCCATGATGCCAATTGTCTATTCAATCAGCAAGATCTCCTTGGATCCCATGCAAACTAACCTTCCGGAGCAGCCTACCATGTGGAACTTTGTCTATATATCGTTTTCAGCAAGACATTTGACAATGTCTACAGCTCTGCCCTCATCAACCTTTTTGGTTATATTTTCAAAAATCTCCCACATACCAAACTGTGCTGACTATCCCTAATCAGCCCCTATCTATCTAAATGCATGTATATCTTATCTTTCAGAATATTCTCTAGTAAATGTCCAACCACAGATGTTACACTCACCAGCCTATAGTTTCTAGGCTTTTCCTTGCACCCTTCTTAAATAGTGGCACAACACTTGCAACCTTCCAGTCTTCTGGTACTTCGCCTGTATTTAATGATGACTTGTAAATCTCAACCAGGGCTCCTGCAATGTCCTCTCTAGCTTCCCACACTGTCCACGGATATATCTGATCAGGCCCAGGAGATATGTCAACCTTCATATGCATTAGGACCATCAGCACCTCCACGACCGTAATTCTGACTGCCCTCAAGACATTTTCTTTGGCTGCCCCAAGTTCCCTGGTGCTCATGTCTTACACCTTGGTAAAAACAGAGGATAAATACTCATTGAGGACCCTACCCATCTCCTGTGGCTTCACACGGAGCTGGCCGCTTTGATTCCTGATGGGCCCTATTCTCTCTATAGTTACCCTTTTTCCTTTAATGTACATAAAATCTCTTGGTATTATCTTTAATATTATCGGCTAGAACCATCTCCTGCCCCCTTTTTACCCTTCTAATGTCCTTCTTTAGCGTGTTTGTCACTTCCTGAAACTCCTCCAATTACACACTTGATCCCAGCTACCTTTCCCTGTCCCCTGCCTCCTTCTTATTCTTGACCGAGGCTCAATTTCTCACCTTCCAAGCTTCTTGAAACTGACCTGCCTTGCCCTTCAGGAACATGCATGCCCTGAACTCTAATCTGCACACTTTAAAAAAATCCCACTTTCTGAACATTCCTATTCCTGCAAACAACATGCCCCAATCAACTTGAGCGAGTTATTGTCCAATACCTTCAAAGTTGGACCTGCCGAATTTTAACTCATGGGCCCGCCTAGTCTTTATCCATAACTATCTTAAACCTAATAGAACAGTGGCCAAACGGCTCATCCAAAAACACTTCATCCACGTACTCCTCCCAATTTCCTAAGACTATACCAAGCATTGTGTTTTCTTGTGTAGGGCCCACTATATATTGCCTGAGCAAACGTTTCTGAAGACATTTGACAAATTCCTACCTGTCTAAACATTTTGCACTATGACAGCCCCAGTCAATATTGGGGATGTTAAAATCCTCATCTATTACAACCTTATTAGTCCTGCAGCTAGTCCTGCAATCTCCTGGCATATTTGCTCTTCTAATTCCCATTGACTATTTGGGGGCCTGTCATACACTCTGAACAAGGTGATCATCCCTTTCTTATTTCTCAGCTCCACCCATCTCACCTCACTGGATGAACTATCAGTAATGTCATCTCTGACCAATGCCGTGACATCCTCTTTAATCAATAAAGCAACAGACCCTCCTCTTTTACCCCCATCTCTATCTCTCCTGTCGCATCTGTACCCTGTAACATTGAGCTGCCAGTCCCGAGTCTCTTTTAGTCAGGTTTCCGTAATGGCCAAAATATCCCAATCGCACGTACCTACCTACACCCTGAATTCATCTGCCTTACCCATCAGCCTCTCACAATAATGTAGCTCCCATATAAATCTCTTTGCAAGAAACCCAGATATAAGATCGTAGGTTAACACCTACTAAGATAACCACACACTTTGAAAGGTTCTTTGTCATAAATTTCAGCTGCACGCATGTTGGCATTGAGCCTTTCCATACTCTGACACACTGTGGTCATTACTGATAATGCATTACTAGAAAATACATTGAGTTATAGAAATTAGTTACCGGAAATTCTAACAAGCTTAAACTGTTCTTACCTTGTCTGCACTATATTTAGGTAAGCAAACATCTAGATAAAAGAATTAAATAAAAATGAGACGCACACACAAGATAATATACATTCCTAATGGGTCACTGAACTGTGCCTGAAAAAATACTGAGTTTTGGCAGTATATCCAGAACCTTTCCAGTTTTCTGATTTCTATTTGATAAAATGTCAAATAAGCCATTCTCTTTTGCATTGTTAAAAGTCCAACATACTTTCTGGGAAATAATTCCTGTCTAGCTATTTTACGCATTAATGCTTCCTAATTTCATTGGTGTGAAATACAAATTATTAATGCCGTTATTAACCTGCCAATATGAAGTCTGGTCATTATTAGCTGACTTTGAGCTCTGCTCTTGTTAAACTAAGGAGATTTACAAAAAAAAGACACAATGTGCTGAGGTAACTCAGCAGGTCAGGCAGCATCTCTGGAGAACATTAAAATGTGACATTTCAGGTCAGGGATGAGGTTGGAGAAAGCAGGAAGCGAAGTGGGGGCAGGACAAAGCCTGGTAACAGATGGGTGGAAAAAGGCAGAGAGGGTTTTTGATTGGCAGATGGTTGGACAACTGCTAGAGATGAACAGACAAAAAGTAAGAGATAGAATAGATGAGGTATGAATTGTGAAGCCAGAGGAGGGAATATAGGTGAAAGAGGATGGGAGCAGAGGGAGAAATGGATGGGAATCCAGTTGTGGCACAGAGAAGGGAGGGGGGGGGATGGTTGGGAAAGAAATGGGGTGGGGGAGTTTGTAGGTTAGTTACTGAGATTTACATTGCAAAATGCAGGCTATGCCCAGCATATTCAACAGGCTATGCTAATTTCACTAATTCTTTACATCATATCGACCGGTTGTTTGGCACTATGAATTTTTGAAGGATTTCCATTGCCCCACTTTTTTTCCAAGCCTAAAGATTAATGTTATTTATTCTGAGAACTTTTTGGATATTTATTAAGGAACTACTGGAGAGTAGGCTTTATCAGTTAAATACAATCCAAACACTCTGAGGGCATTGAAGTGAATATGGTCTTGAAATATTTCCGTGGCATGAGGGCTAAGAAATGTGAGGAAATAAACATTTTTTTCCTGAGATTGAAATAAGCAACCATGCAATGAATAAAATACGGGCTATGAATTTTGTAATCAAACAAGGCACCAGGACTGGATGCAGTGGACATAGGCAGTGGAAAACAAGTATGGAGTGAATTAAACAGAGTAGCAGTTGTCCTAGTGCATTATGTAAGTGAAAGATATTAACCATCGACATCACAAATGCAGACAATGCATATTTTTGGGTAATTAAGAGGGCTATGCTCTGGCCAGGAAATTCCATTGCAAAGGCAATGACTGAAATGCACATCAATAAAATCTTACCTTGACTGCATCTAGCCGGACTTGCAGTTCTTGGTCTGCTTTTTGGGCTTTTATCAAATGGTAAGCTTGATAGTGAAGAAGTATACTTCTCTGACTCCCTTCTGTCACACTAATACAAACAAAAGATGTTTTGCTATTATAATGTTGTCTAAAATGTTACTCATACTATCCTCAGCTGAACTCTCACTGACCAAGAGCTGAGCTTCAAACCTACCTCTAAATCATCTATTTCAAGTTTTCCTTGCAAATAGTGCTTGAAATCCTCAAAATCATTGATTCCTTGTGTTTCTTTTTCAATGCTCTACTCCAAATCTCTTTAAACATGTTTGAGAAACCCACCATTATTCAATATTCCTCAATTAACACTTAATTATATTCACTTTAAAAATACTTACAGTTTCGATCGTAAAAGGTCGCCTGGAAATAGTTTCTGACTTTTGTGGTGGTGTGTGCTGCGTATCATCTCGACGAAGTTCAAGTAAACACCTCCTGCAGTAAGGAGAAAGGGATCTTGACCTGCTCAGTGTTAGTGGCTTCTTCGGTTCCTTATCAGACCTCCTTTCAGTGCATGATCTTCCTATCAGGTTAAATGATTTTGCACATCTGGGTCTTCTGATTGGATTCTCTTTTCTTCCATTGTCTGACTGATAAAGCAAATGAAGTTTAAAAAAATGGATGCTGTTGCTTAATGATATGGCCTTTTTTTAAATGTTTTACCTTGTCGGCTTCAGTGGAAGCAGTGGAAATGTCTCTCATACACAAAAGCGAGTACAGACCATTCCCACAGTATAGTAATTTGGGTAATTGAAACCCACCCTTCCAAAATTCACAAATCTCTATCCAAAAATTTGAGATATACAATAAAATTCACTTATGGAATTCACAATGAAACTTTTTGCCAATTTTCATTTTTAGTCACTCAATACTATGAGTCAAAATTTGGATATGTCATCACTGCATTCATTGAGTTGGCAGTCACATCCAAGTCCCTCCTTTGCTGCGTTCACTCCAGCATGAGGACATATGAACAGAGGTCTCAGCTGGTGCAATGGTAGAGTTGCTGCCTTGTAGCGCCGGAGACCTGGGGTTGATCCTGACTTCAGGTGCTTGTCTGTATGGCGTTTATACGTTCTCCCTGTGGCCTGCATGGGTCTCCTCCGGTTTCCTCCCACACTCCAAAGATGTACAGGTTTGTAGGCTAATTAGCTTGGTAAATTGTCCCTAGTGTACATAGGATAGTGTTGGTGTATGGGGACTGTTGGTCGGCGCAGACTCAGTAGGCCGTTGGGCCTGTTTCCGCGTTGTATCTCTAAAACTAAACTAAAAAAAGTACAGCAATGCGTTGCTCTTCATCCGAGTGATTTTCTCTGACATGATGTATTGTGTAGTAGCTATGCCCAGTTCTTGCACGAGCACCTTAAATTAATCCCTTGGCCTTTACTTCACTTCCATTAACCCATTATCCCACTGAATTCCTTCTACATCGCCTTTCACCCATGAATGCAATTCTGAAGTCCCTCCCCTTTCCCTGACATTCCCTCTTCTTAAAAACGTTGCTAATCTATGAACCTTGTGCGTCAGACAAAATGCCTTGCAGATGAAAAGTACAGCAGTGCTGCATCCTGAGATGTCTTTTCACTTGTCCTCAGACTGGAGAGAACACAGCAAAGGAGGGACATGGTAATGACTGCCAACCCAATTGACAAAATGATTTCATGTCAAATCTTATTGCTGCACATAATGAGACTAAAAATAAAACGTAATGATTTATTTTGTTTCTTTCACACAAACCTTGTTTATCCCTTGAGACAGCGGTTAAGTAATGGCAGTCAGTCACTTAGTCATCAGCAATAAAATGGCTTAATGACAGGGAACATCCGGTAGCTATGCATCTTCACTTATACAATGAGATTCAAAGGGAAAGGATTTATATCACAGAAAATTACGATACAAATATTTTTCTAGTAACATAACCTAACCTGAGTAACGCAGGGGCCACATGTATTTAGAGTCAGAGTGATACAGTGTGGAAACAAGCCCTTCGGCCCAATTTGCCCACATCGGCCAATATGTCACAGCTACACTAGTCCCACCTGCCCACGTTTGGCCCATCCCCCTCCAAACTTGTCCTATTCATGAACCTGTCTATAGACACAAAATGCTGGAGTAACTCAGCGGGACAGGCAACATTTCTGGATGACATTTTGGGTCGAGACCCTTTGTTCAGACTGTCAGGGGAGATCAAGGAAAATGTAGATTAGATCATTGTTAGTTAGGAGAAGGTAACACAAAGCAAACAGAGATAAAATGTAAACAAGGACAGTCAGATTAGTCAGAGAACTAGGAAGGGGGAGGGATGGAGAGAGACGGAAGGCAAGGGTTACCTGAAGTTAGAGAAGTCAATCTTAATACCGCTGGGGTGTAAGCTGCCCTAGCTAACATTGAACAATTTCTGTTCCAGGTGTACATGGGCCCTATCCCCGAATATCTCTGCAACATCGACGACTGCATCGGTGCTACCTCCTGCACCCATGCCAAATCACTGACTTCATTAACTTTACTACTGATATTCATCTTGCACTCATCTTTATTTGGACCATCTCCGATATCTCCCTATCATTTCTTGATCTCACCGTCTCCATCACAGGAGATAGTCTAACTACTGGCATTTATTACAAACCCACTGACTCCCACAGCTATCTAGACCACACTTTTCCCCACCCTGCTTCCTGTGGAGTCCTACTCACAATTCCTCTATCTAAGCCGCATCTGTGCCCAAGATGAGGTGTTCCATACCAGGACACCAGAGATGTCCTCATTCTTTAGGGAATGGGGTTCCTCTCTTCCATCAGAGATGAAGCCCTCACTAGTTTCCTCGATATCCCGCAGCTCCGCCCTTGTACCCCTCCCCCTAGTCGCAACAGAGACAGAGTCCCTCTGGTCCTCAGCTTTCACCCCATCAGCCATAGCATACAGCACATAATTCACTGGCATTTTCGCCGCTTCTAATTGGATCCCACCACTAGCCACATCTTCTCATCTCTATCCCTTTCCCCTTTCCCCTTTCCGCCGAGACCGTTCCCTCCGCAACTCCCTGGTCAACTCGTCCCTTCCCATCCAAACCACCCCCTCCCCAGGTACTTTCCCCAGCAACCGCAGGTGATGCAACACCTGTCCCTAGACCTCCCCCCTCGGCTCCGTCCAAGGTACCCGACAGTCTTTTCATGCGAGGCAGAGGTTCACGTACCTCCTCCAACCTCATCTACTGTATCTGCTGTTCCAGGTGTGGACTCCTATATGTCAGCGAGACCAAGCGCAGGCTCGGCGATCGTTTCACTGAACACCTCCGCTCAGTCTGCCTAAACCTACCTGATCTCCCGGTTGCTAAACACTAACTTTCCTCTCTCAATCCCACACTGACCTTCTGTCCTGGGCCTCCTCCATTGTCAGAGTGAGGCCCAGCGCAATTTGGAGGAACAACTCATATTTCGCTTGGGCAGCTTACACCTCAGCAGTATTAATATTGACTTCTCGAACGTACAGGTTTGTAGGTTAATTGACTGGGTAAAATGTAAAAATTGTCCCTAGTGTGTGTAGGATAGTGTTAGTGTGCGGGGATCGCTGGGTGGCGCGGACTTGGTGGGCCGAAAAGGCGTTTCCGCGCTGTATCTGAAATATGAAAATTTTAAGTAACCCTTACCTTCCCTCTCTCTCCATCCCTCCCCCTTCCCAGTTCTCCGACTAGTCTGACTGTCCTCATTTATATTTTATCTGTTTGCTTTGTTGTTATTTTCTCCTAGCTAATAATGATCTACTCTACATTTTCCTTGATCTCCATCCCTTTTGTCTCGTTTTCACACCATACACTTCATACATCTCTGAATCCTCCCTCTCCCCTGACTCAGTCGGATGAAGGGTCTCAACCCGAAACGTTACCCATTCCTTCTATCCAGAGATGCTGCCTGTCCCGCTGAGTTACTCCAGCTTTTTGTGTCCGTCTTCGGTTTAAACCAGCATCTGCTGTTCTTTCCTACTGTTTCTTAAATCTGTTTCTTAAATGTTGGGATAGTCCCTGCCTCAACTACATCCTCTGGCAGCTTGTTCCATACCCCCACCACACTTTGTGTGTAAAAGGTATCCCTCAGATTCCTATTAATTTTTTTCCCCCTCACCTTAAACCTATGTCCTCTTGTCCTCGATTCGCCTACTCTGGGCAAGAGACTATCTATTCCTCTCATGATTTTATACACCTTTATCAGATCACTCCTCAACCTCCTGGTACTCCAAGGAACAGAGTACCAGTCTACTCAACCTCTCCCTATAGCAGAGACCCTCTAGCTCTGGAAACATCCTTGTAAATTTTCTCTGTACCCTTTCCAGCTTGACAATATCTTTCCTGTAACATGGTGTCCAGAACTGAATACAATACTCTAAATGTGGCCTCACCAACATCTTATACCACAATCTGACAAGTTTTCAGGAACAATAAAGTTATATTTCATTGCTCCGATAATTTGATTGTTTTTAATGCCACAATTAAACAAAGGCATTGTGGATACTACAAATCATGTGGATCACATGAAATTAAATCAATTATTTTCAATTTAAACTTTTTATTAAATCACAAATGGTTATAAAGCTTTAATTATAAATAGTTTGTATAATGGATGGTCAAAAAACAATGAAGCACATACATGACTTACCAGGCATAAACTGGAAGAAATTCTCTTTGTAAATCTCGGAGAAAACTCTGTGATTGTTGTTGTTGTAGAAAATTCCAATTTTGGTGAAATTAACTGCAATATCGATTGAAATGTTGAATTAGTAGTATAATATACTGAACTGTTTTTGAAAGTGTGTTTTGATGTCTAAATAGTAAAAGTGATTTTTCCAACAGGTGGGGAGCCAAAACAGAAGTATATACAAAACTTTGACAAAAGAGAGGCAAGAGTGGACACTGGACTGCTGGAAAATGATGTTGTAGTAGTAGTAATGGGGAACAAAGAAATGGTGGATGAACCAAATAAGGTTTTTGTGTCAGTCTTTACAGTAGAAGACACCGGCAACATGTCAGAATTTCAAATCAGTAAGGGGGCAGAAGGGAGTGCAGTCGCTAATGCTAAGGAGAAGGTGCATTGGAGCTGCAAGGTCTGCAGGTGGATCAGTCACCTGCACCAGATAGATTACACCCCAGGATTTTGAAAGAGGCATTAATGGTGATCTTTCAAAAATCACTAAAGTCAGAAATGGTTGAAAATCGCAAATGTAACTCCAATGTTTAAGAAGGGAGTGAGGCAAAAGAAAGGGAATTGTCGGCCAGTTAGCCTGACTTCAGTGATTGGTACGATTGTAGAGTCCATTATAAAAAATTAGGTTTCGGGATACTTGGAAGGATATGATAAAATAGGCCAAGGTCAACATGTTTTGTTTAGGGGAGATCTTGTATGACAAATCTATGGAATTTGAGGAAATAACAAGCAGGATGAACAAAGAGTCAGTGGATGTTGTTTACTTGGATTTTCAGAAGGCCTTCAATAAGGTGCCGTATATGAAGCTGCTAAACAAGATAGGAGCCCATGGTATTAGAGGCAAGGTACGAGCATGGATAGAAGATTGGCTGACTGGTAGAAGACAAACAGTGGGAATAAAGGGAGCCTTTTCTGATTGGCTGCCAGTGACTAGTGGTGTTCCACAGGGGTCGGTGTTGGGTCCGCTACTTTTAACATTACATGCTAATGATCTAGATGATGGAATTGATAGCTTTGTAGCCAAGTTTGTAGAAGATATGAAGATAGGTGGAAGAGCAGGTAGTGTTGAGGAAGCAGGGATTCTGCAGAAGAGCTTGGACAGGTTGGGAGAGTGGCCAAAGAAGTGGGAAATGGTCTCAAGCATAGCAAAGTGTATGTCATGCAATTTGGTAGAATGAGTAAAGGTGGAGACTCAGAAATCAGAGGTGCAAAGGGACTTGTGAATGATGGTGCATGATTCCCTGAAGGTTAATTTGCAGGTTGAGTCACTGGTAAGGAAAGCAAATGCAATGTCAGCATTAATTTCAAGAGGACTAGAATACAAAAGTAAGGATGTAATGACGAGTTTGTCTGAGGTACTGCTCAGACCTCATTTGGAATGTTGTAGTAGTTTTAGGTCCCATAATGAGGAAGGGATGTGCTGGCATTGGAGAGTATCCAGAGGTTTACGAGAATAATCTAGGAGGGTGGCACAGTGGTATTGCAATAAAGTTGCTGCCTTACATCACCAGAGACCCTGGTTTGATCCTGGCTATAGGTATTATCTTAAGGAGTTTGTACATTCTCCCTATGACCACATGGGTTTTCTACCACACTCCAAAGACATTCAGGGTGGCACGGTAGTTCAGCGATTGAGCGACTGCCTTACAGCACCAGAGAGCCGGGTTCAATACCCGTGACCTGTGTGGATTTTCTCAGATCTTCGACTTCCGTCCACACTCCAAACACCTACAGGTTTGTAGGTTAATTGACTTGGTATGAATGTAAAATTGTCCCTAGTGTGTGTAGGTTAGTGTTACTGTGTGGGGATCACTGGTCGGCACAGACTGTGGGCCGAAGGGCATTTGTCTGCACTGTATCTCTAAACACAGGTCAATTGATTTCAGTAAAATTGTAAACTGTCCCTAGTGTGTAGGATAATGTTAAAGGCTCTGACAATAGACAATAGGTGCAGTAGGCCATTCAGCCCTTCGAGCCAGCACCGCCATTCAATGTGATCATGGCTGATCATTCTCAATCAGTACCCCGTTCCTGCTTTCTCCCCATACCCCCTGACTCCGCTATCCTTAAGAGCTCTATCTAGCTCTCTCTCTGGACCCGTACTCTGTGCAGTTTAGGACACAGATGCAGAATAAAAGGACATACTTTTAGAATGGCGATGAGGAGAAATTTATTTAGCCAGAGGATGGTGAATCTGTGGAATTCATTGCTACAGACAGGATGCCAACTCATTGGGCATTTTTAAAGCAGCAATTAATAGGTTCTTGATCAGTAATTGTGTCAAACATTATGGGGAGTAGGCAGGAGAATGGGGGTGAGGGAGAAATAGATCGAATGGCAAAGCAGACTCAATGGACCAAATGGCCTAATTCTCTTCAGTATGACATGAGCCCCCCCCCTCCTCCTCCTCCTCCCCCTCCACCAATGCACACGGAGGAAACCCAGGGGGAGAATATGCAAACTCCATATAGTAGGCATCCGAGGTCACGATTGAACCCGGCTGTCAGGCATTGTGAGACAGCAGCTCCACCAGTTGTAATTCATTTCAGTAATGGTCTGTTTATTCACCCAGTGAGGAACAGGGCATTGTGTACAGGAGTGTTGGTGCCAAGGTGCTGGGTGAAAGATAGCAGAAATATCCAAATTGTGTGCACATTGCTTATAGTTAAATGGATCGATGGATATCACTGAAAGTCATAGTTTAAGCCTGGTCCACAGGTGCACCTGTGAAAATTCTAACATATTGTAAAGAACTAACTTCATCAGGAGCTTAACACTGGAAACAAACATAAACTAAACTAGAAATCCTGATTTCAGTCAAATGAAAATGTCTTACGAAAACTGTTGAACATCGTCTCATCAGCACTTCTCTGTCTACACCTGGGTATGAAGGAGTTAACTTCGGCTCAGGGAATAAGAAATTTCTTGTATCATCTTCATAGTTTGCTAATGTTTCATTCACTACAGCCAGAAAATGAAAATAGTGTTAGTTTTTTGACTACAATTTGCAAGTTTATATCTGTGCATTATTGCCAATGATTGTTCAAATGGTTCATCATTGATTCTTCCAGTTATTAAAATTTGGAAGCAATGTCCATACTGATATAAAAGCTGATGTAATGTAACAGAAAATTGCATCTGGGACTATTATTTATACTCTTCGTAAAATTCTGCCTGACATAAACCTCCTTCCTGATTCCTCAACTCATTTCCCATTTGTATTCAATTTGAAACATCTAGATTGTGCATGGAAACTAATTGTTATCCTACTCACTGACAATTTAATGCCAACAATATCCCAAGACTGGACATTAAGATGTGTTTCTTGGTGTTATTGCTAGTTTACAAATTCTAATGTAAACAAAGCTGTAAATGTTTAAACCAGGAAGCCATCAATTTAACCAGTTATGAGGTGTAATATACTGTTAATATTCTATTGTAACATACTAACTTCAAATTGAGCATTAAAACTGAATATTTTTAAAATTAGATAGTATATTCACAAGGATAGAAAAATGAAAAAAATCTGACAAAATATGCTGAACAGTATTGAAAATGGCTACTCGGGGCAAAAGGAAATGAGAACACAACCCGAACCAAAAATTGATTACAGATAAAGGAAATACAAGCACATTTGCAGATCCAAGTATCAACTGGAGATGATATGGTGAAAGAAAATTAGAGTAATTGAATGGAATATCATGGACATTGCATCCAATATTTTCTTACATGTACTTGTTATGTACACACACACAAAAAAACATGGTTTATAAAACTTACCCCTAAAATAAGCAAACCAAAAGATTCTGTGCACAGCATTAATTATGCTCACTATTGCAGTACTAGATGAAATGGTCATTTTTAATGAAAGAAAATAAGTATCATCGTTGTTTCATTGTCTTCAGGCGTAAATCATGACTAATTTGGGTTAACAATGCTTTATTGCATGGCTGCATTGAGGTGCAAAGTGGAATTCATGTTTAAGTACAGCAGCAGGACATGAAAGGAGGAAACTTAAATCATCAATTCTTCAAACTTCAATAGATTGTCCAATTGATGCTTAATGCTGTAAGATAAAATTGCTGAATACTGCATTCATATTTGACTCAGAAATACAATCATAAACTTGAATCTCTACTTTGGCAGCCGACATATTTCATCAGATTAAACAGGAAAAGATGTAGCCCAAGAATGACGCACCCATTACTATTTGCATTTGTGTAAGGAAAAATGTGGGACTTTTCACATATTTGCTAAATGAACCAGCTATTTTTCATGTAGGAAGAAATTGGAAGATATTAGCTATTGTTTTTTCTCTGGAGTGTAGGAGGCTGAGGGGAGACCTGATAGAAGTATATAAAATGAGGAGAGATCTAGATAAACAGAACCTCTTTCCCATGGTGGAAATGACAAAGTCTGGCGGGCATAGCTTTAAGGCAGGAGGGACAAAATTTAATGAAAAGGTGTGGGACAAGTTTTTGCAGAGTGGTGGGTGTGTGGAACACACTGCTAGAAGGGGTGGTGGAGGCAGATACGATAGTGGCATTTAAGAGGGTTTTAGATAAGCACATGGATATGCTTGGACATGGACCATGTGCAGGCAGAGGAGATTAGTTTAACCTGACACCATGTTCGGCAAGGATATTGTGGGCTGAAGGGCCTGTCCCTATGATTTGTATTCTGTTTTCTAAATCATGATTTTTGAGCAAAATGTAATCCTAAAAAAAAATAAGAAAAATAAAATGGTGAGAAGATCATTAAAATCCTGTATCACAAAATGTTGGAGTAACTCAGCAGGTCAGGCAGCATCTAGGAGAGAGGGAATGGGTGCCGTTTTGGGTCGAGACCCTTCCTCAGACTGATGTCAGGGGGGCGGGACATAATCCCCCTGTCCTCGCCTTCCACCCCATCAGCCAGTGTATCCAACAAATCATCCTCCAACATTCCCGTCACCTCCAACGGGACCCCACTATCGGCCACATCTTCCTATCTCCTCCCCTTTCAGCGTTCCGCAGTGACCATTACCCCTGTAACTCCCTGCTCCACTCATCCCTTCCTACCCAAAACACCCCCTCCCCAGGCACTTTCCCCTACAACTGCAGGTGATGCAACACCTGTCCCTTTACCTCCCCCCTCAACACCATCCAAGGACCCAAACAGTCTTTCCAGATGAGACAGAGGTTCACCTGCACCTCCTCCAACCTCATCTATTGTATCCGCTGCTCTAGATGTCAACTTCTTTACATCGGCGAGACCAAACGCAGGCTCGGCGATCGTTTCGCTCAACACCTTCGCTCAGTCCACCTTAACCAACCTGATCTCCCAGTGGCTGAGTACTTAAACTCCCTCTCCCACTCCCAGTCTGATCTTTCTGTCATGGGCCTCCTCCAGTGCGATAGTGAGGCCCACTGGAAATTGGAGGAACAGCACCTTATATTTCGCTTGGGCAGCTTGTAGCCCAGCGGTATGAAGATTGACTTCTCCAACTTTAGATAGTTCCTCTGTCCCTCTCTTCCCCCTCCCTTCCCAGTTCTCCCACTGTCTTCCTGTCTCCACCTATATCCTTTCTTTGTCCCGCCCCCCCCGACATCAGTCTGAAGGGTCTCGACCCGAAACATCACCCATTCCCTCTCTCCTAGATGCTGCCTGACCTGCTGAGTTACTCCAGCATTTTGTGATACCTTCGATTTGTACTAGCATCTGCAGTTATTTTCTTACATTAAAATCCTGTATATATGTTGAAGATCAAATACAACCTGGGTGACTTCTTTGTAGGATACCGCTGACCAGTTAAGCATGATAGTGAACTCCTGCTTACTTGTTATTTTGTTTCTATATCTCAATCCACCCTTCTACAATTTTTTTGTGAAGCGCAATGCAAGAATGATGAATGGCAGCTAATCTTTGGACTTGATATGTCACTGCCTTCCAATTCAGCTATGCCAGATCACACTATTGGCAAGCTGGTGATTCTGCAAGCTGCCTGGTCGTTTCAGTATGTATGTAAGCATCTTCTGAACTTTGAATATGCTGGAAGTCAGTTGCTGGTTCACCACATCTCTCACTTTGCCATGGGGTTACCAGTAACATAACACACCAAGCTGAGGGACCAGATACTTTTTTTCTGACTTTGCATCACCTGTAGCTGAGCATCAAGCAAGTCCCATGAATGGTATCAACGAACTTCTATAACAGCAGCCGAGTAGTTTGTTTTTTGAAATGTTTAAATTAATACTAATATTTTAGGTAATTTCCATATTGCACATGTAATTGGATTAATATAAATAAAAACATTAAGAATCATGTAAAATTACATTAAATATGTAAATTGCTTAAAATATTAATATTTAAGTGACTTGATTTTATTGTTGTAAATATTTTTTTTAAATTGTTCCTAAATGGAGGCATTTAGAAATAACGCGAAAGACCACTGACTGCATAAATTCATATTTGGCTATGGGGTCTGAAGAAGGGTCTCAACTCGAAACGTCACCCATTCCTTATCTCCAGAAATGCTACCTGTCCCTCTGAGTTACTCCAGCTTTGTGTCTATCTTCTTAATTTGTCACCTGTGGACATTTCTATTTTTGCAGAAATGCAGCAACATTGGGTGGATGTCAGTAGCTGCGTAGCTTGTAAAGCAGGGGAAGCGTAAGCTGGGCCCAATGTGATCTGGCTTACGGCATTCACCAATCTCAGATATTAAGCATTTCCAGCATTTCTCATTTGTTTCAGATTTATAGATCCACAGCACTTTCCTTTGATAATTTCAGATAATGATCCTGCTGTTCTCATTAAAATTTATACATTGACATAATGCCGCCTTATCCTTTCTTAACTTTCACTGCTATGTCCTTTTGTTGCTTGATCTCACCTGCCTTCCACCCAAGTAGAGCTTTTCCACCGAGTTCCTTTCTACACTCATTTTTTCTTGTGTCAAACTTCTTTAACTTTTATCAACAATGAAAGGCCATTCAGCTGAAATATCAACTCACTTTGTTTAAAATATTTCCCCACACTTGTCAGACCTGTGAAGTAATTCTGGCCATTTTAATTTTAATTTTAGATGTACTACATCTATGTTATTTTGCTCCTCACCTCTTGTGACTTTAATCTTTAAGTGCTGCACCTCTGATCTAATCAATTCACATTGTCAACTCCAACAGATTTAAGCTCTTGAATTTCCTCCATACAGCTCTTCACTTTACCATCTTTCTCCTTTTTGATAAAGCTTTCAATAGCTAATCCTAATGCTTACACAGCAGGCTAGTTTTACATTTTGAGATATAATGTTCCTGCACTGGGATGTTTTACTACTTTAAAAGGTGCTACATATATGCAAGTTGTTCCAAGTTTCATAAATTCAAATCCCATCAGTAAATTGTTAGTCATCAGTCATGCCAAAAAATGTCAACTATTCATTAATGTATCTGCATATGCACAGTGGCTAAAACGAATTGAAATCTGAGCAAACTACATCTGCCCTTTAAAATAAAAACTTGGAAATATTGCTGTACTTCAATGAATAATAATACCTGAAGAAGTGAACTGGACTAATTCAAATTTTGTATCATCACCTGAAAAAAAAAGAAATATCATTAGCAAAATTTTAGAAGTTATGGAGATAAATATTTTAAATTAAAAAAGCATAAGGAATATATTTTTGTCTTCAGAAATACAAAACTAATAAAATATGTTTTCCTATTTATGTTATCACTTGGCCTAGCAATTCCATATACTTTTAGTGCTGTGATATTTGGTAATTTCCAGAATGGATTTCTATTGCAGTGAGTTAAACCATGTCACACTGTAAATTCAATTAGGCATTTTCATTTGCAAATCACTCTTGAATTGATGATATGATTTGCGCAAACATGCACATGGAATTACACCATATCCATATAACTCCCCTTTTGTTTGCAGTATGCATTACCAAGCATGGGACTGGAATTTCACAGGTGGATTCCACTGATGTCACCTTCTCTTACTTGCCACACCACTTACATTCCCCGATTGTGAGTGACGAGCAAGATAAACTAAGCAGAGTCCGACACTATGTGCACTTGGTGAGAAACAAGTTTTGAAGATGCATTCATTGATCTTGCCGTTTGGTGCGAGGTCATTATAGCCTTTTTCTGTCTGTAGACTGAACCATACATCGACCCCCCCCTGGCACTGACATCATTATCTGTCTACTCTAATTTCCTTTTTGCATGAAGACTTGTCGTAAAGTCTTCATGGTCCAATATTTTCACCTCTTCCACCGCATCTGAAGACCTGTTCTCTTCCAAGTTAAGCCATTTTAAAATTATTTTTCACATTAGGTGCATATCCTCCATGAGTATCAGATTTGCTCCAGTTATCTCCCCATTGAAAATAACATGGTAGTTTCAATTGGAGTTTGCTATTCATGTTTTGGAGTCTGCTCGGTGCTCAGCAATGGAAAGCAAAATTAGTGCTGGCAGAATATAAAAATCATCAAATGAGAGCACAGCAGGAAGCTGGTACGTTGCCTGCATTGCCACCAAAAATATGGATTGATCATACATTATGATCCTAATTCTTTGTTTCAGGCTCACCCTATTTAGCCCCCAAGTTTTGGAATTGATTTTAATTTTCATGATTTAAAGTCAGGAGTGCTGCAATGAATGCAAAATGAGTTACCATTTTAGTCTTATCTGACTTAAGAATTACTTTAATCTTTGTAGCAAAACAAGGCAAAATTTTCATAGAGCTTACTGAAATCAATGTATTAGATTGTAATGTTTAGCAGTGAACTGAATGTTAAATACAATAGTTTTTGCAAGTCCTTCTTACTGCCAACAATAAGGGTTGGCTGACTAACATTTTGGTACGAGGTTATGTGCATACAATAAAATAATTATTGATTTTTATACATACATTCTAGAAAAGCAGCCACATCAGCAGGATCAATAATATCTTTCCCAAACACCTGTTGAAGTGAATGTAGATGGATGAAATTGTGGCATACAAATTGTAAATGAACACATGATAAAAACAACATTATAAAACCAAAACACAAGAAGCAATACGTGGTAAAGATTGCCAAAATCACATGGAACTTAGAGCTTATGTGAATCTAAATGAATTATCGTAATGCAGTTGCATATAACCTGCTGGCCTTATTGCTTAAGTTATGTGGCGGTTGTCAAACATACCTGTAGTCAATCAAACATATATCCAGGGTTCTGAAGGCTGAATCAAAATGGACATAACACAAGCAATTGGTTTATCACTTACCCACATGAGAAATAGTGACTAAATTCAACATGAAGAAATTTTAACTTGTGTCCCTGAATTCCGAGTCTCTAAATATTAGCCTAGTAACACAATCACTATACTATGTTACCCTACTCATCCACATTGTTAATCAGCCAAACCTTTATTTCATTTAATGCATCAACCATACAACTACCTTCATTTAATTGATTGTATCTATCAGGCAAATACCTAATCTTTACTCTCTTGGATCCATTTTATTAGTTGTGGAAGAGAGCATAAAATGCTGGGATAATCTAGAGGACACTGTTGGAAATAACTTCCTAATGATCAGACACGTCTGTGCTCCTCTAATTAAATAGTGATATGAAGCTCAAACAGCCTACATGAAAGAAAAAATCTATTTCATGCATCTATACAGTGATATGTCTTTGTCAATGTCTGAACAATGGGAAGAATGAATGCAATTATCAAGCTTACACCCTTGCTAAATTTAGATTATTCTTTTCTTTCATCTTCCAGGTTCTTTACTTCTACAGCAAATATTGAAGGATATCCATGAGGAAAATTCCTCAGAGGGCAACATTATAATAATAATAATAAGCAGCATTTATTTTATATAGCGCTTTACCAGGTGCTCAAAGCGCTTTACAAAAACAGTCATAACATAAAAACAAACAGACAAACTATCCTGACGGAGAAGCGGCGAACAAACAGCGCCAGCGTCCTCTCACGTCAGGGTCCGGCAGTAGACAACAAAAAGCACAGGACACACAGATACAATTTTAACACAAACAGCCATCACAGTGATTGCTCCTCACTGTGATGGAAGGCAAAGAAAAGTCATTATCTCCTCCTCATTCTTCTCCCGTGGCGCCACGAGGCGATCGAGGCTCCCAACTTTTGAAGCCCCCACCAGGCGATGGAAAGTCCGAGAGCCGAGCCGAGCCGAGCAGGCCGATGAAGGTCCTGAGCCCCCACCGGGCGATGGAAAGTGCCGCGGCCAGGCCACGCAGGGCGATGAGGGGCCTGCGAGCGGGTCGATCGTACCTCACTCTCCGGGGCGGTCAAAGCTGCTACGGCTGGAGCTCTTGAAAGCCGGTCGCCAGCCAGGGACCTGCGAGCTCCCGATGTTGCGGTCTGCAGGGCCCACGGCCGAAGCCTCCGAGATGGTAAGTCCAGGCCCTGTGACTGGAGTCTTCAAGGTCGATCCCAGCTGGAGGCCGCCGACTCCACGATGTTAGGCCGTAGCGCGAACGGAGATACGACTAGGTAAAGGTCGCATCTCCGTGGAGGAGATTAGAAAAAAAATGTTTCCCCCACCCCCCCACATAAACAGAGTTAAAAATAGAACAAAACGTACATTAAACGATGACAATAGACAAAAAAAAAAAAAGACAGAGACTGCCGGTGAGCCGCAGCTGCAGAACACAGCCACGCCCCCACATTGTTTCTGAATATGCACCAGCATAGGATTTGTAATTACTCAACACAGAAATTACATATATTTTAATAGCTTCATTTTGGGCAGCTGGTTGGATTGTAACCTGGTAATTCAAAATAAAGGAGTAGTGCTCCAATTTTTCATATCTTCCTTGTTTAGCCAGTAGCTATAATAACATATTAAACAGGAAGGATAACCATATTATTCATTAAGATCATGGTTGCACTGTTTTCTTATTATAATCACATATCCTTCATTTCCCTTTAATATTTAAAACTCTATCCATCTATATGTTGAAGTCTCAGTAACAGAGCATTCACAGCCTTCTCTAGGTAGAGATTCCCAATCACCTGTCCATTATTTTGAGAAGGTGATCGAGTTAAAGACACCCTCGCCCAAGGAAAATGCAACCCTTCATCTAACATCAAGTTCCTTAATTTTTCTTTTTTATACGATCACCCCTCATTTTTCTAAAATTGAGTATGGGCCTCATTTACTTAACTTGCCTTGAATGCCAAAAATGCTGCACTTTCTCTGCTCCACAATATTGTTCCTTTGGTGTTGAGACTAGACCCGTACTCAATTTTCCATTGCAAGGCATCTCTACTCTTGTATTCAGTTGTTCTTGTAATAAAAACAACATGCCATTTGCTGTGTCTGTTGAACTCCATACCAACTTTCAGTAATTAGTGTCCAAGGGCAACATTCAGGCACAGTGATATATTGCAAATAAGGTTTGCATTTGTACTGCAGAGGTACCAGGTAAGAACCATCTACTTCACTTTACATTTGATGGCATTATCATCGATGAGTCTCAGACCACTAACATGAGGTCACCACAGAGTAAAAGCTCAACTGGACCAGCCATATAAATATCCATGCCTGTAAGAACATGTTAGTTTGGACATTCTAGGGTGAATGACTCAGATCCTGACACTGCAAAATCTTTCAATCATCTTAAGGCAGAAATGGGGAGAATGGAGTATTCTCCATTTGCCTGAATGGCAGCTCCAAAAACTCTCCAGAAGCTCATCATCCAAGACAATGCAGCCTACTTAAGTGGCAACTCATCCATCACCTCTGCATAACTGTCACAGCATGTACCATCCATGAGGTGCACTGCAGCTTCTCGATTAGGTTATTCAATCCCATGGAAACATAACCACTTGTATAATTCCCTCCAATTTGCACACCACCCTGATTTGCAACTGTACTCCTGGTCTGTCTTAGTCACTAGGTCTACTCAGTGAAACTCTATCCTATTAACACTCCGAGAGCAGTTTAAACTGAAGAACTTCAACAGTTCACAGGGGGACCTAACTGCTACCTTCCCAGGAGCAATTCAGGATGGGAAATGAATGTCCAATAATGCCCACATCTTAAAAAAAAAGGAAACAACTCCTGGTATTTAACCAATTTCTTTTAATCTCCTGCCATTTAAAAAATTCTTAGTCTTTCTACATTTTTTACTGGTGGATAACCTCAAATCTATCCACATTACTACTCACCCATTGTAAAGCTAATTTACAGTCGCCAATATAGCTTCAGAAGTCACGATAGAAGCTGGTTCTGAGGCAGCAACACTATCTGTTGTGCAACCACATTGCCTCTACGATTGCTAATCTCCTTTTCTCTTCTGCCCCCTACTCTACTGTGCCTTTCTAAATGTTGCTTCACGCCCTTTCCTTTATCTTATCGCACTCCTGCATCAGCTTTTTTCTGTTTCTTTATATATTTGTTAGCTGTCTCCTTCTGTTTCTCCATTTTCTTCCACCATGTTCCATCTTCTCTTGTCTCTTTCCTTTTCCGTCTCCCTCCACTTCACCAGTTTGTTATTACTTCCTTTTTTCCCTTCCCCTATTCTTCTCTCCCTCTTTAACGCCTTGCATGCTCCCACCCTTTATCTCCATCTCCTCTGTCCCATTAACATTTACAGCCACTTGGTCTTGGTGAAATCAAACCCCTTTTCCAATAACAATTCACAACCCTAATCTCA
Source organism: Rhinoraja longicauda (assembly GCF_053455715.1). Taxonomy (NCBI): domain Eukaryota; kingdom Metazoa; phylum Chordata; class Chondrichthyes; order Rajiformes; family Arhynchobatidae; genus Rhinoraja; species Rhinoraja longicauda. The sequence continues at coordinate 45,472,013 of NC_135955.1, read as the reverse complement.
TTTTTGTTTTTTTTACAATATTCTACTAAATTTAAATTCAAGTGTTTAACCTACTGACAGTAGTTACTCAAAAGCAAAGGTTGGCTAAACTCACCTTTTCAAATTGCAGTTTTTCATGAATAAGCAAAGGGAAAACTGGAATAACACATTTTGTTTTCCAGTACTGACCAAGGATACAAATACTGAGGTACACATCATCTTTCCTTGGTAATATCACACCTGGACAGGTTACCTGAATTAACGGGAGTGGAAGGTGGAGGGGGGGTGGAGGGGGGAGTGGAAGAGAAAGTGAGATAACATTTTATTTAGTACATTAAATACTAATTTAATTATCTTTGTTATTCATGTCTACTCATTAAAGTATTTTGAAATTTACAGAATTTACAAGACTAACCATTTTTAATATTAAAAGCCATCTGCAAACCTATAGAAATATGCACTCACACATTTTGCAATATGAGAATCCCAATAGAAGAGACTATTTGTTTTATATGATCAGCAATAGCAAAGTAGGCCACTTTCTGTACTCTAGTGTCCTCCACAATTAAGTAAGGACTTCCTAAGTCCCATCATTACAAACAGCATGTGCATTAACAAAACAATGTACAATTGGATGCCTGGATTCTCCATACTATGATATTTATTTAATGTTCTCTCTCTTTTGACTTTCCTGGTGGCACGTATGAAGTTGGCTCCAGCAATTTGAAACTGCTGTCACAGTTTTTGCGTTACTTCCAGAATTCTGGTAAAGTTAATATATATTAAAGAAATCTAGAAGCAGATACAAGATATAGACGGCACGGTGGCGCAGCGGTAGAGTTGCTGCCTTACAGCGAATGCAGCGCTGGAGACTCAGGTTCGATCCTGACTACGGGCGCCGTCTGTAAGGAGTTTGTACGTTCTCCCCATGACCTGCGTGGGTTTTCTCCGAGATCTTCGGTTTCCTCCCACACTCCAAAGACATACAGGTATGTAGGTTAATTGACGGGGTAAATGTAAAAAAAAAAAATTTGTCCCTAGTGTGTGTAGAATAGTGTTAATGTGCGGGGATCACTGGGCGGTGCGGACTTGGTGGGCCGAAAAGGCCTGTTTCCGCGCTGTATATATATGAAATATGAATGAAATAGACCTATTCACAAGACAGTATTAACTATTTGATTTATCTACTGTATACATATTTCTTTGAGGTGTTTTAACATATGAAATAACACTTGCATGACTTAAGGGGAAGTGTACATGGTACTTTATATCCATATTTGATTGGATGATTTCAATACCCTGTTTTGTCTTTATCTAAATGTAATCAACGTAGGATTGCCATTCTTTTTCTCTGGAAAATGTTTTTTTAATTCTTATGTAGCCAACCGTATTATTTATCATCAGAGATGGACTTGATATTGAAGGATCGTAATTTTTTCATAGAAAAAAACATGGATTTATAAGAAGGGCGTATTTAAAAAAATCTTGTATGTTATATACTCCGAGGCTCTGCCAATTCATGTACATCGCTGGTAAGCAACCAACGAGGCATCTCTCCACATAGGTAGTGAAATTACAGTTAAAATAGATCCTGGAATTTTTGATTAACCACTATAACTATTGACCTTGATTGGGCATACCAATCCCTTTTGAGAATGCTTTGCTCGGAATAATTGTTTAGTTGGTAACAAAGGACTCGATCTTTGCATTTGATCTTAAATCAGATAACTGCCTGTTGGTGCATTCTACTTAATACAAAAGCATAAACATAACGGGTAATTAATTTACTTTTACAGGCGTTGATTGGATTGAGATCGGTCATTTCAAAATAAAGTTAAATTGTTTGTACTTGTCACAAAAAGTCTCGTGAACTTCAAAAGAATCAAATTTCACAAGCTTGCAATAAAAGAGGTTGCCACGTGTGGCACTACATCACGGGTAGCACCTGTACGGTTTCCTCTGTTGAAAGGCTTCTAGAGGAGAGTGTACAGTTTAAGAAGAGCATATATTGAAGGGGAAAAAAGCAAACTGTTGGAGGAACTCAGCAGGTCAGGTAGTATCTGTGCAGGGAAACAGGCGGGGCCTTTCTCCAAGACTTGAAGACAGGCCCGGACCCGAAAAGTAGTTTGAGCATTTCCCTCCACAGATGCTCTAGCTTTTTGCTTGAGGTTCCAGCAGGCACTCGTGTCTGCAAAAAAATGAAGGCACGTTATTGAAAAATATAAACCAATGATAAATATGAACCTAACGGAAACTTTACAATTGTAAAAGGATAAATGTTTTTTTAAAGATTGCACTCATGGATTATTAAAACGCTTATGTAGCAAAACACGGACGATTGTAAAGAGAAATTCTGGATTATCAATTGTTTCTAATATCTAGGATTTTAACAATCGCGGCATAAGTTATTTTGACAGAAAGAGTCGACGTTTGCATATATTTAAACGAAACTGGTTACTGTTGATGCGCGTTTATATTTAAATATCGCATTACTCGTCTATTAAATCGACATTTACAGTACTGTTGCAATATTTTAATTCTACAGTCAGCAAATAGTTGACAATAAGTGTCTTACCGCGTGAATTTCAAGTTGAATGACACACTTGAGAGCTTTTTGAGGCATTTTACAGATTCACCAATCTGGATGAAAAATAACAATTAAAAAAGAAATCAATGAAAATGTTTGCTATTTGGTGACATACAAACTGCCACCGCTTCGGGGAGCGTCACGTTTCCTTGGTGAATTAGTCACGCCCGATACAGTCTGACCAACAAGAAAATAAGACATTTTCAAAAATTCACGTCGCCTGTGTCAAGGGGCTCTCGTTATCGAGATTGTATTGAGTCATCTAATTTTCAAAAGAACGAACGAGAATAGTCAAACTGACAGTTAAAATCTAGATTTGATATTTTTTTAACAAAATAACGTCTTCAATCAGACTATCCTAATGAACATTAATGAGATCTGGAAAACTCCAACAGAAAGAGTACTCGATTAAAAGTTATCATTTATTTCAAAATGAATGTTAAAATGAGAAATTAATCTCAAACACAAATCAGAAAGAATAGACTAGTTATTACAGAGTAAAGTACAAGGTGCTGGAGTAACTTGGCAGGTCAGGCAGCATCTGTGGAGGGAATGGACAGCCAGTTTGGGATTGGGAGTATAGGCTGGCACTGTGGCAGCTGCGGTCCTAGTCCCGTCTTCTACCTGTCTCTCTCGGTAACGGGGCCTGGTCGCTACCGCTCCTAACGCCAGCCTGTCTCACTCCCGGCGGGGGGGGGGGGGGGGGGGGAGTCACTGTGTTCCATCCCGCCTCCTACCTGTCTCAATCGGTAACGGAGCCAGGTCGCTGGGCGAGGGTCCCAGCCCCGGTCTTACCCCCAGACCCTACCCGTGTCTCTCGGGGCCGGGTCGCGGTACACGGTCCCAGCCCCGGCCCCGGTCCCAGCTCCTACCTGTGTCTCTCGGCGGGGGGGGGGGGGGGGGGGGGTGCGGGTCGCTGTGCTCGGTCCTAGTCTCAGCCCCAGTCCCTGTCCCTACCTGTGTCTCTCGGGGCCGGGTCGCTGTTGTCGGTCCCAGTCCCTACATGTGTCTCTCGGGGCGGGTCGCCGTGCTCGGTCCCAGTCCCTACCTGTGTCTCTCGGGGCCGGGTCGCGGTACACGGTCCCTGTGTCTCTCGGGGGGGGGGGGGGGGGTGCGGGTGCGGGTCGCTGTGCTCGGTCCTAGTCTCAGCCCCAGTCCCTGTCCCTACCTGTGTCTCTCGGGGCCGGGTCGCTGTACTCGGTCCCAGTCCCGGCTCCTACCTGTGTCTCTCGGGGCCGGGTCCCAGTCCCTACCTGTGTCTCTCGGGGCCGGGTCGCGGGGCGAAGGCACCGGCCGCTGCTCTCGCTCCTCCAGATGTCGTTGTGGAAGCCGGTTCCCTCCGCTCCGCTGGCCGTGTCAGGCGCTGTGTCTGAGCTCCAAACTATCCCCTCCCACCCCGTCCGTCCGGATGGCCGATGAGCTGCTGGCTTCACTTCTCTTTGAAATAGTTTGCAAGCGGGAATTAAATGAGCGGTCTGGGCCCGGCTAATTATCACCGTCGCCCTTTGATGCCGGTTGCCATGGCGACGTACCTCTGACCTGCCTGCTGCGCTTTGATAATGGGCGGCGGAGATTTTTCTAAACTACTTTAATATATTTGCGTGCGCCAGTAATTTATTGTGTTCACTCGAGTTGGATATTGGGTGTCTTGCTTTAGGTTTTGTTGACCCCTCAGCTCCGGCCCCAGAATGCAATGGCACTGCTGCGGGGCCGAGGAGGCAGCGCGCCCGACATGGCGGCGTCATCCGGCTTCAGGCTCAGCTGCTCCCTGGTGGGACACGAAATGGACGTCAGGGGGCTGGTGGCCACCCTCTTCCCCGTGGGATCCTTCGTGTCCGTGTCGAGAGACCGCAGTGCGCGGGTGTGGGTGCCCAACGGGTAAGGGAATCAGCCGGCAAGCGGCGGAGTGGGGATCTCGGCGCTGCTACCCGCCATTGCGGGCGGCGCTGCATCCTGATGACTTGACAAGATGAGCAAAGGAGGGAGGGAGCGGCTTCGGTACTAGTCACAAAGTTCGGGTGGTTTAAAAATATATACTCTTCGGTAACATGACGGTTTTTGGAAATGTATTTCGACTTCGAAGCAATTCTCAAGTTGGACATTTCCTGTCGAATACAAGAAAGAGGCAGGAGTAGGCTGGCCACCGGCCCCTGGGCCGGTTTCCTGTACTAACCACATATCTCTTCATTTCTTAATATTCAATGTAATACTAGCCCCTGACTGAATGTTCAAAACCTTCATGTATAGATTATTTAAAAAAATCACTACCCTCTGGGTAAAGAAATCTATCTTCATTTCTGTCCGTAATAATAAATCTCTTTGAGACAATGACTTAGTTTAGCTGGGATTAATCATCACTGTATCTACCCAGTCAAGCCCTGGTTCAATACTGGACTACTGCTTTCTCTGCAATGTATTAATAACTTGGGTGTGCAGAGTACAATTTGCAAATGACCCAAAACTTGGAGACCAAGTGAATCGTGAACAGTGTAGACCTCAAAAGTATAGACAGATAGTGGAAAAGAAGATTAGGTGGTAAATGAATTTTGATCTTAAGAAATGTCGAATTATATTTTGTCAGTAGATTTAGAAGAGGAATACGGTTATGGATAGTTCTCAACTGGCTACACAAAGTAAGTGTCACAGCAATTGGCAAAAATGGTAAACACAATTATTGCCTTAGAGTACAAGAGCAACCAGGTAATGATAAATTGTTGCGATTGTTTGATATGGTCACAATTGAAGCATTATGGTTCTCTCTGAGCACTACACTACAGGAATGGTGTGAAGATATTGGAGAGAAAGCAAAAGGGGGTTATCTAAAATTATTCAAGACAATGGACATTAGTTGTGTAGATAGCAGTTCCCAGACATGTCATCAGGACCTGCACAGACTAATTGACAGGAGTACTTGCAGGCATTTTTAATCTCTCACTGCTTCATTCCAAGGTTCCCAAATTTTTTCTGGCTTAAAAGTGGTAATTACTCAGAACATTGTCAGCCTATGGAAATAATTTAAAATACTACAACTTTGTGCAACCCACGCTAGTAACTATCAATAGAAACTGATTCCATGTTTCAAGTATAAGAAAATAACTGCAGATGCTGGTACAAATCAAAGGTATTTATTCACAAAATGCTGGAGTAACTCAGCAGGTCAGGCAGCATCTCGCCCATTCCTTCTCTCCCAAGATGCTGCCTGACCTGCTGAGTTACTCCAGCATTTTGTGAATAAATACCATATTTCAAGAGGAATGGAGCCATGCATATATTTAAATATAAAACTATGTCTTCTGATTATTATTTTTTTACTTCCTCTATTGCTATACTTCCCATTTTAATGACTAGAAAAGGAATCGACTGTTATAGGGATGTAGTTATGTCTTCAAATTTGTAGTAGAAATCAGGGTTTTGATGATTGTATTTATCAAGTAAAACTGTGAAGTTTCTTTGAAAGACTGTCCAGGCAACACTGGCAATTTAGATTCTTAAAATTTTGATTTTTCTTTAACTTTGTAAAGCTGCCTATAGTTTACAATTTGATATATTTGCTCATTTGTAATTGGATTCTATTTCAGTTCCAACAGGGGTTTTACAGAGATGCACTGTATGAATGGGCATTCAAATTTTGTATCCTGTGTGTGTATTATTGCACCCAATGACACCTATCCTCGAGGACTGATTGCAACAGGAGGGAATGACCATAACATTTGTGTTTTCACATTGGATAGCCCTGCACCACTGTATATTTTAAAAGGCCATAAAAATACGGGTAAGAAATCTTTTGAAAAATACTTACTTGCAACAATATGGAGGTCCTCTGTGGCAATTTTAATATTTCTTCTGTGGATACGTTTATTTGTTGAATTAAATTTGAGCCAGCAGGATACTGATGAGATGATGTATTTGGATGTGTTTTCAGTTTGGTTGTTTGCTAGCATTTTGCTGTTTCAGGAACTTAACCACACTGTTTTAGAATACAAAAGGTATCTGGACAGTGGTGTATTAGACATTTGCTTGGTGAAATTATTTACTTCAGGAAATACCTTTTTTTTTAAAAAGTATGGATAGTAAGAAACCATAGGGAAGGAGTTATAACAAGTTGCAAATTGCATTTACATCCACATTTGGTGTACATAAAGTGAAGCTGATGTTGTACAAGACCTTTTTTTTGGGTGCAGTCAAAAGTACAGGGACAGAATAAAAAGAACCATATCCACCATATAAAGCATACTGTTGCATTGCAGCTTGGTTTTGGAACAGCTCTTCCCAAGATCGCAAGATATTGCAGAGAGCTTTGGATGTAGCCCAGTCCATCTCACAGACCAGACCTCCCACCATTGACTCCATCTATACTTCACCCTGCCTTGGAAAAGCATCCAATATGATCAAAAACTTGTCCCACCCCATCATTCCTTCTATGCTCCAGCACAGCAGAAGGTGCAGAAGCTTGAAAGCATGCACCACCAGACTCGGAACGGGCTTCTTCCCCTCTATTATCAGGCTTTTGATGGGTTCTTCAATAAGCTAGGGTACTGTTCGATTCATCTCTACTCCATTGGCTATACTGGATTTTCTGTGGAATTGATGCATTACAATGCTAAGAACTATATTCTCCACTTTGTATCGCCCCCTTTGTCCTATTGTACTTGAGTTTGACTTGATTGTATTTATGTATGGTATATCTGATCTGTTTGGATACCATGCAAAACAAAACCTTCCACTGAATCTTGGCATGCCTTTCAATAATAAACCTAAACCAAGACAGGTGTTCAATTTTGGACACCCAAGCAAAGATTTAATATAAAGTTTAAATGTTACAGGGGATGAGGTTGCACAGTTATTAAAGTGAATCCTAAGTTCTCAAGTATTAAATTTTAGTGCTGAGAAAGTTAAAGAAGATACCTTGGAGATATTCATGTTATTGTTTTAATGAGATCAAACGTTATAATGAGTGGCAGCACAGTGTCACAGGTGATGGAACAACTGCCTCATAACTCCAGTGAACCAAATTCAACCCAACCTCTGGTGCAATAAGAGTGGAATTTTAGTATTCTCCAAGTGATCATGTGGGTTTGTGTGTTTTGGTTTCCTCCCACATTCCTTTATCATGGTTAATTGGCCACTGTTAATTGGCCACTGTAAGCCATCCTTTATGAAAAGTGGTTGAATCTTGTGAGAGTTAATGTAATTGTGATGAGAATAAAATGGAATTCATCTAGGATTAGTGTAAATGCATGCTTGATGGTGGATGCGGACTTGATGCGCTGAAGAGCCCATTCCGTGCTGTATGACACTTGATTAATATTACTGAGATTTAATTTAAAAGTATCACCATGTCAAATTGTGTGAAGATAATATCATCCAAGCTTTCAGCATGTGCATGGGCTAGAACAAGAACCACTTAATAGTCACTTTGGAAATTAACAAGCAGATAAAAACATGTAATGCAGGACAAAAACATTTGAAAATCCTATGGGAAATTTTACTTTGTTATTGCGAATCTGAAACACTCTGGCCCCTAACCTGCCAGTTCCCATTGACACAATTGTTCTTGTAATGCAATCTTGGGTTTAGGTTTAGTTTTATTATTGTCACATGTAATGAGATACAGTGAAAAGATTTGTTTTGCATGCTATGCAAACAGATCAGATGTACTATACTTGGATACAATCAAGTCAAACTCAACAATAATAGATAGAGCAAAGGGGAAGGTACAGAGTAGAATGTAGTCCTCAGCTTTGTAGTGCATTGTGGTGCATCAGTTCCACAGTCAATGTCCACAATGGAGTAGTCCCCTAGCTTATGAAGGGACCATTCAGAAGCCTGATACAACCCAACAATATGCTTTCCGTGATGCATCTAGCAATTCGTAAGAGTCACTGGATACATGCCGAGTTTCCTCGGGATGTAGATATGTTGGTGTGTCTCGGCTGTTGTATCAATGTGGTTTCTTAGGAAGAGAACTCTTGTGCAACAGCAGAACTATCCGTAGTTCTGAAAGTGCCCCAATCTTCTTCTGATAGTGAATCTTGGAAATGTAAGAAATATTCAGATGAGCTAAGATCTGGGGAAGGGAAACAGTTAATGTTTCAGATCGATGATCTTTCATCAGAAATGAGAAAGTTAAAAAATATGCTTTTTATGTTGTTCATCCTCATAGCGTTATGTTTCTTTCTAGTTTTGAGTAGTTTGCTGATCTGATTTATGAACCTTTCTCATTTCTGCTCAAAGCTGAAAAGTTAACTGTTTCTCTTTCACAGGTGCTGTGTGACTTGCTGAGTAGTTTGAGAGGTTTCTGTTCCTAATTCAGATTTCCAGCCACTGCAGTGTTTTGTTTTCTGATTAGTACATTTATAAATGCTGATAATTTTATTTAAGTTTATATGTGGATGAGAATTATTTTCAATTTTAAAGATGATAATTTTTGGAAAGGAATGCTGGCTTTTTGATTGTTCTTTTTTCCTGATCTACAGCTGTGAATCGCAACTTTGCTTAATGTTAAAACTCCACAGGTGGTCAATTTGACCTAAAACCGGATGTCCAAGTAACAGGTTGAAACTAGTTCTGGTGTATGTGCAAGAACAAATGAAAATTCTTCACGGATGGGGATGGGTTATTCAAAATTTATTCCAAAATTCCACATTCCTTTCCTAAATACATTTATTTCTCTTCAGTTTGCAGTCTGTCAGCTGGAAAATTTGGTACTTTACTCAGTGGATCTTGGGATACAACATCAAAAGTCTGGTTAAATGAAAAATGTTTGATGACTTTACAGGTACATCTTATTTTTGACCTTTTTTAATAATTTAGCAGTAAATATATTCTGAACTCTCAAGCTTTAATATTATTTGAAGAAGTATATTTTGTTTTTAGGGCCATACTGCAGCTGTGTGGGCAGTAAAGATACTGCCTGAACAGGGTTTCATGCTGACGGGATCTGCTGACAAAACAATTAAGATGTGGAAAGCTGGTCGATGTGAGCAAACATTTACGGGTAAGTCCGTGTTTTGGATCTTTCACCAATGTAGCACGCATTTCTCACATGTAAACAGAATGTTACTATTTATAAATCAGCAATTTGTACACTTTTTCTAAAGATGGGGATGGGAGGGATTTGGGAAATACACTTTCTTTAGGGATTCATAGGTTATCAACTATATTAATCTGAGAAATATACAACAGTGAGTGGTACTGCAGTGTGTCTTGCATAACCTGACAAAGCTAGATATATAAAATATATTTAAAACTATACACAAGATATATAAATAAGTTCTGAAAAAAATTATGACTATGGAAGTTCCAAATTTTCAGCAGTCTGTCTCTGAGTGGTCTAAATAATTTCTTAGCTGGTGAGATTCCATTGATGGTGATACCTATCCCTGAATCAATGGTATCCAGAGATAAGTATGCAATGAACAATGGATGTTCCAACTGGACAGAACAAACTTAATTTTCATTTTGTAAAGTCCAGTATATTGTCGATTAGAGAACTTGTCGAACAGAGAGCAATCGGTTAAGACCACAGCAAAGGTTTAATTTTCTAGGGATAACTTTTAAAGAAAAAGGGTCTACTTGTCTATGCTTGTCCACAGTTAGAATCACTGTATTATGAAAAGGATATTGAGAAATTGGATTGGGAGCAAGTAGGTTTATAGAGGAGGTACCCACATTATAAGCTTGGGTCAGGAAAGAGTGATTGGATGGAAGTGCAAGAAACTGGAATCCGGAAACTGGAGCAAAAATAGAACTGCTGGAAGAATTCAACAGGTCAGGCAGCATCTGTCGAGGGAAATGGACAGTTGATGTTTTGAGTTGAGAACTTCAACTGTCTCTTCTCCGGGAAAGAGAAGGCCAAGGCAGAACAACCAGTGTTATTTCCAAAAAGAAATAGTAATTTGGATTGGAGATCATTTACAACTTGCAAAAAAAGATCAAAAGTTTGAAGACGGCCATCAAAAAGATTAAGTAATTAAAACAAATGCAATAAATACAGGATTAATTTTAATGGGTGATGAATGGTCAGCATGGACTTGACGGGCTGAAGACCCTGTTTCTGTGCTGCGTCTTTATGATCTATGACTCTAACAGAAGAAATAGAAGCAGAAGTTGATAATTCGACCCCTCACATGCTAACCTACTTACGACCATGGCTGATTGTTTAATTTAGAATACTTTTCTGTGCAAACCCTTATTGATTCCCTTAAATGCACTGATGGATTTTAGATGTTAAAAGGAAGCTGATGTCACCCCTGCTTTGATCTGCAGTGGTTCCTGGTCAGGCAATATTTTGCTTAAAAATATATATCTTTTCATATCTTTCGTACCCCATACTCAATATCAGACAAGTTTCTTATAACTAAATACTGGTTTTCATCAACTCTGCTTCTACGCTGTTCCATTCCTTTCTCTCATTTCTATGTTGTTGTCCTGGACATTTTAAAACTTTGAGCATTTAATCATGAAGTAGCTATGTACTGCACATTTTTTCGATTACCAAGGCCACTTATGCCTCTGTGACATTGCCTTACTCCATTCTTGTCTTGGGTAATGATTATTAGGTTTGCAGATGAGACTAAAGTAGGTGGTATCATAGACAGTAAAGAGGGTTATCAAAAATACAGCAGGATCTTGATCAGCTGGGTAAATGAGCTGAAGAATAGCTAATGGGGTTCAATGCGGATAAGATTAAGGTGTTGGATTTTGGGAAGTCGTACCAGGGTGCAACCTTCACAAAGAATGGTAAGGCCCTGGAGAGTGTTGTCGAGCAGAGGGATCTAGGAGTAGAGGAGTACAGTTCCCTGAAAATGGTGTAACAGAGGCTTTTGGTACATTGGCCTTCAGTCAAGGTATTGAGTATAGAAGTTGGGTTGTTATGTTATGGTTGTACAAGATGCTGGTGCGTTGTGTTCCGTTTTGGTAACCTTCTTGTAGGAAGGATGTCATTAAGCAGGAAATAGTGCAGGAAAGATTTGAGTATATGCCAAGACTCAAAGGCCTTTATTTCTTGGAGCGCAGTAGGCTGAAGGGTGATCTTATAGAGGTGTTTAAAATCATGAGGGGATTGTTGGGGTGAATGCACAGTTTTTTACCCAGGGTATAGGGGAATCAAGAACCAGGGGACATAGGTTTAAAGTGAGAGGGGAAACATTTAATGGGAACCCGAGGGACAATTCTTTTTACTGAGAGGATGTATGGAATGAGCTGGTAGATGAGGCAGCCTCTATAGCAACATTTAAAAGACACTTAGACAGATACATGGATAGGGAAGGTTGAGAGCAATACGGACCAAGTACGGGTAAATGGGACTAGCTGAGATGGAGCATCTTGGTTGGCATGGCGGGTTGAGCCGAAATGCCTGTATCTATGCTTTGTGACTCTTTGACTATCTGCTAAAATGCTTACCCAGGATTTTGTTACGTATAGATTTGACTATTACAATAAACTCATTGTTAGCTTCTCATATTCTGTTCTCCACAAATGTAGGATCATCAAAAACTCTACTTCATGCAAATCATGTATCAATCACCCTGTGCTTCCTGACCTAAATTGGTTCCAGATAAACCCGTGGCAGATATTTAGAGATTCCATCCTCGTTTTCAAAATCCACTGATCTTGTTCATTTCTTTTACTTGAATCTTCTTTTACCGTACCACCTCGGGAGATATTTGCATGACTCCATTTCTAGTCCAGAGTGATTGGTTTTATTGCCAATATTATAAACTCTGGAATTCTAATCTTTGTGCCTATCATCTTTGCTTTAAAACCAGCCTCATTGACCAAGATGTCTGTCATCTACTCAAATATCTTTGGGGGTGGGGGACAATATTACTTTTCATTTAATCTGTAAAGCTTGTGACAATTTACTAATTCATTGGTGTTATGTTGACACACGTTGTTACTGAGATGAGCATGCAAATCTTTTTAAAGGAGTAATTCTCATTGTAACTATGCCTCACTCATTTGACTGTGGAATTAGGTGTTTCAGGGAACTAAATAGTATTTTTGTAACAATTGATCAAAGACGTTTTTCTGGTTTTGTTTTTATTAACTTTGGCCTTTTTTAGGTCATAACGACTGTGTTAGAGGACTGGCCATTTTGAATGAATTAGAGTTCCTATCTTGCAGTAACGATGCCACTATTCGACGATGGCAAATCACTGGGCAATGTTTGCAGATTTATTATGGACATACAAATTATATCTACAGCTTATCAGTCTTCCCAAATGGAAAAGGTAAGTAGTTTTATAGTTTTATATTTTCATTTATAATATATATTTGATGCGCAAATCGAATGGTTAGACATGGAATACATGTTTTAAGTTGCTGACAGTGCTAGGGCTGTACATGGAATGAAGTCAAGGTGTTTTTCTTCAGTGCTGATATGGAATTTTGGACTTGCTTTGTCTAATGCTAACTTATTATACTTCTGGAGGGAGAATTTCTTAAATGTAAATCTTCCTTATGCCACCAGATAAAGCATCCAAGAAAAAAATTTCAGATCGTAGATCCTGTTGCCTTGGACAGAAATGTATTTTCTTGAATTTACAAGTTATTTCAAATCTATTTCAATATTGCAAATGTTAGCAAAATAAATGCTTGATTTCTTAATCTTAAGATTCAATTTACCATATACTGATACATATACATGAGACAATCATGTCCTATTTAAGTAATTTATTAATTCATAATGCAAGGTGCTTTCTTGGCATAAACATTTTTAACAAAATAGTAGATGGTCATGTTACAGATAGGAAAATATAAAATGAAATGCGCTAAATTCCCCTCCAAAGTTTGCAGAAATGGTAATATTCGAGAGATAAAATAAGATTTGGTAGATATACTGCAGAATTTGTACAAATTATATGCTGAATTATCATTCACTCAAAGGTCTATTGTTTCAAACAGGTTGGGTAAATTCTTAGGCATAGATAAATTTTGATGTGGGAATTGAGCAAGTGATTGAAAACAACTATTTTTAGTTTAAAATTATTATTAACTACATTATGCAAAATTAGTTATAACTATCTATAAATGTCATTGGAAACATTGTTTACTGGATGCATTTATTCTTAAGTCTGGGGTCTGTAGTATGGTTGGAGTCTGGAGTGTGTAACTGAAGTCACCAGTGTAAGCCAGGCATGTTTTTAAATAGTGTTCACGTGTTATAGCTTTTGATGACCAGGATGCAGTAGAAAAACAATGTTAAGAGGGAAGCACCCTTGTACTTCTGCCATGGCTGATGAAAATCTTAGGAAAGCGACAGGAAAATAAGTACTATAGAAATGTGCTGAACTTAAACTCACAAATTAACCTACTGCCCAAATGTGACTGGAATAATGTGACATGACATTTTTGTACAAAGGGCATAGATTTAGTGGGAATACTCCTGGAATATGCAAATAGCAAAGTGGTCAAGTTACAAAGGGAATTTTTATTTTTATTTCATTTGTTTGTGTTTAGACTGATGTTATGGTATAAAATAGACTTCATTGTGTGCTCTTTTCTGGGAAGACAATGCAGTGCTTTATAATACCGAATATTGTACCTTACAAGTACGTGTAATATTTTAAGGCAAGAAATCACGTTCTCTGCTTTCTGGACAAGAAGGATGACTTTATTCAGTATTGGCTTGTAGATTCACTTATTTTATCATTTGCAAATCAATATTTGCTCCTGTGGAAACGGGTACCATTTGCTTTGCAATAGTAAGAGAGAATTCTATTTAGCAAACATGTTATAAATTGCCTTTAACTGTAACGGACTATATTTGTAATATTTGAACTCTCCTATGTTGTTGTGATATTTAAAATTTGATCATAGTCTATTGCAGCACTTTTGTAAGGACGAAGTTAAGACCTTAAAATTGATCATGGGTAGTGTGTCACTAAAACTGAACTGATCAAACCGATTTATCATAAAGCTACTTATAATTACGAGTACCTGATGCATCATAGCAAATGTGTAATGGTTTACATTGCATGATGCTCCATTGTTCTTAGCATGGCATAAGTGGGAGCATGTTTTAATTACTGAGACAAGAAATAGAAGTAGAATTATTTCCCGATAGCTAGTCCTGTGTGAAAATGAAATGTTTAAAAGGATCAAACAAATATTTCATCTTGCTATCAACTTGGAACCAACACTACTCCAATTCAGATAAAACATGATATTTAACCAGAGCAAGTTTTAAGCATTGTGTTTGTTATTTTCAGTGTATCAAGGTGGAAAACGTAACTAAAATAATGTTTTATTTCTTTGGAAACCAAAATAATTTCTTACTTCTAAGTTGTACATTTTTCTAATCACTGTGCAAATCTCTTTCTGTCCAGATTTTGTAACCACAGGGGAGGATCGATCCTTAAGAATTTGGAGGGATGGAGAATGTACTCAAACTATCAGACTTCCAGCTCAGTCTGTATGGTCCGGCTGTGTATTGGATAATGGTGATATTGTTGCGGGTTCAAGGTAAATTTGTTGTTCAATAATTAGGTATTATTGCTTTTAATAAATTTATCATAGAATTAATTGGTTCTTTTCAAGATTTGAATTTGTGCATGATTTACTGTAGCCATGCTAAGAAAAGTATAATGGAATAAGTGATATAAAATACCTTGTTACCAGAAATACATCTTTGCGCTGGGGGAATGTGTACAGCAAATCAAAAGGAAGGAGAGACTACAACACCTCCAGTCCTTCCAGTGATTTCATACACTCTGTGCAGCCCAGGGTGGAGCTATAAACCCTGCCTTAATGATGAGTGGCTGCATTGTTTTCACCAGCCGATGCAGTACCAACCCTCACAGATGGCCTCATTTGAATTGATCATTGTATTCTGAACTGCACCAGTGGGGGTTCCTTTTGCTGTTTTGTTGCTCCACATGCCCCACTGTAGACCTGAGTCCACTACCTAGTTCCTGACACAGCCTTGCTCTCATTGTGCTACAATGATCATTTTTAATGCTGATTCACTGGTACACTTGTTCCTGGAAACACATTCTGAGTGCTGCGAGAGGTGGCAGGATAAGCACCTTTACTCGTTGCGAAATAAGTTACAGGTTTTCATTAGCTGTAATATTAATTCTACACATCTAATTGTGTATAATTGTAAAGTTTCACCCTGAAATTGTAAAACATGTTCAATCTCTTTTAAGATCAGAGAACTTTGATAGCATTTTAACATAACCTTGGAACCCTTTCTGCCCTTGCAGAGTCACAATTACTTCAGTTTCAAAGTTATTGTTTTGGTCAAACTCTGACATCTTGCTATCTCTGTAACCTCCTCTTCTACAACCATTTGAAATCCATGTAGCTGGAACTCTTTTGAATTCCTCTCTTTCCCACTGGCGGCAAAGGCCCTCTGTTAATGTCATAATCTCTAATTATGTCCCTAAATCTATATTACTCCTTCCTTAGATGCCTTAATGTACATTTTTTTATCAAGCTTGGTGGCCACAAGCTGTACTATCTCCTTATGTGGCATAGTGTCAGTTTTTCTTTTCTTTGAATTTGGTTGTGCAAAATGCTTTGTGGTTTTACTGCATTAGAGATATTTTCAACTCAGTTTGTATTGCTTTAATATGCTGATGAAATTTCCATTGCAGCGATAGTGTAATAAGAGTTTTTACAGAAGCTGAAGAACGGACAGCCTCTGCAGAGGAGATCCAAACTTTTGAGAACGAGCTGTCCAGCGCAACCATTGATTCTAAGACTGGAGATTTAGGAGATATAAATATCAATGAACTTCCAGGGAAAGAACATCTCGATGAACCAGGTATGTGATGTTATTCCTTTTTAAACTTGGTTAAAATTTTAAAGCTGTTTTATAATGTGCTCAACATAAATTTATATGTGTACATTTTTTTTGTTGGCTGCATCAAAATATTACTGAAGTGCTTATTTCTGTTTGGAATCTTTTCAGGTGAAGCTGCGAGTTTTTCCTTTTCTGGAAAAAATCACAAGATTGACATTTTACAGCTCTTTGTATTTTCATATTGATATGCAGTATTTATATTGTGTCATTTCACATGCTGGCTAAAAAATAAGATATTTTGAAGCAATTTTGTTTTAGTCGTGATTGTTTCTGATTGAGTATGTAGAGCTCAATTATTGGCAGTTTTGTCATATTGACCCCTATTTAACTGAAGTTACAATTCAATAGACAATAGGTGCAGGAGTAGGCCATTCAGCCCTTCGAGCCAGCACCGCCATTCAATGCGATCATGGCTGATCACTCTCAATCAGTACCCCGTTCCTGCCTTCTCCCCATACCCCGTCACTCCGCTATCCTTAAGAGCTCTATCCAGCTCTCTCTTGAAAGCATCCAACGAACTGGCCTCCACTGCCTTCTGAGGCAGAGAATTCCACACCTTCACCACTCTCTGACTGAAAAAGTTCTTCCTCATCTCCGTTCTAAATGGCCTACCCCTTATTCTTAAACTGTGGCCCCTTGTTCTGGACTCCCCCAACATTGGGAACATGTTTCCTGCCTCTAATGTGTCCAATCCCCTAATTATCTTATATGTTTCAATAAGATCCCCCCTCATCCTTCTAAATTCCAGTGTATACAAGCCTAATTGCTCCAGCCTTTCAACATACGACAGTCCCGCCATTCCGGGAATTAACCTAGTGAACCTACGCTGCACGCCCTCAATAGCAAGAATATCCTTCCTCAAATTTGGAGACCAAAACTGCACACAGTACTCCAGGTGCGGTCTCACCAAGGCCCGGTACAACTGTAGAAGGACCTCTTTGCTCCTATACTCAACTCCTCTTGTTATGAAGGCCAACATTCCATTGGCTTTCTTCACTGCCTGCTGTACCTGCATGCTTCCTTTCAGTGACTGATGCACTAGGACACCCAGATCTCGTTGAACATCCCCTCTTCCTAACTTGACACCATTCAGATAATAATCTGCCTTTCTATTCTTACTTCCAAAGTGAATAACCTCACACTTATCTACATTAAACTGCATCTGCCATGTATCCGCCCACTCACACAACCTGTCCAAGTCACCCTACAGCCTTATTGCATCTTCCACACAATTCACACTACCCCCCATCTTAGTATTATCTGCAAATTTGTTCAGGCTAATTCCTGCAGCAATTAGAGGGATGCAGATTTTGTCACTCAAGGCTGTGGCTGTTATAAACACCGACACCTAGTTTTTCTGTGAACTAAAATTACCTTTGAACTAGTTTTTAAAGAGCAAGACTTTATGCTTGGATTAATTTGAAATTTAAATGAAATGAAGAGTTCAGGAGGGATTTATTTTCCAAGCCTGTCGGTTTCATTACACAAACTGGTTACTATTTTTCTGTGCTTTATAAGAAAATAACATGTACATAAACTTCAAAATTAAGGAAAAAATAATCACTCTCCTGTGTTGGACTTTGTTAATTCTCAAAGTCAGGAACTGAAAACACAAAGCATTAAGGCATAATTTGACTAGTATTCAGCATTTGAGCTTAATTTTTAAAATCTTTTTTTCAGGCACTAAGGAAGGTCAAACGCGACTAATCAGGGTTGGAGATACTGTTCAGGCTTATCAATGGAATGTTGTTGATGGGCGATGGTTAAAGATTGGCGACGTGGTGGGTTCATCAGGAGGAACCCAAAAGTCCTCGGGCAAAGTTCTTTTTGAAGGCAAAGTATGTTTAAACATGAAGGAATGCCATCTAATACATGTGTCCAAAATGCTAGTCTAGCCTATTGTATATACCGAATATAATATAAATTCACTTACCAACATTTGCAAATGTGTGATGATATGGTTTCATGTGTGAGGGAGAATATTAAAATAAGTAATTTAAATCCAAATGTTTGTTAAACAAATGTTCGGCATCTTTATTTCATTGATTAATGGAGCATTCAAGAGTGGTCAGTGCTTATGTATGATAATGTGATGGTAGCAAGCAACCTTGAGTTCTTGGATAAATTCACCCCCCCCCCAACCGCCTCCTCAAATGTAAGATAATGATTGAGGATATTACTGAGAAGCTTCTAGTCTTCTGCAGCTGAACTAGTTGTGTTGTACCTCAGCCTATCAAGTTTCAAACTATTCTTGCCCAATCCACTTGTGTGCATCCCTCCATGACAGTTCTTTAATCTTACAAGTTCCATGTCACCATTCTTGAGTAAAATGATGGAAAACCTGCACACTGTATTCTGAGTACTAAGTCTGCACGATCAGAAAGCCTTTGATAAGGTCCCACATAGGAGATTAGTGGGCAAGATTAGAGCACATGGTATTGGGGGTAGGGTGCTGATATGGATAGAAAATTGGTTGGCAGACAGGAAACAAAGAGTAGGGATTAACGGGTCCCTTTTAGAATGGCAGGCAGTGACTAGTGGGGTACCGCAAGGCTCGGTGCTGGGACCGCAGCTATTTACACTATACATTAATGATTTAGATGAAGGGATTAAAAGTAACATTAGGAAATTTGCAGATGACACAAAGCTGGGTGGCAGTGTGAACTGTGAGGAGGATGCTATGAGGATGCAGGGTGACTTGGACAGGTGTGAGTGGGCAGATGCATGGCAGATGCAGTTTTATGTGGATAAATGTGAGGTTATCCACTTTGGTGGTAAGAACAGGAAGGCAGATTATTATCTGAATGATGTCAAGTTAGGAAATGGGGAAGTACAAAGAGATCTGGGTGTCCTTGTTTATCAGTCACTTAAAGGTAGCTTGCAGGTACAGCAGGCAGTGAAGAAAGCTAATGGCATGTTGGCCTTTATGACAAGAGGAGTTGAGTATAGGAGCAAAGAGGTCCTTCTGCAGTTGTACAGGGCCCTAGTGAGACCGCACCTGGAGTACTGTGTGCAGTTTTGGTCACCAAATTTGAGGAAGGACATTCTTGCTATTGAGGGAGTGCAGCATAGGTTCATTAGGTTAATTCCTGGAATGGCGGGACTGTCGTATGTTGAAAGACTGGAGCGACTAGGCTTGTATACGCTGGAATTTAGAAGGATGAGAGGGGATCTTATTGAAACATATAAGATTATTAAGGGATTGGACACGTTAGAGGCAGGAAACATGTTCCCAATGTTGGGGGAAGTCCAGAACCTGGGGCCACAGTTTAAGAATAAGGGGTAGGCCATTTAGAACGGAGATGAGGAAAAACTTTTTCAGTCAGAGAGTTGTAAATCTGTGGAATTCTTTGCCTCATAAGGCAGTGGAGGCCAATTCTCTGGATGCTTTCAAGAGAGAGCTAGATAGAACTCTTAAAGATAGCGGAGTCAGGGGGTATGGGGAGAATGGCGGTGCTGGCTCGAAGGGCCGAATGGCCTACTCCTGCACCTGTTGTCTATTGTCTATTAACAGACGAGGAGCTTTAATAATAGGCTGCAGTTTGTCATCTTTAGTATTCTCAATTAAAATGGAAATTCTCTACCTTTATATAAAACCATCCATGAATGTATGTTTATGATGGTAGCTAATCTTAATGATGTTAAACATCAAGAATATTTTCTTTTTCTCTTCATTTTAGGAATTTGATTATGTATTTACCATTGATATTAATGAAGCAGGACCTTCAATGAAACTGCCGTACAATATTAATGATGATCCATGGCTTGTTGCACAGAACTTCTTGGAAAAGAATGACCTGAACCCAATGTTCCTAGATCAGGTTGCAAACTTCATCATTGAGAATACAAAAGAGCATACATTAGGATCAACAGGCACAGGGTTCTCTGACCCTTTCACAGGTTAGTGAGATAATGTACTGAAAGTATTATGCCTATTGGTTATTCTTCATATGCAACAAATGCATGCACATTCCTCTGGTTGCACAGTGAAAAAAATACTAGGTCATATCTTAACTAGTCTATGCCCTTTGCTTGGACCTACTGCCACTTTGCCATTCTAGACATACAGCGTTATTTGATATAAATGTAAAAGGTTTGACTTGCTTACAGAGTAAGCACTGGAAACATTTGGCATGGTCCTCATCCATACAAACTACAGTGATATATGTGAATGATCATGCTAGGAATCTGGGACTAAACTCTGTTTTGGTATTTGTCCAAAGCCAGACTAATCTGCTGAACTGCTTTACTTCAAAATGGCAGAACGGTTTTGAGCTTCCAAATATTTTTAAATATTTTAAAAGAGCTGCAGTAAACTGTTGGAACATCATTTAAAGCCAAAGTATTGTTGTACAAATGCTCTCAGAAATACTTTCACATATTTCAAATTAAAGTTGATAGATCATTGCACTAAAATCTCAATACTGTGGCGGGCTAAACTCTGGGAACTATTGGTTTTAATTCTAACTAATAGATGGGCGTGGACACGTTGAGTCCAAACCTTTCCTGCGGGCCCGGCAATCCTCCGTGCAAACCTCCCCTGCAGGCCCAACAATCTTCCCCCCTCAACCCCCTTAAAACTCCCCCAGGGGTGGCTGAGGGGGGGAAGAGGAAAGGAGAGAGGGAGCCACTCGCCCCGGGTGGCCATCGCTGCGGCCAGCAGCAGGAGATCTCTCCTCACCCCCCTCCCCACCCCTCATTGGCCGACACTCGGGCGAGTCCCGCCCCGGTGGCCATCTTGGGCACGGCAAGTGGAAAAGGGAGTTATTAAAGTTTAAAAGGTGATTTTTAGTGTTTAAAAAGTGAATAACTTTTAAAATATAACAACCATTTGAACCGCAGCCAATGGGAGTAAGGTGGGCCTAAAATTGTTGCACTGTCGTGTACCGTTTTGGCTGTATTTCGGGTATGTACAATCAAACTAACAAAATGACAAACAAGATGGGAGTTTTAGTAATATTTACTAGACCAAGTGGACCTGTTGGGCCCAAACCTCTCCTGCATTGGTGCAGCACACTCCCCCCTCCCCCCCCCCCCATCTCTCCACCCTTCCCCTCCCCCCACTCCATCCCCCTCAACGCCTCTTATCCTCCCCCCTCCCTCTCTAGGAGATAGATTTAAACTTTAAAATGTGAAAAACATTTAAAATAAAACACCGATTTCAATGAAACTTTTTCCATTAGCACCAAAGTGACGACGACGAGTAAGATGGGCCTAAAATTGTCACGCTATCGTGTACCATTTTGGCTGTAGTTCAGAAACAAAACAAAAAAAAATGAAACAGGAAGATAGAGGGAGAACTGGGAAGGGGGAGGGGAAGAGAGGGACAGAGGAACTATCTAAAATTGGAGGTCAATGTTCATACCGCTGGGCTGCAAGCTGCCTAAGCGAAATATGAGGTGCTGTTCCTCCAATTTCTGGTGGGCCTCACTATGGCACTGGAGGAGGCCCATGACAGAAAGGTCAGATTGGAAGTGGGAGTTGAAGTGCTCAGCCACTGGGAGATCAGGTTGGTTGAGGCGGACTGAGTGAAGGTGTTGAGCGAAACGATCGCCGAGCTGCGTTTGGTTTCGCCGATGTAAATAAGTTGACATCTAGAGCAGCGGATACAATAGATGGGGTTGGAGGAGGTGCAGGTGAACCTCTGTCTCACCTGGAAAGACTTTGGGTCCTTGGATGGAGTTGAGGGGGGAGGTAAAGGGACAGATGTTGCATCTCCTGCGGTTGCAGGGGAAAGTGCCCGGGGATGGGGTGGTTTGGGTAAGGAGGGACGAGTGGACCAGTGAGTTACGGAGGGAACGGTCTCTGCGGAACGCAGAAAGGGGAGGGGATGGGAAGATGTGGCCAGTAGTTAGGTCCCGTTGGAGGTGACGGAAATGTTGGAGGATGATTTGTTGGATACGCTGGCTGATGGGGTGGAAAGAGAACGAGGGGGATTCTGTCCATGTTACGAATAGGGGGAGGGGGAGCAAGAGTGGAGATGCGGGATATAGAAGAGGCCCTAGTGAGAGCCTCATCTATAAATGGAAGAGGGGGAAGCCCCATTTCCTGAAGAATGAGGACATCTCTGATGCCCTAGTGTGAAACACCTCATCCCGGGCGCAGATGCGGCGTAGACGGAGGAATTGGTAGGGGATAGACTTTTTGCAGGAGACAGGGTGGGAGGAAGTGTAGTCCAGCCTTCCTTTGTCCCGCCCACCTGACATCAGTCTGAAGAAGGGTCTCGACCCAAAACGTCACCCAAACCCCTCTAATTTATTCATTGCCAGGCTTTGTCCAGCCCACACCTCTTTCAGTTTTCTGCCTCCACTACAATTAATCTGAGCAAGAATCCTGAGCTGAACATCACCTATCCATTCCTTCAACAGATGCTGCCTGACCCATTGAGTCATTTCAGCACTGTGTTTTATTCTTTGAACCATGTGTTCAAAGCTCTGACTTTCTATACCAAATACCCGTTTATACATGGTATATATAATGAAAGCTATTACTTTTGTGATTCTTCTTTTGATTTTGGACCCCGGCTATTTTTCTTCTTAGTTCTTCAATTGCCAGGCTTTTTCCAGCCCCAAGGAGAAATTATTTACCCTGTTACTGGCTGACAGTACAGACCTTTAGACTCTCAATCGTGGTTTCAGAGAATCATCTCTACATCACTAACTGGCCAGTTTTTTCCATTCCACCCCACTGAATTTGCACCATGTGCTATACTGTTATGATAAATAGTTATGTTATATAACACTTATGATTAGCTGCGCATCCACGCAGTAGTCTGTAACCTTATTGACATAGACCGCAAGAACATCATTTGTGTTGGAGAAGTGCAAGGGCTAAGCTTCATCAGTACTGGCTTCTGAATCTCTAGTTTATAGTTGCATCCACCTACCCTTCTTTCCTGATCAATTATAAAGGAACGTGACTGCCTCTTGAATAAAGTATCCAAGTAACCTTCCCCTTTCCTGTGCACGAGCGTCGCAATCTCATTGGGTTCATCTCAAGGGTTCATCAACCCTTAGCTAAAAATTCTGCCTGCTTGCTATAGATGTTGACGTTATTTTGCAAATCACAAATTAGAAGTTAAATTGAAAGTAACTGAATAGTGATTAGGCCAAAAAAACCATAATTTCAGATAACTAATAAGTTACTACAACATGGGCATTTGTGTAGCTGATGAGTAAGAAATAGACCATGCTTTAATGCTGAAGTGGGTGATTGCCAGTTCCAATACTTTGAGAAAAAGGTATTTGATGCATCCCTTTCTCTGCTTTCCCATAACTTTGAGCAGTTTTTCTCCAAATTTCTTTATACTATTTTTTAACATTTTATTGGATCTGCTTTTATCACTCCAGCTTTTCAGATCTTTCAATATCCATTTTTTTAAAGTGGAAAAATATATTCTCTTATGCATCTTTGAGATATTACCTTAAATATGTCTTTTCTGCTTATGAATACGTTCCAGTGAAAATATTTTCTTATTTACTCCATAAAAGCTCTTAAATATTGTGAATACCATTTGTTTGCATGTAACATATTTTTGTATGAGGGTATGTTGCTGTTTATTTGTATGAGGATCTGTTATTGATATTGACAGTAAAGGTTAAGCT
Organism: Rhinoraja longicauda; assembly: GCF_053455715.1. NCBI lineage: Eukaryota > Metazoa > Chordata > Chondrichthyes > Rajiformes > Arhynchobatidae > Rhinoraja > Rhinoraja longicauda. The sequence continues at coordinate 45,448,030 of NC_135955.1, read as the reverse complement.
TTTTCTGATCTCCATCAATTTTCCACTAAATGGATCTTGATCACAACATTTCACAGTTCCTTTTTCCTAATTAAGTAAGCAAAACTTGATATTTCATAATATTTTTACAATTTGCAGGTTCAGGGCGTTATATACCAGGGACTGAATTGGGAACTGGAGGCACAAATGAAGTGGATCCTTTCACAGGTATTGTTTCTCTTTGGAAACCGTGTTTTTGATAAATCAACTAACACATTTGAGATACATTTAAAGTGTTTTGACCACATTTTAGAACTGACAGATGATCTTAAGTTCCCTCAAATCAGAGTATTCACTTTGTTTAATATTCATGTTCCAGTAATGGCCAATTCCACTGGGGACTTCTGTGATGGTTATCTTAAATACAACATTTTCTATTTTTAATTGCTTTGGAAAACACAGCAGAGCTTTCTCTCCCCTCTCCCCTTTCCTCTCCCCCCTCACACGACCCGGGGGAGATTCCTCGGCCGGCAACGGGTGCACCGGTTGTCAGTTTGTGGAGGGTTGCCACGCCCGCAGGTGAGGTTTGCACCCGACGGGGGTTGCCGCGCCCGCAGGAGAGGTTTGGACTGAATGGGTTCATGCCAGTCTAGTAGTTGGATAAATCCTAATGCCTTTCTCCTGTATGCAAAACTTGTTTGTTTTTTTATTCCTTGGCTTTAGATGGCCATGGATTAATCTGATCAAAATATTTTTAAGGTTGAGGGGTTTTGCTGTGAAAATTCAGAGTAGAAGGATTGATCGTAAGGTTGAACCAGTTGGATATGCAAGTCATCCTATCGTGTATTGGAAGTCTGGAACTCTAAAACTAAAACATGAATGCAATTGTGATTTTCAAGACTTGGAAATTTCTCTTGTTTAGCTGTAGATAGTGGTCAGCCATGATATAATTAATTGTGGGAATGAATGTCGTGCCCCTGTATTTGTGTTCTCAGTTTCTGTCTTGGTCAGCTAAGATTTTGATGATGACTTTATTCCAACCAAATCCATGCATGAAGGTAGCTTGAGGAGTCACTCCAGTATTTATATGTTCTAACAGTTATAACTTTCAGTTATTTTGGTGAAAGCACCAGCTTTCTTTGTAGGCCACTTAGATTAACTATACAATCAATCAGGGAGGAACTGAAGGGAATCCACATCAGTCAGGAAATGGTGTTAGATAAACTGTTGGGACTGAAGGCAGATAAATCCCCAGGGCCTGATGGTCTGCATCCCAGAGTATTCAAGGAGGTGGCCCTAGAAATCGTGGATGCATTGGTGATCATTTTCCAATGTTCTCTCATCTCTGGATCAGTTCCTGTGGCCTGGAGGGTAGCCATTGTAACTACACTTTTTAAGAAAGGAGGGAGAGAGAAAACGGGGAATCATAGACCAGTTAGCCTTACATCGGTAGTGGGGAAGATGCTTGAGTCGATCATTAAAGATGTTATAGCAGCGCATTTGGAAAGCAGTGACAGGATCGGTCAAATTCAGCATGGATTTATGAAGGGAAAATCATGCTTGACTAATCTTCTGGAATTTTTTGAGGATGTAACAAGTAGAATGAATAAGGGAGAGCCAGTGGAGGTGGTGTATCTGGACTTTCAAAAAGCCTTTGACAAGGTCCCACACAAGAGATTAATGTGCAAAATTAGAGCACATGGTATTGTGGGTAGGGTATTGACATGGGTAGAGAACTGGTTGGCAGACAGGAAGCAAAGAGTAGGAATTAATGGGTCCTTTTCAGAATGGCAGGCAGCGACGAGTGGGGTGCCGCAAGGCTTGGTGCTGGAATCCCAGTAATTTACAATATATATTAATGATTTAGACGAGGGAATTAAATGTGATATCTCCAAGTTTGCAGATGATACAAAGTTGGGTGATAGTGTGAGCTGCGATGAGGATGCTACGAGACTGCAGGGTGACTTGGATAGGTTGGGTGGGTGGGCAGATGCATTACAGATGCAGTATAATGTGGATAAATGTGAGGTTATCCACTTTGATGGCAAGAACAGGAAGGCAGATTATTATCTGAACACCTTCGCTCAGCCCGCATGAACCAACCTGATCTCCCGGTTGCTGGACACTTTAATTCGCCTACCCATTCCTACACAGACCTTTCTGTCCTCGGTCTCCTCCATTGTCAGTGAGGCTAAACGCAAATTGGAGGAATAGTATCTCGTATTTCACTTGGGCAGCTTGCAGCCCAATGGTATGAATTTTGATTTCTCTTACTTCAGGTAGCCCCGGCATTCCCTCTCTCTCTCTCTCTATCCCTCTCCCATCCAAGTCGCTCTAGCTTCTCATTTTCACCCCTCAAACAGCTAACAATGGCCTGTTTCCTTTATCATCGTTACTTTTTTGCATATCTTTCATTCATTGTTCTTTATCTCTCCACATCACTGTCTATATCTCTCGTTTCCCTTATCCTTAACCAGTCTGAAGAAGAGTCTCAACCCGAAACATCAGCCATTCCTTCTCTCTAGAGATGCTACCTGTCCCACTGAGTTACTCCAGCTTTTTGTCTATCTTCGGTTTAAACCAGCATCTGCAGTTCCTTCTTACACATTATCTGAATGATGTCAGATTAGGAAAAGGGGAGGTGCAACGAGACCTGGGTGTGCTTGTACATCAGTCACTGAAAGTAAGCATGCATGTACTGCAGGAAGTGAAGAAAGCAAATAGCATGTTGGCCTTCAATGCGAGAGGATTTGCGTTTTGGAGCAAGGAGGTCCAACTGTAGTTGTATAGGACCCTGGTGAGACCGCACCTGGAGTATTGTGTGCAATTTTGGTCTCCTAATTTGAGGAAGGACATTATTACTATTGATGGAGTGCAGCGTTGGTTCACTAGGTTAATTCCCGGGAAGGCGGGACTGACATATAATGAGAGAATGGGTCGACTGAGCTTGTATTCACTGGAATTTAGAAGGATGAGAGGGGATCTTATAGAAACATATCAGTTCTTAAAGTATTGGACAGGTTAGAATGTTCCCGATGTTGGGGGTGTCCTGAACCAGGGGTCACAGAATAAGGGGTAGGCTATTTAGGACTGAGATGAGGAAAGATTTGAGTTGTGAATCTGTGGAATTCTCTGCCACAGAAGGCAGTGGAAGCCAATTCACTGGATGTTTTCAAGAGAGTTAGATTTAGCTCTTGGGGCTAAAGGGATAAGGGTAAAAAGCAGAAACGGGGTACTGATTTTAGATGATCAGCCATGATCATATTGAATGGTGGTGCCGGCTCGAAGAGCCGAATGGCCTACTCCTGCACCTATATTTCCTATGTTTTCTATGTTTCTAATGTAAATGAGCTAGAAACATAGAAAATAGTTGCAGGAGTAGGCCTTTTGAGCCAGCACCGCCATTGAATATGATCATGGCTGATCATCCAGAAATAGTACCCTGTTCCTGCTTTCTCCCCATATTCCTTGATTCAGTTAGCCCTAAGAGTTACATCCAACTCTCTTGAAAACATCCAGTGAATTGGTCTCCACTGCCTTCTGTGGCAGAGAATTCCAGATTCACAACTCTCTGGGTGAAAAAGTTTTTCCTCATCTCAGTCCTAAACAGCCTACCCCTTATTCTTAGACTGTGACCCGTGGTTCTGGACTCCCCCAACATCGGGAACATTTTTACTGCATCTAGCCTGTCCAGTCCCTTAATAATTTTATATGTTTCTATAAGATCCCCTCTCATCCTTCTACATTCCAGTGAATATAAGCCTACTCGACCCATTCTTTCATCATAAGTCAGTCCCGCCATACTGGGAATCAACCTGGTGAACCTATGCTACATTCCTTCAATCGCAAGAATGCCCTTCCTCAAACTCAGAGACCAAAACTGCACATAATGCTCCAGGTGCAGGTTTGAATTAATGTCTCGGGTCTAGATGCAATTGGTGCATTAGTCCATGATGCTTGATTTATGTTACGCAGGAAACCAAAGTTGGGAAGGTGTTGGTGTTTATATAATATATCTGAGGATGTATTGTAGTTTTAAAAGGGTGATATCAACTTCGTGTACACATTCTGATGCTAAGAAGATATTGTTTATTATTATTGCAGGGTCTGGTCGTTATGTACCTGGCTCCTTACCATCTGGTCTTGCTCCCTCTGCTGGAGGTGACCCATTTACAGGTAAAATTTGAGAAGGCACTGGGAAAAATATTTTTTTCTCCACAATTAGTGAACATTGTAAGTTACTTACCAAAAACTTTTTTTTTCTCTGCATGTAATATTTCAATTACAGAACAGAATTGATTTGCTGTTCAAGCTGCAGGCAATCGACTGAAGAGTCTTGACATTTAATTAAAAGTCAATACATTCTGTTGAACTTGAATTTTGGAGTGGGTTCCATTTAAGCCTTGAAATATTTAGATTTTTAGAATTATTAGTTTAAGATGCATTTTTAAAAAGTATTCAATATGTAATCTACTAGGATGCTTCTAAGCTGTTCTGTGGATTATTCTGAGACCACATTATCTGAATCTATACTGAGTGAACAATATTCTTAAATTATGAGAACTGCTTTTACATTATAAAAATGTTAATGTTCACAGGAGTAAATGCTTATGTTTCTGCTGCTGGACGTGCTCCCACTACAGCTGTCAGTAACCCTTATTTTCCAAAAAAAGACCCTGTTACATTTGATCAAGCAAACACAATTCAGATAATAGGTAAGCATCTTTATTCTGTCTTTATTTAAAAACCAACTTTTGTTGACTTTCATTTGATCAGCAAAGATATTTTGCAGTTCTTTCCCCCCCCCTCCCAATGTATCGGTATACATTCTGTTAGTAAATAAGTGTTTTCATGTTGCCACGCATTGCCATGCCAAAGGGATAATTCTTTTAAGGTGCTTTGTCAGATATTTGTATCTTTACTAAATAATGTGTATTATAGGGAAACTAAAGGAACTGAATGAGCGCACATCTGCTGACCATAAACTGTCTGAAGATGATTTGCAAATGCTTGAGAAGTTTCTATGTGTTGTATCGAGTCCTTCTGCACAAGAAAGTCCTACAGCACAACAACTAGAGATTTTATGGAAAGCTGCACAGTGGCCAGAAGGTTGGCAAATAATGATTTATATTGTTCTAGAAATGATTAAGATATTTAATGTGTTTTAATATTTGTGAACAACTGAAAGTAAAAGGACCATCCAAATCTCCAGAACTGGTATTGATGAACATTTATTTTTGAACATTTTGCCATTATTACTCTTAAGGATATCCAATAAAAGGAAATACGCAAGCTCACTTTACTGCTTTCTAGAGATTGTTTGAAAATTTTAAATTCTGTGACTGAGAAGCAAATCCTGTTTTACTTAAATATGGACGCTTTGGTTTTGCTAGTTTGTTTCTACTCGCTGTTTTATTAATAGAGAATTGGATTCTATTGTCAAGGATGGGATTTAAATACAAGTCTTTTCATAGATTTTATTCCTGCTAAGTATGTGAAGGGGTAAGATTTTACTGTCCTAATAGTGCAGTTCTTGTATCTAATAATATTTTATATTAAATTAGTTGGGTTTCTGTTACTTGTTTTTTGTTTTAAATAGCTGTGTAGAATAGTCATAGAACCCAAGTTGCCCAAGTCATAGCCGCCCAAGTTGTCCTATCGTCGCTCGCCCACTCTCCCGTGTTTGGCCCATACTCCCTTAAACCTTTCCTGTCCACGTACCTATCCAAATGTCTTTAAATGTTGTTTTTGTACCATCCTCAACTACCTCTGCAGCTCGTTCCATATGCTCATCACAATGTGTGGTTGCCCCTCCGGCTCCTATTAAGTTTTCCCCTCTCGCATTAAACTATATTCCCTGGTTCTTGATTCCCCTACTCTGGGTAAAAGGAAACCTCACCCATTCCTTCTCTCCAGAGATGCTGCCTGGCTGCTGAGTTACTCCAGCATTTTGTGTCTACCTTCTGTGGATTCAACCTATTCATTCCCTCGTGATTTTATAAACTAGGAATGCGAAGAGGATTAGCATCTGTTTGGGTTTCTTGTGAAAAGATAATGTTGACATTATTTATAATGTTTGTTTTAGGCAAAGTATTGGGAACATTTTAAAGTAGGAAAGACCATGGAAGTGGTAAAATAAAAGCCAATGCATAAAAGATATAGGGTTATTTAATCTATAGCCAGACTTGCATTTTCTTTTCACAGCTTTTAGAATTACAGTATCTTGAATTCTGCTATTGAAGTCTTGTTATTTTGATTTATGAACTCCTGTCATAGGGCAGATCTGAAAATGACATAATCTCTTGCAACCAGTTTGCAAGTGTGGCTAGTTTTTTAACTGAAGATTTGGGGTTAAAATAACATTATTTCCACATTCTGGAAATCTGAAATACAAGGAACAAGTTGGACAACATTTCTAGAGAAACAGTTAACAGATTTTGGGTTGGTTGAAATTTATCTTATGATAAAGTGTAAAGGGGAGGATGAGCAGGAGAACATTGAAATTGTTTTGAGATGGGAAAAGCACATTTGAATGTTAAAGATAACAATATTCAAAAGACATTTGGACGGGTACATGGACAGGAAAGGATTAGAGGGATATCCACCAAATGTGGATAAATGGGATTGGCTTTGATGGGGCACCTTGGTCCGATAGGATCAGTTGGGCTGAAGTGCCTGTTTCCATGTTATGTGACTCCGATCAATGACATTTCACAAGTATACTTCCACTCTTCAGCTGAGAGTTTTTTTAAATGGATTGATATCATGGGGAAGTTAGCAGATACATTAATTTGCAACGGTGTAGAGTTGATTCACTTAAAAAAATCATGGACACTTGGCCGAATAGACCAGTAGGGATTAAAGTTCTTCAATGTTTTATGAAATATTACCATGATGTTTGAAATATATGTTCAAATATATTAAATTTGTACTTTTAATATTGTTACAGTGAAAAGTCATTTATTTGTGACTTAATTTGTTTTTATCTCTTTTCTAATTTAGATATAGTTTTTCCTGTGCTGGATATTCTTCGTCTTGCTATCAGGCATCCCACAGTAAATGAACATTTCTGCAGTGAACACTACAGCAAACAGTTCAGCAACTACCTCTTAAACAAAATCAATCTACGGGGAAAGCCTGCTAATCAAATGCTTATTCTCCGAACAGTCTGCAACTGTTTTGCTAACCAAACACATGGCTCAAAGTTCATGATGTCCTTGAGGGAAGCAATACTCTCCCAAGCAATTGAAATGAGATCAGCTAGCAGCAAGAATGTTCACATAGCACTATCCACTTTGATATTAAACTATGCAGTAAATCTGCACTCAGGAAATGATATTGAAGGTAAAGCAAATTGTTTATCCATTATAAGTGCAGCCATAGAAGTTCTCCAAGATTATGAAGCTATTTTCAGACTTTTGGTGGCTCTTGGAACAATTATAAGTGATGATCCAAATGCTTTGCAACTGGCTCAATCGTTGGGAGTTGATTCTCAGATCCGAAAATATTCTTCTGTTTCAGATCCAGCAAAAGTTGGGGACTGTTGTAGATTTGTTCTGAAAGTGCTGTAATTTCTGATTATAGATTTTCAAGGGTTATAGCCAAGTGGTATTAATTTTGATTACATTATTCCTTAAACTCTGGCAAATAACACATATGGGAGAAAAATAAATTCTGGGGTGTTTGATTATTGTGACAAAATTGTTGCAGTAGAAAAGTACAAACGATTTTAAGAATAAAGGAACTGCTAAAATGTGATTTTATATTTGAATATTTTTGCTTTGTTTTAAGATGTTTCCAATAATTTAAGATAGTCGACCTTTCAATTTATTTGTGAAACTGCTCTTGCAAACATCTAAATTTTCCATAATTGTCATTTAAATTTTCCAAATTAAATTTCACCTTTAAATTACTCCTTCACAGACTTTGTAAGAGCATTATTAGCATTTTCTGAGCTCTTTTCATGTTATAGGATTTATTTTGCCCTTCGGCCTTCAGCATCTTTATGGGTTTGTTGGATTATGAAAATTTCATGAACTAGTATTAAGACTCCTAAAATGGAATGAGCATTGACTACCTGCTCCTCCCACAGACTATCTGATAGATAATCAAACCCTTGATAATGGAAAGTTACAGGATTTAGTGTTGAAATTAGTTTACAATATTAATAATCCATACCGTGTTCACTGATTTATCCTCCAATTGAGCTTTAAAGAACAAATATATCAATGTTAAAGCCGTAATTAATTCTAGTTTAATGCTATGGCAGGAGACAAAGTACACGAGTAACTCAGCAGGTCGTATGGATATGTGACGTTTTTGTTTGGGACCTTTCAACCAGCATCGGCAGTTCCTTGTTTCAACATACAACAAACCCTCGTTATAACGGACCATAGGGGAGCACACGGCATCCTTTGTTGCCGATTGTCTGCCACAACCAAGTATGTGATTATCAATGTATAAATAGTAGAAACAAACAACTGCAGATGCTGGTTAATACAAAAAAGGTCACAAACTGTTAGAGTAACTCAGACTGAAGAAGGGTCTCGACTCGAAACGTCACCCATTCCATCTCTCCTGAGATGCTACCTGACCTGCTGAGTTACTCCAGCATTTTGTGATACCTTCGAGAGTAACTCAGAAAGTCAGGCAGCATCTCTGGAGAACATGGATAGGTAACGTCCTAGTCCAGACCCTTCAGATTCTTGGTCTGGAACTGGACCTTGAATCCAGGTGAGGATTGGCATTGTCATTGGTCGGGCCCGCGGGCGGCCAGAGTGCAAGTGAGGGATGGTGGTGGCATTGTGGCATCATTGGTGGTGGGGACTCTGGCGGCATCAGTGGCGGCGCTGGTGTGGCCTGCGTCACTGGTGGTGACTGCGGTGTTGACGGCTGTCATGGTCCGCTTTAACTGAAATCCGTTGTAAAGAGGTCCATAAAAATAAGTGTTTACTGCAATGTCTAAGAAACCTCGCATTATAGAATATCATGTTAGAAAAAGAATTGTGTCAATGGGGTAGTGGGTTAGGGGCTAGAGTTTCAGACTCAACAACAACACAACACTTTTTTCCCCTATGTAGGATTTTCAAAAATATATGTTTTTAATAGCTACGAGTTTATTTTTGTTAATACTAAAAACTATATGTTACATTATTTAATAGTATTATTGCACAAGCGTCAATTGAAGTGATTGCTTGTCAATTTCATTTGCCACCTACGGTTAAAGGTGTACTCTATATTTTTATTCGTTAGAGACAAAGGTGTCCAATTAGTGCGAGAAGGTTGGATGGAAACTATTTATTTCCCTTGACTGTTTTTGCAAGACATCTTTTTGGCATGTCGATTTCCAAAGTAAATTAAGTGGTTCTCAAGTTCCCGATCACTAATTCTGCCTGCATACTACAAATAGTGTTTCTTAATTCATCAATTGCATTACATCCTTTTTGCGGTATGGAAATGGGTTATAACAATACCACTGTGCTTTAATTTTATGCAGAAAATATTTCCTGGAAAAGATGCTGAAGTCGCAGAGAAAGGATGAATGGACTTTTTATGTACTTTGTTTAATGGGTTCTGATTTCTTACAATTGAGTTACCCCACATTAGCTCTTAGACTTGTCCAGCACTGGGCTTCCGTTGTTTTAACTGATCCAGAATCATCACATCACCTGATGTTACCAATGCAATTTAGAAGAAACTCCAAACAGCAAGCACTTCAGATAAATGGGTTTCTGACTGTTCAGTTTATGTCCTAATACGAATGAATGTTTTAAAAAAATCTCAAGTTCGTCAGCTGTTCTAAATTGTGACTGATAAAATTAATCCACGTTTAGGGTTAAATAGTTGTCTAGAAACAATAGAACGGTGATTTTCTCCTTTTTTACATTATTGTTGCCAAAGCTGTTACCAAAATGCAATTGTTATCAGACAGTGCCTGAGTGGTATGGGTGGCACATTTTTACTGTGCTGATAGGCCCCATAACAACAGGCCATTTGCTCTAGTGGTTCAACCTTGAGTGATTTCACCTTATCACTGAAAGTTCAAGTATATCTATTATCAGCTAGGCGTCCGACAGTATGGAAATAGACCTTCGGCCCACTCGTCCATGCTGACTAATATGCCTAACTATTCCAGTCCCATTTGTCTACATTTTGCACAAATCCCTCTAAACCGTTCCTATTTATGTTCCTGTCCAAGTCTTTTAAATATTAGTTACTGCCTCAACCATTTCTGCTAGTGTTCTGAGGAAAAGCAGCTCTTTGGTTTCCTGTTTAACTGTTTTCTACATTCACCTTAAACCTATGCCTTCAGAGTTCATAATTCCCTAACCCTGGGAAAAAGACTGCATGCATCCACCCTATCTATGCCCCTCATTATTTTTCCACCTCAAAGATCAGATCAATATAGCTGATAGCAGCAATCTCTGTACATTTTTTATATTCTACTTTCAGCTTCATTCATAATTGTAAAATCAAATGTAAACAAGACCAAACACTAACACCCACAGGATATTGAGTATATTTTCTGTTCTTTAAGGAATTTGTATGCGTCTAAGAATTAGTTTGTTCAATCTCCTGTCCTATAGATGACTCCCTAAATATATCCATCTCCTGTGGCTGTTGCCGGCACATTTGTCTTTAAGTTAGAAATTGCGATTTTGTTCACTTGAACAGAAAAGTTTCGAGAGCGCTACATTTTCAAATATGTAATCCTTTGGTTTTTTGCAGTCTAAACTGAGCAAAAAGATGTTGCAGTTCCAGTGGGAGGTGTAGTGAAGTATTATAGATAAACTTGCCAAGATTGTTCCCATAATCAACACAATTAAAACAAATCAACTAGTCAATATACTACTGCTTATCAGTATCTTCTGTGTACACATTGATATCGCATTGATTATAATGGCAAAGAAAACGGCCATTCAATCCGCAAGCGAAGCCGCAGAGAAAGCCACTAGATTGCTTTGATTAAGAGGGCTGATCCGTGGGCGGTTGCTGCTGGGACGCAAGTCGGGGCCTGATCAACCCTGGCTGGATCGCCTGGGCGAGGGTGTCTGATGTTGTGAGACCCGAAACACCCGATGACCCCAGGTCACGTCACTGAGGATGCGTTCCAGTGCATCCAGAAGATGTATCTTGCACATTGTAGAACTTGATTGTAGAACTTCCTTTCAGTGGCTCATGTTACAGAATGCAAATCCGTAAGATACTAATCTTGTGCAAATTATATAACATTTTGCAAATTATACCAGGTTGTATGTAACAGGTTTTTAGGAGATGCTTGATAATGATGAGGAAAATGTTTAAAGTGAGCAGTTACTTCTGGCATTCACTGTTAAAGTGCGGTGGCTGTGAAATTCAAACGGTAAATGGATAAGTACTACAAGGGAGTGAAATTGTATGGCAGGGGAGAGGGAAGAATGATTTGGATTGCTCTTGTATAAATTTAACACCGGGTTGATAGGCATGGTTGCTAATGGTTCTTTTTTTGACTCTCTCTACTTAAGTGAAATCTTGTACAATGTGGAACCAGGTCATCGTATCTGCACGATTTCATAATTGGAGAGTCTGTCATATAAATTTAAAGTCAACGAGGAAATCAGGGATAGCATTTTGGATGTACGTGCGAGCACCGCCGACTGACTTCCACGTGAATGGAATCTATTTTGGAGGCGACCCACCCAGAGGGAAGTTTCAGTAAGAAGAGTCGAAATTGCAGAGTGGGCAGCCAACTCCTGTGGAGATAGAGAGAGAGAGAGAGTGAGGGAAAAGCAAGAAGCTGGCGTCTCGGGTGCATGCGTTGTCTTGAGATGAAAGGTCACCTGCTTCTTTCTCCGCTTGCACCGACCCTTTCTCTCCCATAGCTTCTCCTTTCCCATTGGTCCCATAGTTTCTCCTTTCCCATTGGTCCCATAGCCTCTCCTTTCCCATTGGTCCCATAGCTTCTCCTATCCCATTGGTCCCAGAGCCTCTCCTTTCCCATAGGTCCCATGGCTTATCCTTTCCCATAGGTCCCATAACTTCTCCTTTCCCATTGGTCCCATAGCTTCTCCTTTCCCATTGGTCCCACAGCTTCTCCTTTCCCATTGGTCCCATAGCTTCTCCTTTCCCATTGGTCCCATAGCTTCTCCTCTCCCATTGGTCCGATCGTCTCTGGACTCCGCCCGTGACTCTCGACCCCCGGAAGCAATGCCGCGACACTTTCCGGCGCGGCTGGTGGCGGTTGGCGATGGCGGGTAAGAGGTCGGGCAGAGACAAGCGGCGGAAGCGGAGCCACGGCGAGGAGAGTCATGGGGAGAGGAAGCGCCTCAACTCCGACTCAAGCGCCGTCGAGGTGAGGGCGGCCCCGCGGGGCGAACATTTCCAGCGCGGAAAGCTGGAGCTGGCGGTCTACCGGTGAGGCCAGGGCAGGGCAGGGGTCGACCCACCGGCTCCTTGCCCGGTACCTGCCCGCGAGTCAATCCCATGTGCCCCGGTACTTGTCCCCCTACAGCTGGGCCTCAGCCCTATGTTCCCCATGTACTTGTCCCCTTACAGCTGGGTCGTAGCCCCATGATGTGCCCCGGTACTTGTCCCCCTACAACTGGGTCTCAGCCCCATGTGCCCCGGTACTTGTCCCCCTACAGCTGGGTCTCAGCCCCATGATGTGCCCCGGTACTTGTCCCCCTACAGCTGGGTCTCAGCCCCATGATGTGCCCCGGTACTTGTTCCCCTACAGCTGGATCTCAGCCCCATGTGCCCCAGTACTTGTCCCCTACAGCTGGGTCTCAGCCCCCTGTGCCCTGGTACTTGTCCCCGTACAGCTGGATCTCAGGCCCATGTGCCCCAGTACTTGCCCCCCTACAGCTGGGTCTCAGCCCCATGTGCCCCAGTACTTGTCCCCCTACAGCTGGGTCTCAGCCCCATGTACCCCGGTACTTGTCCCCCTAGAGCTGGGTCTCAGCCCCATTTGCCCCGGTACTTGTTCCCCTACAGATGGGTCTCAGCCCCATGTACCCCGGTACTTGTCCTCCTGCAGCTGGGTCTCAGCCCTATGTACCCCGGTACTTGTCCCCCTACAGCTGGGTCTCAGCCCTATGTACCCCGGTACTTGTCCCCTTAAAGCTAGGGACTTGCCCCAGGTTTGTCAGGACCGACCCCTGTTCCTGGGTCTCTGCCTCTACCAGGTTCCTGTCCCCCATACCCGGCACTTATCCCGGTACTTGCCCCCAACAGCTGGGTCTCGGCTCCATGTACTCGGTTCGGACCCACCCCTCCGTCCATCTATAATATATGTATCTACCCTACGCACCCTGGTACCTGCCCCGTTTATCTCAGTGCTGACTACTCACACTTGGTATGGCTCGCTTTACCCTGTTACAATGCTGCGTACGTGGGCATCAGCACTGGCCTCTTACACTGAGGTACCTTTCTCTTGTATCCTAGTGCAAATCCCTTGCATCCTGTACATGCCCCTATCCCATATTCACATTCTGGTACGTGTCACATTTAGCCTGCCTGCTACCATGCCCCTGCCCTTTGGTGTTAGTACTGACTCTCTACACCTAGATATCTACCAGTATTGACCTCTACAACTGGGGACTTGCCCTTTGTGCCACGGCACTGCCCCATAACCAGATTACCATTACTGACCATGATGTTATGTGTACCTAGTTCCTAAACCACCGTATGGCCATTTATACCCGTACCCCAGTACAGAGGTGCAGTACTTAGTTATTATTACTGATCTCTTGTAGCCAGGTATCTACCTGATACATTCAGGTATCGGCACCAATCTCTTGTATCCTAATCCTTTGTTTATCTTGGCAACAAGGATGGAACCAGGTTCTTTGACCCACCGAGTGCACACTGACCGTGAGAAGGGTCTCGACCCGAAACGTCACTCATTCCTTCTCTCCAGAGATGCCGCCTGACCCGCTGAGTTACTCCAGCATTTTGTGTCTACCTTTGATTTGAACCAGCATCTGCAGTTTTCGTTCCGACACACTGACCATTGATCACCTGTTCACATTACTCCTGTGTTATCCCACTTTCGCATCAACTCCTTACACACAGGGTCATTTATTACTTTTTCCGCCAGGGCAGTTTCCCAGAGGGAATTTGTGGCTCCCGGTGGCGGGCATCAGTTGACCTGCGGGTTCTGCCCAGCTTTTACCATCATATCTTAAGAGTTAGGAACCTGGTTACCTTCAGCCAGCAGGCTGTTCCTCAGGGGGAGAGGTGTGTTGTAGCTGCGAGAGTGGCCGGTCCTCACCCTGTCACGGTGGGTGTCGAGGAGGGGCGTATGCGGAACAATTCCGGCCGAGTTTATCCCCGCTCGGTTGGAATTGCTCATTGGGCCCAGGCCCCGGAATCTTTCCCGGGAGCCAGCCATAAACAACATGAACCTCCTTTCCGAGATGCCCAGCGTGCCGTTCCCTGACATGGAGAGACGTTTACTGTACAGGTTGCTCCTGCACACTCTGCACTTCCTCGCTCTCGTCTTCCATCCGGACATGCCCTGGTGCTCCGTGTTACCACTTGACGGCGGGAGTGGAACTCATCAGAGGTCTCTCTTTTATGGAGTCCCCCCCCTTTACATCGGGGACCTGGGATGGAGAGTGTTGCACGAAGCTGTGGTGTGTAATAGATGTCGGTCTGAAGAAGGGTCCTGACCCGAATTGTCACCCATTCTTTCTCTCCAGAGATGCTGCCTTTCCCGCTGAGTTGCTCCAACTTTTTGTGTCTATAATAGATATTTGAGTCAGTTCACATACTCGCCAGCCGCCTGTCACTTCTGCGGCGAGGAAGCGACCGTGTTTCACGTGTACATGGAGAGTGAGAGGTTGCAGCCCATGTACGAATATTTGAAGGGGCTGCTCCTCAAATTTTGATTGCATTTCAGTCCCATGATTTTGGTATTTGGGCACAAGGCAGGGAATGGGGAGCGTCAATCGGGAGGGTGGGAATCTCCCTGTCGGTTTGGTCCTAGACCTGGCCAAGATGGCAATTTGCGGGTCCATGCAGCAGGTAATCGATGGTCACACCAGAGTCGGCTGCCTGCCCCTTTTCCGGGCGTATGTCCATGCTCGTGTGTCCCTGGAGAGGGAACACACAGTGTCTGCGGGGACTCTAGAGGCCTTCTGTGAATGCTGGTCGCCATGGTGGGTCGAGTGTATTATAGATAAAGATGGCACTATTGTATTATATTGATTTGCTGATGTAATGTGACTATTGAAAGTGTTTGTACCTTCTGGTATACTGTAAAATGTAAATACTGAATAAAGTCCTTGATAAGAAGGAAAAAAAAAGGGCAATTTACAGAGGCTAATTAACTTACAAACCCACACAACTTACAAACCCACACATGGAAGATCGAGAATATATCCTAGCTTAAAGTGGGGACGTTCAGAAGTCTGACATCAGAAGGGACGAAGCTGTTCTTGAGTCTGGTGGTTGGTGCTTTAATGCTTTTGAATCTTCTGAGTGGACAGAAAAGGGAATGACTGGGACCCAAAAGATCCTTGTTCATGTTGGCTGCTTTTCCGAGGCAGAATGGTGTATGAACTCTCATGACTTCAGTAAAATCTTTGACCGAGTTTGGCATGGTAGGTTTGCCTGGAAGGTTAGATCCCGTGGAATCGAAAGTAAACTACCCAATTGAATTCAAAATTGGCTTGAAGGAAGGAGTCAAAAGGTAGATAGACACAAAATGCTGGAGTAACTCAGTGGGACAGGCAGCACCTCTGGAGAGAAGGAATGGGTGACATTTCGGGTCGAGATCTTCCGACTGACCATGTCTGAAGGTAGTCAAAAGATAGTTGTAGAGGTAGACACAAAATGCTGGAGTAACTCAGCGGGAAAGGCAGCATCTCTGGTGAGCAAGAATGGGTGACGTTTTGGGTCGAGACCCTTCTTCATACTCATGTCAAGGGCGTGGGTGGTACAGAGATAAAATGTCGTCGGAGACAGTAAGACTGGTGGGAAGAAGGGATGGAATGGAGAGAGAGGGAAAGCAAGGGGTACATGAAGTTAGAGAAGTCAATGTTCATACCGCTGGGGTGTAAGCTATCCAAGCGAAATACGAGTTGCTGTTCCTCCAATTTGCACTGGGCCTCACTCTGACAATGGAGAAGGCGCAGGACAGAAAGGTCAGATTGGGAGGCGGAGTTAAATTGCTGAGCAACCAGGAGTTTAGGTAGGTTTTGGCGGACTGAGCGGATGTGTTCAGCGAAACAATCGCCAAGCCTGCGCTTGGTCTCGGCAATATACAGGAGTTGACACCTGGAACAGCGGATACAGTTGAGGTTGGAGAAGGTGCAAGTGAGCCTCTGCCTCACATGAAAAGACTGTCGGGGTCCTTGGATGGTATCGAGGAAGGAGGTAAAGGGACAGGTGTCTCCAAGCTAAACTAAGTGCTTCTGCTGATATGTGCAGCAATACTGTGTTAAACGACCTTTAATACTTTTTTAGCTTCAGTTAAAAAAAGATAAACTTATTGCTATTGAAAAGACTTTCATTTTTGAAACTGCAGGAAAAATAAATTTGTTATTGTGAATCGGAAACCCTCTGTTCCCTGACTATTTCCCCAAAACACAATTGACTTTATATCACAAATTTCTATAACGGAAGGTTTCTTAGGAAAGCAACTATTTATTGAGTTAAAGCAGAATTACCAATAATATTGAACACTGCACATTCTCAGTGAGTCAGGTTCCATCCATTTAGAGAGGAACAGAACTTGCATTCTCAAACCCCAAGAATAAAGCTGTTATATATTTGGCATCTTAGCCAGTGAGAATTTGAGGAGGGATACTCACAGTGTTTTGCAAAAAAAATCTCATGGGTGCAAGATTCATCCTTTATCATCTATATACTAAAACTCTCATTTGTTTGTTTCTTCCTGAACTACACCCAAAACGGTACACGATAGCGCAACAATTTTAGGCCCACCTTACTCATCGTCGTCCCTTTGGTGCTAATGGAAGAAGTTTCATGGAAATCGGTGTTATATTTTTAATGTTATTCACATTTTAAAGTTTAAATCTATTTACGGGGGAGGAGGGAGGATAAGGGGGGGTTGGGGGGAGGGGGGGGGGGGGAGGAGAGGGTGCTGCACCAAAGCAGGAGAGGTTTGGGCCCACTTGGTGTATTAGACAATAAGTTTCATTATGTAAGGGAAGAAATTGCATTGCAAGTACTTGCATTGTTTTAATTGGATATTTTGGAGGTTAAGTGTTTCTTGCCACCTTTTAGCCTTGTCTGATCAGAGCTTAGTTCCATGAGTTTTCCGAGTTCTGCTACCTTGGGCATTTATTTTCCATACAAGCCTCTTTACAATAATTGACCAAATTGCGTAGTGAAATTAGAAACTTTTCCAGCAAAATTGTTTGCAGTTGTTTCATGGGCTTAGTATTTGACATGCAGTTCACGGTTATTTTGCTGTAGAAAATTTGCCATTTGCATGTAGAAAAATAAGCTTGACATTGTTTTTCAGATTATGAATTCTTTTATCTTTTCTTACTTTCATAATGTAACATTTGTAATTTTTCACTTAAGACGACAATACTTTTGTTTATTTGTGAATTTTAGTTCTGTGATTGTTTTTGTCCTTGAAGGCAGGAAGAATTGCTTCAGAAAAAGAGGCAACTATTGAACACAGTGACTTGGAAGAGGGAGGTCTCGACCTTAGTATTTCCTTGAAACCAATCAGTTCGTATATCTCTGACAGGAAGGAAATGCTCGAACAGTGCTTCAAAGTTATTGGTGAAAAAAAACTTCAGAAGATGCTCCCAGATATTTTGAAGGTACTATAGCAAAAACCCATTAGAGATAATTTGTGAGTACACAAAACCCTTGTTATAACGTGCCATGGGGGGGGGTAATTGGTGTCTGTTTTTGCCGATTGTCTGCTATGACAGAGTAAGGGATTATCATTGTATAAGTAGTGGAAACAAACAACTACAGATGCTGGTTAATACACAAAAGGACAAAAAGTGCTGGAGTAACTCAGCAGGACAGACAGCAACTGGAGAACATGGATAGGTGACATTTTGGCTTGAGACCCTTTTTCAGACGCTTGGTCAGAAACCTGGCTTGGAATCCAGGTGAGTTGACGACCCTGGGCTGCTGGCAGCCGGGGGAGAAGCGAGGATCCGTGGAGTCAATGGTTTCAGCCCACTGGTGGCTGGAGTGCAGGTATGGGTTGGCGATGGCATATGGCAGGAAGCTGTCTGGAAGCAGCCAGGGAGGCGGTGCGGACCTGCGTTGGCAGCTCGGCCTGGATGCGGCTGAAGTGGCGCTGCAGGACTGGGATGGTGTCACAGCCTGGCCTGGAAGCGGCTGGGAGGCAGTGTGGGCCAAGGGTGCCTTCGGCAGCCTGGCCTGTCGGTGAAGGTCATAAGTCCATCCACTATAACCCAAATCTAACAAAAAGAGGCCCATAAAAACTTGGGTTTCTGCATTCTACGCACAATCTTTATACTTTTTTGTAGACTCAGTAAGTGGCCGTAAAAAGGATGTACATTTTCTCCAAATATCTGTTTTTGTACTGTTAATTAACACACATTTTTGAATTTTTAACTCTTTAAAATGTTATTGAATTAAGATTCACCTTTGTAATATTGCAGCTCAAGTAAATACTAAGAGATGATAGGTCTGGAAGGAATTGAATGAAAGTAGATTGGAATAAAATCTACAATTAAGGCATTTAACTAATCCAGAATCAATTATCTGTGCTGTTAGTTGATTTCCTGTGGAGTTAATGCAAATTCAAATTAATTAGTATTGTTAATGAGTAATTCAGAAATTAACAACAAATCATGCTCATAAAATGAATGCGAGGCTTCACTAGTAGCCAGCTGCTTGATATCGGGTAAAATATGTTTAAAATTTAAATGTAATTATATGGATGTTTTTTCATTTTTGGGATATTCAGTTTATTAACAGAGAAATTATTTCAATAACCCATAATCCAAATTACATTTTAATAACCTGTAGTTTAATATTTACATAATAGTGCACTGGGCTTAATGCAATCTAATAATTTTATCTTGTTTCCAGCAGAGCTGCTCTGTAGAAGAAATTAAATCACTATGCTTGGAGCAACTGACACTTCTATCTGATAAGAAACTTATCCAAATTATTGAGGGTAAGAAATGGTTGCTGAATCTCCATTCACTATCTTAAAAACAAATGACTATTAGGTAAAAAATAATTTTCAGTATGAATAAAGTGATTTGTAAATGAAAAGATGTGTGTACATCTTGTGAAAAATTTGAATATTGTTAAAAATATTTGACTACTTGTGAATTTCCCATTGACTTCTACAAACATGTTGAGTTTACATGAGAATCTAAAGTTTTGATTTGCAAAAGGGTTTGTCTTTGATTTGTCTGAAGCAGGGAGTCGACCCGAAATATTACCCATTCCTTCTTGCCAGAGATGCTACCTGTCCCGAGTTGCTCTAGCATTTTGTGTCTGTTTTGATTTGCAAAGTGTTTTTGTTTTATTCACAGTATAGTTTGAAGAAAAGGCCATAGCATCATATTTGAAAAGTAGGTGCACCAGCATCTGTCACTCAGCTCCTTTCAGATTTGTGGTTATGCTACATAAATCTGGGACATACTGACCTGCAAACAGCTGAATGTCTGGAACTGCTGGCCTCAGCCAGGTCAATATAAGCGAGGACAGATTATACTTATCCATACGGAAGAAGGGTCTTGACCCAAAACGTCACCCATTCCCTCTCTCCTAGATGCTGCCTGACCTGCTGAGTTACTCCAGCATTTTGTGATACATATCCATCCAAACAACATTTTCTATATTGTACTTTTTTGTATGTTACTGTTGCTTTTTAGTTTATTTTAGAGTTACAACACAGAAACCGGCCCTTTGGCCCACCGAGTCTGTGCCGACCAGCACTTTAACATTATCCTACACGCACGAGGAACAATTTACATTTATACCAAACTAATTAACCTACAAACCTTTACGTCTTTGGAATTTGGGAGGAAACTGAAGATCTTGGAGAAAACCTACTGAGAGAATGTACAAACTCTGTACAGACAGCACCCATAGTTAGGATTGAACCTGGGTCTCTGACTCTACTGCTGCGCCATCGTGTTGCCCCAATTTACTTGTTGCATTTCAATTGGTAAATGTACTACATACTTCATAACCTTGTATGTAGACAATGATATTGTGTTTCTTTGGAACTGTAAAATATGTAACTATTTCATCCACTGAGGCAATTATACAAAATCCTCCGATTTGCCGATCTTGAAACATTTTAAGAAAGCATGATTGCTTCCAAAATTACTTGATAGTACAGTGGAACTTGTGATAAAGTAATAAATAATGCATTCATTGGAAAAAACTGATACAGAAAGTATCAGAATCAAATCTGCAATATTTCTGTCATTGGCTAAGGGTTGCTAAATTTGACAATTGGCATTTGTGAATTCTCCTCTTGTGTGTGAATAAAACATCAGGCTTCCAAATGATATCACTACAAACATCCTATCTTTTTATATCAGGTGAAGACCTAGGATCCTCTGAGACTGAGGAGGAGGCAGAGAGTGATAGGTGCAAGAAAAAATTGGAAACAGAAAGCCAGTAAGTATGGTTTTAAATTTTCAGTTTGCATTTTGACTATTTTCTATGTTGTGTCTATAAAGTTGTGTCTATAAAATTAATTCAGTCACATTTATTAGAATTAAACCCATCTCACCCTCAACCTATCTCCTCTTGTTTTTGACTCTTCTACCTGGGGAAAAGACTGGGTGTTCACCTTATCTATAATCATGATTTTATGTATATGCACAAGGCAACTATTCCCAATTAGAGACCATATTAAAAGACTAAGGTTCTGAGTGCATAGAAACACACGATCAACATTGTTTTGTGAAAGGGATATCTTGCCTGATGAACCTGTTAGAATTCTTTGAGGAAGTAAATAGCAGGATAGAGAAAGGAAAGTCAGTGGATGTGGTTTACCTGGATTTTCAGAAGGCCTTTGCTAAGGTGCGCACGTGCTTTTATCAACTCATGATTAAAAACTCGTTTGTGAGACATGATTTCCCATGCTCAAAGCCATGTTGCCAATCCCTAATTAATCGTTTTCTTTCCCAATGTACGCTTATTTTTCAGAATTCCTTCCAATAACCTGCCCACCATTGATGTAAGGCTCACTGGACACGCTCGTACCCCTTTTATTCCTCAATCCCACCCACTCAACTTTGCTAGATATTCTTCCTGAAATATCCTGGCTAAAAACTGCCAATCGGCTAATCAAACTCACAACTTCCACTCCACTTATCTCCACCTCCATCCCTTCTGTAGCATTTGTACCCCAGAACATTGAGCTGCCAGTTCTGCCTCTTCCTCAGCCATTTTTCTATAATAGCTATATCCCAGTTCCATGTTCACATCCATGCCCTGAGTTCATCTGCTATACTTGACAGGCCTACTGCATTGAAATAAATGAAAGTTAAACCATCAGACTCCTCTCATTCACTGCTATGTTCTGTCTCCTGAATATACTCTCTAATCTCTATATTGACCTAAACTTTCTCTTCTGCTCATTCCTGCTTTGCGTCTCAACCCCATGCCAGACTATTTTAAACCCGACTATCTCTCGCAATCCCCTCCAGTTCAGATAACCCTCTTGTACGAGGTATTAAGGCTACACTGATGTTAATTATCTACAATTTATTCCTTAATTAAGCTTTAGGAAGTTAACTTTATACATCTTTTGAAAGTGGTGACACATTAGCCAACCTCTTAAAATAAATTAGTTTGAAAACACCATCAGCTTCTTCTCTCACAGAGCTAGATGTTATAACAGACATTTAAGATTATGCTCATTTGCAAATACAAGAATGTAGCAACATCAATAGACTATTTCCATATATATAATGCCTTGGATTAAGGCAAAAAAAAATTGATGGGTCATTGCAGGAGTATTATCAAACAGGAACAAGACTGGAATTGGTATGAAATTTGGGACCCCTTTGAACATGTTATTTTATCCATGAATCATGCAAGATCGTGGTCTTACCTGGGGTAGGTGACACACATTTGGAAATTGGCACGAGTACCTCCATGTGTGATTTATTTTGGCACAGCTAATATTTGCCTGACATTTATGCAGGTCAAGTCAAGTCAAGTCAATTTTATTTGTATAGCACATTTAAAAACAACCCACGTTGACCAAAGTGCTGTACATTTGATTAGGTTCCAATAGAAAAAAAAATGAAAACATACAGTAGTACGCAAACAGTTCACAGCGCCTCCTCAATGAGCCTCAAACGCTAGGGAGTAGAAATATGTTTTGAGCCTGGACTTAAAGAGTCGATGGAGGGGGCAGTTCTGATCGGGAGAGGGATGCTGTTCCACAGTCTAGGAGCTGCAACCGCAAAAGCGCGGTCACCCCTGAGTTTAAGCCTAGACCGCGGGATAGTGAATAGCCCCAAGTCGGCCGATCTGAGGGACCTGGAGTTAGAGAGGGGGGTTAGAAGATTTTTGATGTAGGGGGGGGGAGTGTCCATTTAGGGCTTTATACGTGAATAGGAGGAGCTTGAAGTTGATTCTTTACCGTACAGGGAGCCAGTGGAGAGAGGCCAGAATCGGGGTGATGTGGTCCCTTTTACGGGTACCCGTCAGGAGTCTCGCTGCGGCGTTTTGGACCAGTTGCAGGCGGGACAGGGAAGATTGGCTGATCCCAGTGTATAGGGAGTTGCAGTAGTCTAGGCGGGAGGAAATGAAAGCGTGAATGATTTTTTCTGTGTCGTCGAATTTGAGGAAAGGTTTGATTTTAGCTATGGTTCGAAGTTGGAAGAAGCTGGCTTTTACCACAGCGTTGACTTGCTTATCAAATTTTAATGCAGAGTCAAATATCATGCCGAGGTTTTTGACATGCGGTTTGACTAGGCAGGATAGGCTTCCAAGACTGCCTGTTATCAATTTGATGGAGTCGGGGGGGCCGAATAGGATGACCTCAGACTTGCTCTCATTTAATTGGAGGAAGTTCTGTGCCATCCAACATTTTATGTCCTCAAGGCAGTGTGAGAGGCTGTTTAAATTTGACTGGTTGTTGGGTTTCAGGGGGAGGTAAAGCTGAGTGTCATCGGCATAGCAGTGGAAAGAAATGCCGTGCCTTTGAATGATTTGGCCAAGGGGGAGCATAGCATGTATAGAGAGAAGAGAATGGGGCCTAGGATGGAGCCTTGTGGAACTCCGCAGGAGAGGCTAGCTGGAGCAGAGGAATAACTGCCTATGTTGATGGCGAAACTCCTATCTTTGAGGTACGAAGCGAACCAGCTCAGGGCAGTGCCATCAATGCCAACCGCGTACCGGAGACGGTCAATAGGGATGGTGTGGTCCACTGTATCGAATGCTGCGCTGAGGTCGAGAAGGAGCAGGATTGCACAGTCGCCGGTGTCGATGGCGAGAAGCAGGTCGTTGTGTACCTTCAACAAGGCAGACTCTGTGCTGTGGTGGGCTCTGAAACCTGACTGGAAACTTTCCAGGATGGTGTTTTGGTGCAGGTAGGGCACTAATTGGTTAAGGATTGCCTTTTCAAGGACTTTTGACAGGAATGGCAGTTTGGAAATGGGTCTGTAGTTGCTAGGCAAGGTGGGGTCTAGGTTAGGTTTTTTCAGTAGGGGCTGGACCACCGCGTGCTTGAAACTGGTTGGAACAGTGCCAGTGGCCAGAGAACTGTTGATAATAGAGAGGATGCTGGGACCAGCTATTGCAATGACATCCTTCAGAAGGGCAGTGGGGGCAGGATCAAGGGGGCAGGTTGCAGGTTTCATAGTGGAGACAAGCTTTGCAAGGGAGGATAGAGTGACGGGTTGGAAGCAGTCCAATTTAGATGAACAGACTAGTGAGACAGCTAGGTCACGGGTGGGAGGGGAAATGTTCATTCTAATATTCTCAACTTTGTTGGTGAAAAATTTAGCGAATTCTTCGCACTTAGCAGGGGACCCAACTAAGCTGGTACTGGGGGCGGGACATATGACAGAGGTAATTGTTCTAAATAGGACCTTGGAGTTATGAGAGTTTTTCGAAATAAGGTCGGAGAAGTATTGTGCTCTAGCAGACTTTACTGCTTCCTGGTATTTGAGAAGATTGTTTCTCAGAATTTCGATAGCATTTTGGTGATAGCATTTTGCATCATGCAATGCACACATCCAAACAGCCTGTAGGAAATGGAGCTCTGGTGTAAAATCTGGAATATATTGTGCAGATTTTGGAATACATTATGCAGATGGCAGTTAAAAGGACTGCACTATTGGATTGAAATCTTGCACAAGGAAATTGCCGGTCTCTTTTCAGTGGTGAACGTTTTGTACAATTGTTCTCTTGTGCTGTCCAATTGCAATCTGTTTGTTCAGATTACTTCTTGGTTGAAGGCTATATTCTTTGACCACTTAATCAGATCAGACCTCACAATGCCTTGGAGCCATTTACAGCATGGGAGTTGGAACAGGTCAGACAGTATGGGATGGTAAAGCATCGTCACATTCCCAGATAGCAGTAAAACACGAACAATAGATTCAAGAGGAATGGTGTGACATATTTTGGGACTTGTTGGTTTTGTACTTTAATGTACCACTAATTTGAAAACATGTTGATAAAATGTTTAAAATAATAATTGCTGCATAGACAGTAAATGGAATTTGGAGAGTCTGAAGAAGGGCCTCGACCCGAAATGTCACCTATTCCTTTTCTCCAGAGATGCATCCTGATCTGCTGAATTACTCCAGCATTTTGTGCCTATCTTCGGTGTAAACCAGCATCTGCAGTTTCTTCCTACACAAATGGAATTTGATTATGGGCGCCAGAGTGACATGGCTGGTAGAACTGCTACCTTGCATCTCCAGCAACCTGGGTTCAATCCTGATTCCTTGTGCTGTTTGAGTGGGGAATTTGTATGTTCTACCTGTGATTTTGTGGGTTCCCTACATTGCTCAGGTTTTGTTCCACATTCCAAAGATGTGCAGGTAGGTTACTAGGACAGTTAACCTCATAAATTGTCTCTTGTGTGTCGGTGAGTGGTAGAACTTGGGGGAAGTCGAGGAGAATGTGAGAAGAATACGATGGGATTAGCACAGGATTAATGTACAGTGCATTCAGAAAGTATTCAGACCCCTTCGCTTTTTCCACACTTTGTTACGTTACAGCCTTATTTTAAAATGGATGAAATTCATTTTTTTAATCATCAATCTACACACTATACTCCATAATAAAAAAGTGAAAACAGGTGTTTAGAAATGTTTGGAAATTATTAAAATTAAATAACTGAAATATCACATTTACATAAGTATTCAGACCCTTTGCTATGACACTCAAAATTGAGCCTTGGTTCATCCTGTTTCCATTGATTATCCTTAAGATGTTTCTACAACTTGATTGGAATCTACCAGTGATAAAATGGATATGATTTGGAAAGGCACACACCAGTCTATATAAGGTCCCACAGTTGACAGTGCATGTCAGAGCAAAAATCAAGCCATGAAGACGAAGGAATTGTCCGTAGACCTCCGAGACAGGATTGTGTCGAGACAAATCTAGGGAAGGGTAATTTCTGCAACATTGCAGGTCCCGAAGAGCACAGTGGCCTCCGTCATTCTTAAATGGAATAACTTTGTAACCACCAGGACTATTCATAGAGCTGGCTGCCCGGCCAAACTGAGCAATCGGGGGAGAAGGGCCTTGGTCAGGGAGGTGACCAAGAACCCGATGGGCACTCTGACAGAGCTCCAGAGTTCCTCTGTGAAGATGGGAGAACCTTCCAGAAGGACACCTATATCTGCAGCACTCCACCAATCAGGCCTTTATGGTAGAGTGGCCAGACGGAAGGCACATGTCAGCCCGCTTGGAGTTTGCCAAAAGGCACCTAAAGAACTCTCAGACCATGAGAAACAAGATTCTCTGGTCTGATGAAACCAAGATTGAACTCTTTGGCCTGAATGCCAAGCGTCACAGCTCATCACCTGGCCAATACCATACCTACGGTGAAGCATGTGGGTGGCAGCATCATTCTGTGGGGATGTCTTTCAGCGGTAGGAACTGGGAGACTAGTCAGGATCGAGGGAAAGATGAATGGAGCAAAGTACAGAGAGATCCTTGATGAAAACCTGCTCCAGAGCCAGGGCTTGTACGTTCCTTAAGTCCTGGAATTTGAACCTGTTTTTCAAGGCCTTGAAAGTCCTTGTTTCCAAATACACAGGACAAGATGTTAGAAATCCAAAGTGCCAAATATCAACTTGCTCCCGGTGGTAATGGGAGGCTTATGCACTCACCTATGGTCCTCCGATGTTGAGAAAGGCTAGGCAGACACATCATTGGGGTTATCAAGTGGGCACCTACTTTCATCGACGTTTCGCTGATTGGACCCACGACGTCTCCAGTAGGCTCAGCAGTGCATTCTGGCGTCCCAGAACCACCCCCCTCTGCATCTGCCTAGCCGGCTTATTTGGGAGACCAGATGGGGTCTTTCCTCTTCAGCCAGAGCCACTGGCTACTCCGCTCTGCCACCTGTGATGTTTCCTTGATAGCCTGGCGTTGGGCTTGTCCGCTGATCCCCAGGTCCTTCATCAGTCTTACGGTAGATGTTGCCACAAATCCTCGACATCCAACTTCTACCGGGCAGATCTTTGCTCTCCAGCTCCGCTGTTCTGCCTCCGCTGCAAGGTCTGTGTAGCACAGTTTCTTTCTTTCAAAGGCTTCCTGCACAGCATCCTCCCAAGGGACTGTGAGCTCCACAAAATACACCATGCGCTGAGAGTTGGACCAGAGGACAAGATCAGGCCTCAAGTTGGTATGGCTATCTCTGGTGGAACTGTAAGCCGTTGGTCCACATCCACCAGCATCTGCCAGTCCCGGGCTGCCTCCAGCTGTCCAAATCTTGTCCTTGGTGGAATTTTCCGTTGCTTTTGTTCCCCCTCCCGAACAAAGGCAATTGGCATAACTGGGTTGGTTGTTCTGGGCGGCAGGGCATTGTTGGTTGTTCTCCTGCTTTCCAGAGTCGCTGCCAGGCATTTGAGCACTTGATTATGTCTCCAGGTGTACCGTCCTTGGGAGAGGCTTACTTTACACCCAGTGAGGATGTGCTTAAGCGTGGCTGGTGTTGAACACAGGGGGCATGATGGATCTTCGCCCAGCCATTGGTTGAGATTTTGTGGGCTAGGAAGGACATCATAGGTTGCCCGAATGAGGACGTTTATCCTGCTCGCCTCCATCTCCCACATGTCCTTCCAGCAGATCTTCCGCTTTTCCACACTCTCCCATCTCATCCACTGGCCCTGTTTAGCTTGCGACACAGCCTTGGCACACCTACTCGACGACTCCTGTCGGCGGACTTCGTCCTTGGATTTATCATAGGTCCTTAAGTCTTTGTAAATTCACTTTTTTTGATAAAAGTATTAATTCATGCAGAGTAATGTGTGTTTTTTCATCGTTTGTAATGCGTTTTTTAATTAAAAGTCAGGAACATTGTTAGACATGTTTGTCTTTGTCGCCTATTTTTCCCTCCTCGCTGCCGCAGCTCACCCCGGGGCTTCTGAACAACAACTACAACACTTGTGTTTGTTCTTATTTCGCTGCGTTAGAGGGAGACGGGGCCGGGGAAGAGAGTGGAGGAGCGGCGCAGGTCTCGCTGGCGCTGGGAGAGGGGGGGGGAGTAGGGGTAGAGGGAGCAGTGGGTGAGCGCGTGGAGGGGGAGGGTGTCAGAGGGTCCGGTGAAGGAGCATCACCACTTGCGGGTGCCGCTCCTCCACTCTCTTCCCCGGCCCCATCTCCCTCTAGCGCAGCAAAATAAGAACAAACACGTGTTGTAGTTGTTGTTCAGAAGCCCTGCATCCCCGGGGTGAGCGGCGGCGTTAGCGAGGAGGGAAGTTTCACTTGTGTTTGTTCTTATTTCGCTGCGTTAGAGGGAGACGGGGCCAGGAAAGAGAGTGGAGGAGTGGTGCAGATCTCGCTGGCTCTGGAAGAGAGGGAGGGAGCAGCCCCCGCAAGTGGCGGCGCTCCTTCACCGGACCCTCTGACACCCTTCCCGCGCTCAACCGCTGCTCCCTCTCCCCTTCTCTCTTTCTCACCCCCCTCTCTCTTTCTCACCCCCCTCTCTCTTTCTCACCCCCCTCTCTCTTTCTCACCCCCCTCTCTCTTTCTCACCCCCCTCTCTCTTTCTCACCCCCCTCTCTCTCACCCCCTCTCTCTTTCTCACCCCCCTCTCTCTTTCTCACCCCCCTCTCTCTTTCTCATCCCCCTCTCTCTTTCTCACCCCCCACCCTCCCTCTCACATCCCTCTCTTTCTCGCACACCCTCCCTCTCTCCTCCACCCCTCACTCTCTTCCCTGGCCCCGTCTCCCTCTAGCACAGCGAAATCAGAATAAACACAAGTATTGTAGTTGTTGTTCAGAAGCCCTGCATCCCCAGGGTGAGTGGCGGCGAGGAGGGAAGTTTCCTTGAGTTTGTTGTTTGCGAGAGGGCGCTGTGATCTATCGCCTTGTCCCGGCTCTGGGTCGGTGGCGATCCGCTCTCCTGTGAACCTTCGCCGGCAGCTTCTGCCTCCAGTCCCCGCCACCACCGCGGTTCCATGGCTCCGGGACAAGTTAAAGAGTCGGGGAGAGTTGAGGGGAACTCGCCGCATAAAGCAAAAAAAGCCTACAAAATAATCGTAGTTTTTACTAATTAACCATATACATCAAATTAAGTTTTGAAAACAGTATTTTCTTACCTATACGGAGAAAAACTGGAAAAACACTATCAATGTTTGCTGGATTTTGGTCCTTGAAAATGGGATTTTTGGACCTTAAGTCCTTGAATTTTTTCCTGTTCCAAGTGTACGAACCCTGCAGAGCGTTCTGGACTTCAGACTGGGCGGGGGTTCACCTTCCAACAGGACGTCGACCCTAAGCACACAGCCAAGGCAACGCAGGACTGGCTTTGTGACAAGTCTGTGAATGTCCTTGAGTGGCCCAGCCAGAACCCGGACTTAAAACCGATCGAACATCTCTGGAGTAATCTGAAAGCTGTGCATCGACGCTCCCCATCCAACCTGACAGAGCTTGAGAGGATCTGCAGAGAAGAATGGGAGAAATTACCCAAATACTGATGTGCCAAGCTGGTAGCGTCATACCCAAGAAGACTTGAGGCTGTAATCACTGCCAAAGGTGCCTCAACAAAGTACTCAGTAAAGGGTCTGAATACTTATGTAAATGTGATATTTTGAGTTATTTCTTTTTAAATACTTTGCAGAAAATTCTAAATGCTTGTTTTTGCTTTATTATGGGGTATTGTCTGTAGATCGATGATAAAAAAATGAATTTAATCCATTTAAAAATAAGGCTGTAACGTAACAAAATGTGGAAAAAGTGAAGTGAAGTCTGAATATTTTCTGAATGCACTGTAAATGGGTGCTTGGTGATCTCAAAAGAGAAATTAGACAGATACATGAAGCTGAAATTAGAATTAGATGACAACATTTTAAAAATACTATTTAAAAATTATATTTGGAAGGTCATGTAGTCAAAAGTAATATTTTGTCATATTTTTCTGAAAGTTTTTTTTCGAAGTATAGTTAACTGTTGTGATTGGAGAACTTGGGTGTTGCTGCAAGATGAACTTCAGTATTGCGAAATAGTCTACTGTTTCTAACCTAGAAATAGCCAAGAGGAATTCTAACAGATTGTGTCAAAGAATCATGAAGGTATCAAGTGGCAGAAACGGATGTTGTAAGCAATAACATCTTAAATTTCTGCAGTGTTGCACTTCTTCAGACTAATAACAACACAGAACATGTTGTATTTTGAAAAGATATTTGATAGAGTAAGTGCTGTACAACCAAAAATATATATTTGAAGACTTGTGGTTGGCTGTATTTGGTTGGGACAAAATTAATTGTTCAGTAATGCATTATTAATTAGCTTTTGTTGTAAAAATTGAATGGTGGAAATCTTAAACATTTTATTCCCACTAAATCTGATGTTACAATAACATAATTTGGATTAAAGTAGAAATGACAAGCGAATGATTAGTTCTTGTTATAGTGTATTTGCAGTAATTAAATATTTTGCTACAACGTAGTCACTGCATTTGTAAGAAAAAAAATGGAGAATGAATGTGCATACTTTGCTTTTATTAAGGTCAGCAATGAATTTGCTAATGCAGTACCATAAAATTAAGATTTAAACACAAGACAACGTCATAATAATTATTAGTGTAAAATAACATAATTTGTTATACCTTGAAAGAGCCATAAATTTTAGGTGTCATACATAGTTTAAAATTTTAAATATACTTTTTTGTCAGATCTTACTGTCTGTCTGTAGCACGTACCCAAGGACAAAATGCCATTATCAGGTACTATTTATATTTTATGAAAGTATTTTTTCCTGTTTAAAACTGTATCTTTAGATGATGTTAAGATAAATTTCAGAATACGATTTTGCATTGAACAGGTACATTGACCAGGTTGGTCAATTTTACTAAAATTTAAAGTAATGCAACTAAAAAGTCTGGTAACTATTAGGACAGTGACATCAACTGTTGTTATCAATGTTTAGGCTTTTTTTTAAATACATACCATTTAGATTTTTAATGTATGATAAAGAAATTGAATTCATTCTTGGTATTCAAAGCAAAATGAAACATGTAAAGCTGTAGATCTGTCACTTGATAGCCTGAGAGAATTGGAGAAAATGTCCATTAAATATTGTTACCATACACAAAGGTAGCATTTTACAGTACCAGACTGATGAGTACAAAATCTGCTGTTAAGTTAACAGTTACTTTATCGATGTCTTTCAGCCATTACAAAATAGTAATTTTACATTAGGAGTGAAAGCTGAAATGTAAACTTGTGGTAAAATGCAATATAGTGTTGGGATTAATTAGAACAGAGTACAGACGTGCTAATTTAATTTTTAAATTCAAAGATGAACCTTTTATATATCAATCACAAGTTCCTATATCCATATTTGTAGCAAGAAACAATATATCCCACTAAGTTACCTACCACTGATTATTTTTGAGATTGTCTAGAATGTTTAATTGTCATATACAATACAATACAATATATCTTTATTGTCATTGTACCCAGGGGTACAACGAGATTGGGAATGCGCCTCCCATACGATGCACTAATTTAGGTAATTTAGACAGCAGCAACCCAACGAAACGAACAGTTGTAACAGTTTTGGACAGGGTAAAGTGCAAGTTGATCTATGCGTTGTGGCCATCCGGCTCAGCAGGACCGGTTCATAGCAGCTATGGCCCTGGGGATGAAGCTGTTCCTGAGTCTGGAGGTGCGGGCATAGAAGGCCTTGTATCGTCTGCCCGATGGAAGGAGTTCGAACAGACTGTTGCAGGGGTGTGAAGAGTCTTTGTGGATGCTGGTGGCTTTTCTGAGGCATCGTGTGTTGTAGATGCCCTCCAAGTCTGGTAGCTGTGTTCCGATGGCCCTCTGAGCTCTATGGACTACCCGCTGTAGAGCTTTCCTTTCTGCCTCCGTGCAGCTGAGGTACCACACAGGGATTCCATGCGTTAGGATGCTCTCTATGGTGCAGCGGTAGAAGGTCGTCAGCAGCTGTTGGGGTAGACCAGACTTTTTCAGTGTTCTTAAGTAGAACAGTCTTTGTTGTGCCTTCTTGACCAGCGCAGCAGTGTTATTGGACCATGTTAGGTCCTCCGAAATGTGAGTGCCCAGAAACTTGAAGCTGGACACTCTCTCCACACTGACCCCATTGATAGAGATCGGGGCATATTCCCCGTTATGTGACCTACGGAAGTTGATGATCAGCTCCTTGGTCTTGGTGGTATTTAGGGACAGGTTGTTATCCGAGCACCAGTCCGCCAGGTTCTGCACCTCCGCTCTATAGTTTGTTTCATCCCCGTTGGTGATCAGCCCGATCACCGTTGTGTCATCTGCAAACTTGACAATGGTGTTGGTGTCGAATGCAGGAACACAGTCGTGTGTGAAGAGGGAGTAGAGCATGGGGCTCAGAACACAGCCCTGTGGTGTGCCGGTACTCAGGGTGATAGTGGAGGACAGGTGCGGGCCCATTCTCACTGCCTGCGGTCGTTCCAGCAGGAAGTCCAGGATCCAGTCACATAATGACGAGCTAAGGCCTAGCTGGTGGAGTTTGGTGATGAGCTTGGTGGGGATGACCGTGTTGAAGGCGGAGCTATAGTCTATGAATAGCATCCTCACGTACGTGCCCTGTCTCTCTAGGTGAGTCAGGACAGTGTGAAGAGCCAGAGAGATGGCGTCCTCTGTAGATCTATTTGCCCTGTATGCAAATTGATGTGGGTCCAGTGAGTCAGGGATGCTGGATTTGATGTGTGAGAGGACTAGCCTCTCAAAGCACTTCATGACAATCGGCGTTAGGGCAACCGGGCGGTAGTCGTTCAGGTTGGAGATCTTTGCTTTTTTCGGCACCGGAACTATGATAGCCGACTTCAGGCACTTGGGGACTGTAGCCAGAGATAATGACAGGTTAAAGATCCTGGTGAATACCTCAGCCAGCTGTTCAGCACAGTCCTTCAGTACCCTTCCTTGAACACCATCCGGTCCTGCAGCCTTGCGTGGGTTGACCCTTTGCAGAGCGCGTTGTACCTCCTGTGTGCTCAGTTGCAAGACCTGTCCCACCGCCTCGGCTGGGGTTCTTTCACTCAAGGTGGTTTTGCCAGTTTCAAAGCGGGCAAAGAAGGTGTTAAGCTCGTTGGTCAATGCCATATCGCTGTGGGGGCAGGCAGGGCTGCTCTTGTAGCCAGTGATGTCCCTGACACCCTGCCACATGCTTCTGGTGTCCGTGGTGTTGAAGTGGTCTTCCACCCGTTGCCTATGGGTGTCTTTGGCCCTTTTAATACCTTTGCTTAGGTGTGATCTGGCAACACTGTATGCTGAAGTGTCACCAGATTTAAAGGCATTGTTGCGTGCCCTCAGCAGGTTCTGTACCTCCTTGTTCATCCAGGGTTTCCGGTTTGGGAACATCTTTATCACCTTGTCCTCCGTGACATTTTCCACACAGCAGTTGATGTAGGAGAGCACAGTGGATGCGTATTCCTCCAAGTCTACCTCTATCTCTGAACCGTAGGTGGCCTGTTGTGCAAACAGGTCCCAGTCGGTGCGATCAAAGCAGTCCTGGAGTTGTAGGGTGGCATTCTCGGGCCATATTTTGACCGTCTTTATTGTGGGTTTGGTCTTGCGGATGAGGGGTTTGTATGCGGGCAGTAGAAACAGTGAGAGGTGATCGGATTGTCCCAGGGGTGGGCAGGGGAGAGCTCTGTAGGCGTCCTTTACATTGGTGTACACCTTGTCCAGTGTGTTTGAGCCCCTGGTAGGGCACTGCACATGCTGATGGAATTTGTGGAGCGAGGCTCGTAGGTCGACCTGATTGAAGTCCCCTGCAACAATGAAGGCACCGTTGGGGTGGGCATCCTGCTGCTTACTGATGGCCGAGTGCAGCTGTGCTAATGCTAGGTTAGCATTAGCCTGTGGGGGAATGTATACGGCCATGATGATGACCACCGTAAACTCCCGCGGCAGATAGAACGGCCTACATTTGAGCAGTAAGTACTCCAGGTCTAGGGAGCAGTAGCTCTCTATTGCAGTGTGGTTGGTGCACCAGTCATTGTTAATGTAGATGCAGAGCCCACCGCCCTTGCTCTTACCGGAGTCCTTTGTTCTATCAGCACGATGTAGTGAGCGGTTTGTTAGCTCCACAGCCCCGTCGGGGACCAGTGCGTTGAGCCACGTCTCCGTGAAGATCAGCGCGCAGCAGTTTTTCAAGGATCGCTGGGTGTTGATCCACAGCCTTACCTCATCCAGCTTGTTGGAGAGTGACCGGACATTGGCGAGAAAGATGCTTGGTAAGGATGGTCTTTGTGGGGCCCTCCTTAGCCTGGCCTGCACCCCCGCTCTCCGACCACGTTTTTGCTTCCTCTCCCTGCGCTGGCTCCGTCTCCAACTCCCCGGTGTGGTGGTCCAGGGGCCTGTTCTACCGAGCTCCGTTGGGACTTTGGTGAGGGTTTTGTGGTACTCACCAGCCAGTCTCTCGCAATCGTGTCCGATGTTGAGCAGCTCCATGCGGCTCCATGTGCGATCCGCCTTCCGGGAGCTGCGGTGCCTTGGGGGACACGCTGCTGCTGCCCTTGGACCTGAACCTGCTGCTGCTGCCGTTGGGCCTGCTGCTGTTGGACCTGGACCTGCTGCTGCCGTTGGGCCCGCTGCTGTTGGACCTGGACCTGCTGCTGCCGTTGGACCTGGACCTGCTGCTGCCGTTGGGCCTGGACCTGCTGCTGCCGTTGGACCTGGACCTGCCGCTGCCGTTGGACCTGGACCTGCCGCTGCCGTTGGACCTGGACCTGCCGCTGCCGTTGGACCTGGACCTGCCGCTGCCGTTGGACCTGGACCTGCCGCTGCCGTTGGACCTGGACCTGCCGCTGCCGTTGGACCTGGACCTGCCGCTGCCGTTGGACCTGGACCTGCCGCTGCCGTTGGACCTGGACCTGCCGCTGCCGTTGGACCTGGACCTGCCGCTGCCGTTGGACCTGGACCTGCCGCTGCCGTTGGACCTGGACCTGCCGCTGCCGTTGGACCTGGACCTGCCGCTGCCGTTGGACCTGGACCTGCTGCTGCCGTTGGGCCTGCTGCTGCCGTTGGGCCTGCTGCTGCCGTTGGACCTGGACCTGCTGCCGTTGGGCCTGCTGCTGCCGTTGGGCCTGCTGCTGCCGTTGGGCCTGCTGCTGCCGTTGGGCCTGCTGCTGCCGTTGGGCCTGCTGCTGCCGTTGGGCCTGCTGCTGCCGTTGGACCTGGACCTGCTGCCGTTGGGCCTGCTGCTGCCGTTGGGCCTGCTGCTGCCGTTGGGCCTGCTGCTGCCGTTGGGCCTGCTGCTGCCGTTGGACCTGGACCTGCTGCCGTTGGGCCTGCTGCTGCCGTTGGGCCTGGACCTGCTGCCGCTGCCGTTGGACCTGCCGCTGCCGTTGGACCTGCCGCTGCCGTTGGACCTGGACCTGCCGCTGCCGTTGGACCTGCCGCTGCCGTTGGACCTGGACCTGCCGCTGCCGTTGGACCTGGACCTGCCGTTGGACTTGGACCTGCCGCTGCCGTTGGACCTGGACCTGCCGCTGCCGTTGGATTTGGACCTGCCGCTGCCGTTGGGTCTGTACTGACCGCCACGGGCTTCAACTGGATTCCGGTGCAGGTAGGGTTTTTCCCCCCGCTACTGGGCTGCTCCATGCGTGGTTTGCAGCGCTTTGAAGAGCGCGATGTTGCTGTGTGAGGACGTGCTGTCGCCCTGGAATTCTTCGTGGTGAAGGTAAGTACGTTGCGTTTTCTGGTTACACTTTTTCCTGTTTTCTCGCAGCCGCGTTTGGTGCTGGGCTGCTCCGGATTGCATCGAATGTGGGAGCGCAAAGCCGCTGCGTCTGGACGCGCCGCCATCTTGAACATATGTACCGACAATGGAACAATGAAATGCTCACACTGCAGTTTAAAAGGCCTATGAATGCAATAACACAGATAAATGTAAGAATCAAAAATTAAATAAATTAATAACCGTAATAGTAGGTAACCATAATAGTGTAAAAATGAAGTCCGTAGTGCAACCAACCATGCAATCCATAGAAAATAGTATTCAAGAGCATGATTGTTGCTCGGAAGAATCAGTTGTTGAACCTGGTGGTCATATTTTTCATGCTCCTGTACCACCTTCCTGCTGGTAGATGCCCCATAAGTGCATGGCTGGGGGGGGGGGGTCCATTGATGATATTGACTGCCATTTTGAGGCATTGCTTCAAAGATCCCTTTGATGGTGAGGAGGTCACAATGTATAATGGTCCAGGCATGTCCCCACTCTCTGTAGTCTCCATTCCGAGGCATTCGACCTGTCGAACCATGATGCAATCAGTCAGTATGTTCTCTGCCATAGAGGTTTGATGGAATATTTGCTGACATGATTTTTGTGAAAATAAAAACAACGGACTTTCTGCAGACCTCTGACAAAAAATGCTGCAGAAAAGGCAGAAACCAGGGGTGGAGCTCAGCAACATGTGATTTAGCTATTGGCTTCTACTTTTGCAGTGAGAAAATCATTGGTTTATACAACTAAAATCTGAACCCTTGTGCATACTAAATCAGGTGTGAATATGTATTGTTTCCTTTAATGATGCAATTATCTAATAATTATTCGCCTTATTTTGAAATTCTCATGTTTGCGGAAGGAAACCACTTAAATTTGGTTACATTTTAATTATGTAAAAATGTTAAATATAAAAATTATATTAAACATTTCCCAAAATTAGCAATATTTTGCAGACCTATGTGAAACCGGTTACGTCAATAGACAATAGGTGCAGGAGTAGGCCATTCGGCCCTTTGAGCCAGCACCGCCATTCAATGTGCTCATGGCTGATCATTCTCAATCAGTACCCCGTTCCTGCCTTCTCCCCGTATCCCCTGACTCCGCTATCCTTAAGAGCTCTATCTAGCTCTCTCTTGAATGCATTCAGAGAATTGGCCTCCACTGCCTTCTGAGGCAAAGAATTCCACAGATTCACAACTCTCTGGCTGGAAAGGTTTTTCCTCATCGCCGTTCTAAATGGCCTACCACTTATTCTTAAACTGTGGCCCCTTGTTCTGGACTCCCCCAGCATTGGGAACATGTTTCCTGCCTCTAACATGTCCAACCCCTTAATAATCTTATACGTTTCGATAAGATCCCCTCTCATCCCTCTAAATTCCAGTGTATACATGCCTAGTCACTCTAGTCTTTCAACATATGACAGTCCTGCCATTCCGGGTATTAACCTAGTAAACCTACGCTGCATGCCCTTAATAGCAAGAATATCCTTCCTCAAATTTGGAGACCAAAACTGCACGCAGTACTCCAGGTGCGGTCTCACTAGGGCCCTGTCATGGTGTATACAAGGAAAACTTGCAGTCATGGTTCTCTTTTGAGGTTCTAGTTTAGGTACATTAACATAGGCCATTTTACTGAAATTAACTTGTGCCACAGTAATTGTAATACTGTATTTTCAATTATATTTTGTACAATTCTGTGTTTTACCTATATTTGCTGATTTCTCTCAAAATGTTACAGCCCAAGACACGCAGTAATAATTAGAACCCATCACTGGGAATATTTACCAACGGCTTTTGTGATATAGTGGTCATCAATATCTCTATTTTGAGGTGTTTTCAAGTTCTCCATTTGGAGATACCCCAGAAAAATTATGATGAGGCTTATCCAAACTTTTGAATGGCAGACAACATTTACACTGCAAATGAATAGTTTTTTAGTTTTGGAGGTACAGCATGGAAACAGGCTCTTCAGCCCACCGAGTCCATGCCGACCATTAATCACCGATACACTCGTTCTGTGGTATCTCAATTTTGCATCCTGCATACTTGGGGCAATTTACAGAACCCAATTAACCTACAAACCTGAACATCTTTGGAATGTGGGAGGAAACCCACATGGTCACATTGAGAATGTACGTACTCTGCACAGGCAGCAGTGCTACAATGACAAAATGTTGTTCTTTTGGTCTCCAAAGATTATCTAATACTAAGTCTACCCATTAATTTGCTTGTCACTTACCAATTCCAATGATGAAAGCAGAAGCTAGAAATGGCTGTAAAATAAAACGTGGTTGATGTAGGAACTGATCTATGGAGAGATATGGTGTTTTACTGTTGGTGAGTTTGAGTCAACAGTAGGGGAACTCCTGAGATGAGGACATGGGTAGATTGTGAAGAAGACGCATGGAGATTAAGGTAAAAGCATGAATTAAGCTGAATTGATCAAACAATCAAAGATATAGTAAAGATATAATCTCAACCCGAAACATCACCCGTTCCAACTCTCCAGAGATGCTGCCTATCCCGTTGAGTTACTCCAGCATTTTGTGTCTACCTTTGATTTAAACTAGTATCTGCAGTTCTTTCCTACACATAATAAACTGAGTTTGATTTGTTTGTGGATACACTGTATTTAGCGACAAGCCTAAGTAATTTGTCGCTCCTTAGCTGTTAATTCTGGTTCTTTTACCCTCAGTCTGGTTCAATAATAATTGATTCGAATACACTGGTTGAGCAACAGATTTATTACCGTGGGACTTTTACTCCCAAAATATTTCTCCAAACCAGAGTGTCTGGTAAGTTTTTCAGCAGAGTCCAAAGCAGCTTATCCCAAGATTGATTGTTTTTTATACAGAGTTGAAAAGGGGTGGCACAGTTAATTACTTAACAGCCATTTTCAATACATGTCCATATAATGCTTTGTTCCTACAAGGAGTCATTCCTTACATCAACAGTTTTGCGCTATTTCTGCAGCTTCCGCAGGGTTTTACTTCTAAGCTGTTAAAGACAACATTCCATTCCAACTAAACAAACACTATAAGCAAGGCATCCATTTTACTGCTGAAAACCACAGCAGGGCATCCATTTTATAGCCCCATAGCATTCCTAATCCTATATACTCTCATAGTTTCCTTGCTGAATAGTGCATATTTGTTGAAATCTTTTTCTGGCATTTTATTCATTTTCTTCCCAATCGGGATTTTTAGACGTGTTTTACACCTCCAATGGCACATGGCCTCTTTAAAAGCCTGTACCTTCATTTGCAAAGTGCATATAATAATGTTGTATTTTTCTTTTGAAAATAATAGTAGCCAAAAAATAAAACTACATCATCATAGATGGCATTGAGTCACACAGTGATCCAGTGTGGAAACACGCCCAACTTGCCCACATTGGCCAACTTTTCGCAGCTACAATTGTCCCATCTGCAATGAAAAGCAGTCATGCAGGAGTTGAACTGTTCGGCTCAAAGGTATTTCCGAACACCAGACTTTCAAATCAATAGGAATATTTCTTAACCATCCATCCTCTGCAGGTTTGTGGAAGGACCATGGTGTGGTCATGGTCGTGTCAGACAGCATGAAAACAGGGCATTCAACTTGTCCATGGCGATCAAAATGCCTCATCCAAGATAGCTGCATTTGCACATGCCTGGCTTGTATTCCTCAACCTTTCCTATCCATATACTTCTCCAAATATCTTTTAAATGCTGTTATTGTACCTGCTTGAACTACATCATCTGACAGCTTTTTCTATGTACTCGCAATCCTCTGAAAATTTTGCCTTTCAGGTTCCTACTAAATCTTTCCCCTCTCACCTTAAACCTATGCGGTCCATTTGATTTCCTCTACACTGAGGAAAAAGACCCTGTATATTCAACCGATCTATACCCCTCATGATTTTCTACAAATCTTAAGATCACCTCCAGCCTTGTACGTTCCAAGGAATAAAGCCCTAGCTGCCCAACCTCTCCCTATAGCCAGGACTTCGAGTCCTGACAATATCCTCGCAAATCTGCACTCTTTCCAGTTTAATGACATCTTTCCTTAACTGACCAAAACTTAACCCCCCACCTCACCGAGTTTCAGGTCCGCCATGACGTCGAGCTTTTCTTCCGTTGCCTCCACCTCTGTACCATTTTCTATGGGAAGGAGTCCTCACCACCCAGTAATGATCCCTTGTCCCATCTCCACTACCCCCCTCTTGGACTCCCCAAACGGCCTTCTATCCTCTTTAGATCTCTTCATTTCTAACTGCTGATGTGACATCAATCGTCTCAAAGTTTCCACTCCCTTCACCTATCTAACCTCCCTCCCTCTTAACGTATAGCCCTCCGCTCACTCTCCAGCAACCTCAACATTATCATCAAACCCACCGACAAGGGAGGTGCCGTGGTAGTCTGGCGAGCTGACCTCTAATGCACTGAGGCCAGGTGCCAGCTCTGACACCTCCTCCTACTTATCCTTGGACCATGACCCCACAGATACACACCAGGCCATAATCTCACAGACCATTTCAGCCATAGCCAACAACCTAATCATTTCCCAGCCCCGCTCAGCCCGATTTTACCTTCTCCCCAAAATCCATATACACAACTGCCCCGGCAGACCCATTGTTTCTGGCTTCTCCTGTCCCACTGAAATGATTCCCACGTATCTCGACTCCATCCTATCCCCCCGGTCCAATCTCTCCAGAGCTATGTACAAGATACCTCACACGTCCTTCGTCTCTTTAATGGCTTCCACTTTCAGAGCCCCCACTCCCTCATTTTTACTATGTACATTCAGTCACTGTACACCTCCATCCTCCCACCAGTAAAGCCTTAAAGCCCTCCGTTTCTTCCTCAACCGCAGAACCAGCGAATTTCCCTCTACTAACACTCTCCTCCGCCTAGCGGAGCTGGTCCTCGCCCTTAACAACTTCTCCTTCGACTCCTCACGCTTCTTCCAAATCAAAGGCGTAGCTATGCGCCCCAGCAATGCCTGCCTCTTTGTAGGTATGTTGAACAATCCCTGTTCCAGGCCTACACTGGCCCTATTCCCGAACTCTATCTCCGCTGCATTGACGACTGCATGGGTGCTACCTCCTGCACCCATGCAAAACTTCACCACCAATTTCCATCCTGCACTCATATTCATTTGGACCATCTCTGTCGCCTCCCTCACCTTTCTTGATCTCACCATCTCCATCAAAGGAGATAGACTATTGACTGCCTTCTATTACAAATCCATTGACTCCCACAACTATCTCGACAACACTTCTTCCGACCATGCTTCCTGCAAAGACTATCCCCTACTCCCAATTCCTCCCTTTACGTTGCATCTGCGCCCAAAATGAGGTGTTCCATACCAGGACACCTGAGATATCCTCATTCTTAAGGGAACTGGGGGTTCCCCTCTTCCATCTTAGATGAGGCCCTCACATGTTTCCCCTCGATACCCCGCAGCTCCGCTCTTGCTTCCACACCCCCTCCCCCCCCCCCCCAGTCGCAACAGGGACAGAGTCCCCCTAAATCTTATCTTTCACCCCATCAGCCGTCACATACAACACATAATCCTCCAACATTTTTGCCATCTTCAACGGGATCCCACCACTAGTCACATCTTCCCATCTCCACCCCTTTCCGCCTTCCACAGAGACAGTTCCCTCCTCAACTCCCTGGTTACCTCATCCCT
The DNA here is from genome assembly GCF_053455715.1 of Rhinoraja longicauda. Classification (NCBI taxonomy): domain Eukaryota; kingdom Metazoa; phylum Chordata; class Chondrichthyes; order Rajiformes; family Arhynchobatidae; genus Rhinoraja; species Rhinoraja longicauda. The sequence goes on along the minus strand of NC_135955.1, from coordinate 45,407,047 downwards.
TCCCACTCAATCCACCCCTTCCCCAGGTACCTTTCCCTGCAACCTGTCCCTATACCTCCTCCCTCGAATCTGTCCAGGGACCCTGATAATCCTTTCAGGTTAGGCAGAGGTTCACTTGCACCTGCTCCAACCTCATCTACTGTATCTGTTGTTCAAGCTGTATACTCTTATACATCAGCGAGACCAAATGTAGACAGGGCGATCGTTTCGCTGAACATCTTCGCTCTGTCTGCCTGGACCTACCTGATTTCTCGGTTGCCAAACACTTTAATTCCCCTTCCCACACTGACCTTTCTGTCACTAGGCCTCCTCCATTGTCAGAGTGAGGCCAAATGTAAATTGGAGGTACACTTGGAGGTACTCATGTTTCACTTGGGCAGCACGAAATCTATTGATATGATTATTGATTTCTCTAACTTCAAGTAACCCTTGCATTCCTTCTACATCCCTCCCATACCCCAATCGCTCCAGCTTCTCATTCTCACCTAGAAAACAGCTAACAATGGCCTGTTTCCTTTATTATCGTTACTTCTTTGCATATCTTTCATTCGTGTGTTCTATATCTCTCCACATCGTCTATATCTCTCGTTTTCCTCTCCCCCGACTCTCAATCTGAAGGGTTTCGCCCTGAAACATCATCTATTCGTTCTCTCCAGAGATCCTGCCTGTCCTGCTGAATTTCTTCAGCACTTTGTGGTTTAAACCAGCATCTGCAGTTCCTTGCTGCACATAATACTCCAAGTGCAGCCTCACCACTATCTTGTACAACGAACAATATTACAACGTCTTTATTCAATTCCCTGACCGAAGCCCAGCGTGCCTAAAGCTTTCTTCGCCAACCTATCTACCTCCAATGCAACTTTCAGGGAACTGTGAAGAGTCATATAGCACAGAAACTGGACCTGCAACCCAACTTCTCCATGCCTACCATGGTATCCCATCTAAACTGGACCCAGTTGTCCGCATTTGGGTCATATCTCTCAAAACAGTGCACCTCTGTTTTAAATGTTATTGTACCTGTTTCAAAAATTTTGTTTGGTTGTTTGTTCCATCTACCCATCACCCTCTATGTGGAAAACGTTGTCCCTCTGGTTCCTATTAGTTCTTTGTCCTCTTACCTTTTTCCTCTGACTTCTTGTTCTTGATTCCCCAAACATGAATTAAGTCTGTGCATTCCCTATCTAATCCCCTCATGACTTTATATACCTATTATTCAGATCGCCCCTCAGCCTTGTACTCCAAGGAATAAAATCGTATCCTGCCCAACCGCTCCCTCTTGCTCAGGCCCTTGAGTTCTGGCAATGTCCTTGGGGAAATTTCAAATCCCCTACAATTACGACTCTATTGGTCTTGCAGATGTCTGCAATTTCCCGGCATACTTTTTCTGCCCATTCCTGTTGACTATTTGTACTGTAGTACAATCCCAGTAAGGTGATCATTCCTTTATTTATTTTTCAACTCCATATAGCCTCATTGGCCACTGCTTCAGTAATATCATCATGGATTACTGAAGCAACTCCATCTCCTCTTTTACTCCCACCTGTATTGACTATAGCCTGGAGCTCGCAGTCCCTTCCCTCCCTCAGCCAGATTTCCATAATGGCCATAAAATCTGAATCCCTGCCCCTTGTACCCACACTTCGGCCACACATTCATCTGTCTTGTCTTCCTATTGTTACCCTCATTGGCATGTGATGCTGACAATAATCTGGAGGTTGACACAAAATGCTGGAGTAACTCAGCGGGTCAGGCAGCATCTCAGGAGAGAAGGAATGGGTGACCTTTCGGGTCGAGACTCATCTTCAGACTGATGTCAGGGGAGGGGGTGGGTCTGAAGAAGGGTCTCGAACCTGACCAGTCTGAAGAAGGGTCTCAACCCCCCTCCCCTGACATCAGTCTGAAGAAGGGTCTCAACCCCCCTCCCCTGACATCAGTCTGAAGAAGGATCTCGGAGAAGTGCCCTCAAGGTCCTGCTTTTTAACCTTTACCTATGTTCACCCTGCAGGACTTCATCCCTTTTCCGACCTATGTCATTGTGCCAATGTGCACAACAATATTTAATATTTAATTTAGAGCTACAGCGTGGAAATAGGCCCTTTGGCCCACTGAGTCTCCACTGATCAGTGATTATCCACACACTAGTTATCTCCTACACACTAGGGACAATTTACAGAAGCCAATTAACCTCTTAACTTTATCTGCCAGATAAAAAGCTACTCCACTTTTTCTGGGGGAAAGGCCACAAGGGATTCCTGCACTCTCAGCCTGCTCCCTTTACCCTTCCTTGTAGTCACCCATCTACACTCTGCATGCACCTTAAGTGTGATTACCTCACTATACCTATAAAATTTTCTAGGCAATCCTGACGTCATCCAACAGCAAATCCAGTTCCCTTATGCAGTTGGCCAGGAGATGCAGATGGATGCACTTCCCACAGGTGTCCTCAGGGACACTTGAAGTTTCCTTGACTTCCCACATCACACATATGCCCTAACTGCCATCCCAACTGCACCAAGACCAAAAAAAGAATTTAAAAAATGAAACTTCCCTTACCTTGCCATTGTCCTCTTCTCAACCTTTGCTGAAGCCTCACTAGCCAAAGGCTCAGCACTTACGCTCACATGCATCACATCGGTCACTCAACTGACCCTGAATCGCGCCTCGCGCGCCTTCCTTTTATACACTACACGAGCAGTCACTTCCAGACTGCCCCCCTCACCTGTGTCTGCTTATTACCCGTCAGACTTTGTTCTACCACCTTTCTTTTCCAGCTTTCCTTCCTCCCCCTGCAATTAGTCTGAAGAAGGTCCCGACCAAAACGTCACCTATCCATGTTCTCCAGTGATTCTTCCAGACCCGCTCTGTTACTTTACTCCAGTAATACGTGTCTTTTAAAAAAATATTGATTAGGACTTGCTGTATTTGGATGCAGACTGCTTTATTTTCTGAGGAGTCATGAATGGTGCTGAACATTGACATAGGACACATGAACACAGGACTGTCCAGAGGAACTCTTGCAGAAATGTCCTGTGGATGATTGACCTCCACCCACCATGACCTTCCTTTGTGCTGGTATGATTTCCAATCAACAGAAGGTTTTCTTTCTGATTCCCATTGACTTCAGTTTAGCCAGTGTTTGTTGACGCCACACTCATTCAAATCTGCCTTAATATCAGAGCCAATTACTCTTGTTTAACCTCTGGAGTTCAGCTCTTTTGGCCTTGTTCCAAGTCAATATTGAGGTCAAGAACTGACAGACTATGGCAGTATCCAACCTGAACTTCTTGATAACTCTAACTTTAATGTTATTAGACATTGTCAGATACCTTTTAAATAACCTAATTTTATGTAACCATCAGTTTTGATTTTGTGGCACATAAATATTATAGAAGATGCAGTAACACATTTATTCATTGCCCAATATGCTTCCCCACAAATAATTATCTATGTTTGCTGCCTTGACACAGTTATTATTCATGTGATGAATTGGTGAGAAACCGTAAATGTAATTTCTTTCTTTCCAAACCAAGTTGAAAAATTGCCGGTGCAGCTAGTGTTTTGTTTTTGCATATTTTTCCCACTGAAAACACAACGCTTCATTCACTTTGAGTGGTTGGTTTACTACCATGCTGAAACTTTGCTTTGAAAGTCTATAACAGTCTTTTGAATAGGATACTGATGTTTTTTTAACTTCACTGACATATTAGTGATGCTGAAAAATATTTTGTTTACTTGCAGCATTGAATTATCAAAAATAAAATTAATTGTATGGTGGCATTTGCGACATTGTTCTCAATAGGCTGATGTGTTGTTACTTGACTCGAACAATTACATTAGAACATAAGTAATACAAATAGAGGAGTAGGTTTTCTGCTCTACCATTTAAGATGGCTGATATGCTTGTAATCTCAATTGTTGGTTCGTCTTCCTGCAATAACCTCTCCATCCCCTCATTTGTGATGAATCTAATTACCTCTGCCTCAAAAATAGTTAGTCTGCTTCCAACATCATTGAGGAAGAGTTCAAAGAATTATGACTGAGGAAAAAAAGCACCTCGTCTGTCTTAAAGAGCCAAACGTCTTTATTTTTAAACAGTGAGCTTTATAGTTTTATATTTTTCTACAATAGGAAACACCCACACGGCATGGCAACAGGCCCTTCGGCCCAGCTCATTCAAGATCCCCCATCTAAGATAGTTCCATTTGTTTGATATTCCTCAAAACTCTCCTATCCATGTGCCTGTACTTGAGCCTATCAAATGTTGTTATTGTTTCAAAACTTTGACTTTGAAAAACTTAAACACTATTGAAATATCTATCAAAGATAGACACAAAAAGCTGGAGTAACTCAGCAGGTCAGACAGCATCTCTGGAGAAAAGAATTAGGAAACGTTTCGGGTTGAGACCCTTCTTCAGCATACCTATCAATCACCCAGCACTTTTCACTCTTCCTCATCCCTATTTCACCTGTTTTGTTCCAGAGAAGGTATACCAATATTGAGTCTCCCGTACTGAAACCATTTAAATCCTGTTATCTGGACTATACTTTATTTGTAGCTTTAACAACCTTTCTGGAAGTACTTATTTTAAGAGGGAATTAAGTTTTTAAAAATGCATTGTTTCTGGTACCCATTTCCAGCAATTCAGAGTAATTGCCCATCGTGCCATAGTAATTGAATTACTCGACTATATCCAGAGACGTTGAATTCAAAACATACATTTTCAGCTGGGGAATTTAAATTCGGTTGATTTATATAATATAATCTGAAATAAAATGCTGGTGTCAGGAATGGTGACGCAGAAAGCTACCTGATTGTTCTACCACATGTGCTCCAGGAAATAAAATTTACCATCTCATCTGATCAGGCCTGTGACTTTGGGCACCACCAATGTTATTGACTCTTAAATATACTCCCAAATAACTAAGCAAACCACTGAGTTTTCAGAGCAGCCAGTAACTATGTGAGTGAAAAAAATAGTTAGAATTAAAAAGTTATTTGTGACTTTTACCAATTTATGTTTAATTCATCCTTTTGTGGAATAAATAAAGGGTGATTAACTGTAAAAAGTATTTATGCTCTCAATATCTATTGATACCACTCAAAAGAACAAAGTAAGGGGATGGCATTTGTTTGTTTATTTGCCATTCTTCCCCAATTCTGGTTAAACGATATTTTGTGAAATAATTCAATGTTAAGTGTTGTTAGTTGCATTTTTCTACAAGATGGCTGAGTAGTATGCACTATCTTTAAAATTCCACAAGATGGCAGAATTTGTCTGCTTAAGAGATTTTTAGTCAGATGGAATACCATGAATGCCAAATCTTTATTTGTTAATATATTCCAACATGTACATTTTTAAAAATGAGCTGTGAAGTTTTCTTTTTCTTTTTAGACAAGACAATAATGTAGACTCCACATCTTCCTATAAAGATCACAAGGACCAAGAAACACCTGAATTGACAAAGGGTATGTTATGTTTTCTGCTTTTATTTTTTATTAAATTGGCATAAGAGTGCTGCAGCTTGTTTTTAAAAACTTTAAAACGTGTGTGTATTCTTTTTTAATTGTCAAGCTGATTTAAGTTAACATATTTGGCTAATTGTGAGGTCATGTTTTGGTTTTTTTTCTAAAGTTTGACATTATTTCCTTAGTTTTTCTTCTATCAAATGGATTTCATCCAGTAAGTATAGTAGATATTTAGTAGAATTAATAGAAAAAGTCAAATTTGGGATGAGACACAACTGATTGGAATTCTTAATGAATTAATATTCAAATGATAAAGGTTTCTGGCTTCACCATTGCAGGAACTGAAATGATCATAAGAGGGTGCTATCTTACAGTCATTTGCATAGAGTTATAACCTCAGTTTTAAACTGTAACTTAAAGAACTGTGGCAAATTAAACAATTTTGCACTATTTAATCATGTACAAAAATAATGAAATCTATTTTCCTGTGCACATTTAAGTAGGAGTGGAAATTCTATCTTGTATTGTGAAACCTAAATGGACTCCAGGTAGAAAAATGTTGGTCTCTTTAAATTTGTTTGTCAATTATACACTGATATTTTCGAACTCTAAATTAAAAAAACCCAATCTAGATTAATTTTCACTCCTTTTCACACCTACAAGAGTCCTTCCACAATTGGAGATGATGCTGCTTCAAACTGATGGAAATGCATGAAACGTTGAAGATTCCAATCCCCTATTGCTGCACCTCATTTTGTGTTATCAGCAGATAGATAGATATGGTACTGAAGAGATTAACAGAAACAAATGGATGTTGAGATGAGCATGGATGGCAATTTACTGAACACGATAACAATGAAGGGCGGAGAGAATGGAATGTAAACGAGAACAGGTTTGAATGAGGCAAAAAAGAGTGTCAGCTTGTCTCGGAAGGTGAAATATGTCATTAGCCTACAGTTGAAAGTGAAACAGAAATGGAACAGGGAGAACATGCAAACTCCTTAATCAAACAGCACCCATAATCACGATTGAACCTGGGTACCTGGCGCTGTAAGGCAGCAACTCTATCGCTGCACCACCATGTAGCCACTTTTATGTGGGTGAAGGAAGAGAGCGAGAAAAATGAAAGGGTTAGTACAAACAGAATATTAAGGCTTGGAAACTAGATAGGGAAAGAGACATGTACTCTTTATATTGATTGAAAATTAGAAGGGTTCCAGTATAGCTGAGGGTTTTGCAGTATGAATTTGAGCACTGAAGGCTTGATATAGGAGAGTAGCTCTTGAAGTAACTGAAATGATCTCAATATCCTATTTACCTTCCTTAAAAATATATATATATTATACAGTGGCATGAATTTGCCAAATCAAATATTTGAGCCCATCTCTGTATAAGTGCATCACCAAACGAGTACACAGTGCTGGAGTAACTCCACAGGTCAGCATCTCTGGCGAACATGCATAGTGATGTTTCAGCACCAGGCCCTTCTTCAGACCTGCTGAGTAACTCCAGCACTTTGTGTCCTTTTGTGTATTAACCAGCATCTGCAATTCTTTGTTTCTACATAAGTGCATCAGCAGTTAATGTACTTGACATGTACTTGACTCTTCAGGGTTTTTAATCAGTACAACTTAAAATCCTGCATGTGCTTGCATCAAGTTATGAATCCTTGTGAAATCACTTGTTGATAAGGGTTTTATTTTTGTTAGAGATTTTGAGTGACTTCCAACTATACAAATATTTGGTTTGTATCATTTATTTGTGTGACAATTTGCCATTTTGGATTGGAAAGGGTGCAAAAATGATTTACAAGGAATTAAAGGACAGGCTTAATTGGCTGGGTTTTCATTTTCCCTGGAGCATAAGAAGCTAAGGGGTAAACTTAAAAGAGATGTATCAAATCATGAGGGTATGGATATGGTGAATAGCCATATCTTTTCCCCAGGGGAGGGGGAGTCTCAAACTAGAGGCCAGAGGCTTACGATGAGAGAGAATCTAAGAAGAATTTAAAAGGGACCCGAGGAGCCCATTTTGTTTTCCCACACAGAGAATGGTATGTTTATGAAACAAGCTGTCTGGGGAAGTGGTAGAGATGGGCACAGTTATGATATTTAAAAGACACTTAAATGGGTATAAATATAAAAAAGATTGCAGTATCTGGGCCAGGTGCCAGAAATTGGGACTCAGTTGAGCAGGTTTGTTGACATGGACGAGTTGGGCCAAAGGGCCTGTTTCCATGCTGTTTAGCTGTATGACTACATTTTAGTAATTAACGTGATTAGGTACTGATGGACAATAATGCAACAAGTACATCTTTCAAGAAATAGAAGCCTTTGTGCATCATGTTTTACTGAATAGATATTTATAATTCAGGTGTTTCATTGTGCATGTTTGCTTTCTTGCATAATTGACCAAAAAGCTAGTGAATAGTGTCTAGCTGCAGATAGTAGAAAACCTTACACCATAATGTGACAACTAGTGCTCTTGCAGTTAGCATATTACAGCAAGTTAAACATTTTTCATGTTGCACTTCATCTTTAACTTCAGCCTTTTTTTCATACCCTGGCATTTGAAATGTAAAAATCTCAAATCAAAATTAATGGTGTAACAGCTGCCCTCTGACTGAGAAACTTTACACATTTTTTAACAGTAAATATTTGAAACTGTTGACAACCTTAATTTAGTGAAATCGCAATATTCAGTTATACTAATTATACAGAAGTTATTTTGAAATAATCCAAATTAAAAGCATTATTAAAAGCATTCAATGTTCCAAATCTTAATACATTGTCCCGGCTTTAAAAAATTGAAATGCACAAAGGTAATTAGAGCAAACGCTTTGCTGTTCTTGTACCACTTTCCTAGCTTTCAAATGCATTGGAGATTAAATTAGTGTGGGAAGGTGAATGAATACCTTTCTATAATAATATTATTTTATTGCATGGGGAGAGACAGAAGGTTTTACATTTTTATCCAGAAGAGCAGCAACCTTGAATATCAGAATAAAGGAAAACAGTGCAACAATATAAAGCAGTCCTTGTTTGAATTATGTTCTAATCAAAACCATGAAATCTCAGACTATTAAACATATATAACAAAACTTAAAATTAGTAAAAGTCCATTTTTACCTCGGGGTACAGTTGAATTGCATTTATCTCCCACGACAAAGTCAAATTAAAACTCTCAGGATAAATTGTGATTTCTTTGAATGTAACAAAGTAAAACCTCTTGTCATGGGATAACATCTTCCACCTAGTACTCAATAATGTTTTTATTCTTTTGAGATCAAATTGAGTAGTTTATTGTCATACACCAGCGTGCAATTAAATTATTTGTTCACATGAAGGTTATAACGTAAGTATACGTACAGTAATGATAAATCCAAAATTAATACAACAAATAGAAAACAGCAGAATAGTGCAAGATATAGTGGAATCCTAAATGTAAAAATAATATTAAAGTAAAATAATGGAACAATTGAATGAGGTAGATTTATGAATAAGAGTGTGTGGCACACCTCTGAGAATGGGGTGGGAAAGAGGTGATTTTTTTTTTGAGAGTCTGATAGCAGTGGGATGAAGCTGCTCTTAAGTAGATGTCCTGGCATTTAAGTGAATGTCCTGGTATCTTCTTCCTGAAGGTAAAAGAGAGAAAAGGGAATGGCCAGGCTGGTAGGTATCCTTGACATTTCCTCCTGATGCAGTGCACCATAAAGATAGACTGGATGGAAGAAGGTGAGGAGCCTGCATTGGACTAGGCTGTGCGTGCTTTTTTTTGCCATCTTCATTCCTGGGTGTTCAAATTACCAAACCAGTCCATGATGCAACCAGTTAATATGCTCTTTACTGTACCCCTGTAGGTTCAAAAGAGTATTTGTTGACATACAGAATCTCCTCAATCTTCCAAGGAAGTAAAGGCATTGATGGGCTTTCTTTATAATCATAATCATACTTTATTTGCCAAGTATGTTTTGCAACACGAGGAATTTGATTTGCTATACAGTCATACCAATAAAAAGCAACAAAACACACAAAATCCATTTTAACATGAACATCCATCACAGCGACTCCTCCACATTCCTCGCTGTGATGGAAGGTGAAAAAAAAAGTTCAATCTTCATCCCTTTGTTCTCCCGCGGTCGGGGACCTTGAGCCTTCTGTGACGGGACAATCTTGGCTCCCATAGCCAAGTTGGGCCCTCTGCATCTGGGTCATCAAGCTCGCACATCGGGGCGGGGGGATTTTGGCTCCTATGTGCCAGGCAATTGGACCCGGGTCGGGGCTAGTGGAACCACCTGCGACTTTGGAGCTTCCCTGCATCAGCCTCTACCCTAGACTGCGGGGTTGGAGCGTTGATCCCAGGTAAGGGATCGCAGGCTCCGATAGTAAGTCCATGGCCCCGTGGTGGGGCTCAAAGTCAGTCTCGAGCAAGGCCGCCAGCTCCATGATGTTAGGCCACAGAGCGACCGGAGATACGATCCGGAAAATAATCACATCTCCGGCAAGGTAAGAGATTGAAAAATAAAAGTTGCCCCTGACCCCCTCCCCACATAAAACAAACCAGAGAACATTTACACAAACTTTTTAAAACACACTAAAAAACCCCAACAAAGACGAAAAGACAGACAGACCGTTGGCAAGACTGCCATCGCTGACGGCGCCACCAGAAGGACTGCTTCAATGTGCTGGGTCTAGGACAAATCTTCAGAGATATGCACGCCCAGGAATTTGAGGTTTTTGACTCTCCACCACCGTCCCATCGATGACAGATTTGTGGATCCTCGTCCTTCCAAAATCCACAATCAGTTCCTTGTTCTTACTGAGGTTAAGAGCAAGGTTGTTGTTCTGGCCCCATTTGATCAGTCGATCAAACTCCCTCCTATTCTCCAACTCATCCCCATCTGTAATTTGAATCTCCCTCCTATACTCCAACATCCCCATCTGTAATTCGTTCAACAGCGCTGGTGTTGTCAGCGAACTTGAAGATGGAGTTGGAACTGTGTCCGGCTACTCAGTCGTGAGTATAGAGCAGGGGGCTGAGCACGCAGGTTTGCAGTGCTCCTTTACTGATGGTTATCAAGGAGAAGGTGTTGCTGCCAACTCAAAGGTTATGGTCTGCAGAGGGATGCGCAGAGGCCCAGTTCCGTGAGGTTGGTAACCAACTTGGAGGGGATGACGGTGTTAAAAGCCGAGCTGTAATCTATGAGCAACAGCCTGACCTATGAGTTTGTATTGTCGAAGTGGTTCAGTGCGGAGTGGAGAGCCAATGAGATTTAATCCTTTGTTGACATGTTGTGGTGGTGCTCAAATGGTAACGGGTTCTTGTTAAGGTAGTAGTTGATATGCGTCATAAGCAACCTCTCAAAGCACTTCATCACTGCGGACGTTAGTGCCACCGGTTGAAAATCATTGAGGCACGTCACCTTATTCTTCTTCGGCACCTAGAATTGGACCTCAGTAAAGAGAGGTTGAAAATGTCCACAAAAACTCCATCCAGTTGGTCTGTACGGGTATTAAGAACAAGATCAGGTCCAGACGCTTTTCGATGGTTCACCCTCCTGAAGTTCACCCTCTGACATTGGCTTCTGTGGCTGAGATTGTTATACCTTCGTGGGCAAAGGGGGCCCCGGGAAGGCGCAACAATGTTCTCCCTATCAAAGCATGTGTAGAACATCTTGAGCTTGTGTGGGAGTGATGCTTCGCTGTCGCTTGAGCTGCCAAGATTTCACCTTGTAGAAGGTGATGGCCTGTAAACCCTGCCATAGCTGCCAAACATCTGCCTTGTTCAGTTTGGAGTGAAATTCCCTTCTAGCCTCTTTGATAGCCAAATCAAAGTCATAGCGCCACGTCGCTAGACATGAACGAAAGGAGCCAGGTTGGGTTGCTGGTTATATGAATGCCTAGCAACTTGAAGCTGTTGACCATCTCTACAGCAGCCAATGTTGATGAGGACAGGATTGCATTCACCCCCTTGCTTCTTTAAGTCAAAAACAAAATGTGTTGTAATATCTCATGACAGCCCTTAAAGAGAAACAGGGGTGTTATTTACTAATTGGTGACACAATCTCACATTGCAGATGGATTTGATCCAACATTCCGCAGGGAACTGTGCTAGCTCCATTCTTGTTCACCCTGTACACTGCGGACTTCAGGCACAGCTCTGCAGACTCCTATCTACAGAAGTTTTCTGACGACTCTGCCATCGTCGGCCTCATCACGGGCGACGAGGACAGGGTGTACAGAGAACTGATCAAGGAGTTTGTGGACTAGTGCCAGCGGAACCGCCTCCGGATCAATGCGGGGAAAACCAGGGAGATGGTGGTAGATTTCCGCCGTCGCAGCCAGGTCCCCCCGACACCGGTGAGCATCCAGGGAATGGACATCGAGTGGGTGGATTATTATTAGTACCTGGGTGTCAACCTCAACAATAAACTGGACTGGACTGAAAACACCGATGCGCTATAAAGGGCCAGAGCAGACTTTATCTGTTAAGGAGTCTCGGGTCCTTTGGAGTGCAGGGGGCACTCCGAAGGACCTTCTACAACACGGTTGCATCGGCCATTTTCTATGGAGTGGTCTGCTGGAGCAGCAGCATCTCAGCGGGGGAAGGGAAGAGACTCGACAAGCTGGTCAGGAAGGCCAGCTCTGTCCTGGGTTGCCCCTCAAAGTGCAGGTGGTGGGAGAGAGGAGGATGATGGCAAAGCTAACATGGCTGCTGGACAACGACTCCCACCCCATGCAGGACACCGTCACTGCACTGAGTAGCTCCTTCAGTGACAGACTCCTTCACCCCAAGTGCATAAAGGAGAGATATAGGAGGTCCTTCCTTCCCGCTGCTGTGAGACTTCACAACCAGCACTGCTTCCAGCAGACGAGTCAACAATAAGACTAAGAACACACGAAAAAAACTGATGACAATTTACGTGTCTTTTATTTATAATGAATGATCTCTTGCTATCCACTTTGCTGCTGTAACACTGTAAATTTCCCCATTGTGGGACGAAAAGGAATATATTATTATATTATTAAAGAATGTGCCTCCAAATACTTGCTCAGACACCATTCTGAGCACAGTGCACTATTAGGGTGGAAGTAGAAGAATGATTTCAGCATGTCGATGATTCAAACTCTTCCTGGAAAGCAATTGAGGAGCTTTGATTTTAAAGACAAGTCTGTAATAAGGATTATTTTATATCATCTGAGCAGATACCATTTTTTGAATTTGAGGGAAGGTTATTGAAATTATGTTCTAGTTAAAGGGAACGTGGCATCATGAAGCTCCATCCAGTGCTCCAAATCACTTGCAAACCATATTAATGTTAACAATTTCAGAAACATTCACCGTTAAATGTATTCAAACTTCTAATTTGTTCACATTGAAATTGGAAGTTTCATGAAATGTATAACATTGTTAGTTTATGTGAAGTAAATAGTACTATATCCTATGGTTTAGTAAATGATTTTAATTTGATTATAGTAATCTTCAGAACTAGTTATTACTCATTTATGGCTTGGTTGTTTTCATGATTCGTGTCATCTTGTCATCTTAATTTAGTTGGGTAGCATGCAAACAAAAGCTTTGCATTTCATGTTGGTACACATGACAACAATAACCAACACCAGTACCAATGTGGCTGGTTAGAAATGTTTCAATATTGAAATAGAGATTTATGGCAATAGAATGTTCTTGTTTCAGTTTTGGCATGTTTTGTATTTCATTTAATGGATTAGCATAGAGTCAGTAAATAATATGGATTTGTCCTTTCTGAACCAGGTGGAGCTTCTGGAGATGAAAGTGATGCCCTTAGCATAAATGCTGAAGCATACGATAGTGACATAGAGCAAAACTGCAATGAACAAGAAGAAAGTAGAGATGTGTTACTGCACAGATGTGCACCTACGCCTGTTGGTGTGGAAGATGAGATTCAAAAGGACATTGAAAAGAGTGTAAATGAGATTCTTGGTTTGTCAGGGTCTACTACAGGGAAAGATCAATCGGCTGCTGCTCTCAATGCTGACAGTGATGGTCTTCAACCTTCTGCACAGCAACTGGAACTGCTTGAATTGGAAATGCGAGCCAGAGCGATCAAGGCTCTTATGAGAGCTGGAGATATCAAAACACAGACTTAACCGCTACAACAAACTGAGTTGTGACACTTAAGGGAAGGTTAAACTGTCATAAGCTAACACTACAGGCCAAACAGAAGATCTGCTTTGTTATCACTCTTGCCTTTGTTCTTCCTCCTACAGAATTAAAACTGTATTTTTGTGCTAGAATCTTCTGTTGATATCTTTCTTAAATCTACTATTGAGTTCCCTTTGTTACTGATATTTGCTGTTGGAAATACTTAGTAAAAGAAATGTGATGAAAGCAGGTAAATATATTTGAATGTGCAATCTGTACTCGTCAAAATAGTACCTGATACGTCATTGCACCCTGGATGGCCTGGCCGTGACATGGTAAGTGACCTCGTCGTTTCAGTCAAATGTTTACAGAATACAACTGGTTAGATGTGGCATTGTTGTAAAGATTCTACTAACAAAGCCTGCTCATTTTGCCCTCTGAGCAGTTTAACTAGTTAACTGAGGAGTCAGCACTTTGAAGTAAAAGAAAGGAAAAATGTTCACTGGTTGAGAGAATTATGTCTCAATGTATTTTCTACCTTGTAATGCTAAGCACTATTACTAAATTCACTGATTTTTAAATAACATTTGTTAATACAAATCTGACCCATCATTGTGGTGACAGCCTATTGGGCATAAGTTTATTTTAAAACATAAGTTCAAAGTAGGCTAATACTGGAGCAAAAAAAAAATCTGAATTGTACATATTGCCAGATATTTGAATAGGTTTATCATTGAAAAAAAAATCAGGCACATCTATTAAACAAGGAAATTACCTGAATGCAGAATATTTTATTATATGGATAAAGAAATGTTGGTGGCTGCCATTTTTTTGCTGTTAAGTTTAGCTAATATTCTAAAAACAATTTAAGATAAAGACCACGATTTATTTACCCGTTTCAAGTTTGCTTCAAAATGTGAAGTCACTGCATACAGACCTTCTGGTGACTAGTCTGCATAGTTGAAAATGGATGTTCTTCAGCATTTGAGCATATGATAATCTGAAAACCTGAACTATATTTAAAAATAACATCCATTTTAATTAGAACAAAAGAAAATTACCATGGATTATTTTGTTGAAAACAGTTTTCCAAATGTGCTCTTGAAAACAAAATTGCAATCATTTCATCAAACTGGTTTAACCAAAAGCATGTTATTTGTATGAGGTAACAAAGATTACATTATTTTAATGTCCTGTCTGGCAGTTGTTTGGATTACCTCTTTTGCAGATTGTTCACTTAAAAACTTAATTGTTTTTAATTTGAGCGAACGAGCAATTTCATACTTTGTAGATTGCATCTGCAGAAATGTTCCTTTGAGGAGAATAAATCAGAATCTTCTCATGAAAGTAACAAAAAGTATATGTGAATTGAACAAAGATTATTCCGCGTACTGCTAGAAAGCATCATGCCATTTTCCACTGTAAAACTGAGATCAATGACATTATCTTTGACATCACCCCTGTCTTGATTTAAATGCAATTAAACCTCAATGTGGTATGAACATTTTGTGATGTTTCTACACTTTGTGTTGTGTTGGCTTGAATTGTATACCACATGGTGAGTTTGCAGTTATATTTCAAGTAGATGTTGACTGAAGTACTTCCATTAAACGATATTTTTCGCAAGATCAACAGTTTTATTCTCTTGCAAAGATCTTGGTGAAATAAGGGGGTTTGGGAACTACTCAAAAGGATTTGAATTAAAGACCTCGGCAAAAAAAAAAAATTACATTGGATGCTTGAGATAACAATTCAAAATAGAGTTGAATTATTTCATACTTCAACCTATCTTTGAACCATCCTTTATTATTGCTCTACCTATTTTCAAAGTGTGCCCACATAGTGGTGTGGAAAGTCTCTTTCTAGTTTGTTCTTATGTGGGGCATTGGATATTGGAGATGACTTATCCCATGACTACAGGCGAGAACCTACAGCCATATGTAAAATATAAAGACGGGTATAAAGTTGTTCCTAGCCTTAGAAAAGTAATTTGAATTAATGCCATCCATATCCCCATGGTTTTTTTTCAATCTAAAGAAAATTATTTTTGTGTAGTTACTTCACTTTGGCTCATTTTACACAACCTCAATTTACAAT
This sequence comes from Rhinoraja longicauda, assembly GCF_053455715.1. Lineage (NCBI taxonomy): Eukaryota > Metazoa > Chordata > Chondrichthyes > Rajiformes > Arhynchobatidae > Rhinoraja > Rhinoraja longicauda. Next base: position 45,391,359 of record NC_135955.1, on the reverse strand, counting down.
TGTTTTCAGCCATTGATTCTTTTACTTTATCCCTTTACTTTTTATGGACAACTTGTGTTTTATATTTATTTTCCAGGATTTTGGCATCAATTATAAGGCCAGTTGTTGCTGCCCATCCCTAATTGCCCTTGAAAAGATGGTGGCGAGACATTTTCTTGAACCACTGTCTTTCTGTTGAAAATACTCACTTTCACAATGCTTTTAGCTTCAAATTCCAAAATTTATTTGTAAGACCAGCAACATGTTTTCAAGATAGGCTAGTGTGTACTTAGGGTGGAATCTGTCAGAGGTAATGTTCTCTAGCACCCGGTGTACTTGTACTCCTGTGGTGGAGATCATGAGAGATACTGCCCATTGTGCACTGGTAATGGCAAAAATGAATGTGTATGAAAGTGGACAGGCAAGACTAAGGAGGAAAATTGTAGGTGATGTTGTTCTAACAGTGGAGTAAGGGAAAGTAAAGAAAATTCCACTTCTTTGTCATCCTTTTTGTGAACGTAACATTTAGGAATGCAAGTGAAGTAAGAGGGCATATAGCCCTTCAAGCCTACTTCAGTTCCATAAATTTAGTCAATTCTGCATGTCAATTTCCTGACTGATTCCCACATTTTTTAGTCTGTTAGTCTCAAACTTAAATTCACCCGATAACTGAGCAGTCACGATCCACTAGGCTGCAGTATTCCAAAAGATGTTCAGATGAGAAATTTCTTTACGAGCCTGAAACTGTGAACCCTTATTTTGAAACAATCCCTTAGATCCAAAGCCTAAACCTTCTTTAAAGAGGTCCATGGAACTCATTTCTCCAATAACAATCTGTCAGGAATTAATCCAATACATCCATAATGCACAGCTATCAATGCTGGTATTTTTTGGAGTTCAAAACATGACAGGGTACACCAGGTGAGACCTTATCCATATTTAAAAATTGTTAAAGTACTCAGCAGTTCAGTTAGCATATGTATAAATAGAAGCAGAGATTCTGGTATAGTGAAATTGCGAATGGACCCCAAGAAAGGGAGTTTGTGAAGTGCCTCTGAGATGGATTCTTAGAGCAGCTTGTACTGGAGCCTACCAGGGAGAAGGCAATTCTGGATTTAGTGTTGTGCAATGAACCGGATTTGATAAGGGAACTCGGTAAATAAGCCATTAGGAGGTAGTGATCATAATATGATAAATTTTAATCTACAATTTGAGAGGGAGAAGGGAAAATTGGAAGTGTCAGTATTGCAGTTGAGCAAGGGGGACGATGGAGGCATGAGAGAGGAGTTGGCCCGAGTTGACTGGAAAGAGACCCTAGCAGGGAAGACGGTGGAACAACAATGGCAGGTATTTCTGGGAATAATACAGAAGGTGCATGAATAGTTCATTTCAAAGAGGAAGAAAGATTCCAAGGGGAGTAAGAGGTGACCGTCAAGGTAAGTCAAGGACAGTATAAAAATAAAAGAGAAGTATAACATAGCAAAGATGAGCAGGAAGCCAGAGGTATTGGGACTCTTTTAAAGAGCAACAGAAGATAACTAAAAAGGCAATATGAGGTACGAAGGTAAGCTAGCCAAGAATATAAAGGAGGATAGTAAAAGCTTTCGGTATGTGAAGAGGAAAAAAATAGTTAAGACAAATGTGGGAAGCCTTTGATAAGGTCCCACATAGGAGATTATCCACTTTGGTGGTAAGAACAGGAAGGCAGATTATTATCTGAATGGTGTCAAGTTAGGAAAAGGGGAAGTACAAAGAGACCTGGGTGTCCTTGTTCACCAGTCACTGAAAGTAAGCATGCAGGTACAGCAAGGCAGTGAAGAAAGCTAATGGAATGTTGGCCTTCGTGGCAAGAGGAGTTCTGCAGTTGTACAGGGCCCTAGTGAGACCACACCTGGAGTACTGTGCAGTTTTGGTCTCCAAACTTGCAGAAGGACATTCTTGCTATTGAGGGAGTGCAGCGTAGGTTCACTAGGTTAATTCCCGGAATGGCGGGACTGTCGTATGTTGAAAGACTGGAGCGACTGGGTTTGTACACTGGAATTTAGACGGATGGGAGGGGATCTTATTGAAACATGTAAGATTATTAAGGGATTGGACACGCTAGAGGCAGGAAACATGTTCCCGATGTTGGGGGAGTCCAGAACCAGGGGCCACAGTTTAAGAATAAGGGGTAGGCCATTTAGAACAGAGATGAGGAAAAACTTTTTCACTCTGTTGTAGATCTGTGGAATTCTCTGCCTCAGAAGGCAGTGGAGGCCAATTCTATGGATGCTTTCAAGAGAGAGTTAGATAGAGCTCTTAATGATAGCGGAGTCAGGGAGTATGGGGCAGGAACGGGGTACTGATTGTGAATGATCAGCCATGATCACATTGAATGGCGGTGGTGGCTCAAAGGGCCAAATGACCTACTCCTGCACCTATTGTCTATTGAAAGACAGAATTCCAGAAATTGACAATAGTTTCACTGCATGGCATAATGTTCTACAGTTTGCTCGAACACGGTCAGAAGAAAACAAGAATTAGAAAAGGACGTGTGCTTGGAACGAAGTGTATAATTCCCTGGAAAAGTGGTTTTATTCATTGTGCATTTTATTTTCTGATTTGATGCCTGGGAATACTTATGCTTTATTTTGCATCTTGGTGACAGCATTGTTCAGTTTGGAACTGAACAATTTTGCATGGAACCGTCCTTGGGCCCACCTTGTCCATGTCAACCATCTGTTCACATTCATTCTATGTTATCCCACTTTCACATCCACTTTTTACACACCAAGGGGTATTTACAGAGGCCAATTAACCTACAAACCTGCACATCTTTACGCTGTTGTTCGGAAATTAGCATCCAGGGAATAGCGACGTGGTCAGAGAGAGAGAGAACATTCAAACTCCACACAGACAGCACCCAAGGTCAGGGTCTTGCACAGCCTGGGTCTCTGCTGCCGTGAAGAAGCAGCTCTATCAAATGTGCCTCAGAGATTCCACGCATCTGATATCTGATAAGAATCAGGGTCAACAATTTCTCCCTCAATATCAGCATGACAAAGGAGATTGTAATTGACTTGAGGAAGCAAAGCGATATACATTAAGGGTGCCGAAGTAGAGATGGTTGAAAGCTTCAAGTTCTTAGGAGTACATAGTCAGCAGTTAGTCCTGGATCAGCCACAATGAAGCAATGGCCAAGAAAGCACTCTAATGCCTCTGCTTCCTTCGAAGGATTAGGAAAGTTGGCATGTCCTCAACAACCCTAACCAACTTCTCCAGATGCACCATAGAAAGCATTTTATTGGGATGCATCACTGCATGGTTTGGAAACAGCCCAATCCAAAACCACAAGAATTGAGAGGTGTAGACATAGCCCAGACATCACCTAAACCAACCTCCCTTCTATTGACTCCATCGTCATGCTGCCTCAGCAAGGCCACCAGCATAATTGACCAGTCTCACCCCAGTCACTGTCTCCTCTCCCATTAGGCAAGTGGTACAGAAGTTTGAAAACACCTCCAGATTCAAGGATGGTTGCCATCTGTTATCAGGCAACTGAACAGTCCTCAGCAGCTAGAGCAATCCTGCCCTTCTATGTACTTCTATGGAGACCTTTGAACTATCTGTAATCAGACTTTATCTTTCACTGAATGTTACATCCTTTATCCTGTATCTGTACACTGCACAGCTTGATTGTATTCATGTATAGCCTTTTTGCTGACTGGATAGCATGCAACAAAAAGCTTTTCATTGTACTTTGGCACACATGACAATAATAAACTAAACTAACAGGAAGGAAACATTCCATTTCATAGACTTTCAGTGGTTTAGTTTTGAGATACAGCATGGAAACAGGCCCTTTGGCCCTCGAGTCCGCACCGACCAGCACATTAACACTACCCTACACACTCTAGGGACAATTTACACTTATACCTAGCCAATTAGCCTACAAACCTGTAAGTCTTGAGTGTGGTAGGAAACCGAAGATCGGAGAAAACCCATGCGGTCACGGGGAGAACGTACAAACTCCATACTAAGAGCACCCGTGGTCAGGCAGCAACTTTACTGCTGTGTCACCCTTGGGTATATATTTTTGGTATAAGAGGATGAAAATCAATGATGTTGCTTTGCCATTGATTATTCATGTGATATTAACACAGCTAAGGCTCCAACATCACCTTTAAGACTAAAAATGACACTTTAGTCTCACTATTTAATACTTGTTATCCAATCACGTGTACTTGTTATTTTGTAAAACAACCTTTTTGAATAGTATGTTATTGGATACCTTCTAGTTTTTTCTTTATCTATCCTGCTAACTTTCTACCAATTTTCTTAAGTGGAATTCCACTGTTTCCAGACCAGTGATCTCGGGATAAGTGCTGTGAACTTAACTAATTTCTCATTCTCTTCTAAAATGAATGAATATTTGCTATTTTCCAATCTATTTAGATCATTCCAGAATATAGGCATCTTAGATTACTGCTAATGCTGTCGTTGCAGCCAGCTCTTTCAAAACCGTAGGATGTAGTTGATTTGCTTCAGGGAATTCATCAGCTTAAGTACTGAAGAAATTAAAAGGACTGAGATTCCTCACGCTGGTGTTTTACTTCTCCACTCCAGGCCCCACAACTATTTTAAGTACATTAAATATTCTATTACAGTAACCCTTTTGAATGTCTCTCTTTGATACTATCTTATTCTTCATTATAATTAGTTTTGCCAACAAGGGATCTAGTTTTAACTTTGTCTTTTTCTTATATTATGTATTATAAAAAGCATGAGCAAAGTAATTCCACAGTTTGATTTTTCACTGCTATTTTCTCCTCATGGTTTGGGAGGTTTATGAAATAGGTACTTTAGTCTTTAGAATTGTAAATGTCTAATCTAATCATGTGTCCCCTTTAGTTAGCTGTGGATGGATCATTTCTCATGGTTTTTATTTCCACATGTAATTAGTGACAAAACCACACAGACAGTTTTGAGCTGGAGTGTGTCACTTTGAAATTCAGTGCAAACGTCTCTCAACGTTCTCACTTCTGATCGTTTGTGTTTAGTTCCAATTTTACAGTTGCAACCAGATTCAGAACTTAAATGATTTGACCATTTATTTTTGTAGCTGTGCAAAATTGCCCTAATATTATACCATTCCAATCTCTATTTTATACAAAGTTAGAACTCCAACGTGGGAGGTAATCAGAAATCATAATCATAAATAACTGAGGGAGTGGGAGGAAATAAAGACAGTCACACTGAAGTGAATATCATAAATCCAATAAAACAAAATAGAAATATGGAAATTGAATAATGCAGCCAAAGTAAAAATTGATTTTTGAGGAACAGAGAAAAAAAGAAATGACATCTTATGTTTAACAAAGTTATAGTTGCAATGTAGATAACTTTCTCAGGATATAAAAATCAAATATTAGAGGGCATATTTTTAAGTTGAGAGGGGCAAAGTTTAAAGGAGATGCGAGGGACAAGTTTTATTTAAAAAACAGTGGCTAGTGGCTGGATTGCATGGCCAAGAGTGGTGGTTGAGGCAGACATGATAATGGCATTTAAGAGACTTTTGCATATTAATATGTAGGAAATGGAATGATATGAATTATATGAAGACAGATAAAAGTTGGTCTTGGCATCATATTCAGCAGACATTGTGGGGGAAGGGCCTGTTATTTATATATTTATATTCACCAAGGACATTAATTAAACATTCCATTTCAGCAATGAGGAAAGATTGAATAGGCTAGGTTTGTATTCCTTAGAATGAAGGTAGCTGTGGGGGAGAGGGGAGCCTCTGAGATACAAAGTTATGAGGAACATAGATAAGGTTGATGGTAGGAAACTTTTCCACTCTGCAGACGCGTCTAAGTGTGAGAGAATAGGGTTAAATGGCAGTTGAAGGAGAACCTTTTCCACCCAGAGGGCGACTGGAATCTGGTTGAATGGTCATAGAAGGTGCTCTCACAAAATGGTATTATATTGAATGGCGGCGCTGCCCTAGCAGCTGCGGCTTACCTGCGGTCCGTTTGTCTTTGTGTTTTGTTGGTCTTAATTGTCGATGTGATGTCGTGTTTTTGTGTTTGTGTACTATGTGTGTGTGTGGGGGGGGGAGGGGGGAACTGTAAAATTGTAAATTTGTCCCTTCCGAACGGAGACCCGACTTTTGTTTTCTGGGTCGGGTCTCCGTTCCTGCTGCGGCCCAACCATCGGCCCAACTCCTGGAGCTGGCGGCCTCCAGGGCTCTGGTTCGCAGAGCCCACGGACCGGACTTACCACCAGCGGAGCCGACCGGACTCACCATCAGCGGAGCCGGCCGTCTTCGGAGACTGCGACTCGCCTTAGGCTCGGGCCGCGTGGATGCCGACATCGGGAGCTCCGGCAGCGGCAGCGTGTTCGCCCGCCCTGCCGCGCGCATTTCGCCTGAAATAGGCCGCGAGATTTTTCTCTGCTGGGCGGGGGCTTCAATGTCGGGAGCCACGACCGTCCCGACGTGCAGCGGCAGCGTGTTCGCCCGCCCCGGATCGCGGGGCTTGGGTCGGCCCGATGCGGACCTTTCACCGTCCGGCGTGGCCTGCAACCACAACAGCCTGACCGCGGGAGAAGACGGCAGGGGAAGGGAAAATACATTCTGGCCTTCCATCACAGCGAGGAGGGGACTGGAAGAGACTCACTGTGATGGACGTTTCTTTTTTTTGTGTGTTGGTTGGGGTTGTGTAATTTTCTTATTTTATTGCTTTTATTGTTGGACTGTGGGTGACTAAATTTTGTCCAAAAAACTTGTTTTTTGGATGACAAATAAAGATATCTTGAATCTTGAATTGCCAAGGCAGAGAAGACAGTGGATCAAATGCAGGTAAATGGGATTAGCACTGGCTAATCTGGACTGTGACACTTGTCTGTGGGCTGAAAGGTGCATGTCTGCATTGTATGGACAACCTCCACTTATTGTTGCTCAACTACTCAATTTCTTATTGTCTCAAATAAGGTGTCTAATTTAGAAGACACGCAACTGACTTTCCATTATGTCTGCCTATCTCACTTTGGATTCACATCCAGCATTTCTGCTTTTCTCTCTCCAATCATCTCAACTCAGGGTGACCTTGCTCTAAGTTAAATTCAAAATGTTACCTGTTGATCAGAAAGATGCATAAAACTTAGCAGATGTTTGAGTATTATGTTCAATGTGGCTTAGTTTAGTTTAGAGATACAGCACGGAAACAGACTCTTCGGCCCACTGAGTCCGTGTCAACCAACGATCCCTGCACACTAACATACTAACTCTGTACAGACAAGCACCCGTAGTCAGGATCAAACCCGGGTTCTGGCGCTCCAAGGCAGCAACTCTACCGCTGTACCACAGTGCTGCCATTCCCAATGGTATTCCCAGTGATGCAATAAACTAGTATACTGGCTTGAACACGGTGGCGCAGCGGTAGAGATGCTGCCTGACAGTGTCGGGGACCCGGAGTCCATTCTGACTGCGGGTGCTGTCAGTAGGGAGTTTGTCCACTCTCCATGTAACCTGCGTAGGTTTTCTCCCACACTCCAAAAACCTACAGGTTTGTAGGCTAATTGGCCTGGAAAAATTGTTCATTGTCTCCAGTGTGTGTGTAGGATATTGTTAGTGTGCAGGGAATTGCTGGTTTGGTGCGAATTCGATGGGCCTGTTTCCACGCCGTTTCTCTAAAAGAAACTAAACTAAAACTAAGATTCAATTGGATGTCAAAGATTCCAAGACATTATTCATATAAGAGCTGGCGAATTCAGTCTTCTGGACAATATTTAATCAAACAAAATCACTAATACAGATTAATATGCCATTTAAAATATTGCATTTGGGACCTTGTAAATTGGATGCCATGTTTCCCATGTTACATGTCATCTTTAATATTTACCCAACTCACAAGTACATAATAGGCATTACTTTACCAGCAGGATTAATTAAACATCTAGTGCTCACCTGAAGTGTGACATGCTGGCACTGCACCACCATCGCCAAGATGATTGATCTTGGAATTATAATTAGAACATCAAGGCAACCGTGGATTTTTTTACTGTAGTTCCTTGTGTTTTAACTTTGAAATAAAAAAATCAGCATCAGAAATTTCATGTGAGCAAAGTAAAATATTGTATGCGAGAATTAATTTTTTGGCAATTTTAAACATAGACCAGGTAATGCAATACAACTGGCTAATCAGTGTTAATTTACTTGTATAATTAAACTTTGTAAATAAAAGAATGCTTTGTGTTTCATCAGACAAAGTAAACCGTTACCTTCATAACAAGAAATTATGTTAATTTAATCTTGAATAAATTTTCAAATGCCACGTCATTCGGGTCTTGATCCGAAACGTTACCCATTCCTTTTCTCCTGAGATGCTGCCTGACCTGCTGAGTTACTCCAGCATTTTGTGAATAAATACCTTCGATTTGTACCAGCATCTGCAGTTATTTTCTTACACCACATGTCATTCAAGAGTAACTTTAACAGTAATTTTATATTTTACACTTAACATGGTTTAAACCTAATGCATTAAATCTAAATATATTCCAGATAATTTCAGACTACAATCTTAGACACAGCTCTTAATACGCAGATTTTAATTAACTTGGTTATTTGCAGAAAATTAGAGAGAACTTGCAAATGTCTACAAATGTGGTAGTTATGGACATAACTTCCATCCTTCTATTGGTCAGGTTCAATTTCAATGTCCTTCAGTTTATAATCCTTGAGATACCAATGCTGCTCCAAGTCTGTTCCCTCTATAGTTTTTTAACTGATTTTTTTTACCCAATATTGGCTGTTCCTTTAGCAGCCTTGAACTCTGGAGTTCTCACCCCACATTCCTTGCTGGCTATCCTTTAAAGTCTGATCAAGCTTTTGGCTATCTGTTGTAGATTCTTTTGTGGCATAATAATCAGGTTTTGTGGTGAAATACACTATCATTTTACGATTAGAATGGAAAAGGGAGGATCAGAAGATTTGTATTTATATCAACAGCCCCTGTCATTTTACTTTTTCTCACTTTACAAGGATCCAAACACCCTACCAGATAAAGCAATACTCAATACTTGCAATCTTGTGTTAAGTACTGATGTTGTCATCTCTATGTTGGAGAAACCAAATGCAGTGCGAGTGACCACTTTGTCGTGCACAGTTTCCTGTTACCTGCTACTTTATTGTTTAGATTAGAGATACAGCGCAGAAACAGGCCTTTCGGCCCACCAGGTCCGCACTGACCCCCCACACATTAACACTGTCCTACACACACTGGGGACAATTAGCTTAGGAATGTGGGATGAAACCGACTGCCCTGACCGCGAGAGAATAAAGAGGAAGGAGAACGGACCTTATTGCCTTCCATCACAGTGAGGAACTTGGGGGATCCGCTGTGGTGGATGTCTGTTAACTTTTATGTAGTTGTGTGTCTTGTTGCTTTTTTTAAGTATGGATGTATGGTAATTCGAATTTCACTGTACCTTAATTGGTACATGTGACAATAAACTGACCTTGAAACCAAAGATCTTGGAGAAAACCCACGCAGGTCACGGGGAGAATGTACAAACAGCATCCATGGTCAGGATCAAACCCAGATTGCTGGTGCTCTACCGCTGCACCACCATGCTGCCCTATATACTTCCATTTGCTATTCCACTAGTGATATGAGATCCAATGCAGGTTTGAGACAGAGCACCTCATCTTGTTTGCACGTTGTAGCTTTCCAGACCTGTATCAATTTCTGCTGCATTTGTTATGTTCACCATTTGTGTCACAACTGAGATGTTTATTGGCGATTCATCTGTCATATTGGCTTAGTTTTTCTCTCTGTTAGCACAGCCTGGCCTTGGCCTGCTGGGCATTTCCTATAGTTGTGTATTTGCAGCCATTTCATCCCTTTCATCTACAGCTCACCCACACCTGGACTCACTATCGGATATTCCCCTTGTCCTAGCCATCCCTCTTCCTTTCTCTCTGCAACTTAAAAATAACATTTTTCTTTCAATTCTGACAAATAATTTTTGACTAGAAATATTAAATGTTTTTCTCAATGCTGCCTAACCCTGTTGAGCATTTCCAGCACTTAAAAAAAATAATTACATTTATAAAATTATTTTTCCCACAATTTCTGAACAATGACAGAAAGTTCTTTTAGTGACTGGTGTAAAACCTATTGCTGCTCCATGGCTATGCCAATTGCTGCAGGAGATCATGGATTGCTTCATTTCCTGCAGAGCTCGGAATGGCACATACAGCTGCCCTAATTAGCAAAGACCACAACGCCTGACCTTGTGGCAGAGATTAATTGGAATTTGGGGGGAAGATAATGGAGCATTACCGTTTTTTCTTCATCTGGCAACACAATTAATAAAATTGCTCATTAACAGGAATGACTACTTCTGGCACACTTTTGTTTCCTAGTAAGTCTTTGAATTGATCCGTACTCCTGCACCAGCTCATATAACACGAACTGCAAAATATTGATTAATTATACTGCACCAGGCTTTGATATTTACTGGAATTAAAAGTATTTCAAATGTAAATCCACACTGTTTACAAAAATTGGAATTCGAACCCAGGAAGCCTAACATATGTGGTGGGGAAATGCTGCATTCTATTGTAAAAATTGCATTAACAGAACACCTAGAAAATATTAACGGGATTGGATAAAGTTAACATCAGTTTATACCATGAAATCATGCTAAACAATTTGACTGGACAATTACTCAAATAATTAAAGATGAGCCAGTGGTTATGGTGTATTTGGAATTTCAGGTGGCTTTTAATGAGCACCAAACGAGGCAAGCAAAATAAAAGCACATAGGATTGGGGATAGTATACCCACACGGTTAGAGAATTGCTTAACAGGCAAGAAACAGTAGGTGGCAGTCATTAATGGGAGCCACCTGTCACAATGAAAATCAATGAACTATATGTAGCATTGCCATATTTGCAAACAACACAAGCCAGGGAAAACTAAAGTATGCAAGGCAAATGAGTAAATTAAATATCAATAGTGATATTTGATTCTGCCTTGGATGGTTTATGGGAGGTTTCATTATATGCTTAGTATTCAGTTACCAACTACTTTCTTGAATGCCACTTGCCATCCTACATTTATCCATGAAGTATGCATGAAAAGGGTTTGAATGGCCAGGATAGCTATTACTAAGCCATGACAGAGTTTTCTGCTTTTTAAACTTCAAGGAAAATAATACATTGAATCCAGTCAGAAGCATGAAAATGGAACAAAAATACAAATTGTCAAATAATCAAACTCCTAGTGGAATTCGCAGGCCAAACAGGTCTGTGAGGGAAAATGGACAGTTCTTCAGACTCGTAGAGTGGAGAAAGCTGTTGCAGGTAAGTGGTGGGACAAGAACATGAGTGATAATTGGATTCAGGTGAGGAGGATGAGTGAGAGATAAATCGGGTGGGGAGGAGACAGCTACCAAGGCTCGTGGTGAAGTGGAAAAGACAAAAAGGGTGCAGATGGGGAGTGAAATGTAGAACCAGGGGGAGAGATAGTGGATGGAATGGAGCAGAGAAAGGAAAATAAGGTAGGTGGAGTAGGGAGTGGTGGAAGATGACCAAATGCAGGAAGGGATGGGGCAGGGCAAGTGGAAAGAAACATGCTGAGGTGGGGGAGGGAGCAGGTTGCTCAACATTGGAGATTTCAATATTCTTGCCATTGCGTTGTAGGCTCCCCATCGGAAAGCGCGTTGCTGTTACTCCATTTTGTGTGTGGCCTCACTCTGACAGTAAATGAGGCAGACGACAAAAGGCTAGTATGGAAAGGAAAGACTGTCAAGGAGGGATGATCTGTCATTAATCTCACCTCTCCACCAGTTTTCTCCCCACTACTCCATCAGGCTGAAGAAAGCTCCCAGCTCAAAATGCTCTCACTATTTTCCTCCATGGATAATACCTGACCTGCTCGATTTCTCCAGGAGTTTTCTTTTGCTCAAGATTCCAGAATCTGCAGTCTCTTATACATCGATCAGCCAAAACATTATGACCACTGATAGGCAAAGTGAATAACATTGATTATTTTGTTACAATGGCACCTGTCAAGGGTGGGATATATTAGGCAGCAAGTTGATGTGTTGGATGCAGGAGAAATGGGCATGTGTAAAGACCTGAGCGACTTTGACAAGGGCCAAATTGTTCTGGTCAGATTACTGGGACAGAGCATGTCTGAAATGGCAAGGCTTGTGGGGTGCTCCCGGTCAGCAGTGGTGAGTGCCTACTGGTCCGAGGAGGGACAAACCGGCGACAGGGTGTTGGACACCCAAAGCTCATCGATGTGTGAGGGCAACGAAGGCTATACCGTCTGATCTGAACCGACAAAAGGTCTACTGTGGCACAAGTCACAGAAAATGTTAATGGTGGTCACGGGAGGAATGTGTCACAATACACAGTGCATTGCACCCTGCTGTGTATGGGGCTGCACACGGAGGACCAACAACATATTAGACAGGTGGTCATAATGTTTTGGCTCATCAGATGATAATGTTTTGGCTGATTGGTTTATCCGTCTTAAACAAGGATGCCTGCACTAGCAAATCTCTTATTCAATCTTTTCCCCAAACCTGTGCTGGTTAATATTACGCAGACAACATGGTTGATAGATATGTTCTTAAAGCCTAACGATAGAACAAAACTATTTCCCATTCCCATTGCCTGGTTCTTTGTCTCTGGGCCTCTTATGAATCTTCAATGGAAACCTGCTATGCTTTTAAAATAAAATTTTCCTTGAGGAATAATAGGATAAAGACCAGCTAAACATGAAATGGTCTCAACCCCCCAAACGGGCAGCTAATTCCTTTGAAAGAAGTTGACTTTTAAATCATGCAGTGTCTGGTTTTTAATATAAAAATTTAAATCACCTAAACATTGGGGATTCATATTGACAGTTTGGGGAGAAATAAACTCCCACAATTTACTACTTTAAATTCAAAAACTTAAATACACAAAAGTAACAGCAGTTGTTTTCAGATTGAATTTGTCAAACTTTAACCAGAGGTTACTACTGTGGAAAGTCTGGCATGGGAATGTAGTTGCCCAAATTGTAGTATTCTTGCTTACACGCATGATAGAACAATAAATATGTCAAGATTTAATAAATATATCGTAACATTGTTGACTTTAAGGCAACTTCTAAACCATAACGAGACTACTATAGTGTTCTACTATCAAGAGTGCTTATTCTTTCTGTTCTATTGACACCCATGATCCAAACTGACCAGGCAAGTGTCCACTCCCTGTGTCGCACATTGGCGATGTTATCCCCGAGTGTGCAAGGCAGCCAGAGATTTTCCTGCCAGGTATGACACAGGTTGGGTCTTTCCAAGAACAGACGTGATCAGCCTTGTGAAGATTTTAGACAGGATCTTGTAATCCACATTCACCAGTGAAATGGATTGCTAGTTCCCGATTTCCTCCTCATCCCCTTTCTACTTGTAGAAAGGGTGATGATGGCCTTCCTCATGGATTTTGAATTTGTGCCAGCTGGAAGCATGGCATTCTACACTTCCCGCAGGTCCAGGCCAGTCCCACAGAGCCAAGTACAACTCAGCCAAAAAGCAAGACACAAAATGCTGGAGTAACTCAATGGGTCAGGCAGTATCGCTGGGGGAAATTCAGCCAATAAGCTGTTGCTTCCAGGAGTTTTATTTGTCCCTAGGACATGGATGGATTCAGGAGCAATTGTTAGTAGCTCCAGAGTTGATTGCTGGTCTAGACTCTCCTGCTCACTATTATTGAGTCCCACACTCCAAAGACGTACAGGTTTGTAGGATAATTGGGTAAAGATTGTAAATTGTCCCTAGTGTGTGGGATAGAGTAAAGGGCCTGTCCCACTTAGGCGATCATTTTGGTGACTGCCGGCGACTGTCAAAGTCGTAGCAGATCGCCAAACTTCTTTTACCCGATGACAATGCCGAGTCAGGTCGAGATTACAGCGTCTTCTGAAACATCGCGAAAATTCCCACGCTGTCAATGCTTCTCCGGCGTCCTGGTTTTCGCTGAAATCACTGACAAGTCGGTAAGTACTTGAGAGTTTTGAACTAACACCTTGTATGGGTTACTTAAAAACCAAGCTTCACTGTAACAAGGAATAAACCGGATTTACTTCCAGTTTACTAATAGCCGTATTAAAAAAAAAGTGGTTCAGTGGATTTTTGTGAAAAGTGTGTGGGCATTCTTTGAAAATGTAAGGGAGATGCATATCTGGTATCTGGGTTTGGAGCCCGCTTTAAATGTAATTGCTGAAGCCAAAATCATCTCGAAAATTCCCACGCTTACCTGACCGTCAAACTGTCGCGTCAAATGTCCTGATGGTAAATAAATTGGTTAAACAAGCATTTTATGGTATTTTTAAATGACTTTACTTATTTTAATATTATGTGCATCTAAATGCATCTTAAGAGAACCTGGGGACAGCATGCGACAGCGACCGCAATAAGCTACGATGCCTGGCGACAAGCCAGCTGTCGCCGAGAGATTTCAAACCGTTTGATTTCTCGGCGACGCGCCGAGATCCACTACGACCTTTAGAAGACTCCTCACGATCATGCCCACGACACCCCGGTGAACGTTCGGCGACAGCCTACTCGCCGGCAGTCGCCTTAAAATCGCCTAAGTGGGACTGGCCCTTTAGTGTATGGGGATCGCTGGTGGGCTGACAGGCCTGTTTCCACACTCTAAAGTCTAAAATAAAGTATATGCTTAGTGTGCTTCTAGAATTTCTTTAAAAAAAAAATCTTAACTAATATATTAGATGATTCAGACCAGAACAGATGTTGAAGGCTTACTCTTGATAAATCTTGAAGATGTAAAAGAGTAGAATTTAGAAGATTCAACTGATTAAATCCAAGTAATTGTCAGGGAAAGTTGATACCAATTGGATTTTAATTAATACCGTAAAAAGATTGTAATGTAGCTGACTCGAGTGAAATTGATACTGAAGCATAATGGTTTCCATTTTCAAAAGGCAGCCTTCCCGTTGTAGATTTGCAAAAGTTCTTTTTAATGACAATGCTAACAGCTCCAGTAAATTAGTGAATATTCGGTCTGAATTACAGAAAGAAGTGCTTTGCACTCAAGTCATTTTCTTTGGCAACTAACAATAAACCAAGTTGAAATTAGACGAGCTGCTCATTTTAGGTAACAATATTAATCTCCATCTCAATACCATTCCTTGTGGCTTAAGATGCCTTTGTGTGGAATCTATCCATCTCACGTATATGCAGCAGGATGACATCCACACCATGCAGAGAATGCCACAGGTTCCCATGCTCTGAATGAAGAAATATTTAGACCACTTTAAACTTTAGAGATAGTGTGGAAACAGGTATGCCTCCAGTAATCACCCTGTTCACCAGCAAAATCCTACACGCTAGGGACAATTTACAAAACCTAATTAACCTATACACCTGTATGTCTTTGGAGTGTGGGAGAAACTGCAGCACCTGGAGAAAACCCAAGCAGCCAGAGAATGTACAAACTGTACACACAGCACTCATAGTCAGGGTCAAATACAGGTCTCTGGCTCTGTAAGGCAGCAATTCTACTGTTCCGCCACCCTATATCTCAATCTTAAATATATATATTTTTTATATCCAGAGACTGACCCCAGATTGCAGCCAGGGAAAATATTCTCTCTGCATTGATCCTGCCAAAATGTTGCACATTTCAGTGAGATAACCTCCTGCTCTTCTAACCAAAAGGCCCGTCAACCAAAACTCTCATCATATGTCAGTTCTGCTATCCCAAGAATTAACCTGATGAACATTCACTGTCACCTTTGTGACAGTTATCCTTCAAATGGAACTGCAATCAAAACTCCACCAATACTTTCATCAAGATCCAATGAAATTAGAGCAAGACATTTGTGTTATTGTACTCAATGTCAAGCAATGAACCATTTGAAGATTTTGGTACCCGACTAGTTACTGCCAGTTTCCCTGTTAAAAAAAGAAGTTTACTCTTTGTTTCTTGACTGTCAACCTGGAAATTACAATAAATCCCACGTGATTTAACATTTTACACATTAACCTCTTATACAAGTCCTCTCAAAGGTTGTCTGAAAATCCATAATACACTGCTTTCACTGTTCACCCATATGCAGTTATATTCTCAAACTCCAGCATGTTTGTCAAATGCTGCAAATCCAAAACAAGTTCAGAAAATGTGGCAAACACTCAATCTCTGCCGCAACATTAGCCGTGTTTCTCTTCCCACAGATGTTGCTGAACTGCTGAGTAGCCCCAAAATGTTTATGTTTTTATATAAAACCAGATTGTGCCTTTGAATGCTATTCCTTTATGTTCCATATAGATGAGAAATAGGGCTAACGACTAAGTCCTTGCAAGATTTGAGAAATAAAGGTGCAGAAGATATTGAAGGCAATTCTCGAGAATAAATTTGATAAATATAAATGAAACCAGGAGGGGAACAGATGTTTGGGATGGAACAGTCAGCTGTGCTTAAGACTGCAATCACATAGGTAAATAATTACTCCTCAGTCTTCTCACAGTCAAGGTCACATGAGATGTGAGTTGTAACGTTATTAAAGATTGTTTCTGTGCTGTGGCGGGACCAGAAACCAGAATGAAAATAAAAGCATTGCAACATTTTGCTTAGTTTCTAGCAATAGTCAAACACTTGACCAAGGTAAACAGAATAGCATTTGAACAAGACAAGTGGAATTAAGATTGTACTCTTTTGTTAGGTATGAGCTGACAAATATCTCATGATCAAACTGGAAGAAACCTTTCAGTCAGTGTTTGCAACTACCAACAAAGATTTCCAAGCACCAAAAAACCCCAAATAAAACAAAATGCTCGTCTGAAACGTGTATTAGGGAAGAGGAAATATTTGAAATATTGACTGACATTAAGGTGGTCAAATTGCTAGCGCCTGGTGAAATCCATCCCAGGGTGTGAAGCAAGGAAGGGTTTGCTGGAGCTCTGATGGAGATTTTTGTATTATTTTTAGCCACAGCCGAGTACCAAGTGGCTAATGTTCCTCTATTCAAAAGCAATAGGGATAAGCCAGAAAGCTGCAGGCCATTGAGCCTTGCTTCATTAGTGGGGAAACTATTGTAAATTATGGGATATGATCACTTGCAAAAGCATGGACTAATTACAGGGTTTCAGCATGGTTTTATACATGGGGAATCCTGTTCCAGTAATACTTGCCCCCCCCCCCGCCCCCCCCCCCCCCCCCCCCTCCCTCTACATCATTTGCTGCGCGAGGGGAGACCCTGATATGTTATGATTGCCAAAAATGTGGCCTATTTGATGAAAATATAAGATCAGGTCACTCTTCAAGATAATTTGTAAAAACTTGTTTATCATGTGGTGGCCTCTGTAAAATGTAAACTCGGAGGATCAGAATAACAGCAAAACAGCATTAAAATAGTATACAAAATATATAGGAAGGAACGGCAGATGCTGATTTAAACCGAAGATAGACACAAAAAGCTGGAGTAGCTCAGCAGGACAGGTAGCATCTGGAGAGAAGGAATGGATGATGTTTCAGAATGAGACCCTTCTTCAGACTGCTAGTAGTAGCAGTAGTAAAGTAGCAGAATGGGTTGCAAATTGGGAAATGACAGGTTTGGGAAGATTTTATTCCTTTTAATGCTATAATATACAATTTACAAGAATAAAAAATAAATATTAACACTGAATTCACGATCTGTATTTGTTGACCCATGTACAATAAGAAATTACATTAAAACATTGCCAATTTGAAAATAGTTTATTGCTGTAATTTGAATTCAACAATTCAGTACCTTTAATACTAATGACCAAATTGGTTATATTTATTTGAAAAAGCCTAATTTTGTTGCAATTTGGGCTGCTGATTGTTGAATAAATAATTTAGATAAAAGTATTGAACTTCACAGTGGAAGTACATTTTGAAGATTTTGCTACTGCAACTCATTATTTCACTGCAAGCACTTGATTAATCCATCAGGCCCGATAAATCAAGAATAAACTTTTTCACAATTCTGAAAGCTTTAAGAAGTATGTCAGTTAATCTTTCAATGGCACGGTCTAGGTAAATCTCTGCTCCATTGGTGATTTGGAGGAATTCCAATTAACCTTGTTTCAGATACATGGGATTAGAGAAAGTTGGATGTTCTTGCCAGAGATTACCAAACTGATACTTGCAAGTAGTTGTGGATACTCTGGGATTTTACAAATCTTATCTTCAGATGGATTCTGCCATCAGACAGAGTTCTAATGAGAAAGTGTATGACACATTTGCTATGTTGTCTCTTGCATTAAGCCTGATTATGCTTTACATTTGACGAGGAAGTGCATAACATAGTGGCAATATATTCCCAACTGCTTCATACTCTAGTTCTTCAGAAAGAGAAAATTACATAAAGAATAGGTGCCAAGAGAATCTGAAATAAGATTTGATTGGCATTTGCTTGGTACATCTGTAGTAAATTATAATGTTAGCTATGCAAAATACAAATCATTTCTGACTAGGGCTGGAAATGTTTGTTCATAAAGGAAAGGCAAGTGTCATCAAAGAATGCAATTCCCAATTTGATGAAAATGAACATTTTAACTTAATGAATAATTCATATTGTCTATTATATTTTAACAATTTAAAAGCTCAAAAACCTGCAGAATCCTTGGGCTTTTGTATGACATACTGGGAAAATATCACAAAAGTAATATAATGAATATGAATATTATGGATGAACAAAAGCAATCTCAATTATATAAACAAAACAGCAAAAAGTCTGAGTTATCAGGAAATAGTCCACAAAATCTTACTTGGCTATTCAGTGTCCTTGAACTGGTCAGGCTACGTATGACCTAATGATAATTGGTGAAATCATCAAGTGCAAAACTGTGCAATTAAATGCCAGTACCATCTATAAATCACTTCAATTAAGACCAGTAAAACAACAGTTCAGGTGAGGGATGTGGACTGATTAGTGGTTACAAGGTTGAATCATGTAGCATTCAGTCTAATTAACTGCATTTTCAGTCAAGAGGTTGATTTGTTGTAAACACGGAAAATGACAATTTCAGGTGCCTTTTCAGGGGAATTGGCCCAAGACTGGCTATTTCTTTCCTGAGTATGTAGGAAGGAACTGCAGATGCTGGTTTAAACCAAAGATAGACACAAAAAGCTGGAGTAACTCAGTGGAACCGAGTTGTGAAGAAGGGTCTTGACCCGAAACGTCACCCGTTCCTTCTCTCCAGAGATGCCGCCTGTCCCACTGAGTTACTCCAGCTTTTTGTGTATTTTTTTTCCTGATCCCTTCATGTGGCCTACACATTTTCTCTATAGTATATTGTTCCTGCAGAAAATGCGCATGGAACAGAAGCAGTTGGAAGGGTAGAGAAACTGGCAAAAATGCCAAAATTGTTAAGATCAGTGAATTCAAGCATTAAAGTAGAGTATTCATGATAAACTTTAAAACGGAAACAGGCAATGCTGTGTATATAAAAGCTGGTTTCTTTTTATGCTGAATATTTGAACAAGTCGCTTATGGTTTAGTGTCTTCTAATCAGGTCTTGCTGATTACTTCAGGACAGCCTACTTCTAAATTTCAGCTTGGAGTTATTGCACATACTCATTTGCCATTGTAGGATTTTATCTGATTATATCCATCTGATTGTGAAGGATTTTTTTGATTTCTTTTGTTTGGTGAAGTGATTAGAAGGTTCATTTTACAAAAATAAATCAAAGCACTTCACACACATGATGACACATAATAAATAACAACCTGCTTGCAGAATGACTGGACACATTTGTTACTTCAAGCCATCGTTTATCTCCAACCTTTCATTACAATCAGTTAAAGAGACTGAATGGGTTTTTGTCAGCCACTCCACACAAACAATATTTAATTCTATCTAAAAGTACATATCTCCTTTCAAATGTACGAGCTTAGAACTTGCATGCATTTATTTTTAAAAAAACATGATTTATCATCATCTTTCAGACACTCCTGACATCTGTCTCAGGACACGGTTACATTGAAGTTAAAGGTTTAAGGCCAGTGCCTACTGGGAGCTTAAAGCAAAAGCTGATAAAGGTCAAACAGCAGATATGTCAGCATCTAAACAAAAGGAAACTAAAATAACTGATGATTGTGTGCAGAGGCTTCATCACAATAGCAAGCCTCTTAATCGGGCTGAACAAAATGAAGGCAGGGGAGGATCAACAGGTGTAGCATGTGTAATATTGACTGTGAACAATGATTGTTACTTCAAGGCTGAAGTCCCTTTATGGATTGTGTCAAGTGACTAATGGATGTCTGGGTTAAACAATATTTGGTAGAAATGTCCAGAGGCCAACCTGTGAAGAGTATTCCATGAACCTCATGCTATGTTTTCTATATTCCATGATTTATTTCATTAGTTAGAACTAGTGTGCAAATATTCTTTAAACTGGATAATATAAAAAAAATATCAAAGCCATGGACACAGTTATAGTGAGATTTAAAAAACAAACCTCATTGTTTCCCTACACCATACTCTAGACGTAGCTGGTTTCAGAGTTAGATGATGCCCATATGCACCAGTGACTCAGAAAAGTGCTTTCAGTAATTTATTTGTTCGGTAGATTGTTCAGTTTTCCTATAATTTTATTATTTACGCCACTCAAGTATGAAGGCATGGTCCAGAGGGATGTTAAAAAAAAAACCTAGATATCTCCTGACACGTCTTTGGATATTCTGCAAAAAATGTAAAAACTTTTAACCTTAATCTATTCTGTAGATTTACCACTCTTTACATTTGACAGATGATCAAGAAACTGTATCATTAAACCTCTTCTGCTACTTTTCCTGGTATCTTGTAATGTAGTTTACTCATCCTTTGTTTAGTTGAAAGTTCCTGGTTTTAGATCAAACTATATCCTGTTTCACACTTAATATAATGCACTGCTGCGTTACGATTCCCTCCCCCCTTAAGGCCGCTTATCAGTTGAATGATTACACATTGTACAATCCTAGATTTAAGTAACACATTCCTTGTTGCTTCCTCAACACACTGATCTAGAAAACTATCTTGTATCCACTGGGCGAGTTTATCATGGACACTATAATGGTTGATTAAAGTCAACTATGTCCTTGTTGAATGGTGGAGCAGAAAGAAGCGGTCAAATAACCTACTCGTTTAAACATAACTAGACGAAGTGGACCCATTGGGCCCAAAGCACTCCTGCATTGGTGCAGCACCCTCTATCCCCTCCCACCCCTCCCCTCTGCCCCCCTCCTTCCCCCACTCCCCCTCCCCTTTCACTCCATTCCCCCTAATCCTCCCTCCCTCGGAGATAGATTTAAACTTTAAAATGTGAGTGACTTTAAAAATATAACACCGATTTCAATGAAACTTCTTCCATTAGCACCAAAGGGACAACGGCGAGTAAGGTGGGCCTAAAATTGTTGCGCTATTGTGTACTGTTTTGGCTGTAGTTCAGGAACAAACAAACAAACAAGAGTTTTAGTATATAGATGTTGGACACCATGGGCAGCTCTCTCGCTTTGCAAAAAGTGCCATGCCATACCTTTTTATTCTTCTGGTGAAGCACACAAGGTCTCTGTTTAGCACTTCTCAAAATAGTATAATTTCCGAAAGAGTAGTGCTCCCTTTGGATTGTAGGGGATTTAGGGGCTAGATTTATGCATTCGGGATGCTGGAATGGGGCTTGAATACAAAGTATTCCACCAGAGCCACCTTGTTCAATACTATGTTAACGACCAGCCTATCCATCCCAACACCAGGAGTTTCATTTATGCAGATGACCTGTGTATTGCAACCCAAGGTGCTGACTTCCTTGAGGCAGAAGCTACTCTGTGTGAGGCTTTAGTCAACCTGTCCTCATACTACAAAGAGAATCACCTGAGAGCCAATCCATCTAAAACCCAAGTCTGCACCTTCCACTTGAAGAACAAGTATGCAAATCGAAGGTTGAAGATTATATGGAATGGAGTCAGATTGGAGCACTGTGACAATCCAGTCTATCTCGGTGTGACTCTTGATTGATCTCTGACCTACAAAGCACATATCACCAAGCTTAAAGGAAAAGTCAGTTCCAGAAATGCTCTTCTTAGCAAGCCGAGTACCTCAAAATGGGGAGCAAATTCTAAAACCATTCGATCAACAGCTCTGGCTCTCTGCTTCTCCACTGTCAAGTATGCCTGCGCAGTGTGGGAGCGTTCAGCTCATGCAAGGAAGATTAATCCTGTGCTAAACACAAGCTGTCGCTGCATCAGTGGATGACATCTACTGATCTACCAAGACTGACATCTACCTACTCTCTGGCATTGCACCTCCTTGAATCAGAAGAACTGTAGCCAGTCAAAAAGAACGCCTCAGACAATCAGAGCATGAAAGACACCCCCTACATGACCACCCTTTGCTACCTCAGCGTTTGAAATCACGCAGAAGTTTCCTCTCTTTTGTCCATCCTCTGGACTGCAGTGCATCGTCCAGAAGGCTCAAACTCTGGGAAGAGAGACTAGAGAAATCTCTGGAAGACATTCACATGGCAATCGATCCCTCTGAGAAATTCCCATCAGGTTCCGACCAACCGTGGATAACCTGGCGTTATCTCAACAGACTGAGAACAGGCATGGGGAGGAGCAAATTGAACATGCTGAAGTGGGGATATACTGAAGATGCGGCAGACTGCGAGTGCAGACGGGGCCTCCAGACTATGGAACATCTCCTGAGTTGTGACGTGCTGCATGACACATGCACTGTAAAGGATCTTGCAGAGGCCAACGGCGTAACACTAAAATTTGCTCGCTATTGGCAAACAGTTGTGTGATGACACGAATAAATAAACCAGAGCTACAGCTAACATTGATTTTCCTTAGTGTAGGCGTGCAAAGTTGTGTTGAAATTGGTTTCAGATCGGCTACTTTTGATCCATGTTGAAAGAGGCTAATGAAACATGGAAACACATGTTTTTAAAAAAAATTATTCATTCAAATCATTTCAACACTTGAAGCAATTTACAGGAAGACAAAAAGTATGGTTTATTGCAAAAGTTAAATGTTGACAATGCAGTTTTAAGGTTCAGCCATGCTTTTAATGTAAAATATCTTGCATCTTGTAAATTGGAAGTACTGGAAATTGTAATGTGCCTATTTTGAATAACCAAAGTATTTAAGGCGGGTGATAACACTTGAAATTAGACAAATGGAAGCAGCTAAAACAGACTTGAAATTGGAGAATTCAATGTTTGTTCTCTTGGGTTGGAAGCTACCCAAGCAGAATATGAGGTGCCATTCTTCCAGAATATGTATGGCCTCACTGGCAATGAAGGAGATGAAGGACAGAAAGGTCAATATAGGAAGAGGACAACATGCTTAACAGGAAGCTCCAGCAGTCCTTGGCAGTCCGAGCACGTGTTTAGTGAAACATGACTGCATCATTGATCTATCCCTTTTCTCAGTACAATATTGTACCTCACCTCTTACAAGCTATAAGTTAGAGTGGAGCTGACCTGCAGAACAAGTGGGAGGTGCTCCAACCAGACATTGCACTGTAGGGTTTGGACAAATGGGGTGAGACTGAGAGGATTCCTCCAGCAAAGGGCCAATTTACCAACTTCTATACCACAATGATTCTATTATTCCAAATACAGTTTTCAGCTTTAATAAATCTTTTTGAAATTCCACCTAGTAAATATGCTTTGGTACTTTTTAGTCTGACTGTATGGCATCACAAATTGCATCTAGAACATGATATTCACATGGTAACATAAAAAAACTCTGTATGAGCCATTTACGCTTAATTTAGTTACTGTCATTGTATTATGGCTATGTTTAATATTTCTAGTTTCTGTCCTTTTTGCATGCTTGTGGGTGTGATTTGATACGTAATGGGGAGTGTCTACATTAGGAGGAAGCTAGCGTAACGACAGAGATTATGGGTCAGTTTAGTCTCGGAGGATGGAGAGAATACAGTTTTTTTACCACACTCACGTCTGCCACACTCACAAGGACCACACGGTAACGACATGATTTTTACTGTAATGTTTGAAGAAACAGTTGATAAGAACGAAAAGTTATGAATTACTCTTGATTTGTGCTACTTTAATAAAGACCAATTAATCAAGAAACGGCATTTGGAAGATTTGTTTTTGTTATCTCAGAGTGCGGCGTGTGCGTAAGCTATACCTCCATTCCATCCCCGAGCAGTAATGGCTATTGAAGTTGGGCTTTAAGGTATAGAAACTGCCATTACAGACTCCTTATTTCATTATCTCACCTCCCCCTCTGAGGTCAGCAATTGTAAAGAAAAAGTAATATGTTTGCCTTTGGAAATTGACTTTTGAATAGAGTACAAGAAATCTGGAAAATGCTTGAATTATGATAGTACATGCAAATGATAATATTGTTCATTTTACACAAAATACAAACAGAACATTTTGAAAACACTCAGCAAGTTAGGATGGAAAGAGAAATAGAACTAATATTTCTTCAACCAGAAATCTTAACTGTTTCTCTTTTCACAGGTGCTGCCAGACCTACTGAGTGTTTCCAAAATCTTATATCTTTTATTATTGATGCAGTTTGAGCATTTCCAGTGTTTCCGGCTTTATTTCAGATTTCCAGCAGACAAGGTATTTTACTTTTGTTGCTCATGGTGCCTCGATGGCAAGATTGATTTGTAAGAGCAAAAGTATGTCAGTTGTATCACAATGGCCCAGCTCGAGCTGTGGCCTCATAGCAACAAAAACCTAGGTTTAATCCTGATCAAGTGCTGCCTATGTACAGTTTGCATTTCTCCCTGTAACCATGTGTATACCCTCAAGGTGCTTGGTTTCCTCCTACATCCCAAAGACATGTGGGTTGGCAGACCGATTGGCCACTGCAAATTGTCCCTAGTGTAGGCGAATGGGAGAATCTGGGAGGGGAATTGATAAGAATGCGAGAGAAAAAAAAAGAGCAATTATGGATTAATGTAGATGGGTGGTTGATGGTCAGCGAGGGCCTGATTCCATATTGTAACATTATGACAAGTCAATGCGAAAGTGCTTGGTGAAATTTGATCGAGTGATCGGTTGAAAGGAAGATGATCTCCGATTTTATCTTTGGAATACAACGCTAAAGAATAAATTCAGTAGTACTGCATAGTCTTCCACACATTAATAAAAATGCTTTGAAATACAGTTATGCTAAATATGCAGAGGCATGACTTAATAATAGATTTGTATTATAACAATCACACCAGCATAACCAGGCCTGTTTATTCTGCATTAATTTACTCCCGTGTTTTTCTAGCCATGTAATTATTTTGTGATGCATTCTCTCTCGTCACCGTTTTGTTCTTTATATTATAAAGCTGTGTGATTTACAAGATGACTGATCTTTTTCTCCGTTTACTAAGTGATAAAGTATACTTATTTATATTCAGGACAGGTGACTATCTGGCTTCTTCAGTAATAACAGCACATGTATTTAATATACTAATTGGTTAGCATGGGGCACACAGTCTTCCATCAAATAAATGAAATCAGATAAAGTGTCAGTAGCAGAGAATTTTCATCTTTATTATGCAAACAAATATAAAGATATACAAACTTAAATCAAAACTCTACAGTTTGGTGATATCAATATATCCCAAAATATTCAGAGGTACCAAATTGCAGTGTTTGGATTTAAGTTTTGATTTGTTTAATAAGTAATAACCAGTAAGTAATAAATTGTATTTCCTCTTCATTGCAAACAACTTTCATCTTCTCAGATGGTACCCTGGGATCAAAGATAATTTACTTCCATTTCATTTCTATGGTTGTCTAGATGCCCAAGGAGTTCAATATTGGACCTGCAGACATGACTGGAGGGGAATTTGGTATATATGGTTTACTTATTTCATTCTTAATCCTGGGCTTCTGGAGTTCCTGTTCCTAACAAAAGGAATCAAGATTCTTAAATCAATATTATTGACACCTCCAGTTGAAATGTACAATAATGACTCATTTTAGAAAAAAGATAGGAAATCCTGTAATTAGTGCAGTGTAATCAGGATTTTTAGAATGCACAAATTCAAGTATTTTAGTAAAATGGTTCTGGGAGATGAGAACATTTAGTTACGTGGGTAAATATGTCATATATGATAGAACAGAAGATCCCAAGGAAATAAGTTAGAAAGTTGGCTTTGCTGTCGCACTGGGATGATAGTGGTCTTCTTAATGCAGGAGGGTTAGGAGTAGGGGGAGATTAAAGATGTCCGTGAACATTCCTGCTTGTTGGTCCGCACATTTCCCAAGGAAGCGGCCAGGGACTTCATCCAGGCCAGTTGCTTTCCATGGATTCATTCTCAGGAAGGCTGATCTAAATTCTGCAACATTGACCTTGGGAAAAGGCACATTCGAGTCTAATGGGATGGACATCATTGCCCTGTTGGCCTTCTGCTCAAAGCGAGCACAGAATGCATTAAGCTCATCAGGGAGGGCTGCACTTTCACCAGCAATGATGCCCGACTTCACTTTGAAGCTCTCGGGCCTTGCCACAGTCAAAACCATGTGTGACCAGCAAGTAGAGGTAGTAATTAGCAGAAGAATAATTAAGCTGAATAAACCTATCCTTTCTCAAATTCACATTAATTAAAATGTACAAAATTCTTGTCGGGAATTATAGTGTAGTTCAAGAGTTGACAATTTCCTGGCTGGGATGTCTTTAGAACCTGGGAACATTGGCCAATATCCTGATTTTGAAACATTCAGGACAGAAAATGAATTTATTTCACCAATGGACTTGTTTGATGCACTAAACCCAACCATTGGAATTATTTTTCCAAGGATGCAGACTCAGATATCATTGGACTAGATACAGGTACGAATTTGTTAAGACCCAATTTTAAACTTGCAAGTACCAGCCTTTGTAATTAGTCAATGTAGGTGCCAAAAATGTGCCAAAAATGTGCAGGAATTAAAGTAATTTAAATAAAAAGTGATTGAAATTGAAAATGCACAAATTTAGCTTGATTGCAGCATCAACAAGTCAACTCATATCTGAAAAGCCCAAACTTTAAGGACAATAAGAGATGTGCATTCACATTGCATCTGGGAGCCAAATATTCATTGAATAAACAATGTATCTCGACATTGAGCCATTTCCACTTTTTCCACTCATCATAACTCAAATGTCACAAGCTACGAGTTACAGCCCATTTACACAAAGTAAAAAAAGAACTCAATCAATAGTGAACAGTTTTGTCACCTTCAAAAGCATTTGTTTAACATTGAAGTGTTGTGTTTTCAACATAATTGATTGAAAACCCCATCTAATTAACCAAGCGCTATTTTGCTAAAATATTTCTGACGACACCTAAACAGGAATGATAAAATTGTTGGAAATCAATCTCGTTGCTCACAAAAGAAACATTTTCCGTTTTTATCACATTACACTGTTGCACTCAGGGTTCTATCAAAACTAACTGTTGCTCATTTCCTGACTTCACTCGAGTTAAAATTCTCTATTGTCATCTTATTGGGCCAATCAATCAGGGCAGGAGAGCGGGAAATGGATCTTTTACAAGATTATCTCCTGGAAGATAATCAGAAATTGCCTTTTAACAGAAGTCGAACGCATCTATTCTGATCTTCCAGCTAATGAAGGTTTTTTAAAGATTAAACTCTAGTGAAGAATAACTGGCGGCTAATATTTTTTATTACATTGATTTTTTTTTACCCAAATAAAAATCACTTAATCACATTTTGACATGTGATGGAATAATGCACCTAAATTAAGAGATTTATAAAATAAATATGCAGCAATTTATACTGATTTAATCAGGACCTGCGTTTTATTACAACTGCATAAGGCAAGATTATGTTTAAGCGCCAGCCCACATACTGTTGGACCGACCATAACTGCATTTGCAGTGCAGTTTTGTGCATTACTTAGACAGATTTCTGCCATCTATTGTGTTGGAAAAGGTTAAGTGGAAATAGGGTTAAGTTTGCAGCTGACTATCTGTCCTACCTGTACCAGCTTTATGATGTGAATTAGCTACAGGTGACCTTAGAGGTTGGCGGTCTACTCACTAGGAACCTATGTCTATTGATTGACAGTCAGGCACACTATCAGTTCTTGAACCGATTTGCACAACCCTAATCCTACCTCAGCAATGGAACACCACAAACCACCTTTTGCATACCATGGACTCGTTTTCTAATTGTATATTTCCCCACTAATGTCTTTCCCTCCCCCCCCACCCCAATTAGAATATTTATAATTTATGTGTAATTTACGTGTAATTTGTTTATGTGTGTTATGAGTCTGTGTCTGTAATGCTGCTACAAACAAGATTTTCATTGCACCTGGACCTCACTGTACGTCTGGATACGACAATAAGCTCTACATGACTTCTACCTGCAGATGTGGAAGGTGCACAACGAGACCCTGGATAATTTTGACCATTTTCCATATTCAGGAAGCCACCTCTCAGGTTGTTTTTCAGTCCAGACGACTTTAGCAGCGAGAGAGGAGGAGTCAGAGCAGTTTAAAACTTTGTGAGCCACTTAATCTTTTATGATCTCATCACAAGGGTTTCAATGCTTTCATTTTAGTGCTACAGCGTGGAAAGAGACCCTTTGGCCCATCGAATCTGCACCGACCAGCGATCCTCGCACATTAACACCACCCTACACGCACTAGGTACAATTTGCACATACACCAAGCCAATCAACCTGCAAACCTGTATGTCTTGAGTGTGGGAGGAAACTGAAGACCTCGGAGAAAGCCCATGGAGTCATGCAGAGAACGTACAAACTATGTACAGACAGATCCTGTAGTCGGGATCAAACCAGGGTCTTTGACGCTGTGGCAGCAACATTTCTGCTGCGCCATCCAAAATAGGGGCCAATTAACACAGATATGCGTTTGTCTTTCCATGTACAGTTACAATGGTATAGGATCCGAATGTACCACACCTAATACCTGCTTCAATGGCTTTAAAGTGTCAGTAGATATATGCATTTGGATAGACAGGGGCGAATGAGGGATTAACATAGTTTTGTGCATGGGAGATCGAGTCTTATGAATCTGAGTTTTTTGAAGAAGTAACCAAATAGGTTGACAAGTGCAAAGCCATAGATGTTATCTATATGGACGTTAGCAAGGAATTTGATAAGGTTCTGCAGGGTAGGCTGCTCTGGAAGGTTGGAGCGGATGGGATCCAGGGAGAGTTAGCCAACTGGATAGAGTGTTGGCTTCATGGAAGGAAGTAGAGCATGATGGTGGAAGGTTGTTTTTTGGACTGGAGGCCGGTGACTAGTGATGTGCCTCATGGATCGGTGCTGAGCCCATTGCTGTTTGTGGTTTATATCAACGATTTGGATGAGAATGTACAAGGCATGATTAGTAAGTTTTCAGATAACTCTAAAGTGGGTTGTATCACAGAGAGCAAAGATGGTTATCAAAAATGACCGTTGCTGGGCAAGTGGGCTGAGGAATCGTTAATGAAGTTTAATGCAGACAAGAACCGGGTGTTGCATTTTAGAGAATCAAACCAGGGCAGGATCTTCCTCGAGAATGGCAGGCCTCTCGGAGTGGTGTAGAGCAGAGGGATCTAAGAGTGCAGGTACATAATGCCCTGAAAGTGGCATCGCAGATAAATAGAATGGTCAAGGCAGGTTTTGGTACATTGGCCTTTATCAGTCATTATATTGAGTATTGAAGTTGATGTGTTACATTACAGTTGTACATTGGCGAGGCCACATTTGGTGTATGGTGTTCAGTTTTGCTCATTGCACTATAGGATAGATGTTGTTAAGATGGAAAGGGTACAGAGAAGATATACCAGGACTCGAGGGCCTGAGCTCTAGGGAGAGGTTTAGCAGGCTAGGACTTGGCGTGCAGGGGGCTGAGTGATCTTATAGAAGGGTATAAAGGGGAATAGATAGGATGAATGCACAGAGATAACTGGACTACACTTCCTCCCACACCACCTCTTGCAAAGACACTATTCCTTACTCTCAAATCCCCTGCCTCAGCCACAACTGCTCCCAAGACGGGACAACCATTCTAGGATATCCAAGATGTCCTCTTTAGTAAAGATGGATTACAACCACTTCCCCCTCAGATCCGTCACCCACATCTTCTGTGTTCCATAGTTCTGCTCTTGCTTCCCACTTCCCCAGATGGAACAAGGATAGAGTTCCCCTGATCCTCACTTTTCTTTTTACCCCACTAGCCTCTGCATCCAACACATCAGTCACATCTTCCCATCTTCACTCCTTTCTGCCTTCCCTCTGCAACCTCTTGGTTTACTCATCCCTTCCCACCCAACCCCCCCCCCCCCCCCCTCCCCAGGCACTTTCTCCTGCAACCAAAGGAGACGCAATACCTGTCCCTATATAGCCTACCTCGCCTCCATCCAAGGACCCCAGCAGTTCTTCCAGATATTCACATGCATCTCCTCTAACCTCATCTACTACATCTGGTGTTCCTAATGCACGCCTACTGTACATTGGCGAGACCAAACATAGACTTGGTGACAGTTTCACTGAACACTTGCACTCTCTCCGCCAAGGCCTACTGGATCTCTTAGTTGCTAACTATTTTAACTCTCCTTCCCAAACTGATATTTCTGTCCTGGGCTTCCTCCATTGCCAGAGGGAAGCCACATGCAAAGTAGAGGAACAGCACCCGATATTCTGTTTGGGTAGCTTGCAACCCAACAGCATGAACATTAAATTCTCCAATTTTAGGTAACCTCTAATTAACTCCCCTATACACTCCCTTCCCCCTCATCTCTCTTGTGCCTCATCTGGATTCCCAGTTATTTCTCCCCCCACTACTTTCCTCCCTCTGGCTTCACAATTATCCAATCCTGTCTCACAGCTCTGATGTTATCTCTGGCCTTTATTCCAACCATCTGGCTATCAATCATCCCCCTCACCCATGTCCCCACTATTACCTGCCACACTTTGTCCTGCCTCTTCCAGTTTTCTTCATCCCCCCCCCTTACAATCAGTCCGAAGAAGGGTCTCAACCTGAAACATCACCTATCCATGTTATCCAGAGTTGCTGCCTGACCTGCTGAGTTACTCCAGCACTGTGTGTCCTTGTGTATGAATCAGCATCTGCAAATTATAGTTTACCCAGAGGGTCAAGGAATACAGCAATTTTATTGTTTCCCAAAGAAGTGGCAGTTACCACAACAAAATATACAACCCATAACAAATAGAATGATTTGCATGCAATTAAATGATCAGACATCTGGTAAAGAGCAAAATGTCCCAGATAGAATCAGACAGCATGGAGAACAGCCCTTCAGCCAATTGAATGAATCCATCTGAACCAATTTTACACTAATCCCATTTCATTCTCCTTACAAGTTCAACCACTTACGTACACACTATTGGCAATTTGCAGTGGCTAATTAATCTACCAGACTGCGCATCTTTGGGACATGGGAGGAAACCAGCATGGTCAGAGAGAAAACACAACTTCCAAATAGGTAGCACCAGGGGCCAGGATTGAATCCAGGTCACTGGAGCTCTGAGGCAACAACTCTGCTTGCTCTGGCCCTGTCTCCTACATATCAGCCATGTACTAACAGTCTTTTTGCTGTTCTTCTAAATCTAATAATCGTAACAAGTCCCGTTTAACATTAACTCCACCTCAAAAGGGAACTAACTGCGAGCCCTTTCCTTTTACCCTTCATACATGAATTTAAATATCCTATTTCAAGGGGTGAGCTTATCCTCTCTGTCCATCATTATCCCTATTATCTCAGCTCATTAATGGCCAAGGAACAAACAGGTGGCTCACACAACTATTCCTTTATTAGGTGATTCAGTCTTGACCCATCTCATCTGTCTTTGGTCTCAGTCCCAGTTTAGACAACAATTTCGACTAAAAGTAACCCTGATGGCACCAAATTTATTGACCTTTGAATCGTCATAGAAATTGTTGGCATGCACAGCACGACTTTGTTTTCCCTCATTTTCATCTGAGTTGGCACAGTGTTTGTTTTATTTCTCCAGAACAAATGCTCTAAGAGTACAAACTGTTACCTTGCGAACCCTGCTGAAAAAACACCCATTGAATCACATTAAAGAATGCTGCCTCAACGTTCTTGTAATTTCCTTCTCATAACAATAACTCGACCATTACCATTAAACCATGTAGTTAACAATTGTGTAATGACTCCCTCAATCTTTCCAACTGCAGTAATATTCCAATAATCTAATCATTCTGATGGATCAGCACGTAGGTCATCAGGTTATGACACCCGTACCCCCTTTATCTTTAAACTCACCGCTGTCCTGTATCCTGCACTCCCTTTGAATTCTGCATTTTATTTACACTACTGCATGACACCTACATATAAAATTGAAGAACTGTTGGAGTATAATTCAGAATAAAATCCAATAAATCAAAATGTCCATTTCAGCACCAATGTCCCAATTATGCCAGACTAAGAGTTTTAGTATGAATTCCTATAAACAACTAACAACCCAACATTTAACATACAATACCATTGTATCCAAAACTCTACAACAGTGATGGTGTTGTTATTGAAATAGTATTTCGAACATAGAACAGTACAAAACAGGAATGAGCTGAGCTCCAGCAAGAAGATGAGGCTGCCTTCATAAACTTCACTAGGCTGAGCTGTTTCATGAGCTGAAGACACAGGTGGGCCCACTCCTGGAGAAAAAGACCTTCATGTGGAAGCCACTGGAACCAGGCCTGCGCCTATTCATCACCCTCCGCTACCTGGCATCAGGAGACTCCTACAAGAACCTCGCCTACAGCTTTCTTGTGGCCCACAACACCATCAGCAAAGTTGCCCGAGAGACCTGTGAGGCCATCATCAATGCTTATGAAGATGAAGTCATGGACTATCCTAGTACACCAGATGAGTGGAAGAGAGTGGCGCAGGGCTTTGATACTAGATGGAACTTCCAGAACACATGTGGGGCAGTGGACGGCAAGCATGTAGCCATCAGGTGTCCACCCAATGGAGGTTCCACGTAATTCAACTACAAGAAGTTCCATTCCATCGTACATCATGACTGTGGTGGATGCAGACTACAACTTCCCGTTTGTGGATGTGGGTACACCTGACAATGTTGCAGATAATAATAATAATAATAATGCATTACATTTATATAGCGGTTTTCATATACTCAAAGACGCTTTACAAGGATTTAGAGAACATAGGGAAATGAATAAATAGATAAATAAGTAAATAAGTAAACGAACAGAGAAAGGAGACAGAAGGTGAGGTGACCTTCAGTGGTTGAAGGCAGTACTGAACAGGTGAGACTTCAGTGATGGGATGGTGGGATCTGGAGTGAGATCTGGAGTGAGACTTCAGATGGTGGGATCTGGAGTGAGACCTCCCTTGGGGAAGCACTGGAAGAGCAGGCTTTCCTGATCCAGAACCTCTGCCAGGAGAAGACAACCCCGACATCCCAACACACTGGTTGGTGATGACGCCTTCCCACTTTGGTAATGGATGATGAAGCCATACCCTCACAGGCAGGTGTCAAGGGAGCAGAGGATCTTCAACTACAGGCTGTCCAGGGCTAGGAGGGTCGTGGAAAACACCTCCGGCATCCTTGCCAGCAGATTCAGATACTTGCTGACTACAATAGAGCAGGAGCCCATGAATGTGGAGACCATTGTCTATGCAGCATGTGTCCTCCACAACCTGATCCGTCGCAGAAGTGCAGCAGCCATGGTGGAGGGTGACTGAGTGGACAACCGGACAGGCAACATCACACCAGGCATGGAGAACTGGAGGACAGCCTGCACTGATGGTGGGACTGGAGATATTGCCAGGAAACACCTCCAAAAGAGCCAAGGACCAGAGACCATCTCTGCACTTACTACAACCCTGAACTAGGCAGTGTACCATGGTAGAACAACATGATCTAAAGACCAGCAGCAAACAGCCCACACCCCAAACAGAAGTCCACCACTCCAGGAAGAGAGCCCACAACAGACCACAGGAAAAGCCCCTTTTCAGGGCCACCCACATCCTCCCAAAAGAGTTTGCTTTTCAATGCAGTGCAATGCTTGTGTTTGTGTTTGTTTTATTGATCAAAATATATGAAATTGAAATATTTGAAAGTGATGCCATGAGACACTACTCTGAAATACAATATCTTCATACATCAATGGAATTCACCGAAGTCAGCACCGGCGACAACCTACATCACCTGGCGACAACCTGTGGGAATGTATACTTTATTCCAGTGAATTTTCCCATCAGTGCTAGGCTAAATATGACTGGTCACACTGACTCATGAAGTCGCCGGCTTCAACACCTGCATGTCTTGTTTATTAGTGATGAGGCTGTGATTGCTAAAACCCCTGGGCTGCACGGTGGCGCAGCGGTAGAGTTGCTGCCTTACAGCGAATGCAGCGCCGGAGACTCAGGTTCGATCCTGACTATGGGTGCTGTACTGTACGGAGTTTGTACATTCTCCCCGTGACCTGCGTGGGTTTTCTCCGAGATCTTCGGTTTCGTCCCACACTCCAAAGACGTACAGGTTTGTAAGTTAATTGGCTGGGCAAATGTTAAAAAATTGTCCCTAGTGGGTGTAGGATAGTGTTAATGTGCGGGGATCGCTGGGCGGTGCGGACATGGTGGGCCGAAGGGCCTGTTTCTGCGCTGTATATCTAAATCTAAATCTAAATCTAAACCTACGACAGCACCTTCGTCAGGAGACGTCAAGCTACGCTTATTGGTGTCAAAAACACTTTCGCCGAAAATGTTTCAACATTCTGAAAATCCTGCAGCAACCAGAAAGATGCTACAACTCTTTGGGCGACTGAGGAAACTACTCACGACCATACAGGCGACACCCCGGCGACCGTGTGGCGACAGCCTAGACGCCTGTAGTCGCCTAAAAATTTGCCTAAGTAGAACAGGGATTTTAGCAATCACAGCCTCATCACTAATAAACAAGACATGCAGGTGTTGAAGCCGGCGACTTCATGAGTCAGTGTGACCAGTCATATTTAGCGTAGCACTGATGGGAAAATTCACTGGAATAAAGTACACATTCCCACAGCAAAATGTGCTGCCCATGTTCATGACAAGATGGAAGAACAACCCAGTTCTTCCCACAACCCTCTAGCATTGGACATTTCCACCCTGGGAAAATGGTTCTGACTGTCTCTTCAATCTAAGCCTTCCGTTTTGCATTTCTAGTAAAATAACCCTACTTTCCTTCCTACATCTTGTATGATAAAAGCAAACATCCCTCATGGCTTTTTATCTACCTTATCTTAATATTATTTGTTCCCACGATGAGGACATCACAGGAAATGCTGCCACCTATCGTCCATCTGTACTTGCCTCCAAACTGAAGAGCCAGATAGGATACGATGCAACTCAAACCCCACTAAAGGACAGAATGAGGTGGATTTCCTCTTCTGAAGTGAAGTAGATAGGGTCTTTTTCCAAATTAAAAGTTTTCCAGTAGCTTCATTGTTACCCATGGAGAAACCATCATTTTAAAATTCCAGTAGTTATTTTCATTCCCTGAATTTAAATTTGTTGCTGCCTTGGTAGGATTTGAACTTGTGCAACTGATAAATAAATGAATTATGCAACAACCTAATTGCTGGCCACTGTACTTAACCTACCTCTTCTGCTCCCTTCAGAAACCATTGCATAGACATTCCATTATCTCTCTATTCTTACAATTTTGTGCATTCATTTGCCTTGTTTGTCATCCCGAAATACAGTCCCTCACTTTAGTGCCTAACTAACAAGTCTATTGATATCTTCCTGCAGACTTGAACTTTGTTGACAAGCATGCTGTCAATTTTGATTTGTTTAAAATTGCCATTTGAAAAGCATTGTCCAAATCAATAACTTGGAAAAAAACAAGGGACATACAGTAGAATTAAGGGCTGTGGAATCCCATTACACACAATATTTCAATCCCTAAAATTCCTGTTGATTTTTGGCCTTTTATTTCTCACACAGATCCAGTTTAAAAAAATCCAATTTGCCATTTATCCTTGGTTTCTGGTTTTTACTTTCCTGATCAATTTGGCACACAGGTCTTTGAATCATAAACTTCATCAAACAACTTGCTAAATTTCAGGTCAAATGCATTAATCTCATCAACCTCCTTTGTTACCTCAAAGGATTTGATCGCTAGTAGTACATAACCTGCCCTAAATGCTTGAATACATCAAATTAATTTGTTATTACATGGGAGTTTTACTGATGATGTGGCAATGACATTCTATGCTTCCATCTATTTTCCAAAGAAAATAGAGAATAATCTCAAGTATAATTTATATAAATAATAACTCCGTACCAAAGTGAAATGTTAAAAGCAAATTAAAATACTTCTTGTTTGGTTATTTTACCCTATACTTCAGAAGTAATTAAATTGAGTTTTGCATGCTTTCTGAAAGCACATTCCAGATTATAATACATAAACTGTAATTCAATAGGATCTCTATTTCATTAGACAAGAAAGAAAAGTCCGTTCGGTGAATATTAAAGTGCCGTTTGTGAAAGGTAGTACAGTTGAAGTTCTTGGTGTGAAACTCTTGCTAACTGGACATTAAGTCAAGTAAAACCATAACCATGCTGTAGTTCACAGTCTCGAGCAGAAATCATTACTGACTAGGGCTAAATAGACAATAGACAATAGGCAATAGGCCATTCAGCCCTTCGAGCCAGCACCGCCATTCAATGCGATCATGGCTGATCACTCTCAATCAGTACCCCGTTCCTGCCTTCTCCCCATACCCCCTCACTCCGCTATCCTTAAGAGCTCTATCCAGCTCTCTCTTGAAAGCATCCAACGAACTGGCCTCCACTGCCTTCTGAGGCAGAGAATTCCACACCTTCACCACTCTCTGACTGAAAAAGTTCTTGCTCATCTCCGTTCTAAATGGCCTACCCCTTATTCTTAAACTGTGGCCCCTTGTTCTGGACTCCCCCAACATTGGGAACATGTTTCCTGCCTCTACTGTGTCCAATCCCCTAATTATCTTATATGTTTCAATAAGATTCCCCCTCATCCTTCTAAATTCCAGTGTCTCACGTGGCGGCGCCTAACGGCAGCGGCTGACTAGCAGTCTGTCCGTCTTTTTTTTCCCTTTTTTTGTTGTGTGTCGGTGTTGGGATGGTTTTTATATATTTTTTTTGGTTATGTATGTGTGGGAGGGGGTGGTGGTGTGGGTGGGTGGGTGTGGGGGGGGGGAGACTTTTCTCTTCCTCATGGCGCGGGGTGCGGCTCGGCTGCGGGGCCTAACATCGCCCGCTGCGGCTCGGCTGCTGGACTTTACATCACCCGGTGCGGCTTGGCCGCTGGACTTTACATCCCCCGGTGCGGCTTGGCCGCTGGACTTTACATCCCGGTGCGGCTTGGCCGCTGGACTTAACAGTGCCCGGTGCAGCTCGGCTGCGGGGCTTAACATCGCCCGGTGCAGCTCGGCTGCGGGGCTTAACACCGCCCGGTGCAACTCGGCTGCGGGGCTTAACATCGCCCGGTGCAGCTCGGCTGCGGGGCTTAACATCGCCCGGTGCAGCTCGGCTGCGGGGCTTAACACCGCCCGGTGCAACTCGGCTGCGGGGCTTAACATCGCCCGGTGCAGCTCGGCTGCGGGGCTTTTCATCGCTGGTGCGGCTCGGCTGCGGGGCTTTTCATCGCTGGTGCGGCTCGGCTGCGGACTTGACATCGCCCGGTGCGGCTTGACCACGGGACTTAGCTGCGCAAGGCTTGGTCGCGGGCCTTTCATCGCCCGGTTCGGCCGCGAGACGTTTCAGCGCCCGGTGCGGGGACTGTGCGGGTCGGTCGGGGACGAGCTGTCTGTCCGTGGGCGTGGGGAAGAGAGTGGAAGTTTTGTTGCCTCCATCACAGTGAGGGGGTGTTTGGAGTCACTGTGATGGACGTTTGTGTTGGGGTTATGTGTCTTGTGTTCTTTTTTTTTTTTCTATGACTGCTATGTAGTTTCGTTCGGTACTTCGGTACCGAACGGCAAATAAAGCTGTTATACCTGTTATACCTGTTATACAAGCCTAATTGCTCCAGCCTTTCAACATACGACAGTCCCACCATTCCGGGAATTAACCTAGTGAACCTACGCTGCACGCCCTCAATAGCAAGAATATCCTTCCTCAAATTTGGAGACCAAAACTGCACAGTACTCCAGGTGCGGTCTCACCAGGGCCCGGTACAACTGTAGAAGGACCTCTTTGCTCCTATACTCAACTCCTCTTGTTATGAAGGCCAACATTCCATTGGCTTTCTTCACTGCCTGCTGTACCTGCATGCTTCCTTTCAGTCACTGATGCACTAGGACACCCAGATCTCGTTGAACATCCCCTCTTCCTAACTTGACACCATTCAGATAATAATTTGCCCTTCTATTCTTACTTCCAAAGTGAATAACCTCACACTTATCTACATTAAACTGCATCTGCCATGTATCCGCCCACTCACACAACCTGCAGGCCTGCAAAAACTAAACAGCACATGTTTGGTTCAGTTTGGTTAAATCTGCCATTAAAATCTTTAAGTAATTGCCAGTCAAAAATGCTAATTAGCATATTCAGGAGACTAATATATATAATTTTCCTAGTTCTAATGAAAGATTTTCAACCCGAAATATCAACCGTTTCTTTCCATAGACGCTGCCTGATCCAAGCGTTTCCAATATTTTCTGTTTTTATTTTAAGCATCAGTGTGTTTCGTAATTTCAATATCTATTATCGCTTGTGTCTTGACACAGGCTGGGTGAGGGGTGGTGATGGCAGTGGGGCGGGGGGGGGGGGGCGGGGGAAGGGGTGCAAGAGTAAATGAGTTGCCAGTCAAACCCAGAAATGTAAACAACTTGAGGGCAGGTTTAAGAACTGGGCAAAATGACTATTTGAGATTTGTCTTGACTCTGTAGTCAATGCAACAGCCAGATTTTACTCTCATTTGTTTTAAGAAAAAGACATACATTTATTGACTTAAACATCACATTTAAAAAAAGGTCTATCTGCTTTATTTTATGGTACTTTGTTCTATTAAACAATAACTCTACAAAAGCAGTTACGATGCAGAAACTTGGTATAGTACCTCCCTTTATGTGATATTTGTAGTACTATGAATGCAATTGCACATAGAATCTCACAGCGTGTTCTGCAGCGATGCGCTGAAGTCAGGGCTGCACTTTCATGATGTGGAAATATCTCCTCCTTGACATAAAACCAATCATTTGTCAACCATGAGCTGTCACATCTATTGCAGAAAGGAGAGCCAAGAGCAGATATCAAACAACTTTAAAATATCTTTGGTGGAGGGAAAATTGATAAAACACTTAAATTGAAAGCAACGTACAGCCTGGGTGACAAGGTAGGAAAATTAATAGTGCAATTAGTCACACGTGCATGATCTAATAAGCATTTCGGAAGACTCGGTTGCAAAGTGACCAAGGTTGTGGAATATTCCAGGAGATATGCAAAGTGGGTAAAAAGGATGGTATTAAGTCAAGAGAGAAGAGGGGTTTCAGCTCATAAATCAAGTAGAATCATTGGAGTTTAGAAACAAGGGGCAGAAGACATTGATGGAAGTTTCATAATATTCCCAAACTTTAGTGGTAAAGCAGGGCATAGTTATACTATTAGAATTATTAGTATATCATTATATATTATTATAATAGGAAATTAGAGGTGCAAATAACAAGTGTAACCCTCAAAACCCTTCCTATCCATACATCTGTCCAAATGTCTTTTGACAGCAGACCGTTGTGTTCTGTAGAATTATGGTTGTGCAGGTTGGTTCGGGAACCTAATAGTTGTCATAAAGTAGTTGTTCATGAACCTGGTCGTGTTGGACTACACGCTTCTGTATCTACTTGACAGTAGCAGGAAGAAGAGGGCATGAGTCGAATGGCTGGAATCCTTGATGGTAGATTGCATCTTCCTGAGGCAGTACGTCATGTAGATGCTTTCAATGGGTGTGTCCTTAAAGCCGAGGCCACCACTTACCTCTTGCATTTGTGTGCATTGGAATCGCTACACATATGCCATGATGGAACCAATCAAGATATTTTTCTACAGAATGTAATAGAAAGGAACTGCAGATGCTGGTTTATACCAAAGATAGACACAAGGTTCTGGAGTAACTCAGCAGGTCAGGCAGCATCTCTGGAGAAAATGGCTAGGTGAAGTTTTGGGCAAGGGTCCTTCTTCACTTCAGCACTGTGTCTACTTTTCTAAAGAGTATGTTAGAGTATTCGGTGACATGTGAAATCTCCTTAAACATCTAGGAAAGTAAAGGCACTGATGTGCCTTCTTTATGATCACATCTTTGTGCTGGGCTCAGGATAGGTCATTTGAGACATTAACGGCCAGCAATTTAAAGGTACCCTTTACTTTAAGACTTTTGAGATATAGTACAGAACAGACCATCGGCCCACAGAGCCCGTACCAACCAGTGATCACCCTATATTACACTAGTACTAGCCTACACCGTAGGAACAATTTACAATTTTCCTGAAGCCAATTAACCTACAAACCTGTACGTCTTTGGATTGTGGGAGAAATTCGGAGCATCCGGAGAAAGACAAAGTAATCACAGGGAGAACATTAAAAACTCCGTACAGACAGCACCCGTGGTCAGGATCGAACCCGGGTCTCTGGCGCTGCAAGGCAGCAACTCTACCGCTGCGCCATCCCCCTGCTAACTCTCCCCATTGCTAACCCACCCATGAAAATTAGCACAAAGTCTAATAACCTCCCCTTTCTGATTAGTTCCATGGTTTTGTTGATGTTGAGTGAAGAAAATACTCCTTCACCTTTGAAGGAATATTTTATACAAGACAATTAATCAATATTCATCACATATGAAAAGTTAAGCACTTTATTTGGTAACACAACCTGACAGATATTCACACTCTTTGAAAAAAGGTTCAGATTGCTGATATATGTTGATTTAAATATTCCCTGTAGCTCACAAAAAATGCAAACTACACTAGTTTGCTGTGATTAACATTCAAAGATATGCAAAAAGCACACTTATAATTAAAGTGCCATGAAAATAGTTATAATTTGATACTTTGAAGTCTGTTCCTAGCCCTTGGGATTAATCAAGGAAAATGGTTGCTTAACACTAAAAACCATTATGTTAAATGACTGAGCTTACCTTTTTTCCACCCCATCTAACACATCAAAAATTCCCACATGTGGCCCCTGTAAATAGAACTCTCAGTTCAGTCTTTGTGATGAGCTATCTTTTTAATTTCCCTCCAGAGGCTCCTTACAGGTAAACCCAAGACTACTATTACTTGAAAGGCAGGAAGCACTTTTACAATTTACCATCTGTAAGAATCCAGCACTGTGCAAGGACTTATATTGTCATATAGTCTGAGAGCCCATGTGCCCTGGTTTGTCGCATTCACAGCGATCTTGTAGAAATGGCAGCAGCAACAAAAGAGAGTCAAAGCTTAGAAAAAAATCTACAATAAAAAAAAAAAGAGGATTCCGTCTGTTTGAGATAAGATTACTACAGTCATCCAGTCCAATCTGCCTCGTAACCTCTATTTATTTTTGGTTTAGTTCACCTTCACAAATCTAGTGAATAAGTTGAGGAAAATTACACTTTAGTTGGCCGATATTAAAAACCCAACTACAGCCAAGACCTTCCAATTCATCCCTTTCCAGAAGCAATTGAATAAACAAAATAAACAAAGCTAAAAAAACTGAAGGCTGTGTGTTGCATTGTTTGATAGAATATCATTGCACAAGTTTCAATGGAAGCAATTCAGTGCTAATTCCAATAGGCACCTGCGGTGAAGCTGCCATAGTGTGTTCTTAGGAGACCTTGGTGTCCGATTCCTCCCGGACGGATACATGGAAACAGTTTTTCGCTCCACCTTCCCAAGACTATTCCCCCCCCCCCCAGACAACTTTTTCCCCTTTGTTAATTTCCAAAGTAACATTGAAGCATTTCTCCAATTCCTATTGAAATTGCATCATAAAAGTTAGGTCTGTGTCATACAAGTGCATTCCCCAATTCATCAATCACATTATATCCAATGTGGTATTGGACATAATAAATGAGGTCTTAACCCTTAAGCAAAAGTCCAAATTATGTGTTTTTCAATAATTTCCTGTCATGATCATCGCTCAGACTACTTTTTCTGGATTTCTGATGATGTTCCATAAGCAGAATAGGGATTGGAGGAGATTGTTGGGAAACATATTAAAAGGTATTTCCATTGATTGAAAATAACCCTCAAAATGTTGAAGTCCCACTACAGCAGGGTGTTATGGAAAGAGAGATTAAACAAAGAGACACATCTGAAATAGCATATTGAAGACAATCAACAATAGGTTCGTGGAGACAGATGATGCTAGAATGTTGAGCAAAACACAAACTGCTGGAGAAACTCAGCAGGTCAGGCAGCATTTGTAGAGGGAAATGGACAGATGCCAATTCAGGTTGGGATCCTTCTTCAGACAAATAGTTTAGCCTTCTGCTAAGCATTCACACACGGGTGTTACTCTTAAAGATCTATTCATTTGAACACAGTAGTTATTGTCAATTATTGACAGAAGTAAAAAAACATCCAGGAGAGCTAGATAAGGCAGGCAGGCAGGCAGAGAAAGTTATGAACACCTGACAAATGTTGAAACAATGACAGGTAGCATCTTATTTTAATCATAAAGAAGGGAAGCATGACATTTCATTTTGTTTTACAAAGTTAGACTGATTGAACAACGAGATTCTGATCATTATTGCTACTCACTATGTTCAGTCACTATGAAGTAAAGCATCTTCTCAATTGTATCAGTCTTGCATCAGTCCACCTTTGTAGGTTTAAAAACCCAGTAAAGTTGGAGGTGCAAGAGATTGCAAATACTAGAATCTTGAAATAAAAAGTACTTGAAGAACTCTGTTAATCAGACAGCATTTGTGGAAGGAATTGGATGGATGACGTTTCGGGACAGGATCCTTCTCCAGGCTGCTCATTATTCCGTTTCTTTCCACAGATGGTACCTGACCCATGGAGATCTCCCAACAGTTTTTTTTTTGCTTAAAAAGATATGGAGAAAAGATAGAATAATCAATTCAGATTACAGGAGCAGACTACTGTTGGATTACCAACTGGGCGAGAGTCATCCAGCATGGAAATAGGCCCTTCGGCCTATGCTGGATGTTTATTGCTTGTTCATACTGACTAACATGCCTCATCTATGCTGGTCCCACCTGCCTAAACCTTTCTTACTCACATACCTGTCCAAATCTTTTAAATGCTGTTATCGTACCTGCCTCAACTATCTCTTCTAGCAACTCATTCCATATACCCACCACCCTGTGTGTGGAAAATCTGCTTCAAGTTCCTATTGAATCTATCCCCCCTCATTTAACATCTCATAGAAATAGATAATGCATATTGTGTTAAAAATATTTGGCATTACTTGCAGGAGCAATAGACAAAAATGAAACTGATACAGCATAAACACATCTGTGATACAGATACCACGCAATATGAGCACAGGAATAAATATAATTTTTATTTTAAGATGTCAGTTGTGGACCATGGTATCACAATCACCCAGTAGGCAGTTCAAACTGCATTGCAAAATACAAGCATGTGACCAGGGGTGATATTTCAGCATGATGTTGAGAATGTTTTTGTGTTCAAAGTGCCTTTTCCCAGATGAAATATTAAACCACGGCAGTCCTCTCAGGTGGATGTAAAAGGTAACAATTTGGCAGAGAACAAAGGCAAGTGTTCATTAACTTAATTTTCCACCCAAATTTGCCTCCCAATACACACCAGCATCTAAAACACTTTGGGGGGGGGGGGGGGGGGGGGGGGCTACATTTCATTCAACAGTACCCATAGCCTATATTTTAATTATTGTAATCTCTCAACCTCACACAACTGAGCATGCATTCAATGGCAAGAAACACAACCACTTCACAGGATCATCAACTACTTACAGTTTAGCTGCTGCTTGATCCATCTGGCTGCTGCTACAATGCCTGGTGTTTCCCATAAGTTGTTGAAAGCCTATGGAGACTGGTCTGCATAAAAGAGTGTTCCCTGATTTGAGTGGATTAATCCACTCTTATTAGATGCAGCTGCCTCTCATTATGAGTGGGGAGTGACATGTGATATAATTGGCACTGATTCGTTTAGTGATACAGCATGGAAACAGGCCCTTTGGTCCACGTCGACCATCAACCAACCAACCAACCACCCGTTCACACTCATTTAATGTTATCCCACTTTCGCATCCACTCCCTACAGAGGCCAATTGAGCCTGGATCTCTGGAGTG
Source organism: Rhinoraja longicauda (assembly GCF_053455715.1). Lineage (NCBI taxonomy): Eukaryota > Metazoa > Chordata > Chondrichthyes > Rajiformes > Arhynchobatidae > Rhinoraja > Rhinoraja longicauda. Next base: position 45,347,111 of record NC_135955.1, on the reverse strand, counting down.
GTGAAGCAGCGGCTCTACCAGCTGTGCCACTGTACCGTCTGAAAGTGTGCTTAGATTGTGAGATGTGTTAATTGTGTGTAGGCATGATGAAGCGTATACACGTTAAGTATGAGTCCCAACTAAATCTGAAGAAGGGTTTCGACCCAAAATGTCATCCATTCTTTCTCTCCAGAGATGCTGCCTCACCCGCTGAGTTACTCCAGCATTTTGGGTCTACCCTAAATAGAAAATAATGTCTTCTGAGTGATGGGTGAGTTGAATTAAGTAGTGTCTTTGAATATGGCCATTAAAAGTGCCCTCACTAACTTTAACCAGTTGTGCAGTCATTAATGGAGTATTATTTTGAGGATTTTGCAGCATTGGCCATCATAGCTATCTGACCCTCCCGCCTTCAGAGTGTATTTGGAGGTGTCCTAGGCTCCTGCAATATCCCAGGACTTTCCAACCTGCTCTTTCCTATGTTGCATTATTATTCTGAGGCACACTGGCTCAGATGATAGAGAGCTGCTGCCTCACGGTGCCAGAGATCTGAGTTCAATCCTGACCTCAGCTGCTGTTTAAGTGGAGTTTGCATGTTCTCCTTGCTCCAACTTCCTCCCACTTTCCAAAACCATGTAGGCTGGTAAATTAATTAGCTACTGTAAGTTGCCCTGGTGTGGAGGTGAGTGGTAGAAGGTTGAATTTGGAAAGAGTTGATAGGATGGGGATGGTTGGGGGGAATAAAATGGGATTAATAAGGAATTAGTGAATGGTTAATGATCAGTGTGCACTCAGTGGGTTGAAAGGCCTGTTTCTCGGCTTCTCTCCTTCACTCCAGTATGATTCATTCTGCAATAAATAACCACCGCTGGCTGTGTTACAGTTTACTTCACCTTGAAGTGGTACAGTCTAGCTTTCAATGTCATTAACCACTATCAATATCTGGCTGCATGCCACACACTATGGGGAATGCAGTTCATAAAATTATAAGATCATAAGTGATGGGAGTAGAATTTGGCCATTCAGCCCATCAAGTCTACTCTGCCACTCAATCATGGCTGATCCACCTCTCCCTCCTAACCCTATTCTCCTGCCTTCTCCCCAAAACCACTGATACCAGTTGATGGTGGTTGGACACAAATACTATTCCGACCATAAAATGGCTCAGTGCCTATACATCCAATTAATTGGATACCTTCCGGAAGTGTCGCTGTGGCAGACGGCTTCCGGAGGTGCCGCTGAGAAGCCGACGCCTTGCCGGTGGCCGGTGCCGCGCGGGTGGATGAAGCCCGTGGCCAATGGCCCCTGGGTCGACGGCGCCCACGGAGGCGTCCAGAAAGGACTCGGCAGTGATAGTGGAGAGGTCGCTGTAGTGCTGACCGAAGAACAAGGACGGACCACGTGGAAGTGAGGACGCCACTGCTGGGAGAGAGAACAAAGGAGGACCCGGAGTGTGGGGACCGCCATGAGGGAGGAGGAGCGGGGGGGGGGGGGGGGGGAGAACAAAGGGGGACCTGGTGCGGGGGTACTTTGTAAGCGCCCTTTATGGGCGACTATTTGCATAACTTGGATATGCAAGTAAAGAATTTAACTGACTTGTCACATGTGACAATAAAGTATTCAATTCAATAATTGGTGGGGGTGGGTCGGCGCTGAATCTCTTTCCTGTGAGTACTGAATTTAGCTATTTGTTTGCAATCCAACACATTGTTTTATGTGGGATGCTGATGTGCATAAATTGACTGCTCCGTTATCCTGCAATGAAACATTAACTACACATCACATTATACTTCATCTGGCTTTGCCATGCAAAGGCACATCCTGAGGAAAATAATGCTTCTATACTTGTCTAATAAGAATATAGGTTTTTCTTTCAAATCATGGATGAGAGATTAGAGATTGTGTTAGGTGTGTAAATAAATAATTACTGATCACTTTCAAGCCGCTTTTTTTGGCAGTCATTTTCAAAGTAGGAAAATGGAAACATTTTTATGGTATTCCATTTATTTATTAATTTTTCATAAATCATAGTGAAAAAATATTCTGAGATTATAAAGCAATTTTTAAGCAGGCAAGCCAAATCAACTTGCATCAATATCTCCACGATGATAATACATCTACGTTAACTGTCAATAATTGCTCACAAGGCTTCAGACATCAAACGTGTTCTGAACAAACTTCGACACAATAAAATCATTGTCACCATATGGTTTAAGGTAATGAAAATGTAAATACTTATTTGAAATGCTTGCACTGAGGAGAGATTCCTAGCACAGTATGTTGTGACAGAGTAGAGGTTCTGATGACAATGTTTTTTTTCTACCTGAACAAATATGGATTCATTGCCTGTGGATTGATGTACAAAACTATCTGATACACGGAACATTATCTTGCAATGCAGGTCTTTCGATAGTGCCTATTACCTAGGGCTTTTTTATTTTCTATCATCACACCAGTCTATTGTACTGTCATAATGCCCCAGCAGGCACTGCTGAAGAATAATGGATGCTTGTCATCCTCGCATGAAAAACTGCAATGTTATTAGAAATTCATTTTTTCTGCAGTGTGGCTGTCAATGATGGGGAGCAGCAGGCCAGAGCCCTGTGTGTGTGAAGGAAACCATTTAAAGTTGGTGTTCGAGCCCCTCCGAAAGAACTCCTGGTCATCAGGACAGGGTGACCTCCATTTTCTCAATTCATCGGTTCTCTGTTATCCATCTCCGCAGAACAGTGACTGAGACTAAATCATCCACATGTCCCCTGCTCTATTCGCTCTATACCCACAACTGTATAGCCAGACACAGTTCCAAATCCATATTTCAATTCACCAATGACACCACCATTGTTGGACAAATTACAGATAATGATAAGTCAGAGGACAGAAGGGAGACTTATCATCTGATTGAATGGTGCCAGAACAACAACCTTGCTCTCAAAGTCAATAAGACCAAGAAGCTGATTGTTGATTTTAGAAGAGGAAGGCCTAGGATTCACAATCCTGTCCATCAATGGGTTGGTGGTGGTGAGAGTTAACAACTTCAATTTCCTGGGTGTGCATATCTCTGAAGATCTGTCCTGGACTCAGCACATTGATGCAATCATATGTTTCCAAATACACAGGACAAGATGTTAGAAATCCAAAGTGCCAAATGTCAACTTGCTCCCGGTGGTGATGGGATGCTTATACACTCACCTATGCTCCTCCGATGTTGAGAAAGGCTAGGCAGACACGTCATTGGGGTTATCAAGTGGGCACCTACTTTCATCGACGTTTCGCTGATTGGACCCACGATGTCTCCAGTAGGCTCAGCAGTGCATTCTGGCGTCCCAGAACCACCCCCCTCTGCATCTGCCTAGCCGGCTTATTTGGGAGACCAGATGGGGTCTTTCCTCTTCAGCCAGAGCCACTGGCTACTCCGCTCTGCCACCTGTGATGTTTCCTTGATAGCCTGGCGTTGGGCTTGTCCGCTGATCCGCAGGTCCTTCATCAGTCTTACAGTAGATGTTGCCACAAATTCTCGACATCCAACTTCTACCGGGCAGATCATTGCTCTCCAGCCCTGCTGTTCTTTCTCCGCTGCAAGGTCTGTGTAGCGCAATTTCTTTCTTTCAAAGGCTTCCTGCACAGCATCCTCCCAAGGGACTGTGAGCTCCACAAAATACACCATGCGCTGAGAGTTGGACCAGAGGACAAGATCAGACTTCAAGTTGGTGATGGCTATCTCTGGTGGAACTGTAAGCCGTTGGTCCACATCCACCAGCATCTGCCAGTCCCGGGCTGCCTCCAGCTGTCCAAACCTTGTCCTTGGTGGAATTTTCCGTTGCTTTTGTTCCCCCTCCCGAACAAAGGCAATTGGCATAACTGGGTTGGTTGTTCTGGGCGGCAGGGCATTGTTGGTTGTTCTCCTGCTTTCCAGAGTCGCTGCCAGGCATTTGAGCACTTGATTATGTCTCCAGGTGTACCGTCCTTGGGAGAGGCTTACTTTACACCCAGTGAGGATGTGCTTAAGCGTGGCTGGTGTTGAACACAAGGGGCATGATGGATCTTCGCCCAGCCATTGGTTGAGATTTTGTGGGCTAGGAAGGACATCATAGGTTGCCCGAATGAGGAAGTTTATCCTGCTCGCCTCCATCTCCCACATGTCCTTCCAGCTGATCTTCCACTTTTCCACACTCTCCCATCTCATCCACTAAAGAAAGCCACGAACACCTCTACTTAGAAGATTGAAGAGATTTGATATGTTGATGAATACTCTCTTGAACTTCTACAGGTGTACAGTAGCAAGCATATTGATTGGTTGCATCATAGCCTGGTTCAGCAACTCGAATGTCCAAGAATGAAGGATATTGCAAAAAGTGATGAACACTGCCGGGTCCATCATGGACACTGACCACCATTGAAGGGATCTATAGGAGGTATTACCTCAAAAAAGCAGCCAGCATCATCAAGGACCCATACCACCCTGGACACGCTCTCATTTCACTCCTGCCATCGGGAGGAAAGTATGGGAATCTGAAAACCACGACCTCCAGGTTCAGGAACAGCTTCTTCCCAACATCCACCAGGTTATTGAACTCTACAAACAACAACTAAATGTTGTACTAAGAACTGTCTAGGTAGCACTGGAGACACGGGCAGTTGTTTTGATTTGCGCTAATTTTAGTTTTCTATTTATTGAACTCAATGTTTTTCTTTTTAATGAAAGATAACCAATGAGAATTCCTTCTTCTGCAGTGAAATGTCATTACTTGCAGTTGAGATAAGACCATGACTAGGAGCGGTATTAGGGCCATTCAGCCAATTGAGTCTATTCCGCCATTCAATCATGGCTAATCTATTGTTCCCTCTCAACCCCATTCTCCTGCCTTCTCCCCATAACCTTTGACACCCTTACTAATCAAGAATCTATCAATCTCTGCTTTAAAAATACTCAATAAATTGACCATCCACAGACATCTGTGGCAATGAATTCCACAGATTCACCACACTCTGGCTAAAGAGATTCTTCCTCATCTCCATTCTGAAGGTACATTGTTTTATTCTGAAGCCTGTTCCCTCTTGTTCTAGACTCTCCCACTACTGGAAACATTCTCTCCACATTCACTCCAGGCCTTTCATTATCCGGTCATGGTAAGTGAACTGTTCACTTACCATCGCAACAGGTCGACGCAATATATACTGCGCTGGAATATCCAGATAATGACACCTGTATCAGAATCCCTTGTAATGATTGTAACTCCACCTTCAACTCCACAATCCAAACCAACTCCTGGAGTTGCGAGCCAGCAGGCCCTCAGCATCTGGATCCTCGACTTCCTGATCCTTAAAACGCAATCAGTGAGGGTAGGTGATGAAACATTATCAATAATAATTCTCGACACCAGTGCCCTGCAAAGTTGCACATAACCTATTCTTGTTCTCCAGAGATGCTGCCTGGCCTGCTGAGTTACTCCAGCACTTTGTGCCCTTTTGTGTAAACCAGCATCTGCAGTTCTTTGTTTCTATGACCTCTTCCTCAATGTCAGCAAGATGAACAAACTAGTTATTTGACTTCAGGAAGTGAGCCGGTGCACATGCCCCAATCAGCATCAATGGTGCCAAAGAAGATGGTTGAAATCTTCAGGTTTCTCGACAAAAATATCAACAACAATTTATCCTGGGCCAACCACATTGAAACTATGCCAAGAAAGCACACCTATGCCTCTACCTCCTCAGAAGACTAAGGAAGTTCAGTATGTCTCTAACAACTCTTACCTTCTTCTACAAATGCACCACGTAAAGTTTTTATCTGGATACATCATTGCTTCATAAGTTCATAAATGATAGGAGCAGAATTAGGCCATTCGGCCCATCAAATCCACTCCGCCATTCAATCATGGTTGATCTATCTCTAGCCCCATTTTTTCAGCCTTCTCCCCATAAACCCTGACACCTGTACTAATCAAGAATGCATCTATCTTTGCCTTAAAAATATTCATTGACTTGGCCTCCACAACCTTCTGTGGCAATGAATTCCACAGATTCGCCACCCTCTGACTAAAGACTGTCTATTCTATCTATGCCTACTGTTTTACACTTCCAGTAAAACAACTCTGCTTTTCTTCCGATGCCTTGTACGATAATAGCAGATACCCTATATGGCTTCTTAACTATCTTTTCTTTATCTAATTTGTTCCTAGGATGCAGACATCATGGGAAATGCTGCCAACTATTGTCCATCCCAACTAATGTCCAAACTGAAGAGCTATTCAAGAGGCAACCATACAATGTGACTTGAGAACTGGTAAAGGGCAGAATGAACGCTAATGTGTAGGAAGGAACTGCAGATGCTGGTTTAAATCGAAGATAGACACAAAATGCTGGAGTAACTCAGCGAGACGGGCAGCATCCTTGGAGAGAAGAAATGGGTGATATTTCGGGTCGAGACCCTTCTTCAGGTTTCTTGAGTCTGAAGAAGAGTCGCGACCTGAAATGTCATCCATTCCTTCTCTCCAGAGATGCTGCCTGTCCTGCTGAGTTACTCCAGGATTTTGTGTCTACCTTCGAATGAATGCAAATGTTGGATTTCCTCCTCTGAAGGGTAAGTATCTACTGACGGCCTCTACAGCCTTGTGTGGCAATAAATTCCACAGATTCACCACCCGCTGACAAAATAAATTCCTCTTGGTTGGTTGGCAACAGCTGTGCTCAAAACCAAAGGAAATTGCAGAGTTGTGAATGTAGCCCAGTCCATCACACCATGTGCATGGATAATATGATTGGACCGAGTTTTTATTACTGTATCTTAGTACATGTGACAATAATAACCCAATACCAATACGAAACTGCCTGAGAGATTCCACTTTTTTAAAGATAAAATCCGCTGCCACCCTTTGAAATCTGCAGGATTCCCTTTCATCAGGCACTATTTCTGCACCACCCTCCTCTGCTGTCCTGTGCCTCTTCCACCGCCATTATTTCAGCTAACCCCTGCATTACGTCTCATCATCAGCTCTTTCCTGTCTGATACTGATATCGGGTGCATTTATGCAGTTTTGCATTCAGAATGGGAACCAGTCTCAAGTGTGGAAATAAAAGTTTTTAAACTTCGTAGCATCTGCTTCTTGCTGGTAATCCTTTCAAAACCTGTGCCATCAGAAACAAACGATGCCTGCCTGTCAGTATTTCTAAGAGCATCTTAGGACAACATTCAGACACAAGTTGCTTCCCTTGGATGACAGTAGTGTGGCTCTTTGGATAAACAAACACTCCAGGAGGCCAGGCATGCTAACTGCACACTGTCACTCAGCTCCACTGATACAGATCATAGACTGCATTCAGAGGCTTCTAAAAGTTTGGTTCCCTTCATGCAGGATGGCAAGGGGAAGCATGCTTTTTCAACCAATTTTCAGAATATGTCTCAAACTGCACAGCTCCTGAACAAACTTCCAACCCTGTAAATATAAGTACAGTTTGGCACTTTTCCTCCATAGATTGTACACAACTTAACAATTAAATTTTAAACTTCAATAAAAGATTAATGTAAGACTCAATGTTTCAGTTGCTTCAGCCAAGAACAATACTGTTGGTGCACCATCCTTCATGATAACAGCATCCCTCATGTGACAAGGTATAACATTAGTACACACAAATAGCACTTGCTCCGTGAGAGACTTGCTCTGTGAGAGACTCGAGGTCAACGAGTTCCGAACCCGAACACTATCACCCAAGCAGCAAACTGCAGACGCGTTTACAAAATAAATATATTGTATAAAAATAGAATTTTAAAAGCGCTTTAAAAAAAAATGACGTCCCTTATCACAAGTGCTGTCAAAGTTTCCCAGCCGCCTGAAATCTGCGCCGAAACTGGTGGGACCCCCATTTGACACCACAGTGACTGGGAGGAAAGTTCTGGAAGGGCTGCCATCGGCAAAGCCGAGGCTTTTCAACCCGATAAAGAGGCTACCCAAGAGGTCTCCGACCATTGTTTATTATTGTTAATTTACTGGCTGGGGATATCAACCTCAACCCAGGCCCAAAAGGCCAGCACCATGGACGTAAACCAAAGTATCCGTGTGGTTTATGCCTATTTGCTGTTCATGCTCAGTGCTCGATGTGCACAAGCTGGTTTCATCTGAACTGCTCCAATGTGTCAAACGACACTGTTGGTTTTCACTCCAAAAATCTAAATGCCATCGTCAACATGTTATTGGACAAAGAAATGTGTGTAATGGAAATGCCCAAAATGAGATTCATGGTACCAAAAAAGATAGTAAATTGCATTAATATCAGCAATAAATATGGGATCAAAATCGCTGTTATAAATTGCCGTAATATAAAAGGAAAATCTGCTGCGATAAATTAATTTATTGAAATTGAAAATCCTGATATCTTTATCGGGTCTGAATCTTGGCTAGACCCATCAATTAAATCTGCTGAGACTATCCCTCCTCATCTCCAAATGTTTAGGAAGGACAGAAACTTACATGGAGGTGGTATATTCATCGGAGTAAACAATACCATTCCTGTATTGAAAGAACTGGCTTAGACTGCGACTCTGAGCAAATCTGGTGTCAAGCTATGCTCCAGGGTCAGTCGTTACAGATCGGAAGCTTTTACCGACCACCTGACACAAAATCTGCGCCTCTTTTAGGTCTTAAATCAAACATCTCCAAAATTAACGCCTCGTCACACTCTCCAGTTATCATCCTGGGGGGTGATTTCAATGTCCCAGGTGTAGATTGGTCTAATGGCACACAAAGCGAACCAAAAGGGGCTCTTCAGGAAGCTCCGGCTGACCTTATTCTGGAAAATCACCTGACCCAAATAGTCACTTTCCCTACCAGACACGATGATGCGTGGCACCGAAAATACTTTAGATTTATTGTTGACTTTGCATCCAGACTTAATTTTTGAGGTTTCATCGTGTGCTGGAATCAGCGGTCATTTTATTATTCAAACAAAACTGTACACAAAGATTGAAGTTCCTTCAAAACCAAATAATAGAACCATAAAAGCCAACTGGGTGTGGCTGAGAGACTCTTTAAATCATGTTCCTCAAAAACTCATTAAGGGCCGTATGCGCCCTTCTTGGTTTTCAGCAAAACTGAAACATCTCTGCAGTAAGAAAGAGAAGTTTTATATCCAAGCCAAAAAAAGGGGTACAAAACTGGATTGGGACAATTTTACTAGAGTACGAAAGCAAGTCGATCGTGCTATTAGGAGTACCCATAGACAACATGTTTCTTCCATTCTTGAGGGAGAAGAATCCAAGGCTTTTTGGAGATATGTGAAATCTAGACGGACAGACAACACTAGTATCCAGATGCTTAAAGTGAACAACTGTCTGATCACTGAGGACCAGGCGAAGGCAGAAGCTCTTGCAAACCAATTTCAACACGTTTTCACCCTGGAGGATACAGAGCCTTCATCATTTCCAGGTCTGCCGCCCAGCCCGTATGCTGATATGCCTGCTATTAAAATTGAGGTTGAAGGTGTAAAGAAGTTACTGTTCAACATGAATACAACAAAGGCTATTGGACCTGACCAGATACAGAATCAAGGCCTTAAGATTGCGGCCGAAGAACTGGCTCCTGTTTTGCAGTTCATTTTCCAACAGTGGCTTGACTCAGGTGATGTTCCACGGGATTGGAGGAAAGCTAACATCACTCCCCTCTTTAAGAAGGGTTCAACCACCAACCCGGCTAATTATTGTCCTGTTTCATTAACAAGCACTTGCTGCAAAATAATGGAGCATGTAATCGATAGTAACCTGATGAAACACCTTAGCAAACATAACATACTTGCTGACAACCAACATGCATTTAGGAAGCATAGATCATGCGAGTCTCAGCTTATTCTGACGACAAATGACCTGGCCAAGAACCTTGATAGCAATGTCGTCACGGATTTAGTAGTGCTCGACTTTTCTAAAGCATTTGATGTCATCTCTCACCAGAGACTGCTTCGGAAGCTTGACATCTACGGTGTTTGTTCCAACACGAAACGATGGATTTCCAGTTTTCTGACAAAATGTCTTCAGTGCGTGGGTGTGAATGGAAAAAGCGCTGACTGGCGTCCAGTGTTAAGTGGTACACCTCAGGGCACAGTATTCGGCCCACATCTGTTTTTGCTTTACATTAATGACATCCATGAAAAGGTCACAAGCACGACCAGACTTTTCGCTGATGATTGTTTGCTGTACTGTCCAATTAAGTCAGCTGATGATAAAGATGCTCTTGAAAAAGATCTCGATACTATGGTTGCGTGGTCACAACAATGGGGGATGCAGTTCAATCCTTCCAGGAGGAGGAAACCAGGCAAAACATCATATAAAACCAGGCAAAACATCCTTGGTGCCACCCTTGAAGAATCCAAACAGACCAAGTATCTTGGCATCAAATTAAAGAATGATCTACATTGGAATGGTCAGACTCATCATGCAACGGTGAAAGCAACAGGTGTCCTAAATTTTCTGAGACGTAACTTTTATCATTGTTTAACTTCTATCAAGGAAAAGTTATACTTCACCCTTGTTAGACCTCATTTGGACTACGCAGTTGCAGCATGAGATCCATACACAAATAGAAACATTTCTTCCATCGAACGTGTCCAAAGACAGGCAGCTCGATTTGATGTTCATGAATCGCAGACTTCAAGCAGCTATTGCATGCAAAGAATATGCAACAAAATACTAAGCATGACTACTTTCATTGACATGAAATTGGTGTGTCACAAACATTATGGTGCCCTGAAATGGGGGGACTATGTATAAACACTGCTGTAATCTCTATATGGTGAAACCAAAATGTATACAAATACCCTTTATTAGAATCTGACAATGTGCACTTTAACCACATATGATTTTTTTCTATTACAAATCTCAAATGAAAACAAATCCAATGTTCAGAAGTAATGGTAAACTATGCAACAAATGTTAGATAAGATTAGACACAAGTAAACGGAGATGCTGATATCTTCACTAAAAAACATAAAATGCTGGAGTAACTCAGCGGGTCAGGCAGTATCACTGAAGAAAAAGGGTAGCTGACATTTGGGACCCTTCTTCAGACGTCTGGAGAATGGTGCAGTCTTGGTCCTGACCCAAAACGTTACCTATCCTTTTTCTCCAGATATGTTGCCTGACCTGCTGAGTTATACTAGCTCTTCGTGTTTATCTTTGGTATAAACCAGCAGCTGCAATTCTTTGTTTCAGCATCACTGTAGATGCTGCCCGATCCACTGAGTTACATCAGCATTTCTTGTGTGTTTTTTTAGATTAGATTAATTAGTTTATGTACCAGGGTGCAATGAAATTCTTTGTTCATTTGAAGCACACAGAATAAACAGTCTATATACAGTGATGAATAAATACAACAATAAATACGATAGCAAATGATGACAGATGGACGGTCATGGTGGCGCAGCGGTAGAGTTGGTGCCTTACAGCGCTTGCAGCGCCAGAGACCCAGGTTCGATCCCGACGAGGGGTGCTGTCTGTACAGAGTTTACACGAGGAGATCATGACCACGTGGGTTTTCTCCAAGATCTTCGGTTTCCTCCCACACTCTAAAGACGTACAGGTATGTAGGATAATTGGCTTGGTGTATGTGTAAATTGCCCCTAGTGTGTGTAGGTTAGTGTTAATATGCGGGGATCGCTGGTCAGCTTGGACTTGGTGGGCCAAAGAGCCTGTTTCAGCACTGTATCTCCAAACTAAACTAAAAAATGCAAAACAGCAGAATGGTATAAAACAGCAGATTGTAGTGTAGATAGTGCAAAAAAATATTAAGTGCGATAATGGAATAACTGAATGAGGTAGGTTAAGAGTATATGGTGGTACCTCTGGGAAGGGGATTTGAAAAAAGTGATTGGTTCAGGAATCTGGTAGCAGTGAGGAAGAGCTGTTCTTTAAACTGGACCTCTGACCTTTCAGGCTCCTGAATCTTCTCTCAAAACATAGAAGAGAGAAAAGAGAATAGCCAGCGTGGCAGGATGCTACACAATACTTCCACCTTTCCTGATGTAATGCACCATGTAGACTGGATGGAAGGAAAGGCTGCCTGTGATGGACTGGGCTGTGTTCACCACTTCACCACCACTGCGTTCACACTTCTACATGTATTAACATTGCTCAATTGAAGAAAAGCATGTTGGAAGATCACAAAAAACAGACCTGGCATAAATCTCCGGACCTACTGTGCAGCAGAGATTGCTGTCCCATTGCGTCCAAGATTAGGTGGTAGATTCATTCCCTATTTTCCTCCAAACTCCATGCTGCACCATAATTTCCCCAAAGATTCTTGGTGACGATGTTAAGTTCTGAAGTATCAGCAGGCATTACTGGTCTGGACAAATACACAGTGTACATTATCTGCACTGAATAGTTTACGAGCTGCTATATAACATCTTAATCTTAACTTGTATCTTGGTTGCAAGCCAGAAACTAACTCATCTTTAGTACACCAGTCAAAATGCTTACAACGTGATGAAAGCTACTCTGATGGAGACCAATGCTCAAAACCAATGTTAACAATAAACCAAACGTATTTCTCTGTCAGAAGTAAGGGACATGAAAATTCTAACACTTTGACAATTTCTCTCTCCACTAAGGGTTATGTCAATTTGCAATCTAATTGGTAAAGATTGATCTCCAGCAAAGTAATGAAAGAATTCATGGCTCAATGTTGGGCCGAAGCAAATTGCTCACAATTAAGAATGCTACCAAAAATTGCTGGTAATTAAAGAAGTGCTGCAGACTATTGTAGAATTACACAATTTTACCTGGATTTTGCACGAGAAGAAAAAAATGAGTTTATCAGTAATTGTTATAATTATGGAATCTATCAAACAGCAACCCTGGTAGTTGCATTCATGCAGTTGTCAAATGTTGGGCAGGCCATGTACTTGGCGCACCCAACAGAAACAACAGAAACGCTGTGCAATGCTATGTAATGGACAGAGTTTGCCAGGCAGGCAGAGGAAAAAGTTGGATAGGTTGCATTTGTAAATGCTGGAGTTTAGGAGAAAAAGAGGACGATTGAAATTTGTGGTGGAAGAAGAGAATTTGAATATATTTAAGGCTAGGGTGGACAGATTTTTGCTATGGAAAAAGGTGAAAGGTTACTATAAGTTGATGTGATTGTGAAATTCAGGTTATAAACCGACCATCCATGATCATTAAATGGTGGAGTGTGCCTGAGCAACTGGGTGGACTTCCCGTGCTCCTAAAATGGAGGTTTGTATGTAACACATGTATTCGTCTGTGCATGGTTGAAAGAAAGAGAGCTGGATTGATTACAATGGTGTCAAATTAGCATTATGCCATGATGGATCTGATAATCTCCCCAGTCAAACATCCTAACGCTCGTACAGCAGCAAGACAACCAATATATACAAATTGGCACCTTTTGGGCCAGTACAATGAGTGGTTCAAACATGAATTCTCTAGTCACAGCCTTTGAATTAGGAAGTAGAATATTTATTTCAGTGTTAACTGGTGGATACAGAGGGAAATAAAGAAACTGTGATAAAAAGAGATCGGAAAAGTCTTTGGCACTGTGAGGCATCACTGTGCTGCTAGGCATCTTTAAGAACTTTAAGATTGAAAGTACTACAATGTTTCTCAAGTCTGCAGGAAGTAGTATGCCCTGAAGAAATTTGTTTGTACTTCAAGGCACAAAGCTATCAATGCCTGATGCGCAAAGGGGTAATGAAAGAGGAAAAGGAAGGCACCTCTTTTCAAGCAGAGCTGAACCAAGCAGTTCCTCCAGCTGTGGTACCGATTCATGGACAGTTTCTTCCCAGCTGTTATCAGGCAACTGAACCATCCTACCACAACTAGAGATCGGTTCTAAGCGACCATCTACTGTACCTCATTGGAGACCCTTGTACTATCTTTAATCGGACTTTACTGGACTTTATCTTGCACTAAACATTATTCCCTTTTTCCTGTATCTGTACACTGTGGACAGCTTGATTGTAGTTATGTGTAGTCTTCCGGCTGACTGGATAGCTGCAACAGAAAAGCTTTTCACTACCTCGGTACACATGACACTAAACTAAACTGTACTAATCTAAACCAAACAAAACTAAACAAAGCTTAGACACAAAGTGCTGGAGTAACTCAGTGAGTCAGGCAGCATCTCTGGAGAAAAAGGATGGATGACGTTTCGGGTCGGGACCCTTCTTCAGACTCCAGCATTTTGTGTCTATCTTTGGTATAAACCAGTATCAGCAGTTCTTTGTTTCTAAACTAAACTAAACTAGGTATCTATTTTTTCTTGGGTGCATATCACACAAGGTTTGTAGACATGTGCAGCATGGTTGGACAGATAAATGGCATATTGGCCTTTATTGAAAGGGTTTGGAGTTTTGAAAGAGAAAAGTAATACTGGATACTGGTGAGACCACGCCTGGACCCCTGTGCACAGTTCTGATCCCCTTATTGAAGAACAAAAGCTGCTGGCAATGGTGTGTATCTCTGGAATTCTCAACCCCAGAATGTACTGGTGACTAGATCATTGGGGGTACTTAAAAATAAATAAGGTTTTGGAAGATCAAATAATCAAGGGCTATAGGGAATTTGAACAAAGGAGGAGCTGAGGACAGACCAACCATGATCCTCTTGAAAGGCGGGGCAAGTTTGAGGGACAAAGTTGCCTACTTCTGCTACTATTTCCTTAGGTTCTCTATGAGCAGCAGTTTTACTCTTTACCTTCCCTCTCTTGCTGCATATCACACCACCTAGGATGTTAACAAGACTCAAGGGCCTCAGCAAAGGGGGAGGATGGGCAGGCTAGGACTTTATTCCTTGGAGTGCAGATGGCTGAGGGGTGATGTTATAGAGGTGTATAAAATCATGAGGGGATCAATGGCCATTAATTACATCTAGGGAGATCAAATGAATGAGCACAATTGTGGTAAATACTGTTCTTGAAGGAAAATGTGAGATTATTCACATTTTTTATCTAAAAGAGATAGGGAATAGAGTACTCAAATGTTGAAAAACTGGAAAAGTAATCCAAAGGGGTACACAATATCAGGGCAAAGATGAATGGAATGCTAGTTTTTTATATTAAGAATAATAATATATCTTTATTGTCATTGTACAACGAGATTAAGATTGCAACCTCTGTAACGATGCTATAAAAATAAATAAATAAGGTAAAAAACTTTTTTTTTACGGTAAAAGTACAAATAGGTCCATGTACACTGAGGTTAAAAATTACAGCAGCCGTCACTGTGCTGTGATAAAGTCAGTTGTGCCAGATGATTATGGGGGCAAAGACAGATTATGTTTTATATTATATTATGTCGTAATGATTATGTATTATAGAGGTGTATAAGATTATGAGAGGAACAGATAAGGTAGATGCACAGAATCTTTTACTTTTAGGGGCATCAAGAACCAGAGGACATAGGCTTAAGGTGAGAGGGGCAAGATTCAATAGGATTCTGAGGGGCAACGTTTTCATACAGGGAGTGGTGGCTATATGGAATGAGCTGCCAGATTAGATATTTGAAGTAGGTACTGTCAAAACATTTAAAATTCATTTGGATAGGTAAATACATAAGAAAGGTTTATAGGAATATGGACCAAATTCAGGCAGGTGGGACTAGAGTAGATGGGGCATCTTGTTTGACATGTACAAGTTTGGGCCGAAGGGCCAGTTTCCGTGCTGTATGACTCTATGGCCATCCATTTGATTACAGTATTAAATGTTATAAAAGCAAGAGTGAATATACTGCAAACCACACTAATAAATTGAAGCGTGTCAGCCTACACGTAATCATCATCTTAATCAGCTTCATGCATTCCTCAGTATCTGTAAGGACATAAAAATATAGCAAATAGTCACAGGAGTCAGTCATCCAGCTCTTCGAGCCTGCACTGCCATTCATTAAGTTTATGGCTGATCTTCTATTTTCACATCATTTTCCTGCACTATGCCTACATTCATTGATTCACATTGTTTATGCCTCGCAGCAGAGCAACCCCATTAGTCCCATGCCCCTCTCCTTGCTTTCCTGTAGTCCTGCAAATTATTTTCTCACTCATCTCCATCGGTTCATCTTTGATTTTTTTTTACTGCTTATTTAAACACATGGGAAATGGACAGGAGCCAATTAACTTCCCAACAAGCTTTCAGATTGTAGAGGAAACTAGAACAGCCCAGGGAAACCCACATGGTTGCAGAGAGAATGCTCAGACAGTACCCTTGGTTAGGATTGAACCTGGGTCACTGGAATTGTGAGGCAGCAGATCTAACTGCTGTGCCGTTGTGCCAACCTCGGTGTCCCACAGTGTTGACATTGAAACAGCAGTCACCAGAGGCTGCTTGATCCTGGGGATGTGAGTGTATGAATGGGGCTGTCCATTGGAGAAGAGAGGCTACAAGCTCTGAACAAACTGTGATGTATAGATTCTCCAATGCACCTTGACATTGAAGAAAAATTCTCCGACAGGCTTGTCATTGTGCCTTTTCTATCAGTACACTTTAATAGGATGGCCCGTCAAAGGTTTCACCTGAGTTCTCTGCAGTGGAATCTTTGTGCGACCTCCCTCACTCTCTGGGGAGCTGACAGAAGAGCTAACAGAATCGCATTTATTTTGTGTTAACTGCTTCACGCTTTATCCCTGATTCTACAGAGTGAGACATTTTTATATATAATAATCAGAGGCTTGGTATAGAGATTCTCCCATGAACACTGACCTATTAGATAAAAAATGAACTTGTAATCAGTCATCGTTAACATCATTGGCCCTGTGTTTTTGTAAACCCCACCTCCACCCAGGACAGCACCATGAGGAAGGAAGATGTCCTGCCATGATTGAGTGCTGCACCAGGGACCAAATAACTACCTCTACTTCTGCATTATTCAAAAGCAACATGAACCTTACCTCTGCTATTCATTGTAAATGCAGAAGAGGGATGTGGGGAGGGGCTGAGGGGTGCTCAATGATCAGTTGTGGGACAAAATCACATCATACCTGAGTCCTCTGTGGCAGAATCCACGTGCAGCCTCATTCACTGGAATCTTTGATTTGACTTGTGGCATCTAACAGTATCTAAAGCTTTCCTATGCGATTTAGGAGAGAGCTTACATTTTCCTCTCCTACTTGTTACTCTGTTTGCCCACAGACTGTCCTTTTCTGACTGTTAACTAAAAGGGAGTGAAGACATACTTTCACTGTCTTTGTTCATACTCAAAGTAACACTACATGCTGTTCACCATTATTCACACAAAGAACTAGAATCACGCACGTTGTCCATGGGAACCCTGGGGGATTTCCGGGACCGTTGGGTTCCTCGTGGGGTGGAAGTCATCCTCAATAAGGATTGTAATATAGTAGTTTATTTAATATATTTGTTTGTCTTGTATTATGGTGGTGGGTTTTGTTTTGATTTATTTTGTATTGTAAATGTTATTGTTAATAATTTATTTAAAAAAAGAACTAGAATCACCCCTCCATATGCATCATGTAGAATGGTGCTAGAATGAATGAGTAAATTAATGAATTCTTTATTGTCACATGTGTCAAGTCACAGTGAAATTCTCTGCTTGCATACCCAAGGTGTGCAAATAGTTGTCACATAAAGAGCACTTACAAAGTTACAAGGTATCCTGTGCCAGGTCCCCCTTTGTTCTCCCCCCACCTCCTCACGGTGATCCCCCCCACACCAGGTCCTCTTTTGTTCCTTTGGTGAACGAACTGTGGTTTCTGCCTTCATTTTATTTCCCTTTCCTGCCACTATCATTGTTGTGAGACCCAAGCAGCCTGTTCCTTGTTGTGCCAGTCTTGAATGTTTCCCAGGTGAATTTCACCTGTAAAATGCCTATGAACACCTATGCTGCCAAAGGGCAGCTCGTGTTTAAGGCTGCAGCCTGGATTTATTCAGCACTCTTCAATAAGGGCAATCTTTCCTGGTGCTCATCACTCACACAATTTGCTGTTGCATTGACTGACCTCAACCTCACAAGTGTACGGAGCTATGTACAGAGATCATGCAAAGGAACAAACACTTTAAACCTAGATTCTACCCACATCAGACACAATGGGCCAAAAGTATGTACTGTGATCCCTTCACCTATATTCTCCATTTTGGTTCCCTAGGTAATGTAGTAAGTAAATTGTAATCTGGTGGAGCACCCATACTTAATTGGGTTTCTTGTGCATTCCATGAATCTCCGAAAGAAGTCACAGCACTGCAAGGAATATATTGATAGAATAAGTGGCAGCAGGGGTGAGCCACTTGGTTTTCAAATCTACCTGAAATGCTATCTGCCTGTCCTATCTCCTTATCCTCTGTTCCCTTATTGCACTTTAGTATTTGTGTTTGCACTACTTCTGATGACACTGCAATCCTTGCCCCATTCTGCTCATTTGCATTCTTTACAGTTTTCATTGTATCTATCATTATCATGTTTACTGTATAATTCCTCAGCTTCACTTGAGAAATGAATTTCATTGCACTGTGCCGTACATGACAATAAACTAATCTGAATCTAAGAGACGAGTTTGAAGGAATTTCTCCCAATCTTCATTCCAATTTGCCTTTACTTTATTTGGAGATTGGGATCTTTAGTATTAGCCACCTCAGCCAGAGGAAAGATTTCCTCGCATTTACCCTGGAAAGCCCATGAAGATAAAATTTAAAATATCATTGCAATTAAATTCTAGTTCACCTGAACGGGTCAAGGATACCCTGGTGTTTAAATAGGGATTGTGTTGACGTCAGGGCTGGGACAGAGGGCCATCAGGTTCAGAGCTGAAGCTGTGAAGAGTGGGATGGTTGGAGCCTCTTGTTTGGGGATGATTGATGCCTGGGTTGGTATAGGGGACCTGGGAGAGTATGGGTTTTGCTGAGATCTGAGGTTAAGGAGTCTGTGAGGGATCTGTTGTATAATTGCAGGTCAGGGATGATGGTATTGTGTGTCGGACAAATCTAAACCGATTGGTATCTGTGTTCCGGACCACTAAGGTGATGAAAAGATGTCTCTCAGGATGCCTGGAGTTGCGGGGTCTGCATCATAGGCTGTGAGGTTTTAGTTTTGTTTAGCTTAGAGATACAGCATGGAAACAGGCCCTTCAGCCCACCGAGTCCACGTCGACCAGCGATCCCCGCACATTAACACTATCCTACACACACTAGGGACAATTCACACTTATACCGAGTATACAAACCCAAGCCAATTAACCAACAAACCAGTACATCTTTGGGGTGTGGGAGGAAACCAAAAATCTCAGCGAAAATCCACATGGTCACGGGGAGAACGTACAAACTCTGTACAGACAGCGTAAGACAGTGACTCTACCCGCTGCGCCACCGTGCCACTGGTTTTAGTGGGTGAGGTCAGGAGGTCAGGAGGTTGGGGGAGAGAGGTGGGGAGGAAAAGGCTTTGAAGATCGGTACTGACATGAGTAGGTCGGGTCAGTGTTGGTGGGAGGAAAGGTGCATAATGACCTCGATATTGGGGATCCCGAGAGGGCCCATGTAAGAAACATTGCCCGAGGACCGTGAGGCAATAATGTGAACAAAGAACAGAGAACATAGAACAGTACAGCACAGGAACCTGCCCTTTGGCCCACAGTGTCTGTGCAGAACATAATGCCTAAGTGTGTAGACACA
This sequence comes from Rhinoraja longicauda, assembly GCF_053455715.1. Lineage (NCBI taxonomy): Eukaryota > Metazoa > Chordata > Chondrichthyes > Rajiformes > Arhynchobatidae > Rhinoraja > Rhinoraja longicauda. Next base: position 45,327,519 of record NC_135955.1, on the reverse strand, counting down.
AGGAACTGAAAATGCTGGTATTCAAAAAGAGACACAGTGCCAGAGTAACTCAGTAAAACTAACCTCCTCTGCCTGCATATGATTCATATGCCCCCATTCCTTGCATTTCCACCTGCCCATCTAAAACTGTCTTCAATCCTATCTGCCTCCACCACCACAGCTGTGAGCTGTGAGCTTGTTCCGGGTACCCACCACTCTATTGTGTAAAAAAAAACTTGCCCTGCACATCTCCATTGAACTTTGTCCTTCACACCTTAAAGGGCCTGTCCCACTTAGGCGATTTTAAGGCGACTGCCGGTGACTTCACCGGGGTGTCGCCGGGGTATTGCGGGCATGATCATGAGAAGTCTTCCAAGAATCATAGTGGATCTCAGCACGTCGCTGAGAAACCAAACGGAGTGAAATTTCTTGGCGACAGCTGGCTTGTCGTCAGGTATCGTTGCTTATTGCGGGCGCTGTCGCATGCTGTCCCCAGGTTTGCTAGGTTCTCTTAGATCCATTTAGAAGCACATAATATTAAAGTAAATAAATAAAGTCATTTGAAGATACCATAAAATACTTTTGTTTTACCAATTTATTTACCACCAGGACATTTGACAGGTAGATTGGAGGCAACAGTTTGACAGTACGGGAATTTTCACGATGTTTATGGCTATCAGCGATTCCATTTAAAGTAGGCTCCCAACCCAGATATGCAACCCAGAAACCAGACATGCATCTCCCGTACATTTTCAAAGAATGCCCACACTCAGCACAAAAATCCATTTAACCACTTTTAAAATTAAATTTCTTAATACTGCTATTAGTAAACTGGAAGTCAATCCAGTTTATGTCTTGTTGCCGTGAAGCGTGGTTTTCAAGTAACCCGGGCAAGATGTTATATTTCAAAACTCTCAAGTACTTACCAACTTGTCAGTGATTTCAGCAAAAATTAGGACGCCGGAGATGCATTGACAGAGTGGGAATTTTCGCGATCTTTCCGAATTTGGTGTAATCTCGACCTGACTCGGCATTGTCGTGGTCATTGTCATAGGGTAAAAGAAAATTTCGGCGATCTGCTACGACTTTGACAGTCGCCGGCAGTCGACTAAAAAATCGCCTAAGTGGGACAGGTCCTTAAAGCTATGCCCTGTAACTTTTTACATTTACACCCTGGGAATAACGGTGGGAACACATTGGGGGCACATAGGGGATATGCTCCAAGAATAGCCCAGGGGACTAACTGTGCAGTAAACATAGATTGGGAGAGGCCAAGAACTTCAAAATTAATTTATTTGACAAAAGCGGAATTGCTGTTCCTATCAGCTCATCGTGGTTCAGGACTGGAGAGCAGAGCACAGCTCTCGGGCAGATCAGGTATATTCTCAGACAGTGCAGGAACTGAGCTAAACTAACTCTTGTCACCAAAAATGCAAACTTAGCAATTTATCAGTCATGAAGAGATGTGATTATGACAAAAAATATTTTCAGGTTATACTTTCTACGTGGATAATAATTTCTATTTGGCACCCACTCTGAAAAGAAAATTATTAAACTTTTTCTCATTAATGTTATCTTGTGGAAGCATTGGCTCTTTCAAGAATATGGCTTCATCGGTCCTGACAAGTCTTTGATTTCCCATTGAAAAGGCTTTCATTCATTTGTAAGATGCAATGCCTACCCAGTCAAAGAATTGGAGCCAAAAGTCCCACTGTTGGAAATTTGCATGCTCTCTTCAAATGGGCAAAACTCTCCCAATCCTTCTTACAAGTTGACTTAGCACGGCTGATGAGAGATCAAATGGTGCCAGTTTTGATAATTTAAACTGTCAGTGCACAGTGAGTCAACAATATTTTATTCCTCAGGCTTATGCCACAAGCTCAATAATGCACAAGGCCTAAGGTGTGAAGTGTTACTGCACTGGCCATTGCTGCACAGGTTTCCCCATCGTGGGACGATGGCAGGGAGATGGGGTAAGGGTTGGCACATGAGCTATCTGGCCAGCACTGGAAAAGGGTTCAGGCTGGCAGTGTCGTGGACTGCTGAGTCTGGGGTGAGATGACAGAATGGTAGAGAGAGAACAGGGAGCTGCAGATCTGCAATTAGCAGAGATTGTGCAAGATGACAGATTAATAAGCTTGGGGGAGGGTGTGGATGTGGTTACCGATGGCCCGAGGAAGAGTTGAATCAGTATAATATTGAGGAAAGACCCCCTCTGTGGTGGGCTCTTAACACCAGATATTACGCCTGGAATCTGGCCAAACAGGCTTCAGCCCTGAAGCAGTCCTCACAAACACAACCTCTGCATGAATGGTCCATGTTGCCTGCAGTTCATGCCTGCAAACTTTATGAAGTTCTTGATTGTCATTAACATTTCATTTTTAATTGAGATGGATATCACACGGTGCACAAAATGTGCTGGTCTGCAAACCAATTTCAAGGCAAATTTTCCTGACTGAGTAGGATGGGTTTTACATGATGGTAAATAACAGTAAGTGCTTCATATCCATTTATTAATGTGGAGAATTAAAAACAACCTTCCATTTTCTTTGAAAATCAGTACAGATCCTGAAAGTTGTCTGCTATTGATATCTGAACAACCTGTTGAATATTTAGAACAGAATTTGGGAAATACTTCCACATGCTGACGAATACCCATCTGATAGACACCATGCATCATCACAGCTGTGAATAGCACCAAGGGTGAACTTTATTCCTTGGCTACCTCAACTCCTGCTTCTTTCTTGTTGGTAGTAAGTGCTTAAATCACTGGGGCAGAGGCCCAAGGGAAGGCACTAACAATCCAGTGAATGCAAGTTTGAATCTCAGCACAATAATTTATGTTAAACCAATCTGGAAGCAAAATACACATTTCAGTAAGAGTGACATATTGTTGAAAATTCCAACTGATTGGCTAATATACTTTTTGGAAAGGAGATGTTTGTTGGCCTATATTCAATAACACTAGCATAGTCTGCCTCTTAACTGCCCTTTGAAAGGATCAAGTCTCTCCATTGTGTCAAACTGTTACCAGAAGGTGGTATAACATGGCTTTCTTAGGGAAATTATGCACAGGCAATAACTCAGTATTTCCAATTTTGCTCATTTCCCAAGAATAATTTACAAAATACATGAAAAAAGGGAGTTATATTGACCTATACTGCAATGTGTCAGGGGAGCACGAGAGACAAATATAATTTTGTGTTTAGAGCCAAAGATCTGGGTAATTTAAAATATAATAGAAATAACTGGACATTAAGTACAGAAAATGTTAATTATGTAGGAACCACGAGAAAATTCACACCTCAGGACTAAATGGATGAATAGGAACTTTATGGTCTATTAATTATTAAATGTGTCAAAACCAAATTAGCTATAAAAGCAGTTAACTTTTGGCAAAGTATTAGCTTTTATATTTCTGCAGAACAAATCATTCTTTGTTTTTATAGGGAAGCTTTTATCAGCTGCTCATCTCATTTCCCTGCACTTGAGGTTTAAAAAAATAAAATAAGCCGCTGTGTATTACTGTGAACATTAATCATACCGCAGCGCCACAGGAACATAACATTCCTGTTAAAGATATATCATTGGTCAAAGAAACCATCTGAAGTTGCAGTCAAGTTGAAGGCACAGCAGCAAGATTTTTTTTCCATTTCTGCCTGCCGACTGAGTTGATTATTATTAAAAGGTGTAAAAGTGTGTTGCGAATGTCATGTACTATATTGCACAGTGGCATACACAAAACGACCAGCATTATGCATCTGCCAGGTTGTTATTATGAAAAAGATTATCCACATCTGATCCTCGTATGTGGATGTTTGAAGTATCATCCATCAGCTCTCATCACATTATTCCGGTGTTATTATTCCTTATGGATGTGTCCCACTGTTCGAACAGCTTCTGCTGATCTCTGTAGCATAAATGACAGTGCAGGGAGATTATATGGAAACCACAGGCATTTAGCAGAAATCAAATCCAAACTTGAAGTGATGTCCAGCCCTTCAGAACAGAGGCTAAAAAGCAGTGTGTTTTTAGACCTTTATGTAAAAGACATCCAGTTAAGTGACTGAAATCTAGATCAGTCCTTATGGGCAATGTTAAAAGGGTAGTTCCAATTCACTAGCAGCACAAAGAATGAGGAAAGTAAGAATGCGTCATTAAAACAATATTGTTTCCCAAGCTCCTTCATATTAGTAAAGGCAGTTTATTCAGCCAAAGCCAGATTACAAAATCAGCCAGTATCCCCACTGTTGGTTTCCATTCAAGCAGCCTCGTCTGGAACCTTCCTCACTAAAGCTTTGCAGCACCAGCCCACAGTTAGTTACACGAACAAAACCTTAAAGGCTGAGTAATAAAAAAGCTATATTGCCCACAGATTGATATCACATATGACATACATCCTTTAATAATGAAAGGAAAGAGGGATAAAATAAAACACTTAAATATTTGCCCACTCTTCGCAGGCTTTACTTTGTCACAAAGTTCTTGAGAAACTTCTTGCGAAAGTTCTCGGAGATTGATAGATTCTTGATTCGTACAGGTGTTTGGGAGAAGGCAGGAGAATGGGATGAGAGGGAAAAATAGATCAGCCATGATTGAATGGTTAAGTAAAGTTGATAGGCTGAATAGCCTAATTCTAGTCCTATAATTTTGGAACTTATGAAACAGGCTGTCCTTGATTTGGTCATAATTGGTTTTGGTTCCACGGAGTCTTATTTTTGAGTTGTGCTTTTGTTAATCTGGAGAGTTAGTGCCCATCCCTTGGTCTTTCCTGCATCTTTGCAATCTCCAATGACATCTCCATTGAGATTGAGTGATTTTTTAGACGAATTTTAGAATTTTACTGATGCGGAACCTCATCAGTACTTGCAAAACTTTTGAAGAATGTTTTCCCTAACTATGTTTATGACCAGGGAACAGAGTTTGAGAATAAGTGGTCAATCATTCAGGAAATTTCAGAGGGCAGTAAACCATTGGAGTTCTCTACTCGAGGCAAATGTGGAAAGTCAATTGTTATGTTCATTCAAAATAGATTTCAATTGATTTCTGGGCATCAAGGAAATTGGGAGATTTGGGGACAGTGCAGGAAAATGGCACAGAGGTATAAAATCAGCCATGAACTTCATAAATGGCAGAGGAGGTTTGAAGAGCTGGATGGTGTAGTCCTGCTCTGATGTTGTGCACCTATCTTTCTTCATCTGTCAGACTTCTGCTCGCGGGCTGTCGTCTGACAAGTTTTTTTGCTCCAACACCTTTTACTGAGGCATCTGCCTCTGATTTTTGTTCCTTCCTACCATCAAAGTATCATGGAACATAGAACAGTGCAGCACAGGAACAGACCCTTTGGCCCACAAGGGGTCTACCGAGCTCCGCTGCCACTCTTTTTGATTTGTTTTTTTCCCCAGCCTATTCTTCATTCTTCTAGATCAGTTGTCTAAGTAGCTCACACATCCCACTCAGCTGGGGCAGTAACTTGTATGATAAAGTTGAGAGTCACTGCAATATTACTTGGCTTTCCAACTGATGCAACAATGGAACTTCCTGAATGTTCCCCAAGATATACACTGTAATTTGTATCATAAACATTCAAATATTGTTCAGCTGTCAAATCGCACAAGATTTTCATGTAAAGATATTTAGTGCATCCTGTATATTTCAGCAGTCAACATTAAAAACCTTTGTTTTCTCAGTCCCAGTCTCTAGGCCAGGATTCCGAGTGAATTTGGGATGCTCCATTTCTCTGAATTCTTTGCTTGATTTAGTTCAATTTTGAACAAATTCTCCCAAATTCTTGAAGTAACTGCTGGTGTTGGGAGAGACAAATATGAATGTGACTGCAGAATGCAAGGCTGTTTCACAAATCATAATCCATCCTTCTGAAAGATTCAAGATACTCTTCTCCTTTGACTATTCCTAAAAATTGCCTGCTGTTACAAAGCTGTCACTTGTATTTTAATATCTGTAACATCAAAATGATACTCAGAACTGGCACTGAATCGCAAAATGCCAGTGCCTGGCGGAATCGAAGTGGAACTCGTGCTGTGCTCTCCATGTTCCTTGTTAGCACAATGAATATGACTCCAATGAGTACTCAGGCATTGCCTTTGCTTGCAATGGCGAAAAAAGAGCTTATAACACTAAAGGGCACAGTCTACAACATTGTCAACTGGAAGACAAACTTCTCTTTAGTTTAGTTTAATTTAGTTTAGAGATACAGCGCGGAAACAGGCCTTTTGGCCCTCCAAGTCCGCACTGACCAGCGAACCCTGCACATTAACATTATCCTACACAAACTAGGGACAATTTACACTTATACCAAGCCAATTAACCTACAAACCTGTACTTCTTTAGAGTATGGGAGGAAACTTAAGATCTCAGAGAAAACAGGGAGGGGGAGAACATACAAACTCCATACAGACAGCACCTGTAGTCGGGATCAAACCTGGATCTCTGGCGCTGCAAGACAGCAACTCTACCACTGTGCCACTTTCCATATCATTAAAGTACAACACTTTTAGGCAATTTTCTTTGGGGCCAGACAGGAATCTCGTTGATTATAATCCTTCCTTTCTGACTTTCCTATCTGTTGACATCAGTAAAGGCGGTTCTGAAAACATTCCCAGCACTGCTCAGTTTGAGTTGTAATGTCTTATTTTAAGACAGTCAGGCATTTGTTGTTTGATAAACTTAAAGATTTATTTTGCACTTGTTAATCCATTGTCTTATTACAGTTTGAGGATCATTGTGTGGAAAATGGCTGCAGGTACCAACTACAGAAAGCACAATCTATTTAAAATTAATTTGTTCTATGCAACATACTTTGGTTCTTTGTGAGAGATGTCATTTAAATAGTCTGAATTTTATCCTTCCTTTCCTCCTTTTCTTGCAGCCTTTTTTTGTATCCTTTGATATTGAGCATATCTGCCACAAAATGAAAAAAAAAACACTTAAAAAAGCTTGAGGCACAAAGGACTGCAGATGTTGGAATCATTTTCCAGCTTTTGGTCCATCCTTTCCCTTCACCTCTCTACCAGTCGTCCTTCCTCCTCTCCATCAGTCTGAAGAAGGGTCCCAACCTGAACCAATATTTGTCCATTTCCCTCCTCAGATGTTGCCTGACACACTGAGTTCCTCCAGCAATTTGTTTTGTACTTAAAAGAACTAGCCATCCTGCAGAGAGCACACAAATGAGTGTGGGTGGATACATTGAATGAGCTGTCAGAGGAAGTGGTAGGGTCAGGCACAATTACAACATTTAAGAGGCATTTGAAAAGGTTCATGGATAGGAAATGTTTAGAGGGTGTGGTGTCAGGGTTGATGACCACACAGACACTCACAGTAGGGTGATCTTGTGTGATATATTTTCCTTACAGTGGTAAGGAAGTCCAGGACCACAGGGGGAGCATTCCCTTGCCATCATGGCGCATGTGCAGTGGCACTGGCGATCTTGGACTTGTCCCAGCTGCTCAGTCCTAGTCTTTGAAGAAGGACGCATGCCTACCCCAGTCCTCCCCTGCAGTTCACCCTTGCCTCAAGAGGAGATGCTGGCCACCTCAGGTTTATCCTTGCAGCTCAGCTTTGGGCTTGAAGTGGCGCTGGCAGTCTCAGTTACGCTGGCAGCTCTGTCTTTGCCTGTGTGTGTGGGCACAGATCCTCACTGTCCATGGGCAAGTAGAAGCACTAGAGTCTCAGACTTGCCCCTGCCACTCAATCTTAGCTTCAGGGGAGGTGCTGGCTGTCTCAGGCTTCTTCCTAACAGCCCAGTCTTGGCCACGTGGTGGTGCCGGTGGGCTCGGGTTTATCCCAGTGGCTCAGTCTTCCTCAAACCTGTGACAGGGGAACACAGCTAGCATGAAGACTCCCCATTTTCTCTCTTCCTCTCATCCAGAGTGTCTGAGATTTTTCAGGAGTAATGCTGATGAGGTGCAGGTGGCCAAACCAATATCAGCTAATTGGACTGATGCTGGGGATTGGCCTCTAGATAGGTTTTAAATACTAAGCCTGGCTGTTAACCTCACAAAACCACTTCCATTGCATTTCCAGACAAGCCAGCTAGCCTAAGGCACCTATTGGACTTTTACAATTATGATATGTCAACTTTTACAGAAGTGATGTCAAGTAGTAGAACCAAGGAATCATTCTTCAATGGTTCTTTATTCTCACAGGTCTTTTGTATTGGCAAGCTTGCAGCAAGTGTAAAAGTTGCTCAATTTTGAAAGTTTAGATTTCAAAGAGCTGCATGTAAATATTGATATGGTGTGGCGGGCTGAGCCACTTTGGTATCGGACCATCGTTTGTCGGGCTCGATCTCTCGTGTGGACCGGGCATGATCTGGGCCGATCAATCATGCGGTCAGGGGGGCAGCTGACAACCGAGACCAGCAGAATGCCGTTTCGGTTAAACTGCCCATTTTCTGGACATCATAGCCCCACGTGTGGTTCGAACAGGCTGAACCCCAGTTGCACATTCAACAGATCACTGCCGATGCCACAAGATATTACTACATGGTCAGTGCGCTGAACCAGGACATTGTCAGGTACCTTATCGATTACCTTCGCCAGCCACCAGCTGCGGGCAAATACTAGGGCTTTAAAGCGCTCCTTTTGCGCACTATTGGTCTCAGCCGCCGTGACAGGGCAGCCAAACTCCTGCACATGGATGGCCTCGGCGAACGCAAGCCATCCGTGCTTATGAGCGAAATGCTTGCCTTGCTGAATGGCCACGCGCCCTGCCTCCTGTTTGGACAGATTTTCCTCGAACAGTTGCCCGATGACATTCGCGCGCGTGACCGACGGAACTGTATTCAGTTAATGATTAAACAGTGTTTACACAACGTGTGGACCTCCTCAATGGAAATATTTTCAGCAGCAAATGTTGTTTTTTTGCATTGTAAACTATCAATTTAGATCTATTAATTATTTTCATCATGTAATATATTGGTGTCTACCCCAGCAATAAGCAAACCAAGCAGGAAAACAAATAAATACATTTATGCCATTTTAGGTGAGGAATGTCAGTCATCTTTATTAGGAACTACACTGGGGAAAGCAACTATTGAAAATAGGACAATAGGATTAGCTTGTTTTCAAATGGAGGGAATTTTGTTTAAATTAGGCTGTAAATCACTGGGAAGAGCTTTTTAAAATCATTGTTCTTGAGATGCTTGTGACACTGGGAAAGCTACATTCACTGCCTACGCCTAGTTCTGACAAAGATGTTTCTCCTTGAGCTTCTGCATTTATTATTCCAGGCACTTGTAAAAGTGGTGTAATAATGAGGACAAAGCGCTGGGACTGGTGCATTGTTTAAACACTAAAGTACTTTTGTACATACAGAGTTTTTAAGGAGTACCAAGCTGGGGTTATTAAAATCCTCAAGGTTGAAGGAAGAACTTCTGAGCAAAGGAATCGGGGGATGATCAGAATTATTTTTTTTTAACATGGAAAAGTTATAAAATGACAGGAATAATTATGTTGTGTCATCAGGAGATGGCAGAAAATTAAACTGATATTTTGTATAATTTTTCCCAGAAAAGATCACAGGAAGCCCTTCTAGTGAGAGTGGAGTGCATCCAGAGCTGACAAAGTTATTGTTAAAAAGATATTGAGAAACGAAAGGGACAGAAAAGCAATAAATTCCATGACCTGCCTTCATGGCTCTCGGATATTCACTTCAAGGAGGTGGCTAGTGAGAAAGAGGATGGCTGAAGAAGGGTCCTGACCTGAAATACCACCTATCCATGTTCACCTATCCATGTTCACCTATCCATGTTCCCTGACCCACTCTGCGATGCTCCCTGACCCACTCAGTTACATCAGCACTTTGTGTCTTTTTTTGAAAACCAGCACCTGCAATTCCTTGAGTCTCTAGAGGATGTATCCAGTGTCCATTCCAATGTTATAAAGAGTCCAGAATACACCCCACAGATTGGAAAGCAGCAAACACAATCCATTATTGGAGGAAAATGGAAAACAAGGAATCAGTTAGCCTGAAATTAGCAGGACGGTTGCTACTGCGATCTATTTTTAAGGAAAGGGTAACTGACCACTCAGAAATTAATTCTGAGGGATTTCTCATTTCTAAACGATTGCTGGCTTAAAATGGGCTTGAAATGTAAATCTGCTCAATTCAACCCCTTTGCCATTCTGATCGACATGTGCATTACTCTCAGTTGCGGTGGGTCTCATTGGAAAACAATCCAAGAAAACGTGGCTACATAAGAAGACTGGAATTGGAAAATTACAGATGCTAGAAATTGGGCAAAAAATAAAGTACTACAGGAACTCAGCAGATCTGGCAGCATCTCTGGACAGAATGGACAACCAACCTTTCGGGACAGGATCATTCTTCATAACAAAGCTACTTTAATTCAACCTGCAGTTGCTCAACCTCATTTGGGCTCAATGCTTCACTTAGGCCATTTTCCTGCAATTTATTACATTCACCACAGATGTAGATAGTTGAGAGCTGCAGATTCCTAGATGTAAATATCACTAACAATTGGTTCTGGTCCAACCACTGAAGCCATGGCCAAAGAAAGCACACTTATGCCTCTCCTTCCTCAGAAGATGAAGGACATTTGGCAGTTCTCCACTGATTCCTACCATATTCTACAGACGCACCATAGAAAGCATGCTATCAGAATCAGATCTGGGTGTCTTAGTGCATCAGTCACTGAAAGGAAGCATGCAGGTACAGCAGGCAGTGAAGAAAGCCAATGGAATGTTGGCCTTCATAACAAGAGGAGTTGAGTATAGGAGCAAAGTGGTCCTTCTGCAGTTGTACAGGGCCCTAGTGAGACCGCACCTGGAGTACTGTGTGCAGTTTTGGTCTCCAAATTTGAGGAAGGATATTCTTGCTATTGAGGGCGTGCAGCGTAGGTTTACTAGGTTAATTCCCGGAATGGCGGGACTGTCATATGTTGAAAGACTGGAGCGACTAGGTTTGTATACACTGGAATTTAGAAGGATGAGAGGGGATCTTATCGAAACGTATAAAATTATTAAGGGGTTGGACACGTTAGAGGCAGGAAACATGTTCCCAATGTTGGGGGAGGCCAGAACCAGGGGTAGGCCATTTAGAACAGAGATGAGGAAAAACTTTTTTAGTCAGAGAGTTGTGAATCTGTGGAATTCTCTGCCTCAGAGGGCAGTGGAGGCCAATTCTCTGAATACATTCAAGAGAGAGCTAGATAGAGCTCTTAAGGATAGTGGAGTCAGGGGGTATGGGGAGAAGGCAGGAACGGGGTACTGATTGAGAATGATCAGCCATGATCACATTGAATGGCGGTGCTGGCTCGAAGGGCCGAAGGGCCGAATGGCCTTCTCCTGCACCTATTTTCTATTGTCTATTGTCTATAGAATGCACTGCAGTTTGGTTTGGTAACTGCTCCGCCCAAGACCACTCAAAATTGCAGTTGTGGACGCAGCCTGGTCCATCACACAAACCAGCCCTCCTCTCCATTGCACACCATTTATCTTGAAGAACAAAGATGCTATTAACCTATTAAAATGTTTGTACACTTCCTCTTTTAATCTTTAGTAGCCCTCCATACTTCAGAATCGTGCCTTCCCTAAATAGGGCAAGTCTTTCTCACTGGACCCGTAATGCATTTGTTTCGACTGTGACTGTACTTCCACTGATTGTCCTTAAGAGGATCACAGTTTTAGGAGTAACCAATGCCCACACATGAGCAGCCACTAGATTTTCAGTGACTTATTGAAGGACATAGAGAAAAATCAAACTGGAACGATTTTGCTCCTGAATCCTGAAGGATACATCCAGTGAGGGGAGGGGGTGATTGGAAATTTGTCACGGATGTAGGGTAGAAACAGCAGGAAGAGAGGGCTGGACAGATTTAAATGATGACTGAAGGAGTTCTTTGAAATGAAGGGAGAACTGAGCTGGAGAGAGAATCGAACTCCAGGGAACCCCTGAATTAATTTAAATAATAAAACAGTTCTATGTATAGCACTCTGCAGTCACGCAAGCTTTCTCCAAGGCATAAATAATTTAAAAGCCTGAAAAAACAATGACATATGAGTTCAAGCATGAAAAGCTACCAAATAAGTGCACATTGTATAAAACAGAACAAACCCCAAGATGATTTGTGCTGCATGGCACAGATAACATGAGGGCTGCACACACCTACATTAAAGTGTAGTCTGTTTGATGCCCTACATGTGGTTTGTCCTGGGGTTGACACTAGCATCTCCCCTGGGGTAAACACATAAAGCAATTACTCCCAAAGAGAGCAGTCACTTTTGTCCTAGTGTCTTTGAAAAAAACAACTTTTTATTACTAGACCATACAAAATTTTGCCACCTTGATCTTGAGAGTTTATTCCACCAAACTGATGCTCTTTCTTAGCAGGCTTTTTTCTTTGCCATCTTTGCCATTTTGACTCCTTATATATTGCAATAATAATTCTTTGCATTAAACTGTGTTTTAATTCATTATTTTGGGGATCTCAGTGCTGTACTAAGATTTCAGAACTAACCGAATAATATATACAAATAAAACAATTTCAAAAATCCGAACTGATTAGTTATCAGCTAGCATTTTCTCAGTCTAACGTAGCGTCCCAACCCAAAATGTCATCTGATGATTTCTCTCCATAGATATGCAGATTTGTTGATTAATTGGCCTCTTTAAAAAAAAATTAAATGGCCGTTGTGTGTCGGATGGAACTAGTGTATGGGTCATTATTGATCAGCATGGACTTGGTGGGTCGAAGGGCCTATTTCTATGGTGAATCTCTAAAACTAAACACCAAACTAAAACACCAACAAAAAGAGTGTGTATGCATCCCTGTAGCCGGAGCTCGGCAGATCCTCTGGAGTTCCAGCTCTTCTCCTCTCCTTTCTCTGGCTCTGCTGTTCTTCCCTCAACTGTTTTTGTGTTCCATCCAAGCTTTGCATTTCCTATTTGAGCTCATTTCCCGCAAGCGCTCTCTTTTCATTTGTACTCTGCGACCTGCTGTCTCTCGCATGACTTTGATGAATATTGCTAATTCCCGACTTCAAACTCCTTCTTTCACTGCTTTACTGAGTGATCTCTCGTGTTCGAGGCTGATGAATCTTAAAGCAGCCTCAATGCCTCAACAGACTTCCAGTCCATGTGCAATTCTGTCAAACATCAGCTTTCGTCAGAGAAAATTTAGCGGTCGAAAACAAATGTAGATGGCAAAGATATCACAGCATGAAATTTTACAATCCAGTTTTCAGGTCATTTCCATTATTTTTTTATTAATATGATTTTTTTTTAGCAGTTTCAATCAGAAACATGATGGTTTAATTTCATCCTAAGCATTTCATGGTGTTTCTTGCCTTCACTCACCTGATACATAGTCTTGCAAGATATCTTATGAAGTTTTTATTAAACAGCAAGAGACTGCATGGGGCCAGTCGAGGTTCAGAATAGAAATGCATTCATCAGTCACACAAGAGACAACACGCTATGGAAAAATAAAATCAAATGTAAAGACAGAAGAGAAAAAAAATGAATTTAAGACAGTTTCTAGCTTTCAGGAACCATACTATTAGTTTCAGAAGAGCCAGCTACCAGAGCAATAGTGGCAGAAATTAGACTTTGATTGGACTGAGACAGCATGTAGTTGAAGCAAGAGGACCAGGAGCTGATAGAAGTCAGTCCTTGGGCCCTATGTGAATAATTGAGTCCTGGTTCTGGTTTCACTTCCACAACAAGCTGGAAGAGCAGACAGCAATCTCAGGTTGCCTGTCCAGCCAACAGCAGCCCCCTGGTAAGTCCGAGGAAATGTGTTGTAATGGCTTTTGAGAGACAATGCATTGCCTTGGCGTGTCTGGTGTCAGGGGAGTAGTTCTGCTCTTCCTGACACAATAAGTAGATGTTTCTTAAAAATGTAAAGTACAACCAATTCTCAGGAGATGGACAAAATAAATTAAAGCATGGATCTTGCAAGTTCAAGGCCAACTTTCAATTACGATGCACCTGTCAAAATATCCCGGTGCTTCATGTGTGGCTGCCATCATCTCAAATTTAATATCAAGCCACATGCAAAGTTATTAGCAGATGAATACAAATGTGAATAAAGTGGTGGATTGTATGAATAAAATAGAGAGAGAGACATTTTAATAGAAATAACCAAAGTTTAGGAGCTTGCCAAAGGTAGAGTAGTTAAATTTAGGAATTAACAAGCAATCAGAATTAGAGCAATGGAGGAATTAAAAACCAATGATAGGAATTTTCACATGAGGAGTTGCTTAACTGGGAGTCAAAGCTTATAATGGATGGATAGTGGATGAAAGGGAACTTGTATGAATTGGGACTGAGTTTTTGATTTATATCATATTAACATGAGTCACAATGAAGGAGGGAAGCCTGGAGTACTCAGTAAAGTCAGGAGATAGCCACTACAGAAAATCTACTCCACACTATCGATGAGTTGAGGCAGTTCAAAATGCAAGTCAGTTTTGTCATGGATGTGTACAAAATGATATATTAATGACATTTTAATAATGGAATAACCATATCATATATTTATATTCCCTTTCAAAACATTGTACAGTTTAGTTTATAAAAACATTTTTTTTTGTATTACATATTCCCTAGCAATTAATTTAACAGCTTAATTCCCAACTAATGTCAGAAAGGTTCGGAGTTCATGGAAAATATTGATCACTTAATTTACTTTACATAAAACTAAATGTATGTGATTGCTTCATGAGTCTAGTTTACGATATTGGTTTCATTTGATCTGATTCGACACCTTACACAACTTGCTACCGTTGACAATTAGTGTCATGCATTGCCAAATTTACCATGAGCCATTATTTGTCTGAGGCCTCATTAGAGCCATTGTCAGGTGTGTAAGTCATTGCAGAGGATTACACTGTGTTGGAGAAAAATCCAAACCAGGTAAAATAGTCTCCAGTAAATAAGCTCAGGGATTCAAGAGAAAAATCTATAAAAGATTGGTGGGATGACAAAATGGTGGCGCTGCCCTAGCAGCTGCGGCTTACCTGCGGTCCGTTTGTCTTTTGTGTTTTTTGTCTTAATTGTAGTGTTTAGATGTGATATAGTGTTTTTTTGTCGTTGTGTACTATATGTATGGGGGGGGGGGGAAACTATAAATTTGTCTCTTCCGAACGGAGACTCGACCTTTGTTTTCTGGGCCGTGTCTCTGTTCCCGCTGCGGCCTACCATCGGCCAAACACCTGGAGCTGGCGGCCTCCAGCTGAGACCACCTGGGGCTCTGGTTCGCAGAACCCGTGGACCGGACTTACCATCTGCGGAGCTGGCTGCCTTCGGAGGCTGCGGGAGTGGTGGCGACTCGCCTTCGGAGGCTTCGGCGCGGGCCGCGTGGATGTCGGAAGCTCGAAGCCCCCTGGGTGGGGGCCGACATCGGAAGCTCTGGCAGCAGCAGCGTCTTCGCCCGCCCCGAATCGCGGGGCTTGGGTCGGCCCGCCGCGGACTTTTCACCATCCGGCGCGGCCTGAAATAGGCTGCCGGATATTTCTCTGCCCGGTGGGGGCTTCAATGTCGGGAGCCACGACCGCCCCGACGTGCAGCGGCAGCGTCTTCGCCCGCCCCGGATCGCGGGGCTTGGGTCGTCCCGTTGCGGACCTTTCACCATCCGGCGCGGCCTGGAACGTGGCAACTTCAACAGCCTGACCGCGGGAGAAGACGGCAGGGGAAGAGAAAAGACATTCTGGCCTTCCATCACAGTGAGGAGGTGACTGGAGGAGACTCACTGTGATGGATGTTTCTTTTTTTGTTTTGTGTTGGTTTGTGGTTGTGTGTGTAATTGCTTATTTTATTGCTCTTATTGTTGGACTGTGGGTGACGAAATCTCGTCCAAAAGACGTTTTTTTGGATGACAATAAAGGTAATTCTGATTCTGATTCTGATTCTGACTGGTGGAGTTGAATAGCATAGATGTGTTTATAATGTTAAACAAAAAACAACAGAAGGTAATACTGAAAAAAGTCCAAAGTCAGGTAGAATGAACACTAGCATAGACCATTTAAGTCAACAACTTGTTTCTATACTGTATATTTCATGTAATGAATGACAAACATACTGAATCGGTATTCAGGCACCGACAACAATTGCTTGTGACATTACTTATACATTGCTTTTCATAATGTATGATCTTTCCAAGGATCTAGAGGTCGGTTAGCGAGTCAGCTCTCTCCCAACAGAAATTTTACATTTTTCTGCCAGAAAGATTGACAGTACTGATATCATAGAGTCATGAATGATACAACGCAGAAGGAAGTTACTTGACATTTTTTTTTCTGTACTGACTCTTTGAAAGATCTGTTTAATTAGTCTCCATTGTCTGCTCTTTCCTTATGGTGCTGTAATTACTTTTCTATTCAAGTAGATATCCAATTCCCTTTTGAACCTACTGTTGGCTCAGCTTTTTCCATCCTTTCAGAGAGTGCTTTCTATATCGCAACACCTCTGCAAAAAAAGATACTCTTGTTGTCTCTGGTATCTTTGCCTCATGTTTTAAATCTATGCTACTGACATTCCGGTCATTGGAAACCATTTCTCCTTATTTATTCTATTGAAATACTTCAAGATTTTATGCAACCCGTCTAGTCTTCTCTTATTCAGGTATGTTCTAATGTGGACAAGCCACATCTTCCCCAGTCACCTTGTCCAAATACCATTTCAGTAAAGACAATTCTGCATCCCTATCTAAGGCCCTGACATACTTCCTAAAATGTGTTGCCTAGAAGTAAACTCGTTATCCTGGCTATGGTCCCTGGAACATCCATAGGTATTTCCCTCCAGTGTGATAAACAACTATTTCCTACTATTCATTGTGTAGGAAGGAACTGCAGATGCCTGTTTAAATTGAAGATAGACACAAAATGCTGGAGTAACTCAGCAGGACAAATAGCATCTCTGGAGAGAAAGAATGGGTGACTTCGGGTCGAGACCCTTCTTCAGACTCCTGGGTTAAAACGTTGTCGTAGAGTCGGAGAGCAGGTGGAATCACAGAGGAAGGTGGGTTACGTATATTTTATACTCTTGATCTTTCTCATTCATTAATTTGATCCATAAACAGATATTCTTAGGAAATGAAGTCCCTGGAAAGCTTTTAATTACACAAATATTTGTAAATAAAAACTTTGCTTTCAGAAAATCAACAATTCTGGTAAGAAAATATGCAGATTTATAAAATACACCAAATAAAGAATATGAAATCGATTTATTCACAAAATGCTGGAGTAACTCAGCAGGTCAGGCAGCATCTCGGGAGAGAAGGAATGGGTGACGTTTCGGGTCGAGACCCTTCTTCAGAATATGAAATAATGGGATAAAATGTTATTCTTAATTACATCTTAAATTAAGAACAATATCACCATGCACCCTTTGAGTGTATGTACCAAGAGGGAAATATATGGTCCTGAGGGGCCTTGAAAGGGTAAGAACATAATCTAGTGGGAAATGCCTCAAAATAAAAGACTTGCTCTTAAGAGACAGAGATGTCGCAAAACTTGTTTTTCTAGCATGAGAGTAGGGAGTTTTTTGGAACTCTCTCCCTGAAAGGCCAATGGAAGCTAAAACTTCATTAAAGCTGTTTCATGATTAGTAGGCAAGTGATGGGATGGGGCAGGGGAGGTGCAAGGTTACTGCAGGGAGGTGGCAATGTGGAACTAAGATTGTAATCAGATCAGTCGTGACTTTATTCAGTGAATGAGCAGGCTTGAATGGCTTCTAATTTGTATCTTCACACTGAAGTGGTAGTGCAGGTTCTTAGCATTGGTGGAAGTGTGAGAGGTATTCTCAGTGGTGTTCCCAAATTAGGTTGGTGGTGGTGAATCTGAGCTTGATGGCTTTTATAATAATTATTGCATGAACAATTAACGTGACAACTAAAGTTGTACTGCTACCAACCTTACACTACTAAGGGCAACAATTAGGGTGGTGAATCGTGGAATTCTTTGCCACAGAAGGCTGTGGAGGCAAAGTCAATGAACATATTTAAGGCAGAGATGGATAGATTCTTGATTAGTACGGATGTCAGAGGTTATGGGAGAAGGCAGGAGAATGGGGTTAGGAGGGAGAGATAGATCAGCCATGATTGAATGGTGGAGTAGACTTGATGGGCTGAATGGCCTATTTCTACTCCTATCACATGATTTTATGATCTTATAATTATCCATGCATTACATGTTTTGGCTTGAGCTATTGTGCTTTAGCTTACCTATAATAACTGATCATTTATTGAATATTTTATTTGTGGTATTGTTGCATTTATTGAGCTTGTAAAACTGCAGTAAATAAAAAAATCATTGCTCCAGTCGCAGTACATGTGACAATTAAATACTCTTGACACTTGCCTTTTGAGGTTGTGATATTTGCACGTTTAGTTACTGTATTAAGCTTTAGTGTCCGTGGTGGTGTTGCATGGACAAACAGACTGCAAACAAAATAACTTTATGAAACACGAGAGAAGCTTCAGAGTAAGATTTTATTTATGTAAAATTAATGCCTGAGCACCCCAAATTGCCGAGTAATTGGTGGTGATTGACGATTCATAGGACGTCTTTTCCTCACCACGTGTTGACAACTTATTTGCATATTAATCGCATGCTATTATTTTTACAGCAAATTGAGTTGATAATTTCTTTGGTAACAACCTAGAGGCAATAACACATACTTGTCAAATATGCAGACCTCTTAACAGGTTCAGGCACAGAAGATGACAGCCTGTTATTTTTTAAATGGCTTCTCTAACAAATGTTGGCTCTGTGTTCAGAAGTAGAAAAAGGAGTTTAATTTGTGTATTTTCCTTCATGTAAAATAAATTCACTGAAATGTTTTGGAACAGTGGTAGAATTTAGTTGGAGTCTATAGGGAGGCTAAAGGTGTGAAATTTGCTTAAAGAGAAATAGTATAGCATTCACAACTTACAACTTTTTATTAATTTTTCATTGAAAGTGAATGTTATATATTGTTAGTGAATTGTCTTTGGCATAACACAAAGGTAGCTAGATGTAATAATAATCAATGATTGTGCAAGAGGAAGGAGAAAGGCTTCAGTAATCTGCTCTGTGGCGCAACCAACTGGCAAGAGACTGCAATTACCACGTGACTGTTGACATACCAAAACTGAACAAAGAACGAACAAAATATTTGAATGGCAAATAGTAAACATGAATGATAAAATGATCCAAATACACCTTTCAAAACTACAAATGAGTTAAATGGTTACATTTTACTTATTTATTATTTAAATAAGCTCAGTAGCTTAACACAAGGAGGATTATATTCATTCTACGTTAAGCAATTTATATGATAAAAACTAATTTCTTGTCTTTGTAAATGTCTGTCAAGATTTTTGTTCCCTTTCTGCATAGGCAATTGAAGAAACATAATATAGGAAACTGTTAAAGACTGAGTTTGTGGGAGCTTGCAACTAACTGTGATAATGGTTTAAAAGACAACAACTAAAAAAACTAGGGCGCAGAGAGAAGGAATGATCCACCAAAATAATTATTTAAATTTGTCCTAAATTACAACCTACAAGGCAGTATTTACCTGCTTTAATTAGCTACCTTTGAACACTGGAAGCATTGAAAGCACATTTCTTTTGTGTGTTTAATTCATTGTTTCAAAAGAAAGAAATAATAAATTGATGCTCTCATTGAGATAATAAAACCTGCAATGATTACAGCTGAGCTTACTAAAGATATGGAGTCATTAGATTTACATCTCCAGTGCTTACTGAAATGTAAACAAGCGATGTTTGACTGATTTTGTTCTTCTGTCAAAGTCATATGCAACAGATTCCAAAAAAGTCAACAAGTAGAATTTGATTCCAACATTTGCAATAATGTCAGACTTGATGCTGGTGGAAGATGAACCCCCAATGCATTGAGAAGTTATGAGGATTATTGCTATTCAGTTATGCTTGAGAGAAAATGATGCATTTTCTCCTATGATGTATGTGTCACTTTCTATTAAATCTGAGAGGCACAGTGTTCTGAAAACTAGGGCAAACAGTGCTGCGTATTTGATTAGATCTCTGCCGTGAATAAATTTATTTCACAGCAAGTGTAAAAATGAGCAAGGCCAAAACCCCTTAGAGTACAAAATGTCATAGTCATTCCTAATGCATTACTTCACGGGAGAAATTGCTAATAAAACTCCGATTAGAATGTCATACCTGCTACTACAGAATTCTCTAGAAAGTTTATTTGATATGTCTAAGCCAATTATTAAAGTCTTACCGATAAGAAACAGCTCACTGGGCTTGAACAGTGTCAGAATTGAATGACTAAATCGTGTGCCATTCATGGGCTTCTGCTTTTTCTAATTAACTTGGCTCTATGCAGAATATATGCACTTAAGAAACTAATTTTCTCCCACACATGGGTTTTGCGTCCTTGCTTTGCCTTTGAAAAATAAATGGCTTTCTGACAGGTCTTTTAACTGTTTCAAAATGAAAAGAAATGTCTAGTTAAACTGTTTTCATTCTGTCTTTGAACAAGGAAAGAAACAAAAAATGAAAAACTGAAGGGATAATTGAATGTTGACACATTTATGTAATACTATCAGTTATTCAGCTAAAATAGTGCCTATATAAATATATATATGTATGTGTGTGGCAGCCCATTGCAGAATCAATGACCTAAAAAAAGGTCAATAGACATTTTGCTGGCAACTAAAAAAGTGCAACATCATAGTGGATATCTGAACCTGTTCAGGCTGAAGGTGCTGGACTGGAAAAACACTAATTTTCCAGGCTAAAGGGAAATTAATTGGGCAGAAAAGTTAGCAAGCAGGTCAAAAGATTAACAATAGAATTCTTCAGGTATGTGAAGAAGAGAATACATCAATAAATAGAGCCATATAAAGTGGACAGCTGCTCTGTTATTGTCCCATGGATAGATATAAAATGAAACTTATAAGTGAAACTGAGGTTGAAGTTAGGGATTGTGATATTAAAGTCCGCCATCAGCAGTAAGAAGCTGCAATGGGGAGGTCAATAAAGGGTTTAATAGAGCTTAAAGGTAATCAAAGTACTATTGATAAAGGAAAATAGTCAATCAGTTTTTATGCATTTAAATGCAAGTGGGTATTTGAAAGGAGAACGGGGTTGCTCAGATTTGAAGAAGAGAGACTAATTAATGAGACCAAAAGCATTCTTTGAGAAACAAAATAAATATTTTGCATTGGCTTCACAAATAAGGATGAAATTGCATAGTGATATTAGGAAGCTACTCAATTTGGCAGGATAAACATGTGGTGTCTCACAAGGATCTATATTGGCGTCAGAAATGTGCATCATATATATAAATAACTTGAGCGATAGGATGGTTCCCGCAAACTCAAGTTTACTGATGACACAAAGTAAATGCCATTGTAGGCAAAATCAATGGTCGTAAATTACATCTAGGGAGATCAAATGAATGAACAGAATTGTGGTAAATATTGTTCTTGAAGGATAATGTGAGATTATTCACATTTGTATCTAAACTCGATATGGAACAGAGTATATCTCAAATATTGAAAAACTTGGATAAATGATTCAAAGGGGGTCACAATATAAAGAGAAAGAGAAATGGAATGCTAGTCTTTATATTATAGGGTTGTATAAGGTTATGAGGGGAAAAGAGAAGGTAGATGCAAAGAGTATGTGCAATGGTGGGTAATTTCTGTACTTATCTTTTAGAAGAATTATATAAGTTGTCATAATTATTGATGGAAACATTTGTGTTGAGTACCCTGACCTTAAATACCACATTATTGTTCTTCTTTCTATGCTGTTAATTGCCTAATACTTGTCATGTGATTGTTGAACAGTTAACAAATAATAATTTGATTACTTTCTCCAATGTTTAAATTTATACTTGGGATGGTGTCCATTAATTGTTTTCTGAAGTAGCTGCTTTCTGGCAGCACTGCACTTGATTTGATTACGTTGACTTGCAATACATTCAATTGTTTTTTTTTGACTGCCTAATAGAGTTAGATAAACTAACCTCTTCTATTATGCTGCTGTGTTTCGATTTGATGTTTATCACAACGTTCATTTGTTTTGAAATTTGACAATCTATTCGTGTTGTGATGTTAATGATAATTACCACTGTGTACATCTGGAGTTATGTTACAAAATCACCTTAAAGGGCGCTTGTTTAGAAAGGAGGTGAAGGGGAACTTCTTTAGTCAGAGGATAATTAATCTGTGGAACTCATTGCCCCATAAGCCTGTGGTGGCCAATTCAGTGGATATTTTTAAGGCGTAGACAAATTCTTGATTAGTACAGTTGTCCAGGGTTATGGGAAGAAGGCAGGATAATGGGATTAGGAGGCAGAGATCAGACATGATTGAATGGCAGAGTAGACTCGATGGGCCGAATGGTCTAATTCTACTCCTATAGCTGTTGAACTAAGTAGGGGAATCAAGAACCAAGGGCATTGGTTTAGGTAAGAGGGGAAAGATTTGTT
The DNA here is from genome assembly GCF_053455715.1 of Rhinoraja longicauda. Lineage (NCBI taxonomy): Eukaryota > Metazoa > Chordata > Chondrichthyes > Rajiformes > Arhynchobatidae > Rhinoraja > Rhinoraja longicauda. The sequence continues at coordinate 45,305,086 of NC_135955.1, read as the reverse complement.
CGGAACCTGAAGGGCAATTTGTTGACACAAAGGGTGGTGGGTATATGGAACGAGCTGCCAGAGGAGGTAGGTGAGGAGGTACTATAATAATATTTAAAAGACATTTTGACATAGACATGGACATGGGTCAAACACTGACAGGTGGCATTAATGCAAATGGGGGATCTTGGTCAGTGGAGGCAAGTTGGGCTGAAGGGCCTGTGTCCATGCTGTATGACTTTATGGCAATATGCAGAGGACTAGAATACAAGCCAATGCTCCATTCCAATTCTCTATTGAAGCCAGCATATGTAGAGACAGAGTATTGCAGATCGCATTGAACGTCAGCTGAGAAATGTTTACTTTCCTTCCATTGGTATTTCTAGTTCAAAATTTGAATCTCTGTATCCCCTCTCTGAACTCTTTAAATCATCTGCTTTAGCTATGCCACGGAACCAGCCATGATCTGATGCATATATAACAAATCTTTTCTCAACCTCTGTCCCAAGTGGAACAACACTGTTCTCCAGACTAATTTTAAAGCTGAAATGTTTCCATGAAACCATTCCAGGATTTTTTTTTAACAGTTTCTAAGATCCTCATTTTCCTTAAATTTGATGACCAGAAATGGATGCAATGCTCTCATTGTGGACTAACCAATGTTTTATACAGGTTCAACATAACCTCCTTGCTTGGTCACACTAAAACCTGCAGATGCTGGAATTTGGAACAAAAAACAAACTGCTGGAAGACCTCAGCCGGTCAAGTAGTATCTGTGAGAGAAATGGACAGTCAATGTCTCAGTTCAAGGTCCTTATCTGAATTGGATGAAGGATCTTGACTCGAAGTGTCAACTGTCCATTTCCCTCCACAGATGCTGCCTGATACACTGAGTTCCTTCAGCACTTTTATTTTGTGCTTTGGTGCTCATTGCCTTTATTTATGAATCTCATTTGCTTTACTAACCACTCTCTTAAGATTCAAGGATTGTTGTATGCAAACAACAGGTGCTTTTGTTCCTGCAAATCAATTAAAACTTGCACTGCTCAATTTCTTCTCTCCTATTTCTTCAAGTTCCTCACTTCATATTTCTTGATATTAAATTTCAAGTGCCAATTTCAAAAGGATATTGGATCTTTATTTAAAGATGGTATTTTCTACTCTGGTGGTGAAGTTGGTGCATGGAAATTGTTGCTTGATCTTAGTGAGTTAGGTGGGCCATCTTCTATCCAGCACAATTCTTCCATTGATAGTTTGTGTTCTCTTTACTTTGTAGTCACTTGCACCACATGGCTCAGAATTGTACAACCAATTCTCAGCAAGTGCTATCTATGTGGGCGGCACGGTAGCGCAGCGGTAGAGTTGCTGCTTTACAGCGAATTCAGCGCCGGAGACTCAGGTTCGATCCTGACTACGGGTGCTGCACTGTAAGGAGTTTGTACGTTCTCCCCGTGACCTGCGTGGGTTTTCTCCGAGATCTTTGGTTTCCTCCCACACTCCAAAGACGTACAGGTATGTAGGTTAATTGGCTGGGTAAATGTAAAAATTGTCCCTAGTGGGTGTAGGATAGTGTTAATGTACGGGGATCACTGGGCGGCACGAACTTGGAGGGCCGAAAAGGCCTGTTTCCGGCTGTATATATATGATATGATATGATATGTTCCTTTCTATTTCTTCTACTTAAGCCAATATGTAGGATTCTCAATAGGAGCACTACACTCCATGCCGGTACTTGGATTAAAATGAGGAAACACTACAACAGTTCCACTGTTACTGATTTCATTATTCGTCTAACTGTCAGCTGCACACTGCCAGATGTGGCAGAGATCACCCATTGTGGCCTGGAAAGGTCCGGAGGCTAGGAAGCTGAGAGTGATTTTGACCCTGACCGGCAAAGTAGCTAAGGGATGTGTGTGAGTTTCTACTTAAAGTAGTAAGTCACAGATCTCAGTGCAGTCAGCTGTTTTGGGCTGCATGGCTTCCTTTTATGTTGCAAAGCGATGCAAAATAAACGTGAGGACAAATAATGCAATTTGAATGTTGGTCTTTCATTAAGACATTTGAAACATTTAAATGGGTATATGGATAGGGTATGTTTAATGGGATATGTGCTGAAAACAGGCAGGTGGGACAAGTTTAGATGGGGCATGTTGGTTGGCGTGGGCAAGTTGGGCCGAAGGGCCTGTTTCCAAGGTGTATGATTCTGTGACTCTATTTAGGTAGCACAGTGTGAGATAGAAGGGAAATTGCAACATTAAATGAGGAGACACATTTCCCACTAGGGGCTATGGTATCTAAGGTCAGTCTATTTGGAATTAATTTTAATTGTATAGCAGTATTTTCTTTAATTTCTAGTGTAGTAGTAAGAGGAAAATGGATAGTTGACACTTGAGTCAAGACCCTTGATCCAGTCCAAATAACGACCAGATTTTTCTAAATGCAGGCAGAAAAACACTGAAGCAACACTGGGATTGTGAAAGAATTTTTCCCATCTAATGTTGTAAGGGATTAGAGGAGTGATATATTTTGCTTTTTGAATGATCAAACTCCACTTGGAAAAGTGAGCAGACTTCTAGAGGGAAGGTTAAAGAGCTTGGTTGCGATAACATTGATTTTGCTTAAACTTAGTGTGACAAAGGAGAAACTGGCGAGCAGCTTGTGATCAAATCCAGAGAGATGACAGATGACGTATGGACCATATCATGGATGTCACTGATGCATGTCCATTAAATTAGCCCTTTCTAGTAGTCTTGGTGGTAGTTATATGACTGCTTACCGGTAAGGAAATAATGCAGTGGGAGTCAGGAATTAATTCAAAGAAAAATGGCTAGAACAACATCTATAAAAATTGCACTGTCAAAAGGTGAACAATGTAGAATAAATCTGAACCAAATATTAATATCCAATAGAAAAAACATTAATTGTGGCATACCTGTATTCTCACTTCAACCATTTAAGATGGATGTGTCACAGGAGAGGTTTTACACCAACTTTGTACCAAAAGCATTGTTCCAATAAGTTAAGTGATTCTCTGTTCAACTATCCACCATGCATATGCCGTAATGCCCATTAATGTCTTCAGACAAACCGACAAAGGTTAAAATGCATGTTCATTCATTATGGTACTCACTTGAAGAATTTACTAACACAAAACACAACTTTGTCACATAATTTGTCAGTTGAACATTGTGTTGTGTGATGTTGATTAACTGAGTTATTGTTGAACCTTAAAAATCAATAGAATTTTGATTTGAGCAGAATTTTGCAGATTTATTTTGACAATCATAAGCCTGATTGAAGATATATTAAGAAAATAATTGCAAAAGAATTGCCCTTTACACAAATCATTTTGTGATATCTTTTTTTCTGGCAAAAGGTTACAGCTGAAAGTGATTACATGAACTGTCATTTTTGATTTTATGTGATTATGCAAGAGCTATTTCATTTTTCACCCATCAGACAAAATATAACGGTGATAAATTCTTTAATATTCAAGATCCGGTGGCTAAATGTCTCGTTTTAATTTGTTGAGCCATATTTGAGATGAACTTTGCCTATTCCTGGGCAGTTCTATGCGAACAGAGCAAACATAAAACCATAAAATATTAAATTCTAGCTTTTCTTTGAGTCCAATGATGAGTTCTCTGAGGCAATCTTTTTGATTAGGCTTCTTGCAGAGAGAAACTATACCTCGAGAATTAAGGCAGGATCATTACACACCAAATGTCATGGATGCAGCCAAGGCAACCACCCATTGCAGGCAACAGCTGTCCTTTAAACAAGAGATTATTACTTGTGAGTGGATGAATTCTACAGTTCCTCTAAGATGTGCTAACAAAACATCAGGATATGTACAGTACGTCCCTGTTAGAGTGAAGAGCAAAGCAGACAAACGTAAAGAAGCTTGGCTGACAAGGGAAATTGAGGCATTGGTCTAAAACACGAAGGATGCATGGGAAAGGTATAGGCAGCTCGGATCAAGTGCATCCCTGGAGGAGTTTCGGGAACTGAGTAAACTGGTAAAGAAAATCAGAAGGGTAAAAAGAGGCCAGGAAATAGCTCTGGCAGGTAGCATTAAGGACAATCCCAAAAGATTTTATAAATACATAAGGGGGAAAAAGGTAACTAGAGAGAGAGTGGGACCTCTCATGAATCAAAGCGGTCACCTCTGTGTGGAGCCACAGGAGATGGGCAAAATCCTCAATAAGTATTTCTCCTCTATTTACCGAGGAGAAAGACAGTAGGACGGAGCAAGTTGGGGCAGTCAATGGAAGTGGCTTGAGAGCAGTTGGTGTTACCGTCAAAGAAGTACTAAAGGTACTATCGTGTATGAAGGTAGACAAATTTCCAGGGCCTGATCAGATATATCCGAGGACATTGTCGGAAACTAGAGAGGAAATTGCGGGAAACCTGGTTGAAATTTACAAGTCATCTTAAAGACAGGAGAAGTGCCGCAAGACTAGAGTGTGGCAAAAAGTTGTGCCTCTATTCAAGAAGGGCTGCAGGGAAAATGCTGAGAACTATAGGCTGGTGAACTTAACATCTGTAGTTGGAAAGTTACTAGAGAGTATTATGGGATAAGTTATACAGACATTTGGATGGGCAAGGGCTGATTATGGATAGTCAGCATGGTTTTGTACATTTTGTCCAAGGAATAGAGACCCAGCCTACTCGACCTCTCTCTATAGCTCGGACCCTCTAGTCCTGGCAACATCCTCGTAAATCTTCTCTGAACCCTTTCAGGCTTAACAATATCTTCCCAAAACATGGTGCCCAGAACTGACACAATACTCTAAATGCGCTCACCAACGTCTTATACAACTGCAACATGACCTCCCAACTTCTATACTCAATACTCTGACTCATGAAGGCCAATGTGCCAAAAGCCATTTTGACCACGTTATCTACCTGCGGCTTGACCTGCAAGGAACCATGCACCTGCACTCCTAGATCCCTCTGTTCTAGAACATTCCCCAGAGGCCTACCATTCACTGTGTAGGTCCTGTCCTTGTAAGATGTCCCCAAAATGCAACACCTCACATTTCTCTGTATTAAATTCCATCAACCATTCCTCCACCCACCTGGCCAATCGATCCAGATCCTGCTGCAGTCTTTCACAACCATCTTCACTATCTGCAAAACCACCCACTTTTGTATCATCAGCAAACTTGCTAATCTTGCCCAGTATGTTCTCATCCAAATCATTGATGTAGATGACAAACAGTAATGTGCCCAACACCGAACCCTGAGGCACACCACCAGTCACAGGCCTCCAGTCCGAGACGCAACCTTCCACCATCACCCTCTACTTCCTTCCATGAAGCCAATTTGCTATCCATTCAGCCATCTCTTCTTGGATCCCTTGCGATCGAACCTTCCAGAGCAGCATATAGCATGCGGAGCCGTGTCGAATGCCTTGCTGAAATCCATGTATACAACATCTGCAGCTCTACCTTCATCGACCTTTTTGGATACATCTTCAGAAACCTCGATCAGATTTGTGAGACATGACCTTCCACGTACAAAACCATGCTGATTCTCCCTAATCAGCCCTTGTCCATCCAAATGCCTGTATATCCTATCCCTCAGAATCTCTAGTAACTTTCCAACTGCAGATATTAAGCACTAGCACACTTATCTCATAGCTCCGGCAACCTGGATCAATCCCAACCTCGGGAGCTGTCTGTGTGGAGTTTGCACGTTCTTCCTATGAAGAGCCCGTTTCTGTGCTATATGCCTTTGAGACTCTGATGAAGTCTTTCACATGATTTAGAAGGTCAATTAATAACTGAGTCTGATAATGGTGTATCTCAAAGTTTGACATTTTGCTTCTGCATCCTCCTTGCTGATGATTTTCTAATGCACCAGGATATATGGATCATAAGCGCAGCTTTTAGTGCAACTTCAAAAGATACATTTGCACACATTTATCATGCATGATGAAAAGTCATGTTAATTATTTCTCTCTCCAAATGTTGCCAGGACTGCTGGGTAGTTCCAGCAATTTCTGTTCCGATTGCATTTTTCTTTTTCCGCATCTGATTTATGTTCCTGGAATAGAGGACTCACAGTGGTTCTAAAAGAATTCTTCCTTTATTCTGCACTTCAATCATCATAATAGCTGTCTTTTATTTTGTGAGATAGAGAAAGTAGATAATCTCCTTTACTCACTTCCCAGTTGCCATGCAACTAATTGATTTCCTCTGACTTTGCTCACTGTTGTCGAGAAAAAGAAATACTTGCTTCAGGCAAGGTTTGTGTTGAGGAGACCAGTAGGTGAAAGGAGAGGGTTTGTTAATGAGTGAGGGTGATGTAAGAGGGGAGCAGAAGGGCAGTAGTGAAGAGGACCGGGGAAAAAAGGCAAGAGGTGGGTAGGAGATGGTGGCCGGGAAAGCAGAGAGAATAATCACAACATTTAAAAGATTTGGACAGGTACATGGACAGGAAAGGTTTAGAAGGATCTGGGCCAAAAGAGGGAAGGTGGAACTAGTGTAGATTGGGCAGATTGGTCGGCATGGACGTTGGGCTGTAGGGCTTGTTTCCTTGCTGTATGCCTCTATGCTTCTAATAAGACGTGGAATGAATCACAGAGTTACACACCATGCAATCAAGCCACTCAGTCCACTAAGTCCAGTCATGCATTTACACTGATCCTGCGCTGATCTCATTTTATTTTCCTTACATTTCTATCAACTTCCCCAAGATTCCATTTATTCACAAAATGCTGGAGTAACTCAGGCAGCATCTCGGGAGAGAAGGAATGGGTAACGTTTCGGGTCGAGACCCTTCTTCAGACTGGGTCTCGACCCGAAACGTCACCCATTCCTTCTCTCCCGAGATGCTGCCTGACCTGCTGAGTTACTCCAGCATTTTGTGAATAAATCGATTTGTACCAGCATCTGCAGTTATTTTCTTATATTATATCCCCAAGATTCCACATGCGGGGCACAATTTATAGTGACCAAATGACCTACAAACTTTCTCATCTTTTGGACGTGGGAGGAAAGTCCCATTATGTCACAGGGAGAACATATGAATTCCTCACAGACAGCACTGAAGGTCAG